>NC_134403.1:30844436-31519436 GCF_038048845.1 Mixophyes fleayi | reverse complement strand
TAGATGGCAGAGAGGCAGTCAGATACACGAGAGAGGAAGGTGGAAGAGAGATCAGGAGAAGAGATGTAGAGTTGAATGTCGTCAGCATAATGGTGATACTAAAGACCGAACGAGGAGATGAGAGCTCCAAGGGAGGAAGTATACAGCAAAAAGAGTAGGGGGATGAGAACAGCCCTGAGGGACTCCTACAGGGAGAGGGGAGGGGGTGGAGGAAGAACCAGACGTGTAGACAGAGAAGGAGCAGTTGGCGATGTATGAGAAGAACCAGGCGTGGACAGAACCAGAGAGGCCGAGAGAGAGAAGAGTTTGTGTAAGGAGTGGGTGGTCCACGGTGTCAAAGGCTGCGGAGAGGTCGAGGAGGATGAGTAAGGAAAAGTGACCTCTGGATTTGGCTGATAGGAGATCATTAACTGGCCAGGGCAGTTTCGGTGGAGTGGAGGGGGCGGTAACCGGATTGGAGAGAGTCGAGGAGGGAATTGTCCGAGAGGTGTCTGTTGAGGCGGCCACAGACAATCCGCTCAGGTAATTTGGAGGAATAGGGGAGAAATGAGATAGGGCGATAATTGGCGAGAGAGGTGGGGTCGAGATTGGGTTTTTTGAGGATAGGAGAGATAAGAGCGTGTTTCAAGGAGGAGGGTACTACACCAGAGGAGAGTGATAGGTTTAAAAGGTGTGCGAGTTATATATATACATATATACACAGACACAGACACAGTGGTCGAAGTGGGCCAGTATGAAAGGGTACATATAATATATATATATATATATATATATATATATATATATATATATATATTACTACATTACTTGGTACAAAACCTGTACAGTGTCTCCAGAGACCGTACCCACCCCTATAACCCCAAATTAAATATTTCCACTTTCAAAGCCTCCCCAGTCCACTCAAACAGAGCCTCACAGGACTTAGTAACCAGAGTACTTTCTAGATGTCAAAATGTGTTATTTCTCTACTAGACAAGATAAAGCAATATTGTTAAACTGGTGTGTTCTTACCTCACTATTTACCCCCTTTTCCCTCTATACCTTGTCCTTCCCTTAACCTCTCCTTTTTTGCTTTCTGTACCCCTTAACCTTTAGAAAATCAATAAAAATATTATTAAAGTTAAAAACCTGTAAAGGATATACAAAACAAAAACCATCAACACTATAATAATGGTAAATATACACCAATCACCCACAACATTAAAGCCACCTTCCTAATATTGTGTAGGTCTCTCCAAGGCATGGGCTCCTCAATACCTCTGAAGGTGTCTTGTGTTATCTGGCACCAAGACGTTAGCAACAGATCCTTTAAGTCCCGTAAGTTGCGAGGTGGGGCCTACATGGCTCTGACTTGTTTGTCCAGTACATCCCACAGATGCTCCATTGGATTGAAATCTGGGGAATATGGAGGCCAAGTCAACACCTTGAAATCTTTGTCATGTTCCTCAAACTATTCCTGAACAATTTTTAAATGTGGCATGGTGCATTATCCTACAGAAAGAGGCCACTATCATCAGGGAATACCATTGCCATCTAGGGGTGTACTTGATCAGCAACAATGTTTAGGTATGCGGTATGTGTCAATGTAACATCCACATGAATGTCAGGACCCAAGGTTTCACAGCAGAACATTATCCAGAGGATCACAGTGCCACCCCCAGCTTGCCTTCTTCCCATAATGCATCCTAGTGCCATCTTTGATGCACACGCACCCGGCCACCCACATGATGTCAACGAAAACATGATTCATCAGATCAGGCCACCTTCTTACTTTGCTTCATGGGCCATTGTAGGTTCTTTTGGTAGTGGATAGGGGTCAGCATGGGCACTCCAACCAGGCTGCAGTTACACAGCCCCATACGCAGCAAACTGCGATGCACTGTGTGTTCTGACACCTTTCTATCATAGCCAGCATTACATTTTTCAACTACAGTAGATCTTCTGTGGGATTGGATCAGACGGGCCAGCTTTGCTCCCCACAATCATGAATGGGTCGTGGGTGCCCATGACCCTTTCACCGGTTCACCGGTTGTCCTTCCTTGGACCACTTTTTGTAGGTACTAACCTCTGCATACTGGCAACACCCCACAAGACCTGCCGTTTTGGAGATGCTCTGACCCAGTCTTATCTACTATTTAAATGCCTAGTGGCGTGTGTGAAAAAAAAAAACAAGCTGCAGCGCCACCTGCTGGGCAGATTTATACACTGACCTATATATTTCTTGAAGGAGAAGTGACAGTTGGGAGTGGTTGGTGGTTGCCAGGGGTGACAGTGAGGAGTTTTTAACACCTTAAGTATCACCTTAAGATGAAGGATGTGACGATGAAGATGAAGGACGAGGTGATGGAGAAAAATGATGAGATGGTGACATGTGGACAAAACCACGTTAAAAAAGGGCGCTTGCGTCAGAAAGTAACGCTCTTCCCCTGAGGAGGCCTGGGCTAGGCCCAAATGCATGACAAGAACCTTTTTAACACCTTAAGTAGCTTGATTTAACTAGAATGCATGAGTATCATGCACGGGTTAACTTGTATATATATATATATATATATATATATATATATATATAAATATAAATATATATATATATTAGTGAGTTAATGAGACCGGGCTTACCGTCTTCTGGGGTAGGCGGCTGCATTTCACTCACTTTCACTCACTTCAGCTAAATAAGTCACACCAGTCAATTGTTTTGGTTTGACTACAGCTAGTTTAATTTTCTAATCATAAAAATAAGCAAACAGAAACAAGATCCTAGCCTGTCCGGCACTAACTAAACATACAGGTACACCCTTTCTCAAGCAAAGGATTTTGCGTCCCACACACATGCAAAGTATAAGACTTATTGGTTCCTGTTTGTAGTTTCTCTCAGGAGGCATCAAACCTCCTTCATAGAATGTGAGAGTCTCACTGAACTGCCTAGTAAGCTTTTAACAGCACCTCACCAGGTGCAAATCTTGATTAGTCTGCTGTGAGACTGGGAGATCTGAGACACTGGGGCTTATGTATGGAGCCCACCCTTCTCTCTCCCCCTACATAACCCAAGAGACCCTTACCAGCTTTTCCCATAGCTGAAGACAACTTTTGGAAGCTACTTTCCACTTACCAATAATCTCCCTGGGGCTTTAGAGCACTTAAGACAGACAGCCTTTTCACACTTATACCTGCCATCTGCCATATGTATATAATATTAAATTATTCAAAAATGTTTAAAAGTTTCAAGAAATATGGGAAAGTAAAGATCAGCTAATGGTTTCAACTGTGTTCTCATTGTGTTTTCAACAGGAGTCTTAAGTTAATCTGAGACTTTTTAGTTCCTGTATGTGAGTACCATATGTCTCTCTCGTTGTTGCTCCCTCCATGTCTTTCCCATTGCCGCCCCCTCCATGCCTCCCATTAATGCCCCCATGTCTCTCTCATTGCTGCCTCCTCCATGCCTCTCATTAGTGCCCCCTCCATGCATCTCATTGCCGTCCCCTCCATGTCTTTCTCCATGCTGTCCCCTCCATGTCTTTCCCATTGCTGCCTCCTCCATGTCTTTCCCATTGCCGCCCCCTCCATGCCTCCCATTAATGCCCCCCATGTCTCTCTCATTGCTGCTCCCTCCATGCCTCTCATTAATGCCACCTCCATGCATCTCATTGCCGTCCCCTCCATGTCTTTCTCCATGCTGCCCCCTCCATGTCTTTCCCATTGCTGCCCCCTCCATGTCTCTCTCATTGCCGCCCCCTCCATGCCTCCCATTAATGCCCCCCATGTCTCTCTCATTGCTGCTCCCTCCATGACTCTCATTAATGCCCCCTCCATGCATCTCATTGCCGCCCCCCCCATGTCTTTCTCGTTGCTGCCCCCTCCATGTCTCTCTCATTGCTGCCACCTCCATGTCTTTCCCATTGCTGCCCCTCAATGTCTTTCCCATTGCCGCCCCCTCCATGTCTCTCTCATTGCTGCCACCTCCATGTCTCTCTCATTGCTGCCTCCTCCATGCCTCTCATTGCTGCCCCTCCATGTCTTTCCCATTGCCTCCCCCTCCATGTCTCTCTCATTGCTGCCACCTCCATGTCTTTCTCATTGCTGCTGCCTCCATGCATCTTATTGCTGCCCCCTCCATGCCTTTCTCATTGCTGCCCCCTCCATGTCTCTCTCATTGCTGCCTCCTCCATGCCTCTCATTTCTGCCTCCTCCATGTCTCTCTTATTGCTGCCTCCTTCATGCATCTCATTGCTGCCCCCTCCATGTCTCTCTCATTGCTGCCCCTCCATGTCTTTCCCATTGCCTCCCCCTCCATGTCTTTCCCATTGCCGCCCCCTCCATGTCTCTCTCATTTCTGCCACCTCCATGTCTCTCTCATTGCTGCCTCCTCCGTGCCTCTCATTGCTGCCCCTCCATGTCTTTCCCATTGCCGCCGCCTCCATGTCTCTCTCATTTCTGCCACCTCCATGTCTCTCTCATTGCTGCCTCCTCCATGTCTCTCTCATTGCTGCCTCCTCCATGCATCTCATTGCTGCCCCCTCCATGTCTTTCTCATTGCTGCCCCCTCCATGTCTCTCTCATTGCTGCCCCTCCATGTCTTTCCCATTGCCTCCCCCTCCATGTCCTTCCCATTGCCGCCCCCTCCATGTCTCTCTCATTGCTGCCCCATCCATGTCTTTCGTATTGCTGCCCCCTCCATGTCTCTCTCATTGCTACCCCCTCCATGTCTTTCTCATTGCTGCCACCTCCATGTCTTTCCCAATACCGCCCCCTCCATGTCTTTCTCATTGCTGCCCCCTCCATGTCTTTCTCATTGCTGCCCCCTCCATGTCTCTCTCATTGCTGCCCCTCCATGTCTTTCCCATTGCCGCCCCCTCCATGTCTTTCCCATTGCCGCCCCCTCGATGTCTTTCCCATTGCCGCCCCGTCCATGTCTCTTTCATTGCTGCCCCCTCCATGTCTCTTTCATTGCTGCCCCCTCCATGTCTTTATCATTGCTGCTCCGTCCATGTCTTTCTCATTGCTGCCCCCTCCATGTCTCTCTCATTGCTGCTCCCTCCATGTCTCTATCATTGCTGCTCCCTCCATATCTTTCCCATTGCTGCCCCCTCCATGTCTTTCCCATTGCTGCCCCTCCATGTCTTTCTCATTGCTGCCTCCTCCATGTCTTTCTCATTGCTGCCTCCTCCATGCCTCTCATTACCCCCCTCCATGTCTCTTTCATTGCTGCCCCCTCCATGTCTCTTTCATTGCTGCCCCCTCCATGTCTTTCTCATTGCTGCCCCGTCCATGTCTTTCTCATTGCTGCGCCCTCCATGTCTTTCTCATTGCTGCCTCCTCCATGTCTTTCTCATTGCTGTCTCCTCCATGCCTCTCATTGCTGCCCCCTCCATGTCTCTTTCATTGCTGCCCTCTCCATGTCTCTTTCATTGCTGCCCCCTCCATGTCTTTATCATTGCTGCTCCCTCCATATCTTTCCCATTGCTGCCCCCTCCATGTATTTCCCATTGCTGCCCCCTCCATGTCTTTCTCATTACTGCCACCTCCATGTCTTTCTCATTGCTGCCACCTCCATGTCTTTCCCATTGCTGCCACCTCCATGTCTTTCCCATTACCGCCCCCTCCATGCCTCTCTCATTGCTGCCACCTCCATATCTTTCCCATTGCTGCCACCTCCATGTCTTTCCCATTGCCGCCCCCTCCATATCTTTCTCACTGCTGCCCCATCCATGTCTTTCCCATTGCTGCCCCCTCCATGTCTCTCTCATTGCTGCCCCCTCCATGTCTTTCTCATTGCTGCCCCCTCCATGTCTTTCCCATTGCCGCCCCCTCCATGTCTTTCTCACTGCTGCCCCATCCATGTCTTTCCCATTGCTGCCCCCTCCATGTCTCTCTCATTGCTGCCCCCTCCATGTCTTTCTCATTGCTGCCCCCTCCATGTCTTTCTCATTGCTGCCACATCTATGTCTTTCCCATTGCTGCCCCCTCCATGTCTTTCTCATTGCTGCCCCCTCCATGTCTTTCTCATTGCTGCCACCTCCATGTCTTTCTCATTGCTGCCACCTCCATGTCTTTCTCATTGCTGCCCCCTCCATGTCTTTCTCATTGCTGCCCCCTCCATGTCTCTCTCATTGCTGCCCCTCCATGTCTTTCCCATTGCCGCCCCCTCCATGTCTTTCCCATTGCCGCACCGTCCATGTCTCTTTCATTGCTGCCCCCTCCATGTCTCTTTCATTGCTGCCCCCTCCATGTCTTTATCATTACTGCTCCGTCCATGTCTTTCTCATTGCTGCCCCCTCCATGTCTCTCTCA
Organism: Mixophyes fleayi; assembly: GCF_038048845.1. Taxonomy (NCBI): domain Eukaryota; kingdom Metazoa; phylum Chordata; class Amphibia; order Anura; family Limnodynastidae; genus Mixophyes; species Mixophyes fleayi. Next base: position 31,513,151 of record NC_134403.1, on the reverse strand, counting down.
TTGCTGCTCCCTCCATGTCTCTATCATTGCTGCTCCCTCCATATCTTTCCCATTGCTGCCCCCTCCATGTCTTTCCCATTGCTGCCCCTCCATGTCTTTCTCATTGCTGCCTCCTCCATGTCTTTCTCATTGCTGCCTCCTCCATGCCTCTCATTACCCCCCTCCATGTCTCTTTCATTGCTGCCCCCTCCATGTCTTTCTCATTGCTGCCCCGTCCATGTCTTTCTCATTGCTGCCCCCTCCATGTCTCTTTCATTGCTGCCCCCTCCATGTCTTTCTCATTGCTGCCCCGTCCATGTCTTTCTCATTGCTGCCCCCTCCATGTCTTTCTCATTGCTGCCTCCTCCATGTCTTTCTCATTGCTGTCTCCTCCATGCCTCTCATTGCTGCCCCCTCCATGTCTCTTTCATTGCTGTCCCCTCCATGTCTTTATCATTGCTGCTCCCTCCATATCTTTCCCATTGCTGCCCCCTCCATGTATTTCCCATTGCTGCCCCCTCCATGTCTTTCTCATTACTGCCACCTCCATGTCTTTCTCATTGCTGCCACCTCCATGTCTTTCCCATTGCTGCCACCTCCATGTCTTTCCCATTACCGCCCCCTCCATGCCTCTCTCATTGCTGCCACCTCCATATCTTTCCCATTGCTGCCCCATCCATGTCTTTCCCATTGCCGCCCCCTCCATGTCTTTCTCATTGCTGCCCCCTCCATGTCTCTCTCATTGCTGCCCCCTCCATGTCTTTCTCATTACTGCCGCCTCCATGTCTTTCTCATTGCTGTCACGTCCATGTCTTTCTCATTGCTGCCACCTCCATGTCTTTCCCATTGCCGCCCCCTCCATGTCTTTCTCATTGCTGCCACCTCCATATCTTTCCCATTGCTGCCCCATCCATGTCTTTCCCATTGCCGCCCCCTCCATGTCTTTCTCACTGCTGCCCCATCCATATCTTTCCCATTGCTGCCCCCTCCATGTCTCTCTCATTGCTGCCCCCTCCATGTCTTTCTCATTGCTGCCCCCTCCATGTCTTTCTCATTGCTGCCACATCTATGTCTTTCCCATTGCTGCCCCCTCCATGTCTTTCTCATTGCTGCCCCCTCCATGTCTTTCTCATTGCTGCCCCCTCCATGTCTTTCTCATTGCTGCCCCCTCCATGTCTTTCTCATTGCTGCCCCCTCCATGTCTTTCTCATTGCTGCCACCTCCATGTCTTTCCCATTGCCGCCACCTCCATGTCTTTCTCATTGCTGCCACCTCCATGTCTTTCCCATTGCTGCCCCCTCCATGTCTTTCTCATTGCTGCCACCTCCATGTCTTTCCCATTGCTGCCCCCTCCATGTCTTTCCCATTGCTGCCCCCTCCATGGGCTAGATTTACTAAGCTGCGGGTTTGGAAAAGTGGGGATGTTGCCTATAGCAACCAATCAGATTCTAGCTGTCATTTGGTAGAAGGTTCTAAATAAATGAAACCTAGAATCTGATTGGTTGCTATAGGCAACATCCCCACTTTTTCAAACCCGCAGCTTAGTAAATCTAGCCCCATGTCTCTCCCATTGCTGCCCCCTCCATGTCTCTCTCATTGCTGCCCCCTCCATGTCTTTATCATTGTTGCTCCCTCCATATCTTTCCCATTGCTGCCCCCTCCATGTCTTTTTCATTGCTGTCCCCTCCATATGTTTCCCATTGCTGCCCTATACATCTAGGGGTCACCACCGGCAGTAAGATTTGTTGGTTCTCAGTGGAGATATGCAGTGGAGAACCCCATGCAAAGAATGGAGACATTTATTTAACAATCCTTGTTCTGTTATCACCATCTCAGGGCCGTGTAGGTTTCAGCGGGATAGTCCCAATTTTAGGGCTCTGTCCGGGTGTCCCGTCCATGGACATGTCTATCCTACTGGAGGGAAAGATGTGCGGTATCTTCCATTCAAAGCTGCTCTACATAGCAGGTGTAGTAGCAAGTGCCTGCGCCATTGTTTGGAGGGGAGGGGAGTTTTGCTAAGGCGCTGACGAGTGCTTCACACTGCTAGCCACCCACCTGGTTGTGGTCACCCAATCATGACATGACCACGCCCCCGACCTGGTTCCGGGATCTCAAACATTGAACGGTATGCTATTATGCTATCTGAAGTCATTGTTTTCTTGAACCACTGACATTATCCATGGCATCCAAATCAATTCAACTCTTTTCTGTCATTCCTCTCTAGTGTCAATATACACAGCTTGTTACTATATTAATGTCTCTACTGTTTTTATATCCTATCTATAATTATCACCCTCAGGGTACTACTCACCTCCATATGACGCAAAGTTCTTATGTTTGATATTTTTAAATAACCATGTCTCATTAATTATCTAATGTAAAAGCTTGGATTCATCAATTAATTAATAAAGCCCATATTATTTTGATTAATAAAAAATAAATGTGAAATATGTATCAAACAATTGTTTACTATAACTTTCTTTCTCTACATTCATGTCCTCCTTTGCTCAATTTATTTTCTCCCATTTACAATGAAAATTGACTTTTACTGAAACATTACTTGCTTATAATACCGGTCAAGGTTTTGTTGAGTTTTTCTTGCTGCATAAAAGAAGGATCTACCCATGACCACAAGCTGCGTAACTTAAAAGCTACTTCTTAAGCTTTTTGTTTTAAAAGTATTCACTTTAAATCTATGGCTGCTAAATTCAATTTTTCTAGTACATTCTACAAAATGACAGCTAGAATCTTATTGGTTGCTATAGGCAACATCTCCACTTTTTCAAACCCGCAGTTTAGTAAATATTCCCTTAAATGTTTTATTAAAAAAAATGCCAATTAGAAAAAAAATAATTGTTACCTATTAGAAACTCTCATAATGACTGTGCCTTGAATAACATGTTTTATCCCCTCTCTTTAATTCTGGGGAAGTACAATCAAACATTAACTACCAATCAGGTGCAATGTAAATACTGATTCATGTGTTCAAACATACAATCACTGCTGATAAATTACAGTGCAAACTATATTTTATACATTGATTACAATAATATGAAGACCTACAGGCGCTTATAAATATTCTTTCTAAATAAATAATAAAAAAATACTTAAATTTGGTGATGACCACCCTCCGATTCTTATTTCTCACAAGTATTCATGTGATCATGGAACAGAGAAAAAAAGGACAATATAGTGTAATACAGTCCAATTAATATATATAACAAAAAATAAAATAAAAAATAATAAATAAATAAATAAATAGTTCAATAGACACAGAAGATCTTCTCTTATATGTAGACACCCCCTATGGTGGGGTACTCACAAGAGTCAGATGAAATATGGGCTCATCAAAAGATAACTTGTCTTTTCTTTTCATATAGTCTCCATCCATGGGATATTTCCATTAACACGAATTTTAGATGTTTCACCAGCATAAAAAAGGAAATAAAATATCTCTAGTGTGATATTGTTTGGATAAAAATTTATTCATATAATCACAGAGATATATAGTATAAAAACAAAGTATATCTACTCATACCAGATAGATGAAATATTCAGGCAGTTGGTAAAGGTTCCACAAAGTTTCCAAACTGGTTCCCATGCAGAGTACACCAAAACATAAACATCCATTCAGTGTAAGAGATATTAAAATCAGCAATAAACAAGCTCCAACATGCACCTTGAAAAAGACCAGTTCAGGTCCCTATTTTTTTGCTGAAATCACGTCATTTTGCCTTTTTTCCCCCCTACATTATTATTAACCTCAATAACACTAATTTCAAGCCATTTGCAGTCAATTTTGACCACCTCACAGGTCACAATATTATTTTCATACACTTTCAAACAAGGACTGCAGATTTAGAAGACCAAGGGGTAAATGTATGAATCTCCGGATTCTTCATCTCCGGCGTGTTCAGCCTCTTCAGCGCTTAAATTTAAAACGGCGCTGCACTGTAAAGGAAAGTTTCCCTTTACAATGCAGCGCCGCTTTAAATTTAAGCGCTGAAGAGGCTGAACACGCCGGAGATGAAGAATCCGGAGATTCATACATTTACCCCCAAGCCTGTCAGACCTATTATTTGTATTTCAGCAATGACAATTAGCAATGGAGCAATGGAGCTCCCCTCTTTGTGTGTTACCTATATAACACAGTACAATGTGACTGCAAATTTACACCAAGCCTGCCAGCCCTATTATTTCTATTTTAGCAATGACAATTAGCAATGGAGCAATGGAGCTCTCCTGAATGTCACTGGAGACTTTGTTGAACACTGCTACCCCTCCTCTTTTTATTCTACCTATGACGCTGCCCAACTGCTCTACAGACTGTGCTACCCCTTCTGTATCCCTCTGTGAAATGGCGCTAGATTGCCGCTGAGGGCGGTACTTATATAATCCAAAACTTGCGAGATCCGACGACGTAACAATGCCGTTTTACCTTGTTTTCAAGTCCGAAAGCGCGGGTGTGTTCGGTTCTCGGGGAACCGAGCCTGAGCATCTCTACTTCCTATCGCTATCCGCCATCCTGAGCTGGCGATAGTGATAGGAGGTTTTCCAATTTCCAGAATTAAAGATACAGATCATTTTAGTCTCCTCTTTCTTAATTTAATATGCAAATATGGTTCCGAAACATTTGTACCGTAGTTTGAAATGCATACTATTCCTAACATATGGATCTGGTGCATTCCTAAAATTTATTTTCCATATAAATACACTTTGTGTATCACCTAAAATTCATTATAAATCTTTTTTTTTTCAGTGATAGTACTGTCAACAAGCTCCGTTTGCAAACATGGAATTTATTTCCAAGAATTATAACACAATAGAGAAAAGAAAGTTAAAAGGGTCTGTCCCGAAATCTAGAGTGGATTGGAAACGTACAAAATTAGACAGTAGCTCCGATGAGTTAAGCACTTTTGAGGAAGAAATTGAGAGAAACACTGAGGTCAGCAGCTGCACAGGGGAGAGCACACAAAAACAGTCAGAAATATTAACACCTTCTGCAGTCAACGGAGAAGATTATCACACTAATAAACCCAAAATGCACAAATCTGCCATGATAATTAGAAGTGACAGCAGCTCTGACAGTGATGGGACTATCAGAAAAGACAAAGGAGGCTGTAATATAGATGAAGATAATGAGAACTATGAGGACAAAGAAAACAACTCATTGAATAAAGACACAGATCCTATAGAACCTAGAGGGATGTCAGATGATGGAAAGACTGAAGCTCACATGAAGAAACAAAGAAGATCAGAGAAGGTCTCTCAGCTTGCTGAGAAGAGAAGAGCCCAAAGCCAAACAAGCATATGGGAAGAATTAAATGTAAAGTTATATCCTCTCATGTTTTTTTTTCCTTATGGTCTACAATATTTTCATTGTTGCTCATGAAAAAGTAAATTAGATGCCCAGGAATGTCCATTGTGGATGGATTTGTAGAGTCAGCTTTTCCCATTTTCTATTATTGGTTTGAATGAATTTTTTAGCAAGGTGTTAACAATAAGTATTTACATATATGATACAGAGAACTGAAGAATAGAGAGATCTCTGATATTGACACATTTCATTAGAATGAAGCCTTATATTCAACTTTATATTTCCTATCAGCCAAAGGATCAATAATTTCTTTTCATGTTTGGTTTCCACTAAATGGATAAAGCCAAAAAAGTTCCCGGTACGTTGTTCCCAAAATTGCAATAATCCAATGTAAATAAAAAGGACTTGATCCCAGCAATAATGTCCTTCACTAATTGGACTCTGATTCTAATTTGTGATTTGAAATTGACATCTCATGCACGCAGCTCACATTCGTTATGAGATTCGTCTTCACATTAAGACGCCACATTCTAAATAATAGAAAAGTATTTAAATTCTCTTTATAACACTACTGTGTTTGAGGTTCGCTGTACATTTCTGCAGAGCAAGTCTGCAAACCTGTCACTCACACTCTGATGACTCAGTGACTGAGAGAGAGAAGCACCTCCCTCCTACCTTGGCAAGCTGCTGCAGAGGGATGATAAGAGAACATGATGGCGAGATTTAGTACAAGTACTTGTTAATATATTCAAGTTATTCAGCACAGTTATATAACCTGTGCTATATGTTAAAATAGTGTCTTTATTTGCTAGTTAAAGGTTTCAGTATAATTGCTCTATTGCAAAGCACTCGAATTTCTTGTACATCTTTGATCTCTTGTAGTTAAGACCATTCGATATGTACGCAAACGTAAAGGATGATAAGAAACTTGGATAAGTTCGGGAACTGTTTAAAGAAAATGACCTTTTCCAGTGTAAGTTCTATTATTATTATTATATTATGCATACTTGCCAACTTTTCATCGTCGGCTTTAGGAAGATCCCGGGGGAGGTGGTCATGCGGGGGCAGGGCTTGACAAATCGCATCATTTTGGCACTGCCCCTAAACGATTGTCACAATTTTGGCCAATTACAGCAGGGTAACCTCCCAGTTCTATGGCGGGGGCGAGAACCGGGAGGTTGCCCTGCTCTCCCTGGAGTCTGGGAGGTCTCCTAGAAATGCGGGAGAGTAGGCAACTATGCATTAAAGAAAAGCAGCTAATAAATCTCTAGAGACTGAATTGTCTTTTACATTTCTGTCTCCATTACTGACGCCATGTTGTCTTACCTGTCAGTCTATGATTAAATCTTGGTCTCCATGAAAATGGCCACCTCCATAGGCATCAATACATGGACATAGGACACAATTTCTGAACTGTGTATCATGCCACAGATGGCGAAGCCAACCACGTCTTTTACTGGCTCAGCATCAGGGAGAATGCGACTCTTCAGGGAGTGAGGGAGATCACCCCTAGTTCAGGGAGTCTCCCTGACATTCAGGGAGAGTTGGCAAGTATGATATTATAGTATAATGTTTTGCATCATAATTTAGAGCACTGAACTGAAAATATAATAAAGTAGATTTACACCTTTCTTTCCCGCACTGCCCAAGGATTCCTCCCTTTTTTGTGTAGTTTAGCAGTGCACCAGACAGTGACTGTAGAAGGAGGTATACACAGGGCTGCCAAGAAGAATTCAGGGCCCGGGTACAACAAATTCATGGGGCCCCCCTCATAGTGAAGTAAGCCCCAAAATTTTTTTGCGCCGCCTTACGGCGGCGCAAAAAAAATTAGGTATATGGTCATATATTCAGGGGCGTGGCTAGCCAAACGGCAGTGCAAAAATTTTGGGAGGTGCGGTCATGCATTTGGGGGCGTGGCAAACGTGCCATTGGGGCGTGGCTAACATAAAAACCACTAGGCTCTCAATTCGCCGGAGCGTCACATATGTTTAAGCACTCCTGACTTTCAGGACATCTACCACCACAGGGTAGTATACAAACAATGCAGTGTGTACACAAACAGTTCAGTCTTGGCCTACACCTTACATTGGACACAACATTCACCAAAAATTGGTATTGTCCCTACTAGAATCACAACATTTCACACACTGTGCTGCTCTCTCCTACCTGTTCTTCTCACTTTCTCCACCTGTGGCTGCTGCTTTCTTTAGTTGTGGCTTGTCCGGATCCAGAAATGTTGAAGGACCTATTTTGAAAAAAAAATGGCTACATTTAGAAAATTACAGCCAGCCCCAGCGTTAAATCAATAGCACCCACGATTAATAATTAGGCCTTCCTCCAGCTCCAATATTACAATAATGTGCCCCTTCATCATCGCCATGCCTTATGATCACACTGTGCCCTCCATGCTGTTTTTGCCCCCTTCATCTGGCTCCCCTTCATCAGACTATACTATGCTGCTCCCCCCCTTTTTCAATCCCACTGTGCCATGCCTCCCCCCCTTTTTAACCCCACTGTGTAATGCTGCCCACCATTTTTTAACCCCACTGTGCCATGCTGACCCCTGTTTATTAACCCCACTGTGCCATACTGCCCCGTTTTTTAACCCATCTGTGCCCCTCTCATTTTTTCACCCCCTCTGTCATGCTGCTTTCCCATTTTTTAACCCCTCTGTGCTCCCCCCTCAATTTTTAACCCCTCTGACATGCTGCTTTCCCATTTTTTAACCCATCTGTGCCCCTCTCATTTTTTAACCCCTCTGACATGCTGCTTTCCCGTTTTTTAACCCCTCTGTGCTCCCCCCTCAATTTTTAACCCCTCTGACATGCTGCTTTCCCATTTTTTAACCCCTCTGTGCCCCCACTCATTTTTTAACCCCTCTGACATGCTGCTTTCCCATTTTTTAACCCCTCTGTGCTCCCCCTCATTTTTTAACCCCTCTGACATGCTGCTTCCCCGTTTTTAACCCCTTTGACATGCTGCTTTCCCGTTTTTTAACCCCTCTGTGCTCCCCCTAATTTTTTAACCCCTCTGACATGCTGCTTCCCCGTTTTTAACTCCTCTGACATGCTGCTTCCCCGTTTTTTAACCCCTCTGTGCCCCCCCTTATTTTTTAACCCCTCTGTCATGCTGCCCCCCCGTTTTTTAACCCCTTTGTGCCCCCTCATTTTTTAACCCCTCTGTCATGCTGCCCCCCCGTTTTTTAACCCCTTTGTGCTCCCCCTCATTTTTTAACCCCTCTGTCATGCTGCCCCCCCCCCCCCCCCCCGTTTTTTAACCCCTCTGTGCCCCCCTCGTTTTCCTCCCTTCACTTACCTTTTCTCCTCTCTTGGTCTTCTCTGCTGCTCTGTGCTCCATTGCTCCAGACTGACTGAATGCTGGGCATGACATGATGACATCACACCCAGCATTCAGACAGTCTGAATAGAGCACAGAGCAGCAGAGAGGAGGGATGCCGGCTCCGCGATCAGGTGAGTATGTTTTTTTTTTTTTTTAAACTAGCCTGCTCCCCCCACCAACGACCGAGCCCCCCCCCCCCCACCCCCCCCCCGCCAAAAAAAAAAAAAAAAAAGGAAAGGAAAAAAAAACGTTTTCAAAAAAAAATTAAAAAAATTAAAAAAAATCAGCAGCGCAAGGGCCCGGGCCGGGCCCCCTGACATGCCGGGCCCGGGTAATTAGTACCCGCTCCCCCCCCCTCTCTCAGCGGCCCTGGGTATACAATATTCCCCTCCTCATTACCGTGTTTATCAGGTAACAGTAGAATGAAGCACCCGTTGATCATGTTCTTGTGTGACCTTATCGCAAAGATTTGGTAAATTGTAATAAAACTCCACTTTGGTAAAACCAAGCCCTAAATTTGATGTCTGTGGACATCCTTAAGGTAATAAGAGACTTTTGCCAAAGACTTTAAGGTCAGATCCCATTCATGTTTGTTGTCCATGATGGAGAACAGATGTCAAATGACTAAATGCTGCTTTAAGCAACAAATTTCACATATTCCTTTCTTTTCTTAATAATTTCAATCCTGCCACCCACATATAGCAAAAAAAACACATTGTTGCCTTAAGTGGAGAGTGACTCTCACCACCGCTATCCTTAGAGCTCTATTGAAGCATGGTGTTCGGCTTGCAGTGAGCTTGAAAAGTAACATAATGGCTGATACAGATAGATGGTGGGTCCCCCCAAGGGACCTGTACATGGAGGCAGAATTGATTAAGAAGGAAATGTGGTCAACCCCTTTAATGTATTAAACTAAAAAATATATAATTAAACATATATAAGTTTGCACAAGCCATTAAACTCTTTGGACCTCATGTAGAGTCGGACACAAAGTCCGTTTTAGGCGCATCCAACAAAAAACACTACCACGCATGTGCAGAAAGCACCATATCCGCCTGCATCTTGGATTAAATTAACATTTGCGACAGCTTGCGACTCACTACGAGAGAATGGGAGGAACGCGGAATTGTGAAGGCGTGACCATGTAAATAAATCCTAGTCGCAGTGAGGCGCAGACGCAACACACGTCACAACAGGGCTAAAGCTGTGCGGCAGGAATTAGGTGGCGCAAGCGGTTAACTAGCTGTAGGAACTGCTCACAGCTCGATAGGGTATTAAGAGTGGGATGGAACTGGGGTTGCTTGCCACCCGTAATACCCTACCAAGCTGCGGCACACTCCTACTCCTACACTTCTTAAACGGACTTTGCGTCCGACTCTAAATGAGGTCCTTTATGTGCAAGGATTCAAGGTCATCAGACACTTACTATTGAAATATGACATACAAAATAATTGTAAATCAGTTATCAAAATAAAAAGAAAAAAAATGACACTCACTTGGACACTCACTTGCGATCATATAGTCTGTTGCCTGGGGACTGGCAATACATTGGACAGTCCTTTTATTGATAGATTCCCTATAAGTCTGACACCAAGGATAGTTTATTATGCCTTTTTAAAACCAAACTTTGTTCCTCATCCCCCTCTCTTGTGAGATCACTGAAGGGAGGCTTATCTCATCCCCTCCCTTTATTCCATTACACTCACTCTTCCTGACTCCTCCTTTGTTCATAACACACTTCAATCAGGTAATATTATCTACATTTTGCAGTGTCTGCCTAGCAGTAAGCCCTACTATACACACCACGTGGTCACACCACCATGCTAATTGACAAGAATGACACCTTATAACATCTATAACCTCATGTTTGTTAGCAGATCAACTCTTTTTTCATATACTGTCAAAAGGCACACACTTGTTTGTGGTATAACTATTTATAATTACCTGTTTAGTTATCATCATACAGACAATGTTTTTTAGAACATTCCTGTACAGTAGAGAACATTTCTATAATACAGAGTCATAACACATTAACACATATAGTAACAGCGCCACCTGCTGTCCCTCCAGTGTAATCACTCAAATAACATTAAGTCTCAGTCCGTTGTAATATCTCAACAATGTTTTTCTAAAAATCTTAATTTAAATAGCTACCCTGGGGGGGGGGGGATTTTTTTTTTAGATTGAAACCCACTGATTTATCTCACAAGATCCTGTAGCTTGACCTTTTAACTTCATCTCAACACAGGACATGTACATAGCGGGGGGATACCTGGACAAGAAAATATGTTAATTAAATGATAAACCAATTTTTCTTTGTGGAAAATGAAACATTTATATACAGTCATATTTGTATTCTAACTCTTGATTGGGCCTCATCCAAGACAGTGCCCTATAATATTTCCTAGGCAGTATTACCACATATTTATATGTATATCATAAATAGACCAATGATATATTTTCTTGAAATAATAATGGTGAGAATACCGGGGTAATGGTACCTAAACATGGGTTAACTAGATAATTTAGGCAAATTGTAGGTGAAATTTGCACTCTTTTATTATATATAAAAACTCACAGCACACAATAATAGCAAAATTGTGATAATGCAAACTGCACACCCCTATACCTCTCTAGTGTCATGATTCATCATCTTGGCTGTTGAGCCACACTCTTCACTCCTCTACCCAAATGTTAGGGACAGGCTCAATGTCTGGTAGACAAAGTAGCCAAAATCCCCAGAGACATCAGGATATGCACCCAGGCCTGATCATGGACCACTCTAACTTGAGTTGGTAGTCAGACCTGTCCTCTAGCGGCTCTCTCTGTGTCCTGTACCTTCACTTTTTAAAGCCCTCTCAAGCTCTCTCTCTCTTTCACCAGTGCTGCCTGAACCTCCCCCAGCCCTCAGCTCACAGCAGTCACCCCCACCCTTGCAATGTGCTCATCAAGATAACACTTTTCTTGCTGTCTAAAAGAGAGGTTAATTAACATAGGATTATTGGCAACACCTCAATACAATTACTTCATCACGAGACAATAATAATAAAGATAACATAATAGTTATGGACCCACCTGGCATCATTTGAGAGAGAACATTTAATAGGAAAAAAACACACTATAATATACACTATAGCAATACTAAGCACAATTTGGATGAGGGGGGTTCAGGATACTAAAGCCCTATTTTCAAATCTCAACACAATAACAACATGCATTTTATATTTTGCTTTACAGTTGTCTGCAGTGACTTGGCTTCTCACCTTCGGAAAGTGATTAGAGCATTGCTAAATAATATAGCTGATAATAACTTTCTGAAATCCCTGTATGGTAAGTAAATTAATTATTTCCTTAACATTGCCTACATAACATAACGCTGTTAATCTGTTTAATTAAGAACGCAAAGTTTACAGGTTCCATATCGGGGAGCAGCTGTGGGCTTTGAACCGCTCTGCTAGTTGGGTGGCGTTATTATAATTATTATTATTAGGAGTGGAGTCAAAGAGCAGAGAGCCCAAGGAGGAGGTGCAGAGAGTAGCTGGTGAGCAGAAGTAAATAAAAAGAAAAGGAACAGGAGGGAAGAGGAGCTTACAATCTAAGGATTGCAAGCAAACCAAAAATTAATAATAGTGTCATAGAACACCAGGAAGAGAAGGCCAATAGGGCAATTTTACACCAAGGGGTATTTTACAATTTCTGCAGAATAATTGTATATAAAAATGAGTCCCCTTAGAACAAATCCGAGAACAGCAAGAGGTTAGTTTAGGTATTACTATTGTCCTTTATTTATATATCACACAGTGCTGTACAGGAAATGTATTCATAAAGATTGGTCTCTGATCTATTATATCTACAGTGGAACTTACAGTGTAATTTCCCTAACACAGGCCCAGAATCATACACAGGCCAATCTCAAAGAAACACAATTAACTTGTCAGTATGTTTTTAGTGTATTATCTTTGCTTCTATTTAGTGGTTGCTCTATTAGATTATTTTATGTGATATTATAATTCCATTCATATATTTATGTATATTTACCCTACAGAAAGAATAGAGCTAGATAAACATGCTGCAGACTTGCTGAACTCTCTGAATTGCTTTGACCATATCATAGAAGATCACCTTCAGAAACTCACCACCACCTGCTACTGGAGCAGTTCTTACAAGGTACACTTTAAAGGGGAACTCCATCTACCCACCACTCTCTGCATTGTTTTTTAATAGTTTTATTTTATGCAATTTACAAATACAACAAGAACAAAACAATAAGCACGGTGGCTCAGTGGTTAGCACTTCTGCCTCACAGCACTGGGGTCATGAGTTCAATTCCCGGAGGTGCTGAAGTTGGAGATAAGTGCACATCTGGTAAGTTTGCAGCTGTGTGGTAGGGAAATATTATGTGGGAAGTAAGAGATCAAGTCTCATATTCTTGGGCCAGCTTGTGGAGCGGATATTGTTGCTCTCTTTTTGCTTTATGTCGGTAAGGATGTCTGATGGGCAGCACGGTGGCTAAGTGGTTAGCACTTCTGCCTCACAGCACTGGGGTCATGAATTCAATTCCTGACCATGGCCTTATCTGTGTGCAGTTTGTATGTTCTCCCTGTTTTTGCGTGGGTTTCCTCCGGGTGCTCCAGTTTCCTCCCATACTCCAAAAACATACTAGTAGATTAATTGGCTGCTATCAAATTAACCCTAGTGTCTCTCTCTCTGTGTATGTTAGGGAATTTAGACTGTAAGCTCCAATTGGGCAGGGACTGATGTGAGTGAGTTCTCTGTAGAGCGCTGTGGAATTAGTGGTGCTATATAAATACATTGTAATGATGATGATGAATGTCATACAAATGAAGAACATTTTGTTTTAATAAACAGCGATTGAGCACCAGTTGCACACCACGTTGATTTCACTGTTTGCATTTAATTGTATTAAGCTTTGGAACCTTGTGAGACTGTGTCATTGTCTGAGAAAAACATGATCCATCTGTACTTATATAGCACAAGGATGAACAGCAGAAACGGAACTAGCGAGCTGTGGGCCCCGGTACAGGGAAGCAGGGAGGAGGGGACTGGGGCCCCGACCCTCAGCATCTGCCATGCTGTGGGCCCCATTATCTCCATGGTCCCCGATGCATAGCACCTGCCGCACCAACGGTAGTTCCACCACTGATGAACAGTGTTGATGGCATTTCCACATTAGACACCCACTGTGGTGTCACCGAATCTAAACACAGTCATAGCACCCCCAATATTTGTGCACCAACCATGTCTATGCATGGTATATTTCATTGGTATGGGTCACCCCTTTTGAAAGCTCCTATGTATGTAGGTACTCAAACCAGAAACGCTGAATTTCCTTGAATTATTTCCCTTGAATTTGTCACTATTTTGGGATGAGTGATATGGATGTCTTGTTTTGGGGGCTGTTCATTCATGAAATTAATGGCAATGTGCAACCCTTTTGTGCCGCCCATAAATTATATCTGCGCTAATGAAAAAACTTTTGGATACAAATACTTTTTGGACATTTCAAGCCGGACTTTGGGAATTACAAATTTATTTTGGACTTTTACAAGCCGGACTTTGGATATAAATTTAATTGGGACTTGGTTTACAGCCATTTTAGGAAAAGCTGCTGACGACAGATGAAAACATCAGTGGTGAGTATAAGGGCATTTATTATTTTTAATAAAAAATATGTGGTATCAATGAGGGTGTTTACTATCTTTATTGTGGGTTTATTATTTTTATTAAATGTTGTGATTTTAATGAGGGTGTGCTGGTTTATTTAACATTTTTTTTTGTGGAACTACAGGTCCCAGCCAGCCGTGGGTCACAGGACATGTTGGCACTTGTGGTTCTCCAAGTGCCAAAATGCCCTGGCTGCCATGGGTATGCTGTTGCTTGTAGTTATACAAGTATCAGCATGCCCACACTATTTATGGCACCCTGGCTGGCTGGGACTTGTAGTTCCACAAAACAAAAGCGGTGTCCATTTATTTTTTTCTACTATTATCGCCGTTTATTACCCTACACCCGCCGCCCAGGGGTGCAGGAAGAGCCCTAGTGCTTTCAGCACTGGTCTTGGTGTCCCTAGGGAAGGGGGGGGCACTCGTTTTTTTAGTTGGACCCCACTCCCTAGGAAATCCAGCCCAGCGCTGAACAGCCTGGGGTTGGCTTGTCATTATGGCAGGGGGTCACCTGCCGTGTATCCCCCTGCTATAGTGCCTCCAACCCCGGCTGGTTTGCCTAGTGCTGGTTCAGAGAAAATCGGGGGAACCCCAAGCAAATTTTTTCCCCGATTTTCACGGAACCAGCAGTAGTCTGGCAGTACTATGGTTAATAGTGAATAGAGGGGGAGCCAACGCTATTTTTTTTTTACACTTTCATCTATTTTTTACAGTTTTGACAGCTGCCGGGACCTCCGGCAGTATGACAGGCAGTGTAACAGTGCTATGTTTAGGATGAGAGAGGCCAATTAAGCCGAAGGAGTTTAAAAAATATGTGTTGTGAGCTGATAAATGTTACTTACCACTAGGGGGTTAAGTCTGTGATGGAATCAGCCAACTGGAATGAGATGGGAGTGGTCGTGGAGAGAATGTATCCAGCAGTGGAGGAAGAGAGAGCTTCCTGTTTCCTGGATCCGGATTCCGAGCAGCAGCAGGCTGAGTATCTCTCCACTTGTTTGATTTATCTGTGATATTGCTGTCCCCTTCTCCTCTTTTTTCTCCTGCTTGCCTTTCCCTGTGTCAGTATCTCACCCTTTGTTTAGTGTTATATGTGGAATTGTATTTATCGGTGTATCCTGTGTTTTCCTTCTCCCCTGTTCTTGTCTTCAGTATCTCTCTCCTGAAGGCATTATCTGCTTTCTTTTCTCACCGGTATTTATTTTCTTTGCCTGCTTCTGCCTCTCCTTTCCTTTTTCTTGTCCTGCCTGGGCTTTCCCTTGTTATGGCCTCCTCCCGTCCCCATCGTTCTAGGTCCATCCCGGCCAGGTTCTCCCCTCCCCCTCCTCATCGTGCGGCAGTCGCCGCGGATTCCCCCCTTAGTGTCCCTGTGGTCTCCTCACCTCTTCCCTACCAAGTCCAGCAGGGAGCTCCGGGTCCCGCCAGCAGGTCCGTTCGCAGGGCGGTCCGTCAGGTGGTCCGGCGGGCACGTGACTCGGCCGCCGCAAGAGGATCTCGCGGGGCTGGCCTGGGTCACGCCAGGAGGGCCAAGGCTCCGGAGCGGGCGGCCAGGCCGCTCGTGTCCGGAGCTGGGGGGCGGCACAGTCGGGCAGTGCTAGCGCGGGGAAGGGGATCTCCTTCCCCTCTTCCCGCGGCTACAAGGCTGCTCATTGGGGACAATCATCCTTCCCCTGGGTTGAGCGGGCAGGGCAGACATAGGCACCCTTTGCACAGTGGTGGTGCAGCGGGGGTTCATTACACTGCGGGCAGGTCACAGTTGCACAGCTCCCCATACAGGGGTTTGGTCCCCGTCGTTTTAGATACAGTTCCAGCGGGGTTTCAAAGTATTAGTAGGGGAGGGGTAGGTAGTAGCTCCCCCTCAGCCCTTTCCACACAGATCCCGTTAGATCTCTCCAGTTCCCGGGCACACAACAAGGGTCTTCAGGTCTTATTACCACACTTACCTGCCCTTCAAGTTATGTCCACTTACTCCCACCCCTCACTTACTTTGCCACAGCCCAAGTATCCCCCCGCCTCTGGGGTCTCCCCCCTCCTCTTCTCACGGGAATCCGGTGATCAGGTCGGTTCAGGCATAGCTTCCTATCAGGCCCCTGGGTTGCTGGGCCCAGCCCCAGCTAGTTTTTCCCCTGGGATCAGGGGAGCGCATCAACAGCAGTCCCCTGCCCCAGGTCCTCAGTTTAGTCGGGCCCTGGGCTCGTCGGACATATCAAGCAGCTGTCCTTACCGTCCGCCACCGCACGATCAGCCCGGGGTAGGCGACCCGCACACCTATGGGTCCCTATAGGACCTCGCCAGAGGGTGATGGTATTTGGTTGCCCCCTTACCCTTCCTTATCAGGCCAATATATGCACGCCCATCCCAGACCTTCCGTTTATAAGGCGACTGGTAAGGATTCCCAGCCCCCCCCCCCCGCCTTGTTAGAACAGCAAGGTGATAGGAGCCGGGGTGTCCCCCCGCCCCCTGGTCTCAGGGGACATCACGGGGGGGCACCCTCCATGAGTGCCTCAGCGGGGGTCCCGCATCAGACCCTGTACGATCTGCCTCCCGCAAACGCTAACGTGTTTTCTCATCCAGTTCCGCAGGTGCGCTTGTCTTCATCGGCAGAAACAGCAGACAAAGGCGGCCCAGCGCTTTTCGAGCAGCGGGAGGCGGAATTAGAGCACGCAGAGACGCAGCAAGGTGCTCAACAGATCGGAGCGGGCAGTGAGGGACGAGCGGAAGCCGTTCGAATGGAGGCGCATGGGGCAGCTGGTGAGTATGAGGCTTACACTGTATGTAATTCCCCTTTGTCGAGTACAACCGTTGAAACTACAAGTGATGAGTCCACTTCATCTTCCCCTAGACAGGGTCAGCGCAAGCTAGTGAAAATACTTAACGAGCATTTTGGGGGTAGTAAGAGGAAACACAGAGATCGGTTAGGGGCGTCTTCCCCAGCGCCGGCAGGAGGTCCGCTGGTTAAGTGTGAGAACACAGCGCTGATGATAGGAATTAGGCGCAGCGTTAGGGACAAGATTAAAAGGGGCTTCTATGTGGATATATTCGAGTTAACAAGGGACACAGAAAAGGAGTTGGCGGCTGCAAGTGCACGGGGGGGAGTTGGTGAGGACACGTATAGAAATTTTTCCAACTGGTTAACGGGATATTGTGTTTTTTCGTCCTGTTATTTGGAAACGAGACCAGATGCAATTATAGATGTCTGGAAGTATCTCCATTTGATTAATGAGATGCATAGTTGTGAGCGTCCAGGGACATGGAGGTTGTATGATAAGCTTTTTCGCGAGAAGGTGCATGGCCAGCGTTATATGCCCCTAGCCTTTAAAGACGTCGAAATATGGATGAGGTTGAATAGAGCCCAAATGGGGGGTGTCCAAATGGGATATGGCCCTCCGCAATCAACTAGGTTTCAGTTCGGGGGGAGACGAGGTGCTCCCCAGTCCTCGAGGAACCGGTGCTTTGCATTTAACAATTCCTCCTGCGGGAGGGGGGAGGGGTGCAGATACAAACATGTTTGCTCCAATTGTAGGGGAAGTCACCCCCTCAAAGATTGCCCTAGGGGCACCATGGGCATCGGCAGGGGGCGGGGAGGGCCGGGGGGTCCTGTCTAAGGCCGATTCTCCCATTAACTTCACAATCCTCTGTAGATGGCTGGCGCTTTACCCGGATGCGGCGCTGGCCTCTTTCCTTAGAGAGGGTTTCCGCCACGGTTTTCGCCTCCCCATTGATAGTGGGGTGGCGGGTTCCGCCGCCAGGAACCTTCGCTCCGCGTACATACACCATGACATTCTGGCGGAGAAGGTTGCTAAGGAGATAGGCCTGGGTCGCATGGTGGGTCCGTTTTCATCCCCCCCCCATTCAAGACTTAGTTATTTCCCCGGTTGGAATAGTGCCAAAAAAGACCCCGGGTAAATTTCGATTGATTCAGCATTTATCTCACCCAGCGGGCAAGTCAGTTAACAACGCGATCGACCCTAAAATCAGCTCAGTGGTATACCAGTCCTTTGACGATGCTTTAGCAATAGTGAGGGAGTTTGGCAAGGGAGCAAGAATGGCTAAATTGGACATAGAATCCGCATTTCGGCTCCTCCCTTTGCATCCCGAGTCCTTTAAATTTATGGGGTTTAAAATCCAGGACGAGTACTATGTGGATAGATGCCTTCCAATGGGGTGTTCAGTTTCATGCTCATACTTTGAAGCGTTTAGTTCTTTCCTTCACTGGTGTGTGGGGGCGGGGACGGGGCACCGCGGTATAGCGCATTATCTGGATGACTTCATGTTTATAGGCCCAGCTGACTCCCCTTGTTGTAAGGACATGCTGTATGCTGCGCAGGCTCTATTTCGGGTGATGGGTGTACCGGTAGCTGCAGATAAAACAGAGGGTCCGGCCACATGCGTTTTTAGGCATAGAAATTGACACGATGGAAGGTTGTTGTCGTTTACCCCTTGATAAAATTCTTATGTTACAATACCTGATTGAGGAAGTGATAGCGTCTCCGTCCTGCTCCTTGCGGAAAGTTCAGTCTTTGTTAGGCTCGTTTAATTTTGCTTGCCGAGTGATACCCATGGGGCGGGTATTTTGTAGAAAGTTGCAACTGGCGACGGCAGGTTTTCGCAGTCCCCATTCACAGGTTCGGCTGTCTGCCGAAATTAGTGAGGATTTGGGTATATGGAGCCGGTTTCTAAAGTTTTTCAACGGTATGCGAGTATGGCCAGCTCCCTCAGTATCCAATAAGTCACTGGACCTACATACAGACGCATCAGGCTCGAAGGGTTTCGGTGCGTTTTTCCAGGAAGAGTGGTGTGCCGCACCTTGGCCGCAGTCATGGGAAGCCGAGGGTTTGGTGCGGAACCTGCTAGCGTTAGAATTGTTCCCCATAGTTGTGTCTTTGGAGTTGTGGTCCGGACGGCTGCGCGACAGGAGCGTGGTTTTTTGGTGTGACAATCTTGGTGTGGTGCAGGCTATCAACAAGCAGAGCACCTCGTCACGCCCGGCAATCAACTTGTTGCGGGTCTTGGTGTTGAAATGTCTAGAGTTTGACATTAGCTTTCGCGCACGACACGTTCCTGGCGTGGATAACCAGATAGCGGACGCTCTTTCTCGGTTTGAATGGCAACATTTTAGAGCTCTGGCCCCACAGGCCCGTTTAACTGGCTTACAGTGTCCCCCTTGTGTTTGGCAGATAATCCGGTAGGGATAAGGTGGCTAGCGGAAGCATCCTTGGCTCCGGCAACGAGAAAGTGTTATCAAGGGGCATGGGAACGGTGGTTGTGTTACCAGTCGTCCGGCTACAGCGGCACTTCAGGTCAGATCCCCTCTATTACGGGTTTTATGTGGAAGCTTTATAACGAGGGGGTTTCTAGAGCTAGGATGGGGTCCCTGTTAGCCGGTATTTCGTTTATGGCGAGACTAAATGGTACGCAGGATCCCACAAAGTCATTTATTATAGCTAAGGCTTTGAAGGGTTGGTCCAGAATACAGCCTTTAAAGAATGACACTCGCCGCCCTATTGACGGCCAAATGTTGGCTAGGTTGATCGAGGTCTTACGTAATTTAGCCGTGGATGACTACGAGGCTTTGCTTTTTGGTTTAGCTTTCTCAGTAGCGTATCACGGTGCTTTTCGTATTAGCGAGCTAGTAGCCAGATCTAAGAACGACTTAGGTGGAGCTTTGCTGTCTAGAAATGTGATTTTACAACATAAGGTGATTCGCTGTAAGATAGTTCGGTCAAAAACAGATCAGTTAGGCAGAGGCCAGTGGTTAGCAATTACGGAGCAACAAGGAACATCTATATGCCCAGTCATGTTGGCCAATAAATTTGCTACTCTCCGGCCCCCAGGGGAGGGTTCGTGGTTAATTCATAGGGATAATACCCCATTAACCAAATTTCAGTTTAACGCCTTGTTAAAACGGGCCCTAGGGGAGATGGGTCTGAACCCAGGGGACTATGGTACACATTCCTTCAGGATAGGGGCCGCCACGGCCGCTGCCGTTAGAGGGGCATCCGTCACAGAGATTTAAGCGCTGGGGAGATGGAAGTCGCAGTCCTATAAGAAATACATACGACCTGACAAATGAGCCTTTGAAGGGGGCTCTTATACGCAGTATGCCATCTCCTCACGTCTTTCAGTATTATTCTATCGCTTTCATCTTATCTTTTCTTTTCTATCACTTGGTGACCCAAGGCCATGCTGCTCGCTGTGTTGAACGGGGGCATGAAGGGATTTTCTCCTCTTGTTTCCTTGGCAAGGCCTGATTAGTGTGTGCGCCTCCCGGGGTTATAAGGGGTCTTTACCTTCATGTGGGTTACCAATTTTCCTATTCCAGGTTATTTAAGAGTTAAAATGAAATAAAAATGAAATAAAATTAAATTAAAAAAGGTATTGAATTAAAATTGTGAACAAATGTAGGTTAAACGGGGGTGGCCCCTCTATTAGGGGGGGGGGCTCTTCCAGAAAGTGAATAACAGATGGGAATACGGTCACTTTGGTTGGGGTCGTTACGGTTCTCAGATAGAGTTATGATTTGATGAAAATATCTATCTTGTTCTAGGTTTTACGGTGAAGACAACGCGAATATGGGTCGTGGGGCATTCGTTTATCTTTTGGGCAGCGAAACACAGAATAGCGGCTAGGAGGGCTGGTTTCAAGCACCCAGTTGACGTCCGGTGGTTGGGAAGAAGGGGCATGGTATGGGCGGAGTTGATTCCCACTTTAGTTAGGGAAATAGAGGAGCACGGTACCCCCGATATAGTGGTGATTCATTTGGGGGGAATGACGTGGGTAGGGGTAAATCCCTGGATCTAATAATAAACCTTCGTAAGGGGCTGGCACACATACATGACCGATGGCCTTCGATGAAGGTTTGTTGGTCCAACATAATTCCACGTTTGTCCTGGAGGTCATCTATCCCCCCGGCCACGTTGAGAAGGGTGGTTAAAAAGATAAACGGTTACGCGAGACAGAACGTTAAAAGCATACAGGGGGCAGTTATAAGTCATCCCGATCTAACGGTAGACAAGAGACACCTTTTCAGAGAGGATGGGGTTCATTTGTCAGAGGAGGGAACGTTTTTGTTCATAGAAAGTATTGTGTCAGAGTTGAGGGGGTTAGCTTTTTCTTTAGGTGGCGGGCCGCGCGGTCCATAGAACACACGGCGGTGGTGGGAGAGCATGGCAGTCAGATGGTTGTTAAACGTACGGTACTCAAGTGTTGGTTCCCTCGTCGTTAGCAGACTCGTTGGTGCTCTAGTAAGGAGTATCAGGTTTTGCCTTGAAAGGGCTTAACCAGTTTGAGTCCAGAGGGTATTGAGTTAATTTATAGTCGATAAGTACCGGCCAATAGATAAGGTTGTAACATGGTTTGGTGGAAAGGAGACGATCTTCCACCTGATTGGCTTATGCTGTTTTTAGCTGGCTGCCCTGCTCTTCGCCACCTATATAAAGGAAAAGGTCCAAAGTGCTTTTTGATAGAAATAAATAAAAAAAATAAAAAAAAATAGAAAATTAAATAAAATAATTTAGAGAAAAAATAATAATAATAACATAAATAAAAGGACCTTTTTATTCCAAACTTAAGTCGGTGTCCGTGTCTTTATTTTTATGGTTCATAGGCATTATTACCAGTAAGGGGAAAGCTACATGAGAGGGGAAATCGACACTATGCTTTTTATAGAACTCGCTGCTACAACACAGGAGAATTAGCTAAACACAGGAGTGTTTTACATCGCAGCAAAGCGCCAGAGATGACCAGCGATTTTGAAGATCAGAGGAAATCGTAGCTTAATACATTTGAGAAATTTTGGACTAAAATCGCAGGTTTGCGATTTGCCACAATTTTAACACACTGAAAAAATCGAACCTTGATATATTTACCCCTAAAACTTTGTTTTACCCCTCAGGAATCCTCTCAGACTGCGTAATCCTCTGACTCTCCCATCACTATCTGTTGCTTATCCCCTCGGAAATCCTGCCATCCTCCACTGCTTCAATTATCCCCTACACCTAACCTCCTTTACTTACTCTCTGTTCCACTTCTCTTTTACTTAATAATCTCTCCTCATAATTCTCTTTCCCCCGATCATCTTTTCTTCTTTTGTGTGGTGCTGTGGGGACCATATCAGTCTGCAGCTTATCCTTTTCTTTCTTTCTCCGTCAGTAGTGAACTTATGCATTGCAGTACATATCCAGCCAATGCATCAAACTACCAGAACTTTATTTAAACAATGGATTTTCAATTTTAACCTGACATGCCTAACAATATATACACCTCATGCACTGGTCACCAATGCTACAACATCAAATAGTTCTCAATATATCACCCAAAAAGTTCTTTAAGCTAACCAGCGCTTAGTAAAAGTGAACACAGTGAATTATATAGGAAATTTATACTCAATGTAATAGGCAGCTCCCCAGTCAATCAACACCTGTCTGCAAGTGTTACACCTAAGAGATAAAATACAAAAAGACAGGGGGCGCCACACATAGTGTATTATCAGTGATATACAATATACAGGTGACTCCAACGATAAGATAGTCCCGTACCAAATATGTGATGAAATTAGGCAGATGTAATAATCAGGCTGACCATAGTATGGATCCACCTCAGATTAGGATAGCAGGATTCCACGATCACAGACCAAGTAATGGAAGACAATATAGAGCACAATAAAACAAGCTTATCTGTCCACTGGCACAACATGGAAGAGAAGGGTAGCAGGCGGCGACACCTCAGATCATCCAGCAATGAGCACAGGGACCAAGAACCTCTCCAACGCGTTTCGTCTTGTAGATAAGAGGGTCTCTGGTGTCTGCAGTCGCCACACTGTCAGACTGACAGTGTGGCGACTGCAGACACCAGAGACCCTCTTATCTACAAGACGAAACGCGTTGGAGAGGTTCTTGGTCCCTGTGCTCATTGCTGGATGATCTGAGGTGTCGCCGCCTGCTACCCTTCTCTTCCATGTTGTGCCAGTGGACAGATAAGCTTGTTTTATTGTGCTCTATATTGTCTTCCATTACTTGGTCTGTGATCGTGGAATCCTGCTATCCTAATCTGAGGTGGATCCATACTATGGTCAGCCTGATTATTACATCTGCCTAATTTCATCACATATTTGGTACGGGACTATCTTATCGTTGGAGTCACCTGTATATTGTATATCACTGATAATACACTATGTGTGGCGCCCCCTGTCTTTTTGTATTTTAGTTCTCAATATATATTTGTATGTAATACCTTATAAAGTTACATTGTAATATCTTATACACTAAAATCTTGGACTGCTTAAGACTTAAAGGGGTATACCTGTACAAAGCTGTATTGCATTTAGAAATGTATAATAAAAAGATTTTTTAAAAAAATACACAAACAATGCGTCCCTTCACCTGCCACCTGATATAAACCCCATGGCAATCCTTACATGTAACCACTGGTAAATTTCTGTTGTTAATATTGACTAAAAAGTAAAAAATATAAGTTTGTCATAATAGTATTTATTCTGGTTATTCTTGCAGAACAGGATAGGCAAATATCCTAACATTGAAATACAGGAAAAGGAGCCTGTGGAACGGAAGATGTGACGCATGTAAATTACTCCGGACCTGTAGGTTCCTGATGACCTTATCAGAACAAGCCTACAATTTGAAGACGCTAAAAAATGATGAATTTCTGGAAAATAATAAACTGGTAATAATTCCAATATATGGTAGAGACTTTTCCATGCCTTTATTTGTACAAAATTAAATTATTGAGGTTCTTATTGGTACTCCTAGTGCATACTATGCTTGTATTATTATATTATACTAGTGCAGGTCATGGTAACAGGGTGGACCCTGCTCCCACTTCACATGGCTCTGCTTGAAAAGGGAGAGCTGCATCTAACAGTAGTGCATGCATCATTGCCCACGTATATTATGGGGATAGGATGAGTTGGAGAGCAGCCAAGCACTGTCTAAAATTATAGCCAAACCCCCATGCATGCTGGTCACGCCCACTGGTGGCGTGGTGTGGAAACCCCCCTCTACAAATCCTGCATTTGCCCCTGCCTACATAGGTGCACGCCCTCATTCTGCTTTTAAGAACTGTCCCTGTAAAAAAAAAAAAATCACTCCAGCTAACAATTAGGCTCATCAGTTCTAAGGACAAGTGGGACTCTCCTTGCATTGCATCCAAACAAGTCTCCTCCATGCATGCTGCGTAATTATACATCCATACAGTGTTCACAAATGGCTCCATTGCAAGAGAGACACTGCAAAAAATAAATAATAATAACTAATTTGGGTATTGTGTCTGTCAAGTGTGGGGTTGCAGTGAAAGCAATGACCTGCCAGGAGTTAAAACTAGCTGGAGTAAGGTGTTCATTTAGTGGTGGTGACAGAATTAAAACCCACAACTATAACAAAAACAATACGATACGTGACTTAGGAATCCTTGAGAATCCGTACGAAGTGTTTTCCGGTACTGTAGAAAAAATCTTCTCTCTTTTGTCTCGTCAACAGCAACAGCATTAACAATTCTCTCCTTTACTATTGCAAAGGAGTGAATAAAAAAAACCTTATGGCTGTTATATTTAAAACAATGTATATATATATTATATATATATATATATATATAAACTTTTTTAACAATTTATTTAAGTTCTTTCCTGAGAAACACCGATTTAGTGTTTTATAATAATTATTTATTCTTTTTTTTAATATTCTTATGTTTAAAATGTTTTTCACCCCCATTAGAGGTGAAAGAAAAAACAGGCAATGCTTTTCACTGCAGGACCTCCCCTTCAATAGTTTCAGTTGTTTATTTTGCCTAAAATATTAATATAACATAAGTGAGGGAGTATTTAGACTGTTTATGAAATGTGGCAGAATCATACATTTTAATGTTTATTATATTACATTTGTAGATTATATTAAATGATTCTAATACTGATTTGAATCCAAACTGTAATTTGCATATTAAAATGAAGCAGGAGAGGCCAAGTTTAACGTTCGCCAATTTATGTAGCGCAAATTGCACAAATTTGCGTTGCTCATGTCTGCAAAGAGGATGGACACATATGGAACAGTGCAGACTTGTGTGTATCTAGCGCCATCAACTGGAGAAGCAGGACGTGGGCGGTAGGGATGGTCTAACATAGGCTGTGTTTTGTAAGGACATGTTCATGCAGACCTGCAGAAACAAGCATACCTCCCAACTGTGACGATTTTTGGTGGGACATCTCGATTTGTGAGCCACAAGAGGGATAGGGTTTAGCAAAGTGCGTGGAGTTTTCACCTAATTAGCCCTTTTGTGGACGGAGTTTGGGCATAAGTCTACCACTGCTCAACCTATCTGTAAAAGATCAATTGTGCAGATATTATAGTTATATGGTATGGTTACCCTCTATTTGTTTGTTTAAGAATTTTATTACTTTGTTTGTAGTGTGTGATTAGTGGGGGTTAACTCATGAAAGTGGTCACATGGCTATTTGAACCTATTTAAACAGCAGTATTAGGCTGTTAGCTAGTGAAGATTCTTCTAAGTGAAATTCTTACAAGTGTATTAACTAGTACAGTTAGAGATATACAAGAGAGGAACAAGAGGAGAACAGGAGGGAACCTTTTACCTGCAAACACTGCTACATGAAGACAACATTCAATCGGCCTTGAGCGCTGATATCTTTCACCACCTGGATTGTTAATTGCCTGGACACTCCCTGCTGAACTGCTTCTCACACTTATTCAGGCCTGCTGCAGTATTATGACTTGGTGATTCCTCTTATGCTGCTTGGATTCCCACTTTTAATCCACACTGTTGCTCCACTTAGCTTGAACTTTGAACTGGCTCCCTCTTGTCCTGTGGCTTGTATAACCAGCTCAGTGCACCTTGTATTATGCCTTATGTTATACTATTGCCTTCCAATCATGCCTGATGTCACTGTCTCATCTAACTGTTTTTTCTAAACACACCCATCTGGTATCTCTGCTGTCCTTTCTGCTTCTTTTTCCCTGATTCATACTTTACATCTCTTCTTCCTCGTTTCTCTCCTTCTACCTTTGCACTCTTTCATTTTACTCACCTCTTGTGCTCTCACTATTTCCTCACTACACTTGTAAGCCCTTACCATTCTTGATTTCTGAATTCTTTCAACTGTCTATTCCACACATTCTCTAGCTTTATTATGATTTGCTCCTCTTTCACTTCTGTCCTCTCCCTCTATCCCCCTGCTTCCCTTTCCATATTCTTTCTCCTCTTCCCCCCCCCCCTCTCACTTTCCATCCCTGTCCCTATTTCACTCCTCTCTCCTCTTCTGTGCCTCTGGGGCCTTGATCTAACATGGTGCCCCCTCTTCCATCTTTTTCTCTCTCCTCCCTTTCCCCATTCACACCCTTTCCCTCTTGTCCCCTTTGCTGCTCTTCTATCAGCGTCAGTCTGCTCCTACCTTCCACCTCCCTCTCTTTGCCCCCAGCTAATCTTCTCCCTCACGTCAATCCTACCTTCTGCCTCTCCTATTCATAAACCCCCTTATCTGCCTCATTTCCACTCCTCCCCTACCTCTTGCTCCCCTGCCCCTCATCAAAACATTTATGCACTTCCTCTGTGCTGTTTAATAGGGCTTTGGGGCACCACGCTATCTCCTTTCTCCCCTCCCCTCCTGCTAGCTCACCCTCCTTCTCTTCCTTCACTCCGGTATCTGCAGATGAAGTCCATGCCCTTCTCTCTTCCTCTCCCCCCTCCACTTGCACAGAGGACCCAATCCCCTCCCACATCCATCTCATCCCTCTCTCTTGAAGCCTGCTCCCACATTGCACACCTCCTCAACCTCTCCCTCTCCTCTGGAATCTTCCCCTCCTCTTTTAAACATGCTCTTGTCTCCCCCATACTCAAGAAACCGTCCCTTGATCCCGATTCTCTCTCTAATTATCGCCTTATTTCGCTTCTTCCTTTTGCCTCCAAACTCCTTGAATGGGTTGTCTACAACCGTCTCACCTCCTTTCTCTCCTCTCACTCACTCCTTGACCCGCTCCAATCTGGTTTTCGCCCCCTCCACTCCACTGAAACTGCCCTCACTAAGGTCACTAATGACCTTCTCCTTGCTAAATCCAATAGGCACTACTCCCTTCTTATCCTTCTTGACCTCTCTGCTGCCTTTGATACCGTTGACCACGCACTCCTTTTGCAAACTCTCAAATCTATAGGCCTATGTAACACTGTCCTCTCTCTGGTTTTCCTCTTACCTTACCATCCGCTCTTTCTCAGTCTCTACTCATGATTCTACATCACCTCCACTCCCCCTACCTGTTGGCGTTCCTCAAGGCTCTGTTCTTGGCCCCCTGCTTTTCTCCCTCTACATCTCCTCCCTTGGTGTCCTCATCCGCTCCTTTGGCCTCCAGTACCACCTCTATGCTGATGATACCCAAATTTATCTTTCATTCCCTGACCTCTCCCCTTCTCTTCTGTCTCGAGTCTCCTCATGTCTCTCGGCCATCTCATCTTGGATGTCCCAACGCTTCCTTAAACTCAATATTTCCAAGACCGAGCTTATAGTCTTCCCCCTGCCAGGACTCTCCCACCTCCGTCCCCCTCTATTTCTGTTAATAACACTACCCTCGTTTCTGTCCCCCAAGTCTGATGCCTTTTGGTCATCCTTGATTCCTTCCTCTCATTCAAGCCTCACATTCTGTCTGTTATGACTGCCTTTGTTTTGTATCTGGCAGCAGTACCTATAATCCATCAGAGGTGCTGCTGTCCTGCTCTTGAACTCTGCAATATGCCTGAAGGAGTTAATCTCCTTGTCTGATGCTAATTAGAACTGCACCTGTTGCACTGCTTTAAGTACCTGCCTCTAGCTGTGCTCTGTGCAGTTCATCCATTTGTTCCTGGCTGCTGCTAACCTGCTCCTGTGCTATTTGGTATATACCTGCTGGACTGAACTTCTGTGTATGACCCCTGCCTGTACCTTGGACCTTGCCTGCTTGCCTGAGACCCCGAATCATTTGCCTGTACCTTGGACCACGCTGTTTTGCCTGTTGCCCTGACATTTTGGACATACTTCTGGACCTCGCCTATTTGCTTGATCTCTGCCTGGCTATTTGGATTTGTTTGTCTGGTCTCTATTTGATCCCTGGACCCTGTCTGCTTTTCTTGGACAGCCGTGTGCCTTCTGGACTGGGGTAAACTTATTATACTTGTTCCTGCCATTTTACTATACAGTCTCTTTTGGAACCTGTTATCCGTGGATTTGAGTTATCTTTGTTAATATATTTACCTGAATAAAGACACTTTGTCTTACACTTCCGTTGCACTTTGTGAATGCACTGGGATTCATAACACTGTCCCTCTCAAAATCCTGCTACTTCCACCTTCGGAATATATCTAAGATACATCCCTTTCTCACCACGGAAGCCACAAAAACCCTTGTTCACTCGCTTGTTATCTCTCGCTTTGACTACTGTAACCTCCTTCTCTCTGGCCTACCTGATTCTCACCTTGACCCAGGGTCGGACTGGCCCGCCGGTGGACCGGACTATCCACCGGTAGGCCCCGACCCTGAATTGCTCCCCTCTTCGTTGGTGAGGGGAGCTAGAAACTTTAATAGAAAAAAAAAAAGAAAAAAAAAACTCACGTGACCGCAGCGCTGGCTCCGTCCGCACTGAATGCCGGGCGTGACGTCATCACGCCCGACGTTCAGTGAGGAGCGCCGGCAAGACAGAGGAGAAGAAAAGGAAGAAGCAGATAGAAAAGGTAAGTGATAGGGGAGCATGGAACAGAAACAGAAGTATGGAACAGAGAAGGGGGAACATGGAACAGAGAAGGGGGAGCATGGAACAGAAATAGGAGTATGGAACAGAGAAGGGGGAACATGGAACAGAGAAGGGGGAGCATGGAACAAAAATAGGAGTATGGAACAGAGAAGGGGGAGCATGGAACAGAAATAGGAGTATGGAACAGAGAAGGGGGAGCATGGAACAGAGAAGGGGGAGCATGGAACCGAGAAGGGGGAGCATGGAACAGAGAAGGGGGAGCATGGAACAGAAATAGGAGCATGGAACAGAGAAGGGGGAGCATGGAACAGAAATAGGAGCATGGAACAGAGAAGGGGGAGCATGAAACAGAAATAGGAGCATGGAACAGAGAAGGGGGAGCATGGAACAGAAATAGGAGCATTGAACAGAGAAGGGGGAACATGGAACAGAGAAGGGGGAGCATGGAACAGAGAAGGGGGAGCATGGAACAGAAATAGGAGCATGGAACAGAGAAGGGGGAGCATGGAACAGAAATAGGAGCATGGAACAGAGAAGGGGGAGCATGAAACAGAAATAGGAGCATGGAACAGAGAAGGGGGAGCATGGAACAGAAATAGGAGCATTGAACAGAGAAGGGGGAATTATCGCCTTATTTCGCTTCTTCCTTTTGCCTCCAAACTCCTTGAATGGGTTGTCTACAACCGTCTCACCTCCTTTCTCTCCTCTCACTCACTCCTTGACCCGCTCCAATCTGGTTTTCGCCCCCTCCACTCCACTGAAACTGCCCTCACTAAGGTCACTAATGACCTTCTCCTTGCTAAATCCAATAGGCACTACTCCCTTCTTATCCTTCTTGACCTCTCTGCTGCCTTTGATACCGTTGACCACGCACTCCTTTTGCAAACTCTCAAATCTATAGGCCTATGTAACACTGTCCTCTCTCTGGTTTTCCTCTTACCTTACCATCCGCTCTTTCTCAGTCTCTACTCATGATTCTACATCACCTCCACTCCCCCTACCTGTTGGCGTTCCTCAAGGCTCTGTTCTTGGCCCCCTGCTTTTCTCCCTCTACATCTCCTCCCTTGGTGTCCTCATCCGCTCCTTTGGCCTCCAGTACCACCTCTATGCTGATGATACCCAAATTTATCTTTCATTCCCTGACCTCTCCCCTTCTCTTCTGTCTCGAGTCTCCTCATGTCTCTCGGCCATCTCATCTTGGATGTCCCAACGCTTCCTTAAACTCAATATTTCCAAGACCGAGCTTATAGTCTTCCCCCTGCCAGGACTCTCCCACCTCCGTCCCCCTCTATTTCTGTTAATAACACTACCCTCGTTTCTGTCCCCCAAGTCTGATGCCTTTTGGTCATCCTTGATTCCTTCCTCTCATTCAAGCCTCACATTCTGTCTGTTATGACTGCCTTTGTTTTGTATCTGGCAGCAGTACCTATAATCCATCAGAGGTGCTGCTGTCCTGCTCTTGAACTCTGCAATATGCCTGAAGGAGTTAATCTCCTTGTCTGATGCTAATTAGAACTGCACCTGTTGCACTGCTTTAAGTACCTGCCTCTAGCTGTGCTCTGTGCAGTTCATCCATTTGTTCCTGGCTGCTGCTAACCTGCTCCTGTGCTATTTGGTATATACCTGCTGGACTGAACTTCTGTGTATGACCCCTGCCTGTACCTTGGACCTTGCCTGCTTGCCTGAGACCCCGAATCATTTGCCTGTACCTTGGACCACGCTGTTTTGCCTGTTGCCCTGACATTTTGGACATACTTCTGGACCTCGCCTATTTGCTTGATCTCTGCCTGGCTATTTGGATTTGTTTGTCTGGTCTCTATTTGATCCCTGGACTCTGTCTGCTTTTCTTGGACAGCCGTGTGCCTTCTGGACTGGGGTAAACTT
This sequence comes from Mixophyes fleayi, assembly GCF_038048845.1. Classification (NCBI taxonomy): domain Eukaryota; kingdom Metazoa; phylum Chordata; class Amphibia; order Anura; family Limnodynastidae; genus Mixophyes; species Mixophyes fleayi. The sequence continues at coordinate 31,482,213 of NC_134403.1, read as the reverse complement.
ATTATACTTGTTCCTGCCATTTTACTATACAGTCTCTTTTGGAACCTGTTATCCGTGGATTTGAGTTATCTTTGTTAATATATTTACCTGAATAAAGACACTTTGTCTTACACTTCCGTTGCACTTTGTGAATGCACTGGGATTCATAACACTGTCCCTCTCAAAATCCTGCTACTTCCACCTTCGGAATATATCTAAGATACATCCCTTTCTCACCACGGAAGCCACAAAAACCCTTGTTCACTCGCTTGTTATCTCTCGCTTTGACTACTGTAACCTCCTTCTCTCTGGCCTACCTGATTCTCACCTTGACCCAGGGTCGGACTGGCCCGCCGGTGGACCGGACTATCCACCGGTAGGCCCCGACCCTGAATTGCTCCCCTCTTCGTTGGTGAGGGGAGCTAGAAACTTTAATAGAAAAAAAAAAAGAAAAAAAAAACTCACGTGACCGCAGCGCTGGCTCCGTCCGCACTGAATGCCGGGCGTGACGTCATCACGCCCGACGTTCAGTGAGGAGCGCCGGCAAGACAGAGGAGAAGAAAAGGAAGAAGCAGATAGAAAAGGTAAGTGATAGGGGAGCATGGAACAGAAACAGAAGTATGGAACAGAGAAGGGGGAACATGGAACAGAGAAGGGGGAGCATGGAACAGAAATAGGAGTATGGAACAGAGAAGGGGGAACATGGAACAGAGAAGGGGGAGCATGGAACAAAAATAGGAGTATGGAACAGAGAAGGGGGAGCATGGAACAGAAATAGGAGTATGGAACAGAGAAGGGGGAGCATGGAACAGAGAAGGGGGAGCATGGAACCGAGAAGGGGGAGCATGGAACAGAGAAGGGGGAGCATGGAACAGAAATAGGAGCATGGAACAGAGAAGGGGGAGCATGGAACAGAAATAGGAGCATGGAACAGAGAAGGGGGAGCATGAAACAGAAATAGGAGCATGGAACAGAGAAGGGGGAGCATGGAACAGAAATAGGAGCATTGAACAGAGAAGGGGGAACATGGAACAGAGAAGGGGGAGCATGGAACAGAGAAGGGGGAGCATGGAACAGAAATAGGAGCATGGAACAGAGAAGGGGGAGCATGGAACAGAAATAGGAGCATGGAACAGAGAAGGGGGAGCATGAAACAGAAATAGGAGCATGGAACAGAGAAGGGGGAGCATGGAACAGAAATAGGAGCATTGAACAGAGAAGGGGGAATTATCGCCTTATTTCGCTTCTTCCTTTTGCCTCCAAACTCCTTGAATGGGTTGTCTACAACCGTCTCACCTCCTTTCTCTCCTCTCACTCACTCCTTGACCCGCTCCAATCTGGTTTTCGCCCCCTCCACTCCACTGAAACTGCCCTCACTAAGGTCACTAATGACCTTCTCCTTGCTAAATCCAATAGGCACTACTCCCTTCTTATCCTTCTTGACCTCTCTGCTGCCTTTGATACCGTTGACCACGCACTCCTTTTGCAAACTCTCAAATCTATAGGCCTATGTAACACTGTCCTCTCTCTGGTTTTCCTCTTACCTTACCATCCGCTCTTTCTCAGTCTCTACTCATGATTCTACATCACCTCCACTCCCCCTACCTGTTGGCGTTCCTCAAGGCTCTGTTCTTGGCCCCCTGCTTTTCTCCCTCTACATCTCCTCCCTTGGTGTCCTCATCCGCTCCTTTGGCCTCCAGTACCACCTCTATGCTGATGATACCCAAATTTATCTTTCATTCCCTGACCTCTCCCCTTCTCTTCTGTCTCGAGTCTCCTCATGTCTCTCGGCCATCTCATCTTGGATGTCCCAACGCTTCCTTAAACTCAATATTTCCAAGACCGAGCTTATAGTCTTCCCCCTGCCAGGACTCTCCCACCTCCGTCCCCCTCTATTTCTGTTAATAACACTACCCTCGTTTCTGTCCCCCAAGTCTGATGCCTTTTGGTCATCCTTGATTCCTTCCTCTCATTCAAGCCTCACATTCTGTCTGTTATGACTGCCTTTGTTTTGTATCTGGCAGCAGTACCTATAATCCATCAGAGGTGCTGCTGTCCTGCTCTTGAACTCTGCAATATGCCTGAAGGAGTTAATCTCCTTGTCTGATGCTAATTAGAACTGCACCTGTTGCACTGCTTTAAGTACCTGCCTCTAGCTGTGCTCTGTGCAGTTCATCCATTTGTTCCTGGCTGCTGCTAACCTGCTCCTGTGCTATTTGGTATATACCTGCTGGACTGAACTTCTGTGTATGACCCCTGCCTGTACCTTGGACCTTGCCTGCTTGCCTGAGACCCCGAATCATTTGCCTGTACCTTGGACCACGCTGTTTTGCCTGTTGCCCTGACATTTTGGACATACTTCTGGACCTCGCCTATTTGCTTGATCTCTGCCTGGCTATTTGGATTTGTTTGTCTGGTCTCTATTTGATCCCTGGACTCTGTCTGCTTTTCTTGGACAGCCGTGTGCCTTCTGGACTGGGGTAAACTTATTATACTTGTTCCTGCCATTTTACTATACAGTCTCTTTTGGAACCTGTTATCCGTGGATTTGAGTTATCTTTGTTAATATATTTACCTGAATAAAGACACTTTGTCTTACACTTCCGTTGCACTTTGTGAATGCACTGGGATTCATAACACTGTCCCTCTCAAAATCCTGCTACTTCCACCTTCGGAATATATCTAAGATACATCCCTTTCTCACCACGGAAGCCACAAAAACCCTTGTTCACTCGCTTGTTATCTCTCGCTTTGACTACTGTAACCTCCTTCTCTCTGGCCTACCTGATTCTCACCTTGACCCAGGGTCGGACTGGCCCGCCGGTGGACCGGACTATCCACCGGTAGGCCCCGACCCTGAATTGCTCCCCTCTTCGTTGGTGAGGGGAGCTAGAAACTTTAATAGAAAAAAAAAAAGAAAAAAAAAACTCACGTGACCGCAGCGCTGGCTCCGTCCGCACTGAATGCCGGGCGTGACGTCATCACGCCCGACGTTCAGTGAGGAGCGCCGGCAAGACAGAGGAGAAGAAAAGGAAGAAGCAGATAGAAAAGGTAAGTGATAGGGGAGCATGGAACAGAAACAGAAGTATGGAACAGAGAAGGGGGAACATGGAACAGAGAAGGGGGAGCATGGAACAGAAATAGGAGTATGGAACAGAGAAGGGGGAACATGGAACAGAGAAGGGGGAGCATGGAACAAAAATAGGAGTATGGAACAGAGAAGGGGGAGCATGGAACAGAAATAGGAGTATGGAACAGAGAAGGGGGAGCATGGAACCGAGAAGGGGGAGCATGGAACCGAGAAGGGGGAGCATGGAACAGAGAAGGGGGAGCATGGAACAGAAATAGGAGCATGGAACAGAGAAGGGGGAGCATGGAACAGAAATAGGAGCATGGAACAGAGAAGGGGGAGCATGAAACAGAAATAGGAGCATGGAACAGAGAAGGGGGAGCATGGAACAGAAATAGGAGCATTGAACAGAGAAGGGGGAACATGGAACAGAGAAGGGGGAGCATGGAACAGAGAAGGGGGAGCATGGAACAGAAATAGGAGCATGGAACAGAGAAGGGGGAGCATGGAACAGAAATAGGAGCATGGAACAGAGAAGGGGGAGCATGAAACAGAAATAGGAGCATGGAACAGAGAAGGGGGAGCATGGAACAGAAATAGGAGCATTGAACAGAGAAGGGGGAACATGGAACAGAGAAGGGGGAGCATGGAACAGAGAAGGGGGAGCATGGAACAGAAATAGGAGCATGGAACAGAGAAGGGGGAGCATGAAACAGAAATAGGAGCATGGAACAGAGAAGGGGGAGCATGGAACAGAAATAGGAGCATTGAACAGAGAAGGGGGAACATGGAACAGAGAAGGGGGAGCATGGAACAGAGAAGGGGGAGCATGGAACAGAAATAGGAGCATAGAACAGAGAAGGGGGAGCATGGAACTGAAGGGGGAGCATGGCAGTGTGAAGGGGGAGCACAGACAGTATGGCAGTGTGTGAAGGGGAGCCAGGAGAAGGGGGGAGCAAAAGCAGCATGGAGGGTGCAGTGTGATTATAAGGAGGCACATCATGGTGATGAAGGGGCGCAGTAATGTGTGTGTGATGGCACAACGGGCTTGTGGCAATGTAATGTGTGTGTGGTAGGTGGTGGCTAAATAATGGGTGCTATTTTCTTTGTAGGGTGAAGATGGGGCAATTTAATTTTATAGTGGGGACTATTAATTTAAGATGGGGTGGTTTGGGCGCTATTAATTGAATGTGGGGCTGAGTTTGAGGAGCATGAGGTATATTTATTAAATGTGAATATGAATTATTTAATGGCAGTGACGGTTGCAGGAAATAGGTATATTTATTATATGTAAATGTGATTAATTTATTGCAGGGGCTGTCTGTTGGGAGGGAAATAGGTTTATTAAATGGGAATACTATTACTTTTATGTTGGGGCTGGAGGAAGTCCTAAGTATTAAATGTGGGTCCTATTGATTTAACGCCGGGGCTGGTTGGAATTTTCTAAATGTACCCATTATTTTTTCCAAATAGGACCCCTCAACATTCCAGGATCCAGACAAGCCGCAGCTAAAGAAACCAGCAGCCACAGGTGGTGACAAGAACAGGTAGGACAGTCTGTCAAATGTTCTGAGTCTAGTGCAGGCTTGGCTAACCTGTGGCACTCCAGGTTTTGTGAAACTACAAGTCCCAGCATACCCTTCCAGCAATAGGCTGCTATATATTGGTAAAGCATGCTAAGGCTTGTAGTTTCACAACACCTGGAGTGCCACAGGTTAGTCAAGCCTGGTCTAGTGGGATAATCCCGATTTTTGGTGACTGTTCTGCCCAATCTAAGGTGCAGATCAAGACTGTACTCTTTATACACACTGCATTCTTTATATACTACACTATTGTGCTAGCTGTCCTTTGTGAGCTGACCACTCCCCCTCTAGTGTCTGGTCCCGCCTCTTTGATGGTTGGCCACACCCCCTCTGGTGGGCCCCTAGCGTTGCTGTCCCCTGGTGGGCCCTTCATGCCCCAGTCCGACACTGCCTTGACCCTCTTAAGTCTAGTCTATACTCAATGCTGCTGCCTGCCTCATTTTTCTCTCCCGCTGCTCTGTATCTGCAGTCTCCCTCCAACAGTCACTACATTGGCTCCCCATACTCTACAGAATTAAATGTAAACTCCTCACCTTTAAAGCTCTTAGTCAATCTTCCCCTCCCTACATCTCCAATCTCATCTCTACCTACACTCCTACCCACCACCTCTGCTCTGCCTGTGACCACCGCCTCACTACTTCACTGATCACCTCCTCTCACTCTCGTCTTCAGGACTTTGCCTAGGCTGCTCTCCTGCTGTGGAACGATCTTCCACGTTCCATCAGGTTAGCATCTACTCTCAAAGGCTTCAAGCGTGCCCTTAAGACTCATTTCTTTATTCAAGTCTATCAGTCGTCCTAACTTCCTTGTCCTGGCTCTCTCCCCTAGTTAGTATCACCCTATTTGTGTCTCCCCTTCCCTTTTAGGATGTAAGCTCTCAGGAGCAGGGCCCTCTTTCCTTGTGTGCACCTTCTGCTATTCCATCACCCTCTGTACCTCTTGGTCCTGTTTTCTTAAGCTTTGGCCTTCTTCTCACTGATTTATACCATCCCTTTCACTATCTGTCCCAGAGTTAATCTGATTTTTATTTTTCTTTATTTTAGGTTTTGTTTGTGGGCATTGTTTGTTTTGAGCTTACCAAACTTTATCACAAACTTCGGCACTACAAATACCACCTGTACCAACGCTGTATTTCATTGTTTTATAAATTTGAGACCGTCTCTACCAAAGAATTAGTAGATATAGTTTTATCTAAGATGGAAAAAGAAAAATTCATTGAAACGGTAAGGTATTTATATGGTAAATAATAAATGCATAGCCATAATACTTTTTATCACTAGATTGTTAGGGACAGATTCAATTAGCCGCGCATTACTACGGTAATTTCTCCGCTGATCGTTGCTCGCGGCTCAGATTGAATCTGCCCCATAGTGCCTGTTGTAGCTATTTTCCAGGGCTGTGGTGTGACTGTATAAACAATTTTAAAATGCACGTGCACAGGATAGAACATTTATGATAAACACGCTTTTGATGCAGTTACCATGCATATAACAAGTCTCCATTTATTTGTGTAATTTGCTTCTACCTGATATAAAGTTTATGGGCCTGAGTCATTAAGAGATATCACAATATAAAAAAGGAGTAACTTTGCACATGGGCAAAACCATGTTGCATTGGAGGGGGAGGTATATTTAAAATGTGGGGACAGATTTATAGTTGGGATAGAGCATGCCCTAGATTAACTTAAAATTCCAGTGTAAAAATAAAGCCATTAAGTATTTGTGTGCTACATGAAAAAAACGCCAGTATTTAACTTATGTGCAAAATAATAAACTAATTTGCACCCCTTGCATTGTAACATGACTTGTCCCGCAGAACATTTGCTCTTTTTTTCCCTTACTTTCCTTAATGATTCAGGCCTTATATATCCAGCTCATTATTATAAATTTAATATATTTACATTTAAATCCAGGACTGTTATAGTTGAAAACACAAACTTGTGCTTCACCCACACCAGTGGCGGAACAAGCAAGATGCGGGCCCAGGTGCAAAACATTTTTTGTCCCCCCCCCCCTTCCTCCCATAATATATATATATATATTATGGGAGGGGGGTGCAACTCACCTCTGTAGTCTGCACGCTGAGTCTGATCTCGAGTTCCACAATGGCCCATGGGAGGAGCTGCTGCTCTGGAAGCACGGCCCTGGGAATGACTGTGGCCAGATCACATGATCAAGTAACAGGTGATCGGACCAGCAGGGGGCGAGCCACTTACCCGCACACTTTGCTTCATTGGTCTGTGCAGAGTAAATCAATAGGCCCTGAAATGCACAATTCTTGGACATGTTCTGATTGTTGCACACATGTCATGTATGCAGTTATCTTCATACATTGGTTACCTGTGCTTTATCTTGTAACTGCATACACAACATGTACACAGATGCCAGGTGATTTAAAGAGCGCAACTGGTATTTACTGCACTATAGAAACATGGATGTGTTTGATTCCTCTCTCTCCAGTAGAGGGCACCAGTGCACTCTTTACAGCTATTTCACCAGCACTGACTAATGCATTTGTTTTCTTACAAAATTAAGAGTAATAAGCCCATGCATGTGATTCTTTATTCTGCCACCTCGCATTTCTTGTTAAAACACCCCAGAAAATATCAAGTCTTCCATAAACAAATCGGTGTTGTATTTTTTTTACAGTAGGAACCAAGTCACAATCAAAAATTTGCAGATAAATCTACACAAAAAGGTTACACTTTCTGCTCATCAAATTTTCTTTTATTGCAGGAACTTCTCCTTCTTGAAGGATATCTAAAGGAAGCAGAAAAGTTCCAAACAGAAACAAAGGATGCACTTTTTAGTTGAATTCAATTTTAAATTAAGCCTGCATAGTACCATAAGATATACATTTTATAAATCTGTAATGTTTGTGATGGCTTTTTAAAAAAAAATCTATTTTGTGCATAACACATTTTCAATTATTATTATTATTATTAATATTTATTTATAAGGCGCCACAAGGCATCCGCAGCGCCGCACAGAGACAAACAAAATCACAACACAATGGGAGACAGCACAGTACAGTAAACACAGCAACTCAGTAAGCTCAACGCACAGCTAGAGAGGGCGGGGAAGGGGAAGGGAGGATCCGCAAACGACGGGGCCCAAGAAGGAGGGCGCGGAAGACAGGGAGACCCCCAGGGGGGAGGAGGGAGCGAGAGTGGACGTGGGGTGGAGGACCCTCGAGGAGGAGGGCTAAGTAGCTGGAGAGCAGAGTTAGAAGTGGTGGAAACAGGAGGAGAGATGGCCCTGCTCAGAGGAGCGTACAATCTAAGGATTGTAATAATAATTGATAATTATCCACTTATTCTCCTATGCATAGGATTTTCCTTTGTAATTACTTTTAGCTCATGACTGTTTCCTTATAATTTGGTGTTTATCTTGTTTTTATTGTAAACAGGGGAGAGTGGTGTCCAATGGGATAGGGTTTCAGAGGATGGGACAAGGTGGTAGAAGAGAGGGTAGGGTGTCAGGGCACTGGATCTTAGGGCTGGCTTGGGCAACTTGTGGCTCTCCAGGTGTTGTGAAACTTCAAGCCCCAGCATGTTTGCCAGTAGACAGTCGGTTGGTTAGGTCTGTCCTAAGGGATAGGAAAGGGGGAGAAGGATGTTTTTACCCACCCACCCATTGGCGCACGCAGGGGGGTTTCTGGTTCTCCAGAAACCCCTCCCCTCCGCGAACAACGGGAGCTAAACAGTGCTTCTACATAGCGGCACTGTACTGTACAGCAGCCGCGGCGCTGTCAAAGAAGCGTCCGCGGCGGTGCTGTATTGCTGAAACCCCCCCTTAAAAATCCTGCGTGTGCCCCTGCCACCCCCACCTCCCGGTCAACAATATGTTTTCTTGCTTTGCTTTATAAAAATTTAATTTACTGTTTATGTATTCTATGCTGCCCCCAATGTAATAGATAGGGGGCACCTATGTTTGATAAGTTTGGACAGCAAAACCAATCAGCGCACTGATATTAGAAAATAATCATTTAAAAATATATGCAGTATATATCATTTTTGATTTTTAGAATGCTTTTAAAGCCAGTGAAACTATTAATGGTCTGTTTTATCTGGTTCCTACCCTAGCATGGTCTTTTCTTCATAGTCTAAACTAATGTGTTTTTAACAGAAATAAAGTAAGAATTTTAAAATAAAGAAATCATACAAAACTGTTGTGATTGCCTTCTCTGGGGTATTCATTATCTTTTTGTATGTTATATTTGTGTCACAAATGTATTATATGAATTAGGAACCTTATCCAGACATTGTAGGGATATTGGGCCTGATTCATTAAGAAAAGTAAGGCAAAAAAAATGAGTAAGTTTTCTCATGAACAAAAACCATGTTACAATGCAAGGGGTGCAAATCAGTTTATTATTTTGCAGATAAGCTAAATTCTGGCTGTATTATCATGTAGAACACAATACTTGATAGCTTTATTTTAACACTGAAATTTAAAGTTGATCTAGGACATGCCCTACCCCTACTATAAATCTGTCCCCACATATAACATTTGCCTCCCCCTCCAATGCAACATGGTTTTGCCAAGGTGCAAAGTTACTCTTTTTTTTTTTTTTGCTTTACTTACCCATTGCCAGTAAGCAACTTAACCAAACTACAATTGGCTAATGCAATGCAGCACAGGGTGCTACAAAACAAATATTGTGCAACAAAGGATGTGCGCTTACCATGATATCCTTTGGTCATTTAGCTCAGAAGACTAAACATTTGTGGGGAACCAGTGTTCATTCCACAATGTGTTTCATGCTTCAGCAATATTACACTTCAAGTAAATGAATAGGCTGAATCATGGCTGCTTCCACTGTGTGCAGTTAGGGAGTTCACTTTAAGCCACATTATTTTAAAAATACATTACTGCAGCTTCTTAATGGGGATTACACATAAAGTAATTAGCTACAAATAGTAACATGTCCCACATCATGGCTCTCCGCACATATTACTAGTCAAATCTGTTATTTGGAGCAACATTGGTGGAAATTATGCCGCAGTCCACAAATGCAGGCAAAAAAAATAAATAGGAGCCTAGATAACCTGGTTTCCAGCAAATTGCTGTGTGTAAGGAAACAAGGGGTTAATGTATGATGTATGCTTCAGATTCCTGCCTATGGATTGTTTATTCACAGATGCCTGGTGTCACACACGGCCAGTCAACTATATGTTAATTGCCCAGCCCACAGATCATCATCATCATCACCATTTATATATAGCGCCACTAATTCCGCAGTGCTGTACAGGGAACTCACTCACATCAGTCTCTGCCCCATTGGAGCTTACAGTCTAAATTCCCTAACACACACAGATGAGAGAGAGAGAAAGATAGAGACTTTTGGAGTGTGGAAGGAAACCGGAGCACCTGGAGGAAATGCAGGCAAACACGGGAAGAATATACAAACTCCTCACAGATCAGGCATACTTGCCAACTCTCCCGGAACGTCCGGGAGACTCCCGCATTTTGCGAGAGTCTCCCGGACTCCCGGGATGGTGTGGCAATCTCCCTGATCTGCCCACTTCCTAGTGAAGTGGGCAGAATTTGGTTTAAACGCAGTGATTCACCCGGAATCGCGGTGTTTTACGTCACTGGGGCGGGGCCAAAATGACGCAATTTCGGCGCCCCGCCCCCTGCACGCCCACGTCCCAGCCGGCATCTCCCAGAAGAAGAAAAACAAATGTTGGCAAGTATGAGATAAGGCCATGTTCAGGGATTGAACTCATGACCCCAGTGCTGTGAGGCAGAAGTGCTAACCACTAAGCCACCGTGCTGCTAAAAGATATATACATTTATTTGACTAGAAATATTTATGGTCACTTCAAGTGTATAAATATTTTCTTATAGAAAACATAATACATCAAAGCGCTGCTTTCCATAATTCATGTTTGAGAAGAGCTCTGTATACATTTGTTACCAGTGAAACCAGACACATAAAATGTGTCACCGATATATATACATGTCCTGAAAGGAAGCTATAGACATAATGGGGTCATTAGGAGTAGAACACATTTGTGTCCAAAACACACACATGAAATGTGTGCCACAAAAAAGGCGCATTTACTTGTTTATTTTGAGTTGCACAAATCTTAAGCTGTGTTCTATTGAAAATAAACACATACATTCATTTTAGATATGAGCGGGCTCGGATTTTGCTAATCCGAGCCCACCCGAACAGTGCGGATCCGACAGGATCCGAGCACTGTTCGGGTACTTCCAGCCGCCCAAGGACTCGAAAACAAGTCTATGACATCCAAGTCTCGCGTCGGATCTCGCGAGACTCGGATGTCATAAATGCCCCGCTCGCGGCCGCCATCTTCATTCTCCCTGTGGTTAGTGGAAGAGGGAGGTTGTTTCTGATCCTGTGCTCTGTCCTGCTGATTAGTTTATTAGTCAAGTGGTGCTTTGTCCTGCTGAGTCCAGTAGTACTTTGTCCAGTGCTCTGTCCTGCTGATTACTTTAGTCAAGTGGTGCTCTGTCCTGCTGAGTCCAGTAGTAATTTGTCCAGTGCTCTGTCCTGCTGATTCCAGTGGTGCTTTGGCCAGTGTCTGTCCTGCTGAGTTCAGTGGTGCTTTTGTCCTGTATTTTTTTCTGCTAAATCCATAGTCATTTGATAATTATCTAAAAATCTTAAAAAAATGTAAAAAAATAAATAAATAAATACCAAAAACATAAATAAAAAATAAAATAAAAAAATAATTAAAAAATTATAAAAAATATTATAGAGCAATATATTATTGCAGTCCCAAAAAATAGGTACTGCAATCTAGATTGCTACGTTCACTGTTTCTGCAGTCCCAAAAAATAGGAACTGCAATCAATATTACTACGTTCACTGTTTCTGCAGTCCAAAAAAATAGGAACTGCAATCAATATTACTACGTTCACTGTTTCTGCAGTCCAAAAAAATAGGAACTGCAATCAATATTACTACGTTCACTGTTTCTGCAGTCCCAAAAAATAGGAACTGCAATCTATATTACTACGTTCACTGTTTCAGCAGTCCAAAAAATAGGAACTGCAATCAATATTACTACGTTCACTGTTTCTGCAGTCCCAAAAAATAGGAACTGTAATCTATATTACTACGTTTACTGTTTCTGCAGTCCAAAAAAATAGGAACTGCAATCTATATTACTACGTTCATTGTTTCTGCAGTCCAAAAAATAGGAACTGCAATCAATATTACTACGTTCACTGTTTCAGCAGTCCCAAAGTGTGTGTGGTTTAGGGGTACGCTCTCTTGTGCTGCATATAATGGAGTACAAAAATTTGGAGGATAAAGTAGGGAAAGATCAAGACCCACTTCCTCCTAATGCTGAAGCTGCTGCCACTAGCCATGACATAGACGATGAAATGCCATCAACGTCGTCTGGCAAGGGCGATGCCCAATCTCCTAGTAGAGGGCATGTAAAATCCTAAAACCCAAAGTTCACTAAAATTAGCAAAAAAAGAAAATTGAAAACATCTGAGGAGAAACGTAAACTTACCAATATGCCATTTACAACACGGAGTGGCAAGGAACGGCTTAGGCCCTGGCCCGTGTTCAGGACTAGTGGTTCAGCTTCACCAAAGGATCTAAGCCCCCCTCCTCCCCCCCCCTCAAAAAAATGTAAAAGAGTTATGCTGTCAGCAACAACACAGCAAACAACTCTGCCTTCTAAACAGATGACATCACAAATCCCCAAGGGGAGTCCAAGGGTGTTGGTGGTTGCGAAGCCTAACCTTCCCATCACTGTACGGGAAGAGGTGACTCCATCCACCATTTGCAGCACACCCTCTGCATATGCTGGAAGGATCACCCACAGTGTAGATCCAGATTTGGATAATCAAGGTGTCAATGTTGTACACCGGGAGGAGGCTATTGATGTAGCTGGCGCTGAGGAGGAACTTGACGAGGAGGATGCTGATGTGGTTATTTAAAAATGAGGCACCAGGGGGGGAAAAAGTTGATGTCCATGGGATGAAAAAGCCCATCGTCATGCCTGGTCAGAAGACCAAGAAATGCACCTCTTCGGTCTGGAGTTATTTTTATCCCAATCCAGACAACAAATGTATGGCCATATGTAGCTTATGTAAACCTCAAATAAGCAGGGGTAAGGATCTTGGCCACCTAGGGGCATCCTCCCTTATACGTCACCTGAATAACCTTCATAGTTCAGTGATTAGTTCAGGAACTGGGGCTAGGACCGTCATCAGTCCCGGGACACCTAAATCCCTTGGTCCTGTTGGATACACACCACCAACGCCCTCCTCGTCAACTTCCTCCACAATCTCCATCAGATTTAGTCCTGCAGGCCATGTCACCAGCCAGACTGAGTCCTCTTCAATCCGGGATTCATCCGAGGAATCCTGCAGCGGTACGCCTACTACTGCCGTTGCTGCTGTTGCTGCTCGTAGTCGGTCATCTTCCCAGAGGGGAAGTCGTAAAAACGCTACGTCTTTCACCAAACAGTTGACCGTCCAACAGTAGTTTGCCATGAGCACAAAGTACGACAGTAGTCATCCTATTGCAAAGCGGATAACTGCGGCTGTAACTGCTATGTTGGTGTTAGACGTGCGTCAGGTGTCCGCCATCAGTGGAGTGGGATTTAGACGGTTGATGGAGGTATTGTGTCCCCGGTAACAAATCCCGTCGAGATTCCACTTCACTAGGCAGGCGATACCAAAGATGTACAGAGAAGTACGAACAAGTGTCCTCAGTGCTCTGAAAAATGCGGTTGTACCCACTGTCCACTTAACCACTGACATGTGGACAAGTGGTTCTGGGCAAACTAAGGACTATATGACTGTGACAGCCCACTGGGTAGATGCATCGCCTTCCACAGCAGCAGCTGCATCAGTAGCAGCATCTCCACAACAGCTGCTCGTGCCAAGGCAGGCAACATTGTGTATCACAGGTTTTAATAAGAGGCACAACGCTGACAACCTCTTAGAGAAACTGAGGGAAATCATCTCACAGTGGCTTACCCCACTTACACTCTCCTGGGGATTTGTGGTGTCAGACAACGCCAGTAACATTGTGCGGGCATTACATATGGGCAATTTCCAGCACGACCCATGTTTTGCCCACACCGTTAATTTGGTGGTGCAGCATTACCTGAAGAGTGACAGGGGTGTGCAGGAGATGCTTGCGGTGGCCCGCAAAATTGCTGGACACTTTCGGCATTCTGCCAGTGCCTACCGCAGACTCGAGCAACATCAAAAAAGTCTGAACCTGTCCTGCCATCACCTCAAACAAGAGGTTGTGGCGCGCTGGAACTCCACCCTCTATATGCTGCAGAGGATGGAGGAGCAGCAAAAGGCCATTCAAGCCTACACAGCCACCTACGACATAGGAAAAGGAGTGGAGATGCCCCTGAGTCAAGCGCACTGGAGACTGATTTCTGTGTTGTGCAAGGTTCTGCAGCCATTTGAACTTGCCACACGAGAAGTCAGTTCCGACACTGCCAGCTTGAGTCAGGTGATTCCACTGATCAGGCTGTTGCAGAAGCAGCTGGAGAAAGTGAGGAAGGAGCTGGTAAACCATTGCGATTCAACAAAGCATGTAGCTCTTGTGGATGAAGCCCTTCGTACGCTTTGCCAAGATCCAAGGGGTGTCACTCTTTTAAAGTCAGAGGAATACATTCTGGCCACCGTGCTCGATCCTCGGATTAAAATGTATGTTGTGTCTCTGTTTCCGGTGGACACAAGTCTACAGCGGTGCAAAGACCTGCTGGTCAGGAGATTGTCCTCTGAAGAGGACCGTGACATGCCAACAGCTCCGCCTTCATTTTCTTCAACACCTGTGGCTGCGAGGAAAAAGCTCAGTTTTCCTAAAAGACCCGCTGGCACAGATGCTGAGAACATCTGGTCTGGACTGAAGGACCTGCCAACCATTGCAGACATGTCTACTGCAGCTGCATTGGATGCTGTCACAATTGAAAAAATGGTGGAGGATTACTTTGCTGACACCATCCAAGTAGACATGTCAGACAGTCCATATTCTTACTGGCAGGAAAAAAAGCCAGTTTGGAAGCCCCTGTACAAACTAGTTCTATTTTAACTGAGTTGTCCCCCCTCCGGAAAGAGTTTTTAGTGCAGCGGGGAACCTGGTCAGTGAGTGGCGAAGGAGGTTGCTTCCGCAAAACGTAGAAAAAATTATGTTCATAAAAATGAATTATCAATTCCTCAATCAAGTACAGCACTGGCCTCCAGATACTACAGAGGGACCTGTGGTTGTGGAGTCCAGTGGGGATGAATTGATAATGTGTGAGGATGAGGAAGTACACACTGAAGGGGGCCAGGAATCAGAGGGTGAGGATGAGGACGACATCTTGTCTCAGTAGAGCCAGTTTAGTTTGTACAGGTGTGGAGGGACAGAAGATGTGCCTGGTGCCCGTGAAGAGGGCGAAGATGTCAGGCTGTGCTGCGCCCCTGGAGGGGCTGAAGAATCCTCACATAGCTGAGCCCTGCAAGTGGGTGAAGAAAGAAGAGGAGAAGAACTTACCCGTCCATCGATCCAGCGGCGGTGAGTATAACTTTCTTTCTGCAGGTCCCGTCCGCGGAGGAAGGATGAGCCAATCAGGGCTCATCTTTCCCCGCTGGCCAATCAGCGGCCGGATGCGCGAGCCAATCGCGGCTCGCGCCCGGCCATTCAAAAGATTGGCGCCAACGCGAGCCAATCAGCGCTCGCGCCGGCTGATGACGTCACGCCGGCAACTATATAAGTCGCCGGGTGGCGCCATTTTGCCAGAAGTCCGTCGGCGGAGAAGAGAGAGGACGTCTCTTCAAGACGTCCAGCAACTGAGCCAGCAGCAGCGGCGGCAGGGGGCCCTTGTAAGGGCCGTGAGCTACCCTGCCGCCAGAAGACTTCAATCAAGCCGCCGGAGCGGAGATCGTCGGCGGGGAGCCCTTGTAAGGGCTGAGAGCGCCCCCGCCAAGCAGCCCTCAACAGCGCCGAAGAGGAGAAGAGGCGCCGCCGGCTGGAGGGTCTGGAAGACCCGGAGAAGAAAGGAAGAAGACGGCGTGGCAAGCTGAGATTCCTGCGCAGAGCAGGTAAGTGACTCAGCCTTAATTCGGGCACTAGGCCCGGGGCCACAGTCGGGCACAAGGCCCGTGGGCACTAAATTAGGGGCACAAGGCCCAGGGACTTGGGCACTAGGCCCCAACAAAGTTAGTGGGCCAGGAGGCCATTTTGATAACGGGGACAAGCCCCTGTAAGTTAGTGAGGGGGACTCTGAGCCCCAGGTATGCAAGGGCACAAGGCCCTTAGGTAGTTAGTGGCCTAGAGGCCATAGGAAGGCCAGAGGGCCTGGTTAGGGGCTAGTAGCCCGTAGGCTATTAAGGGCACAAGGCCCTCAGTCAGTTAGGGAGGCCACAGGCCTTAGGCAGGGGCTAGGACCCCTAGGTAGTAGGGCACAAGGCCCTAGTTAGTGGGCTCAGAGCCCTGAGGTAGAGAGGGGGCTGAGGCCCGTTAATCAGAGCACCAGGCTCTGTGTGTAGCTGGGCAGGGACCCATGGTGTGTAGGGCATAAGGCCCTGGTGGTGTGTAGTAGAGGCGTGAGAGCCTTGTGAGTGTAGGCGCGGTCCTGTGTGAGGTGAGCACACGTGGTTAGGAGGTACAGTAGAGCGGAGGCTCCTGTGGTGCTGTAGCAACCTGCTGGTTGGCTAATAGCGGTGTGTTCGGGTAAGTAGCGGGCAGAGTACTGTATACTGTATTTATTCTGTCTGTGTGGCGAGTGTAGTTTACATTACAGTATTTTGGTGTGCTATATAACTGTGTCCAGGGGCAAGACGTCAGGCCCCCATTAAAGGTAGGCTCTTGTTCCTGTGGTTTTCCTGTGCTAACCCGTGCTGTGGGGACAAGTGTAGTTACCAGCATACACATAGTCAGGGGAGAACACACGTAGTTTTCCTGTCCCTTAGGTCCCCGGGGTCACACTGGTACCCAGAGGGGGGTGGCTGAGTGAGTTGGTGGCAGTGCAGCACACCTTGAGGCAGTTCCAGGGGCGGCCGTGGTTCTGATCAAGGGTCCTCAAGGCCGATTCCGTGCAGGTGGACCTGTGGTTCCGGACGTAGGGACACGTGTGAGATACCCGAGTACAGGCAGTCGGGCGGTTCAGTTCGATCGGCTGTTCCGTGCGGCAGTCGGCCCGCGGGTTAGTGTGCTGTTCTACTGAGCCTCAGCCGGGCTTAAAGAACCCGTACTTAGGGCCTGTGTGTGACTCCATAGCAAGAAGGCAGCTTCTTGGTACGACCTGGGTGAGGGGGTTAGGAACCGCCCTCCGGTTTAGGCTGTGAACACCGGCTGGTGTTCCCCGTAGCGTGTAAGTGAGCAGTTCCGTTAGTGCACCACACCTAGTTAGTCCTAGTGTTTTGACTAGTTGCGTTGCCGACCATTAGAACGTTGTTAGGGTCGGGTCGCTGTTGCAGTCAGTCCAGTTTGGTGGGTGCCATCTTAGTCTCACGGAGAGCGTAGTGGGAGGCTGTGTGTTCTTGTCATCCGCAGGAGTCGGGAAGGTGCAGGAGAACCGGATCGGAAGTGGGAGTGTCCCGGTGAGTATCACGCTCGATTCCCCCTTTCGGTTAGGCCCTCACCGGCAGGTGTGTGAGGTACTTGAGGCGGGATTAGTCCTCGGACTGGTCTTGGCCTTCAGTGCCTGTAGTCCCCCGCGTCTTGGCAAGAACAAAGTGAGGAGGCGGCAAGGAGCTTGGACTGACTGTGTCCTTGTTCTTTGCCGTAGTCTCGGACAGCCCTTACCTGGTAGGCACGGCCGTAATCTCTGCCTCTATCTTAGAGGGACGTGATTGGAGGTGACTGCGGCTGCGGATCTGCTGGGATTGGATCGCAGCTGGGAAATCGGAAGCGGACTGGAGGTGACCATCGTTTACAAGGTGAGTTCTTTTGTGTTGCGTCTGTCCCTGTCTTTCCCCGCAGGGGGCGTTACACAGGGAGAGATGAATAGCTTTATTTGTGTGGGGGCCCAAACAAACCAATGATTTCAGCCACAGTAGTTTGGTAGGCCCTGTCGCTGAAATGATTGGTTTGTTAAGTGTGCATGTCCTATTTCAACAACATAAGGGTGGGTGGGAGGGCCCAAGGACAATTCCATCTTGCACCTTTTTTTTTTCTTTGCAAGCTCGTTTTGTGGGGGTCCAAATAAACCAATCATTTCAGCCACAGTTTGGTAGGCCCTTTCGCTGAAATGATTGGTTTGTTAAAGTGCTTGCAACTCTTTTTTTGGCAATATGTGCTCTTTGGGGCCTAGTTCTATCTCCATCAGAGATATTCCTGCAGGCCATGTCACCGGCACAGCTATGTTGGTGTTAGACGTGCGTCCGGTGTCCGCCATCTGTGCAGTGGAATTTAGACTAGTTGAAGGAGGTATTGTGGCCGGTACTAAATTGGGTACCGGGGCCACTCCACTACGCAGTCCAGATAGCTGCGTATCAGATATTAAACTAAGTTTACTGTTGCTGCCAAATCCAAAAATAATGAAAATGCCCTGTCATCATCGAAAACAAGAGGTAGTAACGCGCTAGAACTACACCCTCTATATGCTGCAGAGGATGTAGGAGCAGCCATCTGTGCAGTGGAATTCAGACCAGTTGGAGGAGGTATTGTGGGCCCGGTACCAAATTGGGTACCGGGGCCACTCCACTACGCAGTCCAGAAAGCTTCGTATCAAATATTAAAGTAATTAAATTACGTTCACTGTTGCTGCCAAATAAAAAAATAATGAAAATGCCCTGTCATCAATGAAAACAAGAGGTAATGACGCGCTAGAACTACACCCTCTATATGCTGCAGAGGATGGAGGAGCAGAAAAAGGCCATTCAAGCCTACACAGCCACCTACGATGGGCCACGTGTTTGTGCCGCCCACTTGTGTCGCTTAGCTTAGACATCCAGCTACCTCGGTGCAACCTTTTGGACTAAAAACAATATTGTGAGGTGTGAGGTGTTCTGAACAGACTGGAAATTAGTGGAAATGATTGTTATTGAATGTTATTGAGGTTAATAATAGCGTAGGAGTGAAAAAAAACCAAAAAACTGGATTTTAGCGCTTTTTATGCTTTTTTAAAAATAAATCAGAACCCAAAACCTTAAATCAGAACCAAAACCTTTCGGCAGGTGTTTTGGCAAAACAAATCAGAACCCAAAACCTCAAGCTAATCAGAACCCAAAACCCAAAACACTAAAAGTGGCCGGTGCACACCCCTAATTCATTTACATGAAGTTAAGTTTAAAGCACATCAATGAATTGAGGATGATGACAATTAGCAGCATTAGCTGCCCGCTTCTGATTGGTTGATTGTGCCTTGACCCCTCCCATTGATGGTACTTCATTCATTAGTGCAGCTGCTATATTATTTGTATTACTAAACTGATATTTCCTTTCGAACTGCAGCAATAAAGAATTCTTATTTGATTGTTAAACGGATGTTAGTATTTAGTTAAATTTACTTTTACATTTATTTTGTATTGGTGTCTATATTTAAGTATTGAATTAATTGTGTGTCATGTGAATGACAGAAAAGTATCTCTTTAAAAGATCACATTTTTAATAAAACACTATTGTCTCTAATGCTTATGACATTTTATTACAGTATTAAAATGTGTACAAATAGGGTATTTTCACTTTATTAACATTGTCAAATCTAAAAGCCCTTTTTCATGGTTATGTTCAGGATGCAAAAGTGTCCACATGTCTACAAGAGCCCCAAAGTGGACACTAGAAAAAGGCAAAATAACAGTGTAGTAAAGTTTTAAACTCTTTTTGCAGATTATTATTCTTGCTGGCTGAAGCAGTACTTTTCTGCTATAATTATTGTAATGGTCTTTAGCATATTTCTCACTGTTACGAACACGCTCCCAGCTGCCGTGACTTTGGCGTGTTCGCTGTATGAGGTCACACAGGATTTCAGCCCGCAGTCTCTCTCATCTATCACACAGGTTATAGACCTACGGAATCGCCACCACACAGCGCTCTCACACCCCCAGACACTTCAGGTTCTGCCACCACCTATTGAGTATGGGCAATAGGACCCCAATATACTGTTCCACACTGGCACGCAGGCTTCTAGTTATCCACAAACCAGCAAGACCCACACCAGCACACACAGGGTTAACTCTTCACACCTCCAGACTGTTACACAAATGTACATACAAGCACACACAGCTTGTTAATCAAATGTATCAACAAATCACACACTGGCATTCCAAGGGTTAACTTGGTCGAGCTCTGACTCTTCTAAACAGGCTAATGGATTCGTTAGAGTATCAAGGACGCAACTTATTAAATTATAGATTTAATATACAAAAATACAGGGCATTCACATATAAAGAAAAATAATGAATAACAATTAATTGACATAACAAGCAAAAACAGTTTAAAATAAAAAGATAAACGTACAGAGTCCTTCAAGTAGATTGATCCCCAAGAAGCTGACCCTTTGTCCCTCCAGGACACAGATTTTTAAGCACACTCAAATGGGACGGCACTCACAAGGGCAGTGTGAATGCTAATGTGGGGGCGGAAATGTCCCCTGGGTGTCAGACCGCTATTAGGGCCGGGGGGTAGGCCGGCCGGCCACCCCCCGGGTGCAATATAGCACATTTTCACCGGCGGCTGCATCTGATGACATCAGATGCTGCCGCGTCAGCACACAGGCGGCCGCATCACATGACAGGGGATGCGGCAGCGTCATCAATGACGCGGCCGCATACCGTTTTATGCGATGCGGCCGCCTGTGTGCCCCCTGGGCTTCCCTCTCCCAGCCCGCGCCTGGTGTCACCTAAACTATACCTAAGTTTTGAGCGGTCTTAGCTTTCCTCAGATATCTCCCAGAGACATAACTTTCCCTTCAATAAACCGATCATAATTTCCCGCACATTTAAATACCAAATATGATGAGATTACAACAATATCCAATCTCATCCTGAAATACATGTGACTATGGCTGTTCCCTGTGTAGTTGGTATCTATGTTTTAAGCCCCTTGTGTGGTTTTTGCCCCTCAGTACAGAGTGGAATCGAGATTTCCCAAAATATGAACTATGACAACATTTTCCTTTGAAGGTCATATTTCTATATACCTGTATAGGCTTTCACATGCTGCCTACCAGGATCTCCAGCTGTGATTGGATCCACAAAGTCTATTCAAGTGTCTAAAGCGAACAGTGAGACATCCTGGAAGCTGATAAAAGTGGCCGGCTGATCTCCTCACAGTGGGGTGTGCAAAGCCATCAAACACAATTACATCAGACACTCTGTCTGTAAATTTTACACTTTAACTTATCAATGGATTCATTTGATACAACCTATTTACAATGCAGTTATGAATTATCCCTTATAAATAACTGCCAGCTCTCTATGTTCACGGCACTCACTGAGTCGCCCTTCAATGACGTTTAGTGATGTTTAATAAGGTTATCCATAACAATGGGCAGCACAGTGGATAACATTTCAGCCTCACTGCAATATTATTTTTTAGTATTATTATTATTTATTTATTTGTTTTTAATATAACACCAACATATTACTCAGAACTGTACATTGGGGACATGAAGACACCATGACAATAAACAGAAAGTAAAGATGACCTTGCTTAAATGAGCTTACAATCTAAGAGGAAGGGAAAATATGAGGGATTTACATGTCAGGTAGTGGAATAACAATTATAGAGGTTGGTGTGGATACAGATACTGTGCTAATTCCTGGCTCCAGGATGTTGGTGGATACAGATACTGTGCTAATTCCTGGATCCAGGATGTTGGTTGTATACAGATACTGTGCTAATTCCTGGCTCCAGGATGTTGGTAGATACAGATACTGTGCTAATTCCTGGCTCCAGGATGTTGGTTGAATACAGATACTGTGCTAATTCCCGGCTCCAGGATGTTGGTTGTATACAGATACTGTGCTAATTCCTGGCTCCAGGATGTTGGTGGATACAGATACTGTGCTAATTCCTGGCTCCAGGATGTTGGTGGATACAGATACTGTGCTAATTCCTGGCTCCAGGATGTTGGTTGTATACAGATACTGTGCTAATTCCCGGCTCCAGGATGTTGGTGGATACAGATACTGTGCTAATTCCTGGCTCCAGGATGTTGGTGGATACAGATACTGTGCTAATTCCTGGCTCCAGGATGTTGGTTGTATACAGATACTGTGCTAATTCCCGGCTCCAGGATGTTGGTTGTATACAGATACTGTGCTAATTCCTGGCTCCAAGATGTTGGTGGATACAGATACTGTGCTAATTCCTGGCTCCAGGATGTTGGTGGATACAGATACTGTGCTAATTCCTGGCTCCAGGATGTTGGTTGTATACAGATACTGTGCTAATTCCTGGCTCCAGGATGTTGGCAGATACAGATACTGTGCTAATTCCTGGATCCAGGATGTTGGTTGTATACAGATACTGTGCTAATTCCTGGCTCCAGGATGTTGGTGGATACAGATACTGTGCTAATTCCCGGCCCCAGGATGTTTGCAGATACACACCTGTATGGTTTATAAAGCATAAATATGTGTGTGGGGGGGGGGGGGGGGGGGTAAGGAATAAGAGTGAGGGTTACTACAGGAAATATTGGTACAGGAGGAAGTATTTTGAAAAACTCCTTCTTAGAACTTTGAGTAAAATGGTCCGGAGAGCTCGCTTTTATTTTGTTTGCTTGATAATTTCTTTATAATAAAAAAAATTGTTTTGGAAGGGGGGTTTATAAAAGTGCTAAATGGTTGAAGAATATAATTCAGGGGTGGATTATTTTTGATTTTCTAATTCAACTAAAGTCCATGGTGTCCCTACCTGATTAAACACCTAGGGCTAGATTTACTAAACTGCGGGTTTGGAAAAGTGGAGATGTTGCCTATAGCAACCAATCAGATTCTAGCTTTCATTTATTTAGTGCAGTCTGCAAAATGACACCTAGAATCTAATTGGTTGCTATAAGCAACATCTCCACTTTTTCAAACCCGCAGTTTAGTAAATATACCCCCTATTCTCTGTCATGGAGAATATATGTTAGTTTTTTCTATGGAGGCTATCTGCCAAATAAGGCTTTCTAGAGCTGAGACCGAGGGGGAAGGGGGGGGGAGAGGGGGAGGGGGCTTTTCCAGTTTTTATTTCTACTGCATGGAATTTAAAAGGGATTAATTTTGTTCCAGAAGGGGAAGATCTGGGTGCGAGACCACCATATGTGTTGGAAGGTACCCCTGTGCTTGTAATTCCTCAAGCATTTCAGGTCAGAGGTAGAAACATTTATTTTCTTTCTGTGTGGTGAAGTACCACCTATAATATATATTAATATATAGTATATAATATATATCATCCTCACCCTCACCTATAAGGCCCTCTCCCACTCCACTGCCCCATACATCTCCAACCTCTTTTGCATCCACACTCCCTCCCATTCTGTTACACATCTCACCAGCTAACCTCTCATTTTGGTCGCTGTTCATACCTGTTTCCCTTGGTTTTCATCCCCCTGACAGCTTGGCGTTCCTCCGCTGGCGGGCGCTATCTTGCTGCTTTGAACTGAGCATGCGCATACCTGGTCTTTTCAAAACTCCCTCCATTCACTTGATTGGCTAAGTACCTGTCAGCCTGTCTATTTAAAGCACCTGCCTCCTTACTGTGGTTGCAGATCTTCAGGTCTCCTTACTTGTTAGGACTTCTCCTCCTCTGGCTCCTGTTTATTTCTATCACCTTGTTGTACGCTGGATTCAGCAATTACACTGCGGACTATTGTGCATCTCCTCTGATCCTGCTCCAGGGCTCCCAGCTCAATAGCACTTAGCGCTTCATCACTTTGCAGTCTATTGCACTCCTGTGTATACCTGTATCACCTCCGCAGTCTAGACCCTGCCGCTACTCTGCAGGTTGTTGTGCATCTTCTCTAATCCTGCTCCAGGGCTCCCAGCTCATTAGGGGGTCTATTTAACAAGTATTTTTCCTGTGGTAAACCCCCGAAAACAACACTTTTACCGTGAAATCACTATGTACCATTGAAGCATCGCAGCAGATATCTCAGATATCTGCTGCTTTGCATTTCCTATCGTTTTTCTGAGCACTCCCCATAACAGTGTATGGGAAGTGCTCAGAACCGCTATGTATTAAAGTTTAATTAGAGAAACTTTTCTCTTTTTTTACATGTTAATGTACGCCATCTGAAGCTGGCGCCATCTGAAGCTGGTGTACATTAACATATCTGAAAACTTTCACGCTGTCCAGCTCTGCTCTGAAGAGCAGAGCTGGACAGTGCATGTGTAGGGATCATGTGATCCCTCCCTGTCAATCATCCTGCAGTTTGCCGGCCAGGATGTTACTGCGCATGCACCAACTATTCGGTCGGTGCATGCGCACTAACGAAAAAAGACAAAAAAAAAAAAGAAGATCATCGCAGCTTTGAAAAATGAGAAAAGACTGCGATGATCAGGTGAGTCACTTCTCAGGGACAGCAGGTTATAGGCACTGCTGTCCCTGAGAAGTTTTTTAATACATAGTCGTTACTTTTCAATCCTTATCAAGGAGATAAGGATTGAAAAGTATCAAGTCAAAAAAACGAAGGGTCATAAATAGACCCCTAGGACCTTAGCGCTTGATCACTCTGCAGTCTATTGCACTCCTGTGTATACCTGTATCACCTCCGCAGTCTAGACACTGCCGCTACTCTGCAGATCATTGTGCATCTTATCTAATCCTGCTCCAGGGCTTCCAGCTCATCAGGACCCCGGTGCATCAGCATCCTGCAGACTGTTGCTCTCTTCTATAATCCTGAGCTTCCACTTACCTGTTGTCTGACATATCCTTACTGAATCCATTATCTCCTGATCCTCCATCTAGTCTCGCTCATCGCCCCCTAGAGGACCTCGACCTGCGGTTAGAGAGCCGCTAACCCATATTCCCTTGTGGGGACCTCTGGTGAAAACCTCTCTTTCTGTTAGACTCCGCACCTCTCTGGGGGTAGTATCCACCTGAGCAGACTTTGAGGCCCATCCTGACTCTGATTTCATGACACGTTACCTGCGTTTGGCTAATGACCGTCCCCTCTCCTACAGTCTGATCACCTCTTCCCACTCCAGAATCCAAGATTTCTCCCTGGCTGACCCCTCTATTGGAACAACCTCCCACGGTCTTTCAGATTGTTGCCTAACATGTACACCCTCAAATGTGCACTAAAAATGTCATCTGTTCCTCAAAGCCTACCAGCCATGCACCTAACCAGCTCCCCATGTTTGATCTCACTTCTCTCTTCCTCTGTCCCCTCTATCTCGCTCCTCTTGGGCTTGATCTTCTCCACTGACTCCCTATTGTACCTGCTGTCTGTTTGCCCCTCCCTTTAGGATGTAAGCTCTTACGAGCAGGGCGTTCTTCCGCTCCAACTTCATAGTACTAGCTATGCTTAGAGCTCTAGGAGTCTTGGTATTATTCGTTTATTGTTCTGTACTGTCCTAGCCTGTATGCTTTACTGTTTGTATTCTGTATGGTGCTGCAGAAAACTTGTGGCATCTTACAAATTATTATTGTTATCTTTTATAATAATAATAATAATAATAATAATAATAATATATTATAAGATGTCTCTTTGATTACGGTCGAGATGGAACTTTTATGTTAATTTGCATTGTTATGATCCTGTCCAGCCACAAAGTTATAAAGGGGCACCAAAGAGTGAGGTCAATTTATAATCTGGAAAAGAGCGGAGTAAAATTTTCCTGGAATAAAGCATGATCAATAAGACTAGTAACGCCTATATATAGTACATGACAAAAGAGCTGTTACACCACTAAATGTTAATGCTAAACACACGCAGACAGATAGTTACAGAAGAAATACCAATATGTGCTCTTTATTAAGAGCCAAAACCAGTTTCCACCACTGCCACAGTTTCAAATAAGCACTTGATATATTGGACCAATACAAGTGGGTGAAGTAATCAGAGTAACCAATCTGGAAGTGGGGGAGACAGCACTGAGTCTAGCAATCAGGACTAGGTTTGTGTGGGCCAATGGACAATGACGTAAGGCTCATGTGCAGTTAATTTCTAGAAGTCATGAGGACAAAACTCTCCTCTTACAAACAGGGAATCTTTCAACACAGCAATATCATATTAATAGTTGGAAATAAGATGTAGCTCTGGTCACAGGGAAAAATGGGTTGTCCAAAATTGGGAATGATATACAAGTTACAATAATCTTTGATTCTCAAATAACTGATTGGTTCATCATTGGGGCAGATAGGAAATGTCAGAAACACGGGGTTAGTGTTAGGAGCCGCGGCGGCCACGGGCACGGCTGCGGCTCTCTGCTTGTTCCCGGCGTCCCGGCCATCTCTGTGACGATCAAGATGTGACTTTCAGTTTCTCGGCCCCCCCAGGGCAATGGCCGGATGCCGAGTGTTCTGTTAGCATGCCCCGGCAACACAGGGCAGCCGGGCGCGTGCGAGAAAGGGCATACAGCCTGCTGATTAATCAGTCAGTTTATTAATTAATCTGCTCCTGGGAATTGTTACAGGGCAAAGCCCTGATTGGCCAGTGTTAGTATTTAAGGCAGGGAGGGCTTAGCCTCCTTGCCGGTTATAGCGTGAACTTACCCAGTTGCTGACCTGGTCAAGCCTGTTCCTACTTGTCCCAGTTCCTGCGGATACTCTGCCTGTTTCTCTTTTGGACCTGCTGTTGTGACTTTTGCCTGTACCTTGGACCCTGCCTGCTTGCCTGTGACCCTGACCCTTTGGCCTGTATCTTGGACTCCGCTGTTTTGCCTGTGACCCTGAGCCATGGCGTGTTATCTAACCATTCTACCTTGCTTGTGACCCCTGACCTCAGCTAACGTCTGACCATCCGCTACCATCTACTCAGCTTCCTCTGACCTGCCGCCGGGGGCGGGCTGGCCTGGGGGGGCAGAGGGGCAGGTGCCCCCCTGGCCGGTCAGAAAAAAGTGTCTTTTGGGCCGGTGCCCAAGTCTCTACTGCTTGGTGGCTGGCCCCTCCCTGGGACCAGCCATCTTCTATGTTGGCCGCGGATCCTTCTGATCCATCCCCCCTCCTGCTCAGTGATAGGCCAAACATTTAGCCTATCACTGAGCTCTTGTTTCACATGGGACGTGCACCACAGGTGCCGTCCCATGTGTGAAGTGCTGCAGACAGTGCGTGGCGCGAATGGAACAAGGTAAGTATTAATATTATGTGTGTGTTATGTTAATACAGTGTGTGTGTGTGTGTGTGTGGTTATGTTAATACAGTGTTTGTGTGTGTGTGGTTATGTTAATACAGTGTGTGTGTGTGTGTGTGTGTGTGTGTGTGTGTTTATGTTAATACAGTGTGTGTGTGTGTGTGTGTGTGTTGTTAAAACATAGTGAGTGTGTGTGTTATGTTAATACAGAGTGTGTGTGTGTGTGTGTGTGTGTGAGGGGCAACATATGAATGTAGTGTGTGTAGTGTGTGGGGGGCAGTAAATGACTGTAGTGTGGGAAGGAGGGGGGGGGGGGTCTTAATACAATGTGAGAGGTAGGCTATTAATTTAATTGTGGAATGCAGGTGGGGGCTAATTATTGGATGCTATTTTATTTGTGGGGTGATGGTGGGGCAATTTAATTTAATAGTGGGGCCTATGAATTTATAATGGGGTAATTGGACCTTTAGTTTAATGCTGGGGTGGTTTGGGAGCTATTTATTGATTGTGGGGCTGTTTGTGGAAAATGAGGTCTATTTATTAAATGTGATTATTTAATCCTGTGATTGTTGTGGGAAATGGTTATATTTGTTAAATGTAAATGCTATTTAAATTATTGCTCTGGCTGTTTGGAGGGAGGGAAATAGGTTTATATATTAAATGTGTTTGCTATCTAATGTCAGGGTTGGTTGGAGGGAAAGAGATCTATCTAATGTTGTGGCTGGAGGGAGGACTAATTATAAAACGTGGGTGCTATTGATTTAACACTGGGACTGGTTGGAGTTTTTCGAAATTTTATGAACCCATTTTTTTTCCAAATAGGGCCAGGATCCAGACAACCAGAAGATGAGCTAAAGTAACCAGCAACCACAAGTGGTGACAGTGACAAGACAGGTAGGAGAGAGTAGGACAGTCTGCCAACTGTCCTGAATCTGGAGGGACAGTCCCGAATTTGGGTGACTGTTTCGCTTAGGACAGTTGGGTTGTATGTCCCACTTCACCATGTACTGCTCGTGAAGGCAGAACTGTGTGCAGTGCACCTACAGTAGTGCATACAGTATTGCCTGTGTATTTGTCTAAAATGATAACCATGTAACATCATAGGGGGTTACCAGTGGCGGATCCAGGGGGGGCAATCGGGGCAATCGCCCCCCCTAGCAGACACTTGCTGCCGACGGCCGCACAGTATGTGCAGGTGCGATCGGCCGTGACAGGCAGGGACAGTGTGCTGCCCGGCCACTCTGATTGTGTTTTAAACACAATCAGAGCGGCCGGACAGCACACTGTCCCTGCCTGTCACGGCCGAGCGGACCTGCACATAGTGTGCAGCCGTCAGCAGCCTTAGATGTTAGTTAAGTCCTGGGGGCATACGAGCACCTGTGAGCACATAAAGCTCTACGGGAAAGGCGGCTGCTATAGGTGAAGACCTCTGTCATCTGTTCTGCAAGTTAGTTATCAAACCGCCAGTCTAACAGTTAAGAGGAACCTCAGGGGCTGCTTGATTTGACTCTACCCACAAAGAGGAGTCTAACGGAAAGGGAGGTTTTCACCAGGAATCCACGCAAGGGAATTTGGACTTTGCGGCTCCTGATCGCGGGTCGTGGCCCTCAAGTGGGTGTCAAGCGAGACCATGTGGATAACCCTGCGGAAACGGTCTGAAGAATGTGAGTCTGCTGGCAAGAGTAGAAGTCTATAAGAAGAAGGAACGCTGAGGTTTAGGTAAGCTGGTATGGTGAATCAGGAACGCACAGGAGTACGAAGGTTTACAGAGGAATGTAGCGCTGAGCTCCAGGAGAGCTGAGTAGCCCTGGTGCAGGATCAGTTGGAGACGCAACAGTCTGCAGGAGGACACTGGGGTCCAGGTAACTGGTGAAGTAAATCAGGAATACACAGGATACAGAGATATTGCAGAGTAATGTAGCGCTGAGCTCCTGGAGAGCTGAGTAACCCTGGTACAGGATCAGTAGGAGGCATGAGGGTCTGCAGGAGGATCCAAACAGATAACTGAGAGAAAATAACAGGAGCCAATGTAAGGTACGTCCTAACAGGCTGGAAGACCGGGAGATCTGGCACCTAGGAACTGTAGTAGTACTTTATATAAAGGGAGCACAGCAGGCAATGAGCCAATGAATTGAATAAAGAGAGGTTTTAAAAGCCAGGTCCGCGCATGCGCAGAAGCACCGGCAAGATGGAGCCTACCAGCGGGGAAAGCGGCGCTCAAACAGGAGAGGAGAGCGGCTGCAGGGAGCAGGTAGGAGCACTGGACCCAGACCGAGAGCTTAGAGGTTCCGGTGCGTGACAGGGGAGCTCTCCACAGTGCACTCAGCAGGCGCATGCTGGCAGATGTCAGCCCGGGGGGGCGCACAGGCGGCCGCATCACATGACACGTGATGTGGCCGGCCGCCTCCCCCCCGAAGAGAGAGTAACATATGCCAGCCGGCCCTAACAGCTAAAATTCTGAGCGGGCCGGGGGGGCGATGCCCCCCTGCCCCCCGGCCCAGCCTGCCCCTTGCACTCAGTCAAAAGAATGTAGTGGTTAAGATAACACCACCACCCTAATTGCTATGCGCAGCCTGCTTCATAAATGTGAGTACCTTAATACACTTTCTGAATTTACAATGATGTACACAAGGTGCACCAGGCAAATAAAGAAATGTGTGATATAAGTTATTTATTTCCACTTTTGTGTTGGGGAACATGGCAGAAACCATACTGTCCTTTTGTGAATCCATGTGTAATCTGTACTCTTATTTTTCTTTTAAGCTTCAAATTTTATTAGGCTCCTCTGGACTAAAACCAGATCTGAGGAAGACAAGTATGGCAGTCTGTCTCCCATGCTTTTTACTTGGGCTGCAGTGATGCAGAGACTCTCATCGCCCTGGATAGTATCACGATAAAATATTCATTAATCGCAGCGAAAAGTAATTTGTTATCGCCGCACTAGGCGGCAATAAAAAAAATACACAGATTGCCATGATAAATGTAATTTTAATTAATAGATATCTTACCTTTGTTAGAGACAGTGACGTCATTACAGCCCCAAAACGCAAAACAATCACGGTTATGCATTATATATGCTACATATTATTTTTGTTAATAGAATGGTTTGTGGAGCTCCAGCACGAGAGGTAGATAATTGTCCTTTCCGTCCATCTGCCGGCACCTGTAAAAACAAAGCTTTATTTTTTGTAGTCTGCACAATATGGAAGTAATCATTGCTTAACCCAAACTCAGTAACTAAGGTCCTGATGTAGAATTTACACTGAAATCGTAAGTGTAAATTGCATCCCGTAATCTACATAGGATTCTAAGTTGCACGGACCTTTAGATCTGTGCGACTCAGAATACTATGCAAATCTTTATCTGCCTTATGGGCCTGTGTGCATGATGCACTTAAGTGTATCAGTCACAGCAGTACCCCTGTAAAGCAGATTAATTAATTAATTAATTCATGTTAAATATAAAAAACAACGTGCTACTCCCCCCCAAACAGCACAAGGGTTGGGTAAGCTGTTTGGGGGGAGGGGTGCACACCTGTTTTTAAAATGTAATTTTTTTAACTTTTTTTTTTTAATACAGCAGCAGGTGAAAGCACCTGCAAAAAATAGGTGTCTGTTAAAGACCTATCTACGGCTGCTTTCAACTCAGCATAGCATGTAAAGTGCGACGCCTTTACATCATACTTGCCAACTTCTCTTCGTTGGCTTCGGGGAGATGCTGGGGCGGGGCTTGATGAATCACATCATTTTGGCCCCACCCCCTAAGCGATTGTCACAATTTTAGTCAATTACAGCAGGGGGCGAGGCTGACACAATATTTGCGTCTGTCACAGTTAGGTGCTGGCGCTGTGACTTTCCCTTTAAGAACCATGAGTCTGCTTGCCTCAGAGACATTACTTTCACAGGTGTGCCTGGCTACTGTGATCTGGACCTCCTCCCGAACCTCATTGGTCCTGGAGCACTATATTAACCTCCCATGGTTATGGGCTCATTGCCTGTTCTTCGTGTTATTCTGATTGCATTTGGATCTGGCTGTATACCTCTCCTTCCGTGTGTCCGTTACCTGCTCGCTGGACTGAACTCCTCACTGCTGTTCACCTGCAAGCTGCAAACTCCTCACTGCTGTTCAGCTGCAAGCTGCAAACTTCTCACTGCTGTTCACCTGCAAGTTATTATTATTATTATTATCGTTTATTTGTTAGGCGCCACATGGTTTCTGCAGCGCCGTACACAGTACAAACAGGAGACCATACAGGGTAAGACAGTACAGAACATTAAACACAAAGTACCAATACTTCAGAAACTCCGGGCAGGCAAATACAGTAGAGACGGAGCGGAAGAACAGGTATGGAGACAGGAGGAAAGAGGGCCCTGCTCATAAGAGCTTACGTGCTAAGGGAGGGTGAACAAAATCAGGCACAGAAGGGAGCCAGTGAAGCAAAGGGGAGAGAAAAAAGGGGGCCATGGGAGAAACAGAAGAGGTGAGAGGTTAAGTGGATGGTTGGTAGGCCTTAAGGAACAGGTGAGTTTTAAGTGCCCGCTTGAAGGAGCACAGATTGGGTGAGAGACGAATGGAGCGAGGGAGGTCGTTCCAGTGAAGGGGGGCAGCACGGGAGAAGTCTTGGATTCTAGAGTGGGAAGAGGTGATCAGAGTGGAGGAGAGTCGGCGATCATTGGCAGGGAGCGGGCAGGAGTGTGAATGGAGAGGAGGTTAGAGATATAAGGGGCAGTAGACTGGGAGAGAGCCTTGTAAGTGGTGGTAAGGAGTTTGAAAAGGATTCTATAGGGGAAGGGGAGCCAGTGTAAGGCAAGACAGAGAGGGGAGGCAGAGGAGGAGCGGCGTGAGAGGAAGATGAGTCTCGCAGCCGCATTGAATATAGAGCGGAGGGGGGCGAGGTGGGAGCAGGGAAGGCCAGTAAGGAGGAGGTTGCAGTAGACGAGGCGGGAGATGATGAGAGCATGGATGATAGTTTTGGTTGCATCTTGAGAGAGGAAGGGACGGATGCGGGCAATGTTATGGAGTTAGAAGCAACAGGCTTGGGCGAGGGATTGGATCTGGGGGGCAAAAGAGAGAGAGGAGTCAAGAGTGACTCCCAGGCAGCGGAGTTGGGTGACAGAGGAGATAGTGGAGTTGTTAACAACAATGGAGAGGTCATGGTGGGAAGGGAATTTGGGTGGGGGAAAGACAATGAGTTCAGTTTTGGAGATGTTAATTTTAAGAAGGCGTGAGGACATCCAGGAGGAGATGGCTGAGAGGCAGTCAGTTACACGAGAGAGGAGGGAGGAGGAAAGATTAGGAGAAGAGATGTAGAGTTGAATATCATCAGCATATACGTGATACTGAAGACCGAAAAAGGAGATGAGAGCCCCAAGGGAGGAAGTATAAAGTGAAAAGAGTAAAGGGCCAAGAACAGAGCCCTGAGGGACTCCTACAGGGAGAGGGGAGGGGGTGGAGGAAGAACCAGACGTGGATACAAAGAAGGAGCGGTTAGCAAGATATGAGGTGAACCAGGCATGGACAGAGCCAGAGAGGCCGAGAGAGAGTAGAGTTTGCAGCAGGAGGGGGTGGTCCACGGTGTCGAAGGCCGCGGAGAGGTCAAGGAGGATAAGTATAGAGAAGTGACCCTTGGATTTGGCTGATAGGAGATCATTAGTGACTTTAGCCAGGGCTGTTTCGGTGGAGTGGAGGGGGCGGTAGCCGGATTGGAGAGGGTCAAGGAGGGAGTTGTCAGAGAGGTGTCTGGTGAGGCAGCTGCAGACAATCCGCTCAAGTAATTTGGAGGCATATGGGAGTAGAGAGATAGGGCGGTAGTTTGCAAGAGAGGTGGGGTCAAGATTGTGTTTCTTGAGGATAGGGGAGATAAGAGCGTGTTTGAATGAGGATGGGACAACGCCAGAGGAGAGTGATAGGTTGAAGAGGTGTGCGAGGTAAGAGCAGGCAGTAGGAGAGAGAGAGCGAAGTTGTAACTCCTCACCGCTGTTCATCTACAAGCTGAAAACTCCTCACCGCTGTTCACCTGCAAGCTGGAACTTCTCTCCGCTATTCATCTGCACGCTGAACGAGTATCGTGAGTTGTTACTAAACCTGTGCTTTATCTATTGGTTCAACTTTACTGCTGGCTGGCTGAGATCGCTGCATCTCACTATTAGAGCTACTATCAAGTTACTTGTCACCTGTAGTTCCACGTCTGACACGGGTTATCCTTACTCTGCTGTTACCTGGTTACTGGACTGTTATTGTGAACTACTTGTTGTGCCAGTGGCTAGTACTTGGGCTCAAGTTACGTGTCTCTGTTCATTTGCTTCATACTACAGTGAACTTACCATTGCAGTTACAACGAATCCTGCTACCTGTAGTTCCACGCATGGTTCAGATACTACTCACGTCTCTGCTACTTCTAGGCAACATTCTACTGCACGTGTCAGTGTTCATCCAAGTCCTTGGGTGATGTTTAACGCTTACTGCTCTACTTAATAAGAATCACAGTGTTTCCAGTACCACCTGCTATGTTGAGTCATCTCTACTCTCGGATCAGCTAAGTTCTATATACTACTCTGTTTGGACTGTAAGCTGTACCAGTGATTCACATTCATCTGCTGTGTGGTTCTCTATTGGATCCTAGTGTTCTTGTTTATCATCACTGCGTTGAACTGTATATCATCTCATCTCATGCTGTTGCCAAGGGTTACCGACTATGAAGTAGCATATGTGATTAATGTCTGCATTACAACGAATTGCCGTGTATTCATCTTTGCCAATATATATATCTAATTCCTCCCATTCCTGTTGTGCCAACATTCAATATAATACGTTGCAGCACTATTACTTTCTCCTGTGTTATCATTGATGCTTGTAAGCCGTGAACTTATCCTGAGTATATTATTGTGTTCTGCCTCCACCATCCTCTATAGTAGAGGCAAGGGATCAGCAAAACACCCTCAGAGCCGTAACAGCGTCATTAAGCCCTACCCCCGCCACTTATCTATTTCAGGGGCAAGACCCGGGAGGTTGCCCTGCTCGCCCGGAAGATATCCCAGAAATGCGTGAGTCTCCCGGACATTCCGGGAGAGTAGGCAACTATACGTTAAATAAAAGCAGCTAATGAATCTCTAGAGACTGAAGTGTCTTTTACATTTCTGTCTCCATTACTGACGTCATGTTGTCTTACCTGTCAGTCTTTGATTAAATCTTGGTCTCCATGAAAATGGCCACCTCCATAGGCATCAATACATGGACATAGGACACAATTTCTGAACTGTGTCATCATGCCACAGATGGCGAAGCCAACCACGTCTTGTACTGGCTCAGCATCAGGGAGAATGCCAGACTCTTCAGGGAGTGAGGGAGATCACCCCTATTTCAGGGAGTCTCCCTGACATTCAGGGAGAGTTGGCAAGTATGCTTTACATTGCTATCCTCGCCCACTACCTTCCCCGTTCCACCTCTCTAAGCGCAGAGACGTGCAAGGGGGAGATCCGGCTCAGTCTGTGTGCACACTGGGACGGGTCCTTGGCTAAAAAAAATTAGCGCTGATTAGTTGGACTTACATCCAACTCTATATCAGGCCCTAAATGCGGATTGTATATTCCCTCAATTCAGAATTAAGATCACTATGATGCACTCTGTATTCTCACTATCCGCCAGCAGAGGGCCCTTTTGTTCAATACAGATATCCTAACTCTCCTCACAGATATCTCAGCTGCTGCAGTTACCTGCTCTGTCCAGCAGAGAGCCCAGGAGGCTGCGTGCACATCTCAAGCTGTTCCCAGCCACACACAATGAAAGTCTGTGTACTGGTAAAAGTGCAGGGTACAGCTAGTATCAGCAGACTGGGGCTGACAACGAGCCACAAAAAAAGCCAGGAAAACGGTGGGATACATTCCCACTTCCATGCCCCTCTCTACAGGAGCTCAGTGTCTGGCTGGATCACAGCAGGAGCCCTCTGTACCTGTCCTGGAGATGAAACTTTCACTTATATAAGGAAACATTTTTTGCTGAACAAGAACCTGGATCCAGTACCCCGGAAGCCTGGCACAGTCTGTTGCAGGGTTCATCACAGTTACTGAGGAATGTTTTCCTGCCATCTGAGGGTGCAGTCAGAAGTCCCATAAGGTAAGATTGCTGGGTGGTAACTGATTTGCTTGTTATCTATTTTTTTGCAATTACAAGATACCTGTCCTCTTGTGCTAGGGCAGGATTAGGCAACCTGTGGCACTACCACTGTGTGTGTGGAACTACAAGTGCCAGCATACCCAGCCTGCCAGTCACAGCCAGAGATCCACAGGTTGCCTACCTCTGTGCTAGATCGGATTTGACAAGATAAATGACTTTCTTGTTGAACACAATGAATGGTGTAATATGAAGACAAGGAGCAGGAGGTTCATATGAACCCTTGTTGTGTTTTGTTTCTTTGCTTAGTGCATGATCAATTTACAAACTAGCTCTTAACCTCTTGAGTACCAGATATAGGTAATGTGCTATTGAGTGGAAACAGACAGCAACCGAGTTCCTGTAAGGATTTCTTTACAATAACAGAGTTGCCTTCAGAATTATATGGGTTTAGAATGTTAAAGGTCAAAATGAATCATATTTGATGCAATTTCAGTTTGTTTAAAGTATGAGATGCTCTGATGAATATCACTGTATCTGTCATAGGTTTGTTCTGCAGCTCTATAGAGACGTTAACTAATAATCTGCAAATACTACTGTGATAGGATTCGTGTGAAAAGTTAAGGGCTATCCTGCAGAAGAGAAGCTGGAATTCTGTATGGTACTGTTAGCTAAAGTCCCCCTTTGCATCCCTGGTAGTGTCCTCAACCTCAGGCAGTCAGCAATTAGCCTGCGTTGTAAGTGTGATAATTAGTTTTGTTTATAAATGAAGTGTTAAACTGCGTTGGAGAAAGTTAACTCATTTCACATAAACTAGTGATACTTGTGGATGCTTAAGTCACTTTGGTCATTTTTTTTTACCCAATTGGCTGATTTTTGCACTGAATTTAGTTCCATCCTAAGAGATCTAAGTTGTACAGTTGAGTTGGAATCAATGTGTCAAGCTGGTAAATCAGATGACATCTATCAGCGTATGTGTGTGAGGGTTTTGGCCGACTCAGGATAGAAGACCAGAGTTGTCATCATCATCATTTATTTATATAGCACCACTAATTCCACAGCGCTGTACAGAGAACTCACTCACATCAGTCCCTGCCCCATTGGAGCTTACAGTCTAATTTCTCTAGTATACACAAACACACACACACACACACCACAAACACACATCTCACACACCACACACACCACAAACACACACACACACACACACCACACACACACACACACACACACCACACACACACACACACACACACACACACACACACCACACACACACACACACACACACCACACACACACACCACACACACACACACACCACACACACACACACACACACACACACACACCACACACACACACACACACACACCACACCACACACACACACCACACACACACACCACACACACACACACACACAGACACACAGACTAGGGTCAATTTGATAGCAGCCAGTTAACCTACTAGTATGTTTTTGGAGTCGCCTCAATGGCCCAATCTGTGCAGTTTGACCCTCCGCGTGTTCAGCCATTTGCTTACATATCTGTCTGTTCAACAATCGACTTGACAATAGAATCGTACATTTGTGGGCAGTTAATATCAGAAAAGTAACATTATTTTTCTTCTAGGACAATTTGGATAAATCGGTTTTATTTGGATCTGTTTCCTGGAACGTCTCAGAACCGGCCTCTCCTCCATTAATGTGGCACTAAGGATAAAATATTAACCACCTGGAATTTAATTAACTACCGGGAAAACGTGCCTCCATACAGCGGAATTATGGGGGAAACAGCCCCCCCTCAAGCCCCAGCGGGGAGTCTTGGAATTGGTGTATCTGGCGTCGGTCTCCTCGGAGGTGGAACAGTGGCCCCTCGTTTGCACAGCGCCATAGTTGAGCGTTTGCGGGCTCGGATTGCTGTGTGTCGCCAGCACCACCTGAACTGTGAAGGTCGCTACGAGCGCAGCAGGGCGGAGAGTTCTGATAGAGAGCGAGAGAATACGCTGCAACTGTTGACTCTTGTCCAACACGGCCAGGGCACGAGAAAGAACAGTAAGCACAGCAAGAGCGCATGCGCCGTGCCCCCGGACTACCGCCAGCATCAGCAGCAACTGCTGAGCGACAATGGCAATGAGGCTAACGGAGAGCAGCAGCACCAAACGTCTAACGGACTGGGCCAAAGAAACTCGGCTCTCATCGCCGTAAGTAGCGTTATTTTTATTTTGTTTATCCATCTCGTTAATGTTTGTTGACTGACATTTAAAATTCAACTTCTTAAATTCATATCCACAAAATGATTAGATGCTTTGTAAACTGTTGCTATCTTCTGTTAATAATTTAAATATAAATGTTGTTTTTAACCGAGTGTGTGAGCTGGAAGATTCAGGTGGCCGCGGGCTGGGAGAAGGAAGCCCGGGGGGCACACAGGCGGCCGCATCACATGAAACGGGATGCAGACGCGTCATTGATGACGCGGCCGCATCGCCTGTCATGTGATGCGGCCGCCGGTGAAAAGGTGGTGAATAGCCCTAATAGCGGTCTGACTGAGCGGCCTGGCCGCTGCCCCCCGGGCCAGCCCGCCCCTGCCTGTATCAGTTCAGTTTCAAACGATAGTAGTCTGAGCTCTAACTTTCTCCTCCTTTCCCTATTGGCTGGCAGCCAGCTTTGTGTTGCTGTGTTTACATTGTTGCAACAAAGTTGTACTTCTCTGCACTATAGTGAAACCTTAACACTGTGCCCCTTCCCTTTCCCACAAACCCTTTATCCCCTCCCAGAGCCCTCCTGTCAGTCTTATTGATATGTAGCTAATCCTCTCACAGTACAATAACGTGGCTGAAAGTGGGAAGAAATATATGTCTGTGACATCACTGAAGGGTGGAGTTTAGAGTCATTAGGGACATGGCCAGTTTTGGAAAGAACAAATAATATAGCATAAAACAGGTAAAGAGGCAGCAACCCCCTGAGCTTGTTTACAGTCTGCAGAGTAGGACAACAAAAACTCATTTTTTTGGGGTGGTATTCTTTTATTAATTAAACTCAAGTTAATTTAAACCAAAAAATCAGAAACATTGGAAGAAACCACTAACTGCCTATTGGGTGAAATGGTGTCTATAATGATTATGGATTATTCCATTTCACAAGAATACACGTTGTTCTATAATCACATCCATCAGGGAACACCAAATCAGGGCTCCCATAGCTTCAGCATTGCTCAGCATGTCCAGGATCTCATTTAGCTTACAATTTTTATGGAAATAGGAATTGGTAGACGGTTCATACTGAATGTTCCACCATGATTCATTTGGGCTGTCTATGTATTGCTGATGCAAAATCTCTGAATAATGTAAAGTAATAGCTGATGAGTGATCCTCAGTCTCCCTATGAGCTCACACAACACTGAGCTGTGGCAACAATAATACACACTATGTGGTAGATTTATGAAAACCTTCTAAAAAGGAACGTGGAGGTGTTGCCCACAGCAACCAATCAGATTCTATCTATCATTTATATAGTACATTCTAGAACATGACAGCTAGATTCTGATTGGTTGCTATGGGCAACACCTCACTTTTCCTTTTTTCAATGGTTTGATAAATCTACCCCTAGCTACGTCTTTTCAGTTTGTGACTATGAGCCGATCTCTGTAGATTTATTCATTTACAACATGTTGTTATTTCCTAGGAATTGTACTTATTTTACAAGAAAAAGGGGCCCTGTCCAACTCCTATACTGCAATAACCATGCTTTATATTTGCATATTTCTTCAAATATTTAGAAGCTGAGGTACAAAAAAGCGAAGGCACTGAGAGAATCCTGCACTTAGTACATGCTTTACCACTAAATTAAAACTATGTTGATTAACTTGTCTCAAAGTGTTCCTGCAGTATAGGGCTCAGAGCGTTCCCATAGAACGTTATTGTGTTTTGCTGAGCATTAACGTGTCTGACCGCTGCAGGCAATGTACAAATTGAGGCAAAGCGAATGTTTGTGTACAAGTCCATCCGCTTGTGTTGTTTGAAGTACCCGAGTTAAACACTTAGGGCTAGATTTACTCAACTGCAGGATTGAAAAAGTGGAGATGTTGCCTATAGCAACCAATCAGATCCTAGCTGTCATTTATTTAGTGCACTCTACAAAATGATAGCTAGAATCTGATTGGTTGCTATAGGCAACATCTCCACTTTTTCAAAACCGCAGTTTAGTAAATATACCCCTTTAAAATTAATGCTGCGTGTATGAGGCTGACAGCGGCAGGTTTTGGGGTACAGCAAATGTAGGGAATAACTTTAAAATGTGCACGTTTTGTTGCTACAAAAGTAGAATTTAGGGTTCTATCGCTTCGGCAGAAGTGATAATGACGACAGTGACAACTCTGCCTGTTACACACCACTTGTATAGACATGTTTGTGGTAATTTATGTCAAGGACGTTTTCTCTACACAAATAAAAAGGAGAGGGAGAGGCATTAGTGCGCTTACACCTGATGTTTGATCACACAAAGAGCTTATCTTTCTTATAAACTCTTTCGTATAGAATAATGAAGTATTAATAAAGTTATTACGGAGATATGAGCTGTTATGTGAAGTGTTTGGTTTATGCTCAGTGAAATGTTCTTCGTACACAGTTCTGCGCAAAAGCGTTTCAACCATTAGTAAATCCC
This sequence comes from Mixophyes fleayi, assembly GCF_038048845.1. Classification (NCBI taxonomy): domain Eukaryota; kingdom Metazoa; phylum Chordata; class Amphibia; order Anura; family Limnodynastidae; genus Mixophyes; species Mixophyes fleayi. The sequence goes on along the minus strand of NC_134403.1, from coordinate 31,442,644 downwards.
GACCAACTCACCATGTAATACGACGCACCCGCAAACACCCCCAATTTTCACAGGACAGTTTATAATAGAGATATCCCACTTCCTGTGGCTGGCAGGGCATGATGGGATTTGTAGTCCCACAACAGCTGGAGAGCCATAAGTTGCTGTATATTACTATACAGCAGGGTTTATGATATGATGGTTTCCGGGGTGAGATCACAGTAGTGGGTAGAGGTAAGTTGATTTTTTTTGAAAATTGTTCTGTGAAATGTTTGTCTCGTTTAGTATTTGGCTGCAAGACTAGACTAGAGTCCTACACCAACCAGACTACACGGCAGTATGGACTGATCGCTGTCCCAGTTCTGTTCATAGACTATAAGTTCTGCCAAGTGCAAAATGGCAAATATGGCTTGATGCAGAATGGAGAAACAGAATCAGAATTTGAAGATTGCGTCACGGGGAACTTCGCACTTGTGAGAAAAGGAATCTTCAGATGAAAAAGTTCATTTGCGCTTCGTTTCGTAGCGGTATGCCAAAACTTGATTCTATAAAAAATAACATAAACGGTACGATACAACAATAAATATTTTTATGTTTCCATTAGTACAGGTTACATTGTACAAAGGGGTTGCTTATTTTGTTTCTGGGGCCATTGCGCAGTGAGAGCAGGGCATTAAATTGCGTCATCAAGGCCCCGCCCACTTCAGGATAAAGGGAAGCGGAGTTCTGGGAGGACAGCCAGAAATTCAGGAGCCTCCTGGACAGTCTGGGAGAGCAGGTAGCATGATATAGATCATACTTGCCAACTCTCCAGGAATTTCCGGGAGACTCACGAAATCTGGGTCAGTCTCCCGGACTCCCGGGAGAGAGGGCAAATCTCCCGATTCCCGACCGGCTGTGGAAAAGTAAATGGAGGGGACGGGGCTTATTTGGCATCATGGATGTGTCATTGAGGACCCACCCCCCAGTTTTATTGGTCGAAAACGGTGATGACAGCATTGGGGTCGGGGCTAATGGCGCGATTCTTCGAGCCCCACCCCCACACACCCACCTGCCCCCCCCCCGGAGCTCCCGGGACACAAGCTGCCAATGTTGGCAACTATGATATAGATCTGTACTGAGATGTTTGAGGGGAATGTGGACAGATTTCAGTAAAGATTGAGACAAGTGTATTTTTAAAAGTAAAACGTTTGTGTACGCTGTAGGTTAATTATCTTGTGACTAGGCTGGACCTTGTGTTTCTGTGTCTGTTATAAATTGTATTGTATAACTCTACCAGGGCAGGGACTGATGTGTCTGAATAACGTCCTCTTGTACAATGCTGCAGAATATGTTGGCAATATATAAATAAAGGGTAATAATTTTAGCCCAGAAACAAATACATTGCGGTCGTTGTATTAGGGCTGCGCGTGATTTTACGATGTTTATTTGACTCGAAATTTATTTATTTTTTAAAATGTATTTTATTATTTATTTGTTTGTTATATTTTTTTTTATTTACCTGTGAGATCCTTTTATTTCTGACGGAATCCCCTAATATGAAATCACATGTAAAAGCAACTTAATACCATCATCAACTTCACCAAAAAGTCACAGTTTACCAACCGTGTGTGTCGTTATAGGTCCCGTTTTCTTTTTTTGTTCTTTTTTTAGCCATTTTGTAATATTTTTCTCCAGAGAATGTATTGAAAACATTGTTATATATATTAGTAATTTAAAAGAAGTTAACAAGACCTCATATTTGTGCACTTTTAATTCACCAATAATTTGTTGAATTTATCACATTGAATAAAATAACTAAATAAGAGAATGTGGCCTATACAACAGTTGGGGCTCCCGGTCAGTCAGTAATTAGTAACACCTCCTATGGCCACAGCTTTGTGTTCTTGCTTTAGGAATGTATCCCCAATCCTCCTTGTAGAACCCTTCTAGGCTCAGAAATATTCTCAGATCTTCTTACCTGTGTTTCATGTGTGAGACCCTCCCACGCGTTTTAGAGAATCAGTGAAACATTCAATTGGGCCAGGGGTGTGTAAACTTTTGCATACAACTCGGGCTGCTCAGCCGCAATGAGCATGAGTTATGGGAGTATGTTATTGGGCTGTATTAGAAAGATACGTTGCTGGTAATAGGGTCTGGATGACTATATCTTTTGGAAACCTTATCTCTGTCTGTCTACTTTGATTGTTTATTTATGCAGATGGCACTTGGTGAGGATTGGGAGCAGGGAGGGTGGTTAGGGGCAGCCCAACACAAGTGCCCAGGGTCGATAGAGGCAAGAAATGCCCACTAAGATGACTACTGCAAGCGATCCCATTATATATATATTTGATACCGAGTGGAGAGAGATACAGTATTCATATATGTCTGTGTGTGTGTATATATGTGAAGATATAATATTTTCCGGTTTACCAGTCAATAAGGTGTGAACAGTTGGTCTTGTTCTGTTTGGTACTTTCATCATCATCATCATCACCATTTATTTATATAGCGCCTCTGATTCCGCAGCGCTGTACAGAGAACTCACTCACATTAGTCCCTGCCCCATTGGAGCTTACAGTCTAAATCCCCTAATATACACACACACACATACACTGAGAGAGACTAGGGTCAATGTGATAGCAGCCAATTAACCTACTAGTATGTTTTTTGTATTTGGAGTGTGGGAGGAAACCGGAGCACCCGGAGGAAACACACGCAAACACGGGGAGAACATACAAATTACTTAAGTTGCATTCACAGTTGTTTATTGTTTATTTGTCCTAGACTTTAACTGGAACTAAAAGTCATTGCAACAGTGACAACTGATCTAAAAAAAGGAACACAACACTGAACAAATATCTAACAGTACATATCTTGTGTTCCAAGCTAAGTGTATCTTGTCTTGTAGGACCTGCATACAGGTAGGGTCTATACATAACAAAACATAGTTCATTTGTAATAAAGAGAAAATACTGTTACATGTTTTCATGTTAAATATCACTAATAACCAAGTCCTGGCATTTCCAGGTTTGCTGGCACTTGTAGTTCCACAACGGCCAAACATCCACAGGTTGTCTAGTCTACCTCTGCATTAGGTGTTTTGTACAATGAGTAATATTTTCTGGTTTACAGGGTGTAGACACTTGTCTAACTAACACTTTTTTTCTTAATAAGTGATCAGATGAAAGCAGAGGCCAAGTATGACTCATTGCTACTGATTTATGCCACCTCAAAATGCAAACCTCTTACTTAATGCTCATTAATTTCTTTTAAATGGTGATAGGTCTTAATGGCAAGAAAGTGACTCTTTCAAATGCCTCTATCTCCGTGATCTCAGACATCAGTCAACATCATGCTACTTATTTACAAAACACCTCGGCTAGAGCAATTAGGAGGCGTGTGACATGTGACCCACCCAAATTCATTAGCGCCAACCGCACTGCACCTGAAGGTTCCTATGATACATTCCAGCCATGAGGAATCATATCTCTGATGTCATTGAAAGAAATTGTAACACATTTCTGCCCATTTGCAAATCTACTTTTAATGATAAAACATGACTGAAGCAGACCTGTTACCTACTTGCCAAATATTCCGGAAAATGTACCCCTCCCATCTAATTGCAAACTCCTGTTAGCTTATGTGCAGCAGGAAAGTATGAGGCTATCCTACCTCTCAATCTATACCAGATTACGTTTCAATCTGTACTGTAAGTACTAGAAAACTCTCTACTTACACAGGCACTGAGGATCTGGTGAGGTCCGTGCTGTAACACTAACATTGTAAAGCCACCAAACGAGTGGGTATCTGCAGTATATAGTGCATAGTTGCCTACTCTCCCGGAATGTCCGGGAGACTCCCGAATTTCTGGGAGTTCTCTCAGACTCCCAGGAGAGCAGGCAATTCTCCCTGATCCTGATCGGCTGTGTAAACTAAACAGGGGGGGGGGGGGTAGTGAGGTCATGGGCATAGTGATGTCTGTTTTGGGGCAGGGGCTAATGGCGCAAATCTTTGAGCCCCGTCTCCACACACCCACCTGCACCCTGGACCTCCTGGGCATCATCTTGCCCATGTTGGCAAGTATGATATAGTGGTCTCCAGAACAGGGTCGGCACTGTTTAGTGATTACTAGTATTTAATGTGTGGTCACTAGTGTGCTGTCTGTATTGTATATTGCCTCTAGAATGTCCTCTGCATTGTATATTGTTATTAGAATGTTCTTTGTATTGTATATTGTCACTAGAATGTTCCATGTATTGTATATTGTTAATAGAATGTTCTCAGAGTTGTATATTGTTACTAGAATGTTCTCAGTATTTTTTATTTCCACTATTATGTTTTTTGTATTGTATATTGCCACTAGAATGTTCTTTGTATTGTATATTGAGTCTTGCCCATCCTGCGTGTTATGCGCTGCACCGCTACTCGCGACGGCTCGCTATGCTCTTCCGTTCCAGCTGGTTGCTGGGCAGTCAGGGCGCTTTCTGATTGGATCATTAAGGAAATAGAATGTTCTCAGTATTGTAGATTGTTACTAGAATGTTCTTTGTATTGTATGTTTCCACTAGAATGTTCTCTGTATTGTATATTGTCACTAGAATGTTCTCTGTATTGTACATTGATCACCAGGATGGTGCCTGTGGCAGGGGTAGGCTGGGCTGGGGGGCAGGGGGACATCTGCCCCACAGGCTGGTCCCATAGTGGGCTGCCTTGGACTGGGTCACTGAGCCACCTGCATTTTACCTTTAAAATGTTCCTAATAAGCTGCTGAGTCGAGTCTTGCCCATCCTGCGCGTTATGCGCCGCACCACTACTGGCCACGGCTCGCTATGCTCTTCCGTTCCAGCTGGTTGCTGGGCAGCCAGGGCGCTTTCTGATTGGATGATTAGGAATTATTGTGTGTTATCACCATATAGGGGCCTATTTATTATCAAGCAGTGATAACAATGACTGCAACAATCACAGCGATAAAAAGTCCGTTATTGCAGAAGCTTATGAATAAAATCTTGCAGAGGCGGATGAGCGATACTGGCCCGGATCAGTAAGGGTTCACTCACCGCTTCGGATGAGCCAGTCTCGGGATTTGCGCAGACGTGACCAATGTTTTAGACATATTTAAAAAAAATATTTACAAATTATACCCGAATTAAAAATGAATGTTTTATTTAAATAGTAGAGCATTTTCTCGCTAGTTTTCTCCTGTTTTCGGGTGGGGGATGGTGATAACAGAACAAGTATTATAATATTGCAGCAGTACATGTATCGCCGTGTTCCTTGTTTAATAGGAGGGGCTGAGCTTTAGCTGGCTAGATTCAGTGAATCTTACCGCCAGCGGAATGTACTCCTCTTGATGAATAGGCTGAAGCCATGTTGCCGCCAGTAGGGATTTCGCACTTTCATGAATATTCAGCAGGGGTCAGGGAACTTTTTTACCTTTTACCCCCAAATATATTTAGATATTCCAATGTTACCCCCTTGATTTGAAAGGAAGGAAATCATATATTATTAATTATTGGAATTCAAAATTTTATTGAATCTATTTAAAATTTCTTTGAAAGCTTCAACTTCAAAACTTCAGGTTTTGGAGAAATGATGTTGCTTAATTTTTGATACGAGAGCATCAATATTGGGGCATTTTGATGTCAGAGTAATTTGGATACAGTCCTCTGCGTCCAATCGATTTCTCTGCTTTGTTTTTATGTTGGTTAGAGTGGAAAATCCTTATTCGCCAAGGAAGGTTGTTGCAAAAGGCAGCAACTTTGTGACTACCTCCTCATGTGCAATTTTGATGCCTTTGCAGCTGTTTGTATCCAAAAATATGACAGATCTGCTTTGTTTTCAAATGCAATACGTGCTTCATTATTGCATGGAAGCTCAAGAAGTGGCTCTGCCAACCCTTGAGGCTCTTCTGGTACAACAGCAATTTCACATTTAAAAGGGTCTACAATCCAACTGACAGCATGTGAATCGGCAGCATTACCCCCAGGAATTAAATTTTTACCCCATTTGGGGTAATTTACCCCTGTTCCCTGACCACTGATATACAGCATACTGCCAGTGTCTCCCTCTGTCCACCCAGATTCAGACCCTCAATGTCCTTGTTTCCTCTAATACTGATCGCTCGTGGTTCAGGTACTACGGCAAACAGTGCTGGGGGGAAGAGAGCACCCCTGCTGAGTACCCCAAAAACGTTTAAAAGGCGGAAACAGAAATCCGACGATAACAATGTAGCCGCTGGCTGCTTACACAGCATTTCTACCAATTTTATAAATTGAGACCCAAAGCCAACGATGCTGTGGGTAATGAAAGAACGACACATGTTTCTGTGGATTCATGGGGCAGCTGCAGATCTGAGATTAAACGTCTAGCGATAATTGAGGTGTATTTGCCAGGCGTAAAGCCTGTTTGATCTCTGTGTATTATGTGGTGGATAACACTGGTAAGTCTGATAGCCAGCGCTTTGGCTGACAGCTTAGCATCAGTATTAATTAAGGATATGGGCCAATATCCATGTGATCTCTATTTGGGTTGGGAAAGACAGCAGAAATTAGTATTTTATAGCTGGGGGAGTAAAAAAATGTCAGAATAATCTTTGCATCCCTCTTCTGAAAGGCTGTCTGGCCAGATAGAGAGAATTTATTACCTTCAAGGCTGTCCTGAATCTTAATTGGGATGATGATGGACACTTTAATGCAGATTTCCTATGTTAAATGAAATAAATTTGCTGGCTGTATATAAATGTTGAGAGATGATGTAATTATAGTTATTTTCCCGACTCCACTATTAAAAACAAGGTAATGCATATTACGACTGTCGTATGCGACATATAGGTGTCCTCAACGCAACAGTCACTAACACAACTGGGTGATAAAACAATATTGTGAGCAATTAGCTGAGATTTGGGCCAGTATGTGAAATTGGTGAACAGTTGATAATTACTATAAAACTTATATATGGTGCAAAGCAAGTAAGGCCGCATAGGGATTCTCAGTCCCAGTTCTTCCAGTCCCACTATAGTCCCTCTAACTGGATTATAGAGGCCCGTATTTAAAATCTGCCTTGTAGGAGACTTCTATGTAAGATTACACTTTCCCCAAGAAGCCTCTCCCTCCAATCCGCATGTGGATCTGAAGAAAGTCGCCATTGCGACGTCTACATTCCCATGATGCTTTAGTACTAACGGCCTTTAATGTACATGACTCTTCTAATTCGCCAAGTCCACTCCCATCCTCTATACACTGGAAATAGGACTAAAAATGTAACTTTGTCAAAACGATTTTAACAACTGAGGATTAACCTTCCTCCTTTCTGCACGGACTGGCAGGGGCACAATGTAAGAAAGTCCCACTGCAAGAATAACTGATGTTTCTCAGCCCTCCTCTTTACCAGCGTCTATATATAACTCACAATGGAAGTCTCTTTGTGAGTTATATTTTCATAAACTATTTATTAGGATCCATTGTGACAAGGCTTCTGACTTTACTTTGTATCACTTTTTGTATCTCTGTATCATTATCCTGTTTGTATCAGTCTGTACTTGTATTTGATATTATAGATACATTTACAGCACTGCGGACTATCTTTATGCTTGTATCAGAAATCTAGCGCTGACAATGGGTACTCTGTGATGATCCAGTACAGCATTGAAGGGCAACATGTGGCCCTCTGAGCCTCCACCTGCGGCCCCCAGCTCTTTCCTGCTGTATTGTCAGATATTTTGTTATAGCTGATATGTTATTCCAGATAGGTATCTAGTTCTTTGATTGTTTTACATTATTACTGAGATTAAGGATAATGCGCGGCCCTTTTGAAGGTTAGAGGGCCTCCCAGAGGGGCCCCTGAAGTGTATCAGGTTACCTAGCTCTGAAATACAAGCAATGATCATTTCATCCCAGGATAATTTCGACTGGCGACTGCTCTAATTTAATAAATAATGAGAACTGAGTTTCTCCGTGTGTAACCGTGGACCTCTGTTGGATACAAATGACCTTAAGGGGCAATCTCATTGCTTTAATGTAATATTTAAATATCTATTATATTTTATCACTCTGTATGACAACTATATAAGAGCATCTTGGTTGATTACAAGCCCCCATGCAGTAGACAATAGGGGAGAGCTAGACAAAAGGGGGGGGATTAATTGCCCCAGGTGTCTCGTGTTTACATAGGTTAGAACCCCCACAAAGAATGGGACAGAGCTTCATTTGTAGCTGCCTAACTAGTCTAAATATATAGTATCTATATGGTCATATGTCCTATATCATACAGCATATTTGTGCAAGAGGATTCAATAAAAGTAATAGATGTTACCATGTTTACGCTGCAGGAAGACCTGGCTGTCATCTAATTCTAAGTTGTTCTCTACGTCAGGGCCGGATTTCCCGCTAGGCAACCTAGGCACCTGCCTAGGGCCTAGCGGCTCTCTGGGGGCCCAGATGGGGGGGACAAAACAGAAAAAAAATAAAAAAAAATAAACAATTTTCGGCCCCTCTCGCGACAAGATGCTGGGTTCCCCGTTATGATGAACAGCGCTAATCGCGCTTACGAAGCAGGTCCTCAGTGATGGTACAATGCCGATTCGCGAGAGAGAGAGACGGCGTGCGTTCCACAGTGGAACGCACATCACTTCCGGATGGTGTCAGAATGTATGACACCATCCGGAAGTGACGTGCGTTCCACTGTGGAACGCACGCCGTCTCTCTCCCGCGAATCGGCATTGTACCATCACTGAGGACCTGCTTCTTGAGCGCGATTAGTGCTGTTCATCATAACGGGGAACCCAGCATCTTGTCATCGCCATAGGACTCCTTGGACTCCATTTGACTGCTGGACTGTATGAGGTTGGTCTATGACTGTTCTCTAATTGGACCTCATTGCCCCATACTATGTTCCCTTCACCTGGTTGGACTGTAATAAGGATATACCATCTTTCCAACAGAGCTCTCTCTAGCAGCCTCCACTGTTCCCCTTTACTTGGAACTCGCAGACCATGGCTGTTTGACCAATTACTAGTGTAACAATTGCAGTGTCAGACTGCCATTCATATGGCAATTGTGGACATTCATTTGTATTATTTGTATGTAAACATTAAATGGTTTTTGTTTTAACCCCCATGCTGTCATTCCAACGTTATCACCCATCTTCTCTACATATTCTTACCTAATTGCATTACAACTAATTATTTTCGTTATAAGACAATTTTGAGCGCTAATACTCTACCATATTACTACAGGGGGCATGTATTATGATGGAAGATGCAGGGCACAGGGGGCATGTGTGATGGAAGATGCAGGGCACAGGGGGCATGTGTGATGGAAGATGCAGGGCACAGGGGGCATGTGTGATGAGAGGGACAGTAATGAGGGGCCGCATGGTGATGCAGGAGGAGCAGAGTGATGTGCGGCGGCACAAAGCTTACCCTTCTACTTAACTATAGGAGTATATGCTGTGTTAAAAAAATATAGTGCTATGGATTGTTTCAGGGAGGCAGGGGGCATGTGCGGGGCTGGGGGGGGGGGGCAAACCAATATCTTGCCTAGGGCCCCATGAGGTGTAAATCCGGCTCTGCTCTACGTATATTTCTACAATAGTATACTTCCAAACCGTCCCAGATTTCAGAGATCACCAGAGGGGTGATGGAAAAGGGGTGTGGGCATTGGCAGATCAGGGAACAATTTTGGTAAAACAGAATGGGGCCTAATTTGTCCCCTTCTGCTCGGGAATGTTGTGAGCTATGTCTTATCGTAAATATGTGAAGGGGAACGGCATGTCCCCCTAGTTATTGGGGCTCATGGTGGGTATACCTACTCAAGGCGATGTGCCGCTGGGCATCACCTCAATGTCTGCTGCGCACCATTCTGGATACTACGATACCCAAACCCGGCGAAGAACAATCTACAATGTTGCATAGCCACGGATTGCCTTCTGACCATTCCGGAGGCACTCCGAGGTACATTGGTTTTAATTGAATTGGCACATTACAGCCTGGAATTTTTATCTATATTTATTTGTGAATCCCACATCTTCACAGAGTTGCCCCCAATAAAGAAAGATAAAAGACAACCGTAAACTAATAAAACATGAAACAACATCCACCTTGGCCAACACCTGGTTGGCCCAACTCTGGCAGCTATTACAGCCAGTATTCTTTTTGGTCAGTCTCTATTATACTTTGAGCAATGTTTGCCCATTCCTCTTTGCAAGATTGCCGAAGCTGGATCTGGTGGGTTGGGCAGTGGTGATGGACAGCATTGTTGAGGTCTTGCCACAGATTGTCAGCGGGATCGACAATCTGTTGGCCACTGAAGCACATCTGTTGCCTTCACTTTAGGTCTGGCAGTGTGCTTTGGATTAATGTCCTGTTGAAGGACAAACGTCCTCCCCAGTTTGAGCTTTTTGGCAAAGCGTAGAAGGATTTGTCTGTTATATGCACCATTCAACTCTTCCCATCAGACCTGATAAGATTTCCAGTCCCTAAACATGATGCTACCACCGCGATGCGGATGGCTGACTGTTGTGCACTGTTAGGTTTGTGCCATACGTACATCTCGGCATTCAGGTTGAAATGTTCACTATTAGTATCGTCAGACTACAGGACCTTCTGCAACATCTCTGCAGTATCTTCTAGATGGCAATTTGCAAACTGCAGTCAAGATTACATTTGTCCAGCTGCGGCTGCTTCCTTGCCCCATAAAAACCCTTTTTGTGTAATGCTTTGGAGGTTGTTAAACATGTACATTGTCGTCCATCACAGAGTAGTTTCTCTGATAAGCTCCTTCCTGTTCGGGCAGCTTTGTTTAGTGACCAGCTTGATGTACAGTGTGGCTGTAGTTTCATACTACTTCCACTTCTGTACAATGGGCCTGTGAGGGATGTTTAATGTGGTCTTGTACCCTTCCTCAGCTCGGTGCCTCTATATAATCACTGACGTGTTTGGGGTACTCTTTCCACCGCATTTTGATTTTTGTTTACTTTAATGCCTCTACCGTCCTGTGGGACCTCACGGAGAGATACATTTTTATGTTTACAAAGGAATTGACAACAGGTGATCCGCTGATTTGTTCAGAAAGGTGGAGCCAGTGGACCAATTAGTGTAATGTTTGCGGTAATGGTTTATACAAATTTGATCCTGCAACTCCAAGGGGTATGAATATATATATATATTAAATTTTTAGGAATTTGTGGAAAGTTCTCAAAATATTTATTTTGTTTTGACATGTCACCCAATATTTAGATTTAAATATATTGTGGCACTAATAAACCATTTTAAATTCAGTCGCTGATTTTCTAATTTAGAAATGTAAAAGGGGCTGAATATACTTTTATTTAAGGCACTGTATGTAGAGCAATAGAAAATATATTTTTGGTGACTGCCAGAGACTGGCAAAGATAACATTTGTCACTACGGTGTCCTTTGTAGGACATAAGTCATCCATGACAGAGTGTGAGAAAGACATTAATATATTTTATAACTAAAACACGTGCAGTGTGTTGTGTGGCACTTCCCTTCATACCTCACTCCTCCAATTTAGTTACTGCAGATTATATATCACCCACAATACACCCAGAGTTGACCCTAATAACTGTATTTAGTACCCAATACCGGTTTCCATTTATGTGCACACAGAAAGAGGAGAAGCTTAAACCGTCCCTGAGACTTTATAACCTAAATCTATCCATTAAGCTACCAAAATAATTACATTTAATGGTAACAAAATACTTAAGTTCTGCCACCCATGAAAGATGAGCTCTAGCACATCCTCTACTTTGAAAAATAAGCATATTGTGCGTCCCCTCTGACTTCTATAAACCATATAAAAGCACTCTTCTTTAATAAGGTGACGGAAATCGGAATTGACTTCTGATATTCTTAGTTTAGCCAGTAGGGGGCACACTATATATCTTGTAAAGAGTAACTGTGAGGTCCATATACATCAGTTAGTCCCAACTTTAAAACCACCTGCCTAATATTGTGTAGGTCACACTAGTGCTGCCAAACCGCTCTGACCCGTCGAGGCATGGACTCCACAAGACCTCTGAAGGTGGCCTGTGGTATCTGGTACCAAGACGTTAGCAGCAGTGTTTAGGTAGGTGGTAGGTGGTACGTGTCAAAGTAACATCCATATTAATGTCAGGATCCCAGGTTTCACAGCAGAACATTGCCCAGAGAATCACATTGCCTTCGCCGGCTTGCCTTCTTCCCATAGTGCATCCTGGTGCCATCTCTTCCCCGGACGCACACTCACTCTGCCGTCCACATAATGTAAAACAAAACATCATTCATCAGACCACGCCGCCTTCTTCTATTGCTCCATTGCCCAGTTCTAGCGCTCACGTGTCGATTGCAGTCATTTTTCGGGGGCTGACAACCGTCAGTATGGGCACTCTGATTGGTCTGCGCTACACAACCCCATACGCAGCAAGCTGTGATGCACTGTGTGTTCTGACACTTTTATATAATATATTGGGAGTGAGAATTTGACATGTATATCTATTATTACTACAAATATATAAATCATGTAGGTCCACATCAGATATTTCTCAATTATTATTTTGTGCGCATATTCACAAATCCCTTTTCTACGTTTCTATCATAGCCAGCATTACCTTATTCAGTAATCAGTGCTACAATAGCTCTTCTGTGGGATGGGACCAGACAGGCTAGGATTCGCTCCTCACGGTCATCATTGACCCTATCGCTGGTTCACCGGTTGTCCTTCCTTGGACCACTTTTGGTAGGTACTAAGCACTGCATACCAGGAACACCCCACAAGACCTGACATTTTGGAGATTCTCTGGCCCAGTCGTCTAGCCATCACAATCATAACTAGATGCACTGTATAAGTATTGTTATGTTGTATTAAAAGAGCAATGCCAGCTATACCCCTGGCCCAGCGGCATTGGCCTTTTAAAGTCGACATCGTGATTGGTGACATTGTAAATGTTGCCAATCACACTGTAGACATTGTCAACCTATCAGCATAACGGTAGTGTCAGCATTTAGCCTGATGACATTTTCATGTCGACAAGTTAATTGCCGACATTTACACTGTCGGTATAATGACCGCCACCGGAATAAAAGACCGCTGCCTGCAGACTGCATTGAACATATAACGTAACAATACTTATACATTGCATCTAGTTCATATTCAAAAACAGGCCTTTCCACAAACACTTGCAGGCAGTCCTGTGGGCTGAACTAACATTGAACCTATCAATTTACTAGGAGCAATGATGTAATTGGTTTCCGTCGATTAATAATTATAATATGGAAGTGTAATATTAGTACGGCCATGACATAGTTGCCTTCACTGTGTGTAGGTGACGTCCCAATTTCCTCAGGGCAGATCCGAATTTCAGTGGCTGAAAGGGCGTGGCCTAATGGGCACTGCTTGGGTTGATCTGTCATGATTTGGGTGGATTAGTGACGTAGCCTAAATTTGCCACTTTTGCCATCAGGGGTACACGTTAAGCCTGTTGTGAATATACAGTAGGTTGAGTTTAGAACATTATTGTGACTTTTGGTATAGTCTAAATCCAAGTGACTTAAGAGTTGTTTTTTAATCTTACAGCCAAGCTTTATTATTACTGAGAATAGTGCACAGAAAGGAGCTTGATAAGAATGAGACGGCTGGAGAGGAGATGTTTGTGCCCCACAATTATCAGCAGATATTGTAAAGAAAATGAGGTTATAGGCAGACAAACCAGAAAAGGGAAGTCGCAGAAATCCTTATCCTTGCAGGAATTGTTACTTGCTTTCCCCTGGCTACCTTGCGGTTATTGTAGCAATATCATTGTGTGGGAAAATGTATTTCCTAAATAGCATAGTTTAGATTCCTTAAAGTTCCATCTGCATTCCATTACATTGGCTGCTCTTTAACACATTCACTGCTCTTTCTGCCATGCCCCGGGGAACGTTAGTCAAACCATTCATCATGACAGATGTTCATGTTGATAGCATATTGGAAACCAGGTAAATGATCTTATGATCGCCCCTTGGCTAATATAGGTTATATTCTTTAAGTCATCATTGAGGAGATTTACACCCATGTCTCTTGCATGTTAATTAGTTGGGTGGATTCATCAAGCCTTGAACACAAGAAACTTTTGTTTCTCTAGTGTAATGTTAATATTTGGGATTATTTTTCTGTGCACCCATATGACCTCATTTGGAGATAGCAAAAGCAAAAAAAAGGAGCAAATTTGCACCTTAGCAAAACCATGTTGCTCTGCATTGGACAGCATTGGTAGGGGGGGGATTTAAAATGTGCAAAACAGATTTAGAGATGGGGTGTGTCCTAGCTCAACTCTAAGGGAGGAATTCAATGAGCATTGCGGCTATGCATGTTTACCGGTACCTATGGTGATATATCCCCTCATTTTTCCTCGCACCTCTATGGGGCATGAAGAAAGGTGAGCGGAGATTTTTGTAAAATCCCGCGGCTGCGTTGTTCCTTAGAACTAATTGAATCTTTTTTTAAATTACATTTTCATTAAGTTTATGTAATGTTAGCATACCTCCCAACTGTCCCGTTTTCATCCCTTTGGGGTGGTCACGCCCCCCAACGTAACTTGACCACGCCCCCTGTCACGATGCCAGGGATTGACATGTTGGGAGGTATGTGTTAGGGTTTGTGGACTATAATTGTCCAAAATACTGGCTTATGGGATCTGTTTATGGGCTTATGGGCTCTTGACCGCTTGCCAAAATGCCAGTGTAAATGATGGGAAAAGATAGGTATAGAGCTTGGGTGGGGGGGATAGGTATAGGGATCAGGTGGGGGGTATAGGTATAGGGCTCCTCGGGTGGATAGGTATAGGGCTTCGGGGGGGATAGGTATAGGGCTTCAGGGGGATAGGTATAGAGCTTGGGTGGGGGGGATAGGTATAGAGATCAGGTGGGGGAATAGGTATAGGACTCCGGGGGGAGTTAGGTATAGGGCTTTGGGGGGATAGGTATAGAACTCGGGTGGAGGGAATAGGTATAGGGCTTTGGTGGGAGGATAGATATAGCGCTCAGGTGGGGGGGACAGGTATAGGGCTCTGGTGTGGGAAATAGGTATAGGACTCGGTTGGGGGGATAGGTATAGAGCTCGGGTGGGGGATAGGTATAAGGATCGGGTGTGGGAGATAGGTATAGGGTTCTGGTGGGGGGATAGGTATAGGGCCCAGGTGGGGGGATAGGTATAGGGCACAGGTGAGGGGGATAGGTATAGGGTGTGGTGATAGGTATAGGGCCCAGGTTGGGAGGATACGTATAGGGCTCAGGTGGGGAGGATACGTATAGGGCTCGAGTGGGGGGAATAGGTGTAGGGCTCGGGTGGGGGCAATAGGCCTCAGGTGGGTAGAATAGGTATAGGGTTCTGGTGGGGGGAATAGGTATAGGGCTCCGCTGGGGGGGATAGGTATAGGGCTGGGGTGGGGGTTATAGGCCTCAGGTGTGAGGAATAGGTATAGGGTTCTGGGGAATAGGTATAGGGTTCTGGTGGGGGTATAAGTATAGGGCTATGGTAGGGGGATAGGTATAGGGCATGGGAGGGGGGATAGGTATAGGGCTTGGGTGGGGGGGATAGGTATAGGGCTCGGGTGGGAGAGATATGCATAGGGCTTGGGTGGGGGGGCTAGGTATAGGGCTCGGGAGGGGGGATAGGTATATTGCTCTGCTGTGGGGGATAGGTATAGGGCCCAGGTGGAGGGGATAGTTATAAGGCTTTGGTGGGGGGGAATAGGTATAGGGCTCCGCTGGGGGGGATAGGTATAGGGCTGGGGTGGGGGTATAGGCCTCAGGTGGGGGGAATAGGTATAGGGTTCTGGGGAATAAGTATAGGGTTCTGGTGGGGGTATAAGAATAGGGCTATGTTAGGGGGGATAGGTATAGGGCTCTGCTGGGGGGGATAGGTATAGGGCCCAGGTGAGGGGATAGTTATAGGGCTTTGGTGGGGGGAATGGGTATAGGGTGGGGGGATAGGTATAGGGCCCAGGTGGGGAGGATAGGTATAGGGCTCGGGTGGGAGGAATACGTGTAGAGCTTGGGTGGGGGCAATAGGCCTCAGGTGGGGGGAATAGGTATAGGTTCTGGTGGGGGGACAGATATAGGGCTCGTTGGGGGGACAGATATAGGGCTCGTTGGGGGGACAGATATAGGGCTTGTGGGGGGATAGATATAGGGTTTGGTGGGGGGATAGATATAGGGCTCTGGTGGGGGGGGGGGATATGTATAGGGCTCTGGTGGGGGTGAATTCTACCGATCTACGCTCAGACACACAGAAAAGCAATGTAAATAAAACATTTAAACTGAAATACATAAAATAGATATTGATTGTTCCTTTGCTTCCCCGGGCTGCTGACAGGAAACAGATGACACTGGTTGGTGGTCATGTGCTCAGAGTGCTCACCTGCCCCCGACAGAGAATAATCACTTTTTTGGTACTGTTAGATACACTCTGTAGTGATCCAGTCTGATCACAGATCCACTTGTGCATCAATTTTAAAACTACCAAGAGCCTGTGCAGGGCTGTAGTCATATAAACCCATATCTGTGTTTTGTGCCTGATCTCCCACAGAAACACTCACAATTCTTTCATTTCCACCCTTAATACACAACAAGCCTCGTACTCCATATAATTGCGGGGGTCTGAATTTCAGTCGGAAATCGTTAAGAAACTACAGAGAATGTAGGTAGATTTAGAAGCGGGATCAGTGGCATAAAGAATGGGGTTTGGTCTTTTTTTTGGGGGGGGGGAGGGGTTAAGTAGTGGAGTTTTTCTTTTAAGTCATTTCAAAGTTATGCGATAGCTTTGGGGTCTTAATTGGTTTTCTCTCTGAGCAGTCTAAACTATTACCAGTTGAAGTATACCACAAAAATCAGTAAAAGTCTGCATGCTTTCATCTCTGTTAAGTTGAAAGTAAATGGTAATGTGATCTAGCTTTTCTTGTCCCTTCTCGCTCACAGAAGATAGCTTAGATTAACTGCATTAATATCTATAGCTGTCTTTAGGAGCCGAATGGATTGGAACAATTGTTGTCTGTGCTGATGAGTTCAGTGTTGTCATGGAGAAGACCAGGACTTGAGGGGAGTTTGTGTTTTTTTGGGCAGAGGTCCAAGCAGCAGAGAAGAGTGAGCTGTACAGAACTGTGTGCCCTTTTAGTAACGCAGGACGAGAGGGAAAAAGTTGCATTCGCTCAAACCAGATGGACTGGAGTGACTTTGTGTGTGTGCTATAGGGTGGCCTGAGTAGAACAAGCTCTTCAATGCTAATATGTTGCTTTCAAAAGCGACATGTTGCTACATATTTACTTTGTATGATGGGGAATAATCACAAGTATACAGAGGTCCTTCATTGCTGCTGCGCTGTGGTTTTGTCATGCACAAAACCTCCTACGGTCACTGTGAGGAGCTCTGCTACATAGCACAATGAAAAGGGAGTGTCATAGATATAGACTTGATCAATGTGCAACATCCCTACAGTCACTGTGAGGAGCGCTGCTACATAACACAATGAAAAGGGAGTGTCATAGATATAGACTTGATCAATGTGCAACATTCCTACAGTCACTGTGAGGAGAGCTGCTACATAACACAATGAAAAGGGAGTGTCATAGACATAGAATTGATCAATCTGCAATATCCCTACAGTCACAGTTAGGAGCACTGCTACAAAACGTAATGAAAAGGAGAATGTCATAGATATAGAATTGATCAATGTGCAACATCCCTACAGTCACTGTGAGGAGCGCTGCTACATAACGCAATGAAAAGGAAAATGTCATAGATATAGAATTGATCAATGTGCAACATCCCTACAGTCACTGTGAGGAGCACTGCTACATAAAATAATGAAAAGGGAGTGTCATAGATATAGACTTGATCAATGTGCAACATCCCTACAGTCACTGTGAGGAGCGCTGCTACATAACGTCATGAAAAGGAGAATGTAATATATATAGAATTGATAGAATTGATCGATTGGTAACATCCCTACAGTCACTGTGAGGAGCACTGCTTCATAGCGTAATTAGGAGGGAAATGCTAGATCAGTGATGGGAAACTTTTTCAGGAGCGGGCCAAATAAAAATTAAAACTTTAGGCGGGCCAATATAATTTATTAAAGAACTCAAATATCGAAATATATAATACAAATTTTTTGAATGGGAGGGTGTTATATAGCAGTGTTACCTCTATAAGTGCAGCGATCGTACAGACACAGGACTTATTTCAGCAGGATGTTGCAGATCCGTCTTTCTGGTGAGCCACTAACTGACAACACAGCAGTCAATCGAAATCCGCCTTAGTATATGGCCCAGCCTATCTCTTCTCACATGACTTTCAGCCATTAGGGGGCGGGCAGGTGTTTGAGTGATTGACATACAAAGTGTCCTTTTAGGAAGGAGGATGAAGTGTAATGGAGGAAATAGCTGGGAAGGCATAAAAATGAAGGTTCTGACACACAGGGTCGGCCCTAATAATTTTATGCATATTTTAATGAAATTTTTTAAAATATTGGCTGGCCGGATAGAACCTCTAAGTGGGCCGGATCTGGCCCATGGGCCGTAGTTTGCCCATCACTGTGCTAGTTGATTAGATGGAAAATGCTAGAGACAGTGTGGGAATAGATGGGGACATTTTAAAATGTACTTTATTATCTTTTAGATGTGCTCACATAATGAGAAATCCCCTTATACAGAAAATCTGTGGTAGTTTTATCAAACATTCTAAAAAGGAAAAGTGGAGGCATTGCCCATAGCAACCAATCAGATTCTAGCTATCATGTTCTAGAATGTACTAGTTAAAGGATAGCTGGAAACTGATTGGTTGCTATGGGCAACACCTCCAATGTTTCTTTTTAGATGGTTTGATACATCTACTCCTGTCTCAAGCATTCTAGATTATAGACCTCATCCTATGAATAAATTAAAATTATACTTTGTATTTATTCTTTTATGACTTTTTAAGGAAAGAACAGGGACAACAGAATTGTTATCTAGAGGGGCTGCTACCACAGTAATATAGCAGCAATGTATTATACACGAGTGAAGCTAATATATGTAAAGAATATCTGTATAACCAGCGAGTTCTGTGATGCCTTCGCTTTCATCCGTCAGTTCGGTGTTCATTAGAAAAACTTGTGTATTATAAGGAATAACGCACCATCTACTTGGATGGTAGAAGTTTCCTTAAATAAATAATTTGCACATAGTAAGAGTGTTCTATCATTATATATGTTATTTATTTGTAACTGTAAACAACTAGACAGGGTGTTAAGGTCTGGTCCACTTGGCGTAGTGCCCGATAACTGGCTTTTTTTTCTTTAAAGAAAAATTAGTGGTTCTTAATTGTTTATCCCATACTTAACGCTGATAATATACTGGAAATGTTTCTTTTTTTTTTTTCTTGGGATTGTTGTTGCCAAAATAGTTTTTTTACATTATTGCACAAACTTAATGGGCCTGATTCATGAAGGAATGTAAATACCCATATGTGCCGTATTTTGCGTAAAATCGCATTGCGCATGCCCAGGAACAGACCATACGTCAGTGAACGCCAATAAATCTTCAAGCACAATGGACCAATCCAAGCTTTGGGCATCTCTAAGGTACTGTCTTGTCACTTGCACCATCTAAGAGACAGGTTTATATGCCGAGGGATAGTGATGACAGTCACGCATGCAGCTAGAACATGTGTTCGTGCAATCAACAGCAACTATAGAAATGCACTTTATGTATAGTGGACATTAGTAACATCATAAATGTATTTAATTGGGAGAAAAATTGCTGGTTATATTGTGTATAAATGAGAAATGAGATTCAGCAAGAATTCTAGTAGTGTAGACTGAGAATTGGTCCAGTTATTCTAACTCTTGTAAATACTGTATTTTTGCTGACCTTGCTTAAAAAAAAAGATTACAGGTAAATATTTTTTTCTTCAGACACACGGTTAATGTCATTTTAAAAGTAACAAAAAGAGGATCTGGAGCTGGGTTCCAGCAGCACCCCTGACAGGTTATGTTTTCAAGATTTCCCTGCGGGGGATAATAATTACTGAACTAGTCAAAGAGATTAATCAGACGGTGTAACTGTTCAAAATAGAGATCCTGTAAATGTGACCTGTGTCGACTGGAGTAAATTATGGGACAGAAGGTAGGTCAGGTAGAGGAAGTAACGTGTAGCCCTAACATCATCATTTGTTATATAGCGCCAGCATATTCCGTAGCGCTTTACAATTGGGGACAAACGTAGTAATAAACAATACTGGGTAATACAAAGAGGTGTGAAGACCCTGGGTGCCTGCATGCTTATCAGTGGCGCTATATAAATAAATGGTGATGATGATCCCCTCCGACATGTTGAACATAATAGCAGTCTTCAGCTGCAGGGGTTGATTATATAACTAATAACTAATTAACTAAGCCAGGGAGGAGAGTTGACTTTAATAGGAGTATTGCTATCACTTACTGACTCTGACTGATACAGTAATTACTCTGCTGATCTGATTCCCTGTTTGGCAAATTAGGAGGCTGTGCAGAGGTCTGCTCCCCTGATCGGTGACCCATTGAAGCCGCTTCCTGGTTCCATTCAAAGTCTGAAAGGGGGGAAAAAAAAGCTAGTTCCATTAGGCTGCATTCCTGCCTATGGCCAATCCTCCCCTTGTCAACTGTGAATGAGGGTGGGGCACGCACACATGGGACTGGAAAGAGGCGGAATCTCAAGGAGTCTCACGGAACATCTGGAACACTCCTGATTTCGGTGGAGTTGTCCTGGTCTCCCAGAACAGTAGGCCACCCTCCCAGATATCTCCTCTCCTACTTGTAAAGAGGACAGGACGGTGTCTTTGTGGTTTTCGCCATCAGACCGCGGCGGGCGGGTGTGGGTGACTATTGGCATCAGCGTGGCCCCACCCCAGCCGCACAGTCACAGGATCACATGATTACGCAGCGGGCCATGGATGTGACTATACATACCGTGACGTCACACCACCACACAGTTGCACTTGGCATCTTCGGGAGATCCTGGAGGGAAGGTCCAAAATGTAGAGAAGTATGTAGCCTATCAATTCACCAGGAACCAGTAACACACTTACTGAAGCGTGAGGCAGCCCCTGCAGTGTGTGTATCAGTGAGGACCATCCTGATATACCCCTGGGACCACACTAGCATTATCGGTTCAATATTTGATAGTGCTGGACCTATGACATTGATTAAATTGCCTGCAAGCCATTTATAGTGTCAGTATTTTGTAAGAAAACAGCCCCCCTCACTGACACACATCTCCATCGCCCCTGCTAAGCTCCTATGATAGCCTTTTTAGGTCATCTGTCCAAGGTAAGCTTTAAATACACTGTTATTCAACTTAAAAAAGTGTTCCCCTGGGAATTCCTATTAGGACCTCTAACTTGAGTTTTGGCAAAGCTTTGACAGAGCAACATTTCACAAAGTGCTGCTAATTTCAGCAACGCACAGTAGCCGTATAGATTAAAACCAAATATTGTAGCACGCTGTACCCAAAACTAACATTACATTTTATTAACTTTCCAGCACACCCGTTGCACATAAACTCTTTATAACTTTGCTGCAGGATATCTTGGCCATTTAACATGCCTGCAAAAAGACATAGCTAGCAGGCCGCCATGCCAAGATAATCACAGCTTGGCACGACGTGTACCCGCTGGTTTGATCAAATGTGCCGCCTCTGACTTGCTATATATTCGGTATCATGTGAAGTCAAGGCCAGGAACCTTTTATGTGTATATTTATGAAGGTTACAACCTACTCACTGTATAATTTCCTTTAAAAAAAGTGATAAATGTCCAACCCATGTTATATAGGTATATTATAATTTAATACTTATGTAGCAAACTAAAAAAATATCAGTTCGAGCTCAGAACCCCTTTTCTGTACATAAAGGATAACATTATACCTTATTAATATAGAGTGCTACTTGATTCATAAAAATATTCGTAGAAAACGACTATATATCATATTCTAAAACAAATGTTTAATTGTGGTGTAAACCACGCCCATTTGTCACTCATTAGCATAATCATGTAAACCACTCCCCTTGTGTCACTCATTAGAATAACAATGGGTTGAAGAAGCGAAAGAACTGGGGATACAACGTTATGGATTTTGCCCAATCCCACAGACCAAACAAATCCATTGCTCCTTCTATATAGAGCATACTACTAACTGACATGGACACAACTAAGTCTTGTCCCTTTCCTACTCTGACAATTGGGATTGTCCCACGAAAATTGGAACTGTTGAGTATTTATGGAAATAGCTATCCTTTTCTTTAACTCATTTGCTAAATTGCCCTTTCCTAGGTTCAACTTTATTTTGTATTTTTGCATTTTGTCAGTTTTAGTTTACGATCTAATATATATAAGCCTAGCGTGTGTTAGTGTGTGTGGAAAAAACTATTTTCTCAGAAAGGGCTCATCCAATTGACCTGAAATTTGGTATACTGACATTATTTGACAAAAAAAATTATAATAGTGAAGTCAGTTAACTTCCATCATCCCCCCTTTCCCCCGTGGGAGGGGTAGTAAAGGCTAAATTTACCAGTTGAGGGCTCAAACTTTTGACCGTGTGGGTATTTATTTACCAGAGCCTGTGTTTGGTCATGGACAATTGTATGTCGCATTTTCACGAGTACAGAGAAGCAGTGATGTGAAAGTGCAGGTTATGAATACTGCCCTTCAAGGAAGACTGATTGAGCACAGCGATAAGGTGTTTAGCAGAAACGTTGTGTATCGAGAGGTTTTAGAACACTAAGACGATGGAGATTAAGGATGTGGCGATGAAGGATGAGGTGATGGAGAAGAATGATGAGGTGGTGACATGTGGACAAAACCACGTTAAAAAAGGGCACTTACGTCGGGAAGTAACGCTCTTCCCCTGAGGAGGCCTGGCCTAGCCCCAAATGCATGAAAAGAACCTTTTTAACACCTTAAGTAGCCTGATTTGACTAGAATGCATGAGTATCATGCACGGGTTAACTTGTAATACCATACTTGCCAACTCTCCCGGAATGTCTGGGAGACTCCCGCATTTCGCTTGAGTCTGACGGACTCCCGGGAGAGTGTGACAATCTACTGGTTGAACTGCCCACTGCCTAGTGAAGTGGGCAGAATTAGATCCACCGGGAATCACAGCGTTTGGCCCCACCCCCTGTTGTAAAATGACATTACATCGCGGGGGCGGGTCCAAAATGATGCAAATTTTAGAGCCCCGCCCCCCATCACGCCCACCTCCCCTGGCAGGCTCCCTTCAGAAAGTTGGTAAGTATGTAATACCCTTAGCTACTCTTGCTAAAATTAATTTAAACCCATTAACTATACCACTTATTTTCTTCTAAAATGAAACATTAACAGGGGATACTGAATATCTAGACATTTTGGGCCATAATCAAATGTATTTGTATAATGTTTTTGTGTCTTTTTCACGTTTTAAATTTTATATTTCTTTATTCTGTTTTAAACACATTTTTTTCCTAACCTTTTATTTTTTAATTACCATGTGTGAACATGCAATAAGATAGATTTAGATGTCATAAACACATGCTCTTACACCAGAGTTAATGGAGCAAAGATTAATTAACATCATTGTCAATTGGACTTCTGTTGTAACATTTCTAAAGGCACGAGAGTATCTCTTTATAGGTAGGTGCAATGGAAATATTCTGCCCTGAAAGATATCATGATTAAACATTTAATATATGTAAAAAATACAGTCTGGTGTAAACAGGTCAGTTTATTGTTTAATTTTAAATTGGTAAGTGAGTAAGGTTGTGGGAAAAAGTTTGCAGAAATATGGCAGCATGCACTGTGGAATTTCTGATTGATATCTGAGTAAACAGAGCTGATCTAACATTCAAGCAAAGGCTTGAAAATATTTTGACGGGGGATTTAGTTCCACTTTAAATTCTTATGACCTGGCATTATGACGCACTTTGGGAAACACTTTTCTATAGTATAAATATTTTTACATATACAGTATGTCTCTGAATATTTAACCTGTGCACTAAAACGATGCAGCTTCCCTTTTTGGTTAATTGTGCTATATCATAAAGAGGTTTCGGCTCATGCCCTGTACACTATGTATAAATTACTTTAGGAAATTTCTGTCTACATAAGATATTGGTTTTAGCAACTGAAAATCCAGAGCGGTAAATCTTTCGAATGTTATTTTCTAAATTGTGTCTATGGGACTTTGTACGTTTTGCAAAGAAGAATCTCTGATCTAAAGTAAATACAAACAGTTTGTGTAACCTCGGGATATATACAACCTAAGGGTCTGGAACTGAGAAAATGTGATTATATCAAGTCTAGTGGAACAGTCTGCGCTATAAAACCCAACAGCTCACATCATAAAGAAAATCAGCCCGTGCCATTTCTGTGGTGTTAACAACCCCTCTAAGGACAAAGGGGGCCCAGAGGTGATCCGAAACCAGAAGTATTTCTCTTTTGTCTTCAGTAGGAGCCTGTGTGCATTATGGCTGGGAGCAAGATGGATGCGTAGTGTGGAAGGTCATACCTCGTGTTCCAGTGTATAATTCTTATAGTCTGTGGGTGAGGGAAGAGAGGAGAGTGTGTGGCTTTATTTAAGCGATGGTATTAGTCATAAATACTTTTGCATTTTTGACACGTGACAAAGTCTATAAAATCACAATATGTCCTAATGTTTGAAAGAACGCCAGTTTTCTTGAATCGCTTTCACGATTGTTGGAAAACGAGATTATTATACAGATGGAGTCATGGTAATCTCACATTTCAACTGATTAAATCACATTCAGTTATAAGTAAATGGCTACATGTGAGGTGTAAAATACTATATTATCGCTGCATTTCTGTGCTGTACATTTGCCATTCTCCAAACATCTGCAGTGCTTGATTAATGGAGCTGTGGGCACTGCCTTCAGTTCTTTATATACTCTTGGGTGTATAACATAACAACATTAATATCAACATTTATTTATATAGCGCCAACAAATTCCGTCACGCTTTACAATTAGGGATGAACACAGTAACAAAACAATACTGGGTAATACCGACAGACAGAGAGGTAAGAGGGCCTCGCCCACAAGCTTACAATCTATAACATCTGGACCCATTGACTTATCTACTTTTAATGGTGTAAGTTCAAGGGACTCCACTTCTGTAGTAAATATACATCATACTTGCCTACTTTTTAAATCTGTACTCTGGGAGAGTACAGATCATGTAACAAAGGGTAGGAGGGGGCGTGACAACGTCATTACGTCACTATAGCCCCGCCCCTACCATAAAATACAGAAATTCAACGTACTGAAAAGCCGGGTGAGGCTTAATGACACAATTAAGCCCCGCCCCCTGCTATTCAATGCTGTGAATTTTGGCATTTAACAGGGTCTGGGAGGTTTACCTAGTCTTCCGGGAGTCCGGGAGGACTCCCTGAAATTCGGGAGCCTCCCAGAAATTCCAGGAGAGTAGACAAGTATGATATACGTGTACCTACAGTACAGAGGGGGTTATCTCTCCCCTGTAATGTCGGTGACTCCTATTTTCAACTGTAAATGCAGAGCAAAAAAAGTTATTTAGGCAGCCTAGAATCTCTTGTCTTTGTTCCCCACCGCTTTCAGTTTGTAACCATAGTATTCCCAATAAAAACTGGCCAGTGCTTTGCCAGAAGCCTGACTAGACGGTGTGGTGCAAGGCTGGACCTCTGCAGGTGGTGAATATGGACAGTGGAACCAAAAGCCCAGAGGGCTACAGTAAAAGAAAAGAAAATATTTAATTAGTTTGAAATATTAAAAAAAAATATATTGTAAATATAAATGTGTTATGACTGTTTTATTCAAAGAATTAAGCATTTTTTTTAAAAAATGATTTTGGTTTGTTATCACCATCCGAAGCGGAAGTAACAGAACAGGTATCACTGCGGCCAATACCGGAAAATCTAACCGCCAACGGATTAGGGTTAAGGCGCCATGTTTTTGTAATCTTAATTAATTTTTATTCATATATTTGTAAGTACGCTCGATTGTTAGCATGAAAAATACATAACAGTTGTCAGTATCTATTTAGTGTCTATTCCTTTCGTTCAACTTTCAGTTCCGTAATTATAATCAGTCATTTGTATTATCTCTTTTTAAAAGTATAACATTGTTTATTATTTTGCAGCAATGTTCTTGCCGTCCTTATTACTACAACCGATAGTCTTTTCCTCCCAGCGCGCTCTGACATGACGGGTTTCACATGTTTGAACCCTGGGTTATACATCTCTTCTGTGACCTCCAAGTTTACATACAGAGGAACAAGTCACATTCCATTCACACTCTGAGGTTCCTCCACTTCCTTCCGACAGCTTATTTAAGAATCCAGACACTTTTTTCTCACGTCTTGAGACAAAGGATGTTTTTGTGCAGCTGATGAGTTCAGAATAATTTTTATATTCTCTTCCATTAGAATAACAATTATAGGTGTAGAAAAAAAAAAAAACTCGGAAGTGTTCAGGAAGGATCGATGAGCTGCTATGTAGTAGTATAAATGCCTTGTAACGTTAAACTCAACCACCAGCTACCTAAACTGGTCACTGGGTTACTCCTCTGGTAGTAGCAGCAATTGGCAGCTATCACATCACTCCATTCTGTGTATCATAGACCATTATAGACCTCTTTGAGGCTTTATTACACTTTTTTTTGAGACAGTGGCCTTCTTTAGTGTAAATAAAATTAAATAAATCAGCACTGTTAAAAAAATAAAAATGTACCTGCCCTAAAAGTCAACTGCAGTTGTCTCCAGGTAACTGGGGATACCGGCACTAAGAGTCTCATTGGTGAAACAGCATAGGCAAACCGAGGGGGGGGGGGTTCCTAGTGCCTGGAAACCCCCATCCAAGCCTGTGCCACTGTATAATTTAGGTGGCTGGACCCTGCCCCCACTTCACACGGCTCTTCTTGAAAAGGGAGAGCTGAGTGCACCTAACAGTAGTGCACGCAGCATTGTCCATGTATTTTATGGGGATAGGAAGAGTTGGAGAGCAGCCAAGCACTGTCTAAAATTATAGCCACGCCCCCATGCATGCTGGTCACGCCCATTGGTGGCGTGGTGTGGAAACCCCCCTCTACAAATCCTGCATTTGCCCCTGAACTGGCAAACCAATTGGGTTGACCCCAGAGAGGGCTACCTACCGCGGCACTCATCACAGTCACCACAAATGGATGAAGCTCATCAGAAATACATATGGCAAATTCGCTAACCAGTATGGGTTGTAATGTGTGACCCCAGGGGCATTACTGCGAATTAAGGGGCCAGCAACATATTAAAGGGGATGGACGCATGTGCCATTAGCCTAAGGGACCTGAATTTAACTGGGTCCCTAAGACTAAGGGGTATATTTACTAAACTGCGGGTTTGCAAAAGTGGGGATGTTGCCTATAGCAACCGCCCAGATTCTAGCTGTCATTTTGTAGAATGCACTAAGTAAATCACAGCTAGAACCTGATTGGTTGCTATAGGCAACATCTCCACTTTTTCAAACCCGCAGTTTAGTAAATATACCCCTAAGTGTCTCCAGGCCCCTGGACAGCCACTCCAACCCAGCACTGGTCTAGACAGACCTGGTTTTTGAAGAGTATTTGAAGCACTTTAAAAATAAAAGGGCAGAGTCCATTTTTGTAAACAAAATATTAGTTACATAAATTTTGCAAAAACATATTCATAAGCCACCTACCATTAAGGGGCTTCTGCTACATTTCAATTATGTCTAGTCAATGACGAAACAAACAAATGTTAAATTAAGGACAAAACATTTTCCCCAAACGTTGCGATTCCGTCAAGACATGTACAATTACAAATATAATAATAAATAACATAAAAATAATATAATATATATAATACACATATTCTCCACATACCCTAAACCATAACTATAGTTGTTACTAAGGGGTCTTAAGACCCTGTGATATGGTTGATTTAGTATTGCTGCAATAGAATATCTATTGCCCAATATTCCAATATATGGTCACATGGGCAGCTGAGCGGCGCTCCCCGGCAGTACTGTCTTGTCAGCGGGTAAGAGGAGTCGTCCCAGGAAATTGCATGTTCCCTCTGCAAATAGGTGAGCTGGCTGTACTTGGGCTACCAGTTCCAGACCGTAAAACATCGGTGACATCCGGCGATAGCATTCACAGGCCTGGGGGCTTTGTTAAATAGGAAGTTGAATAAATCCGGAAAAAAAAATCTAATTTTCGGCAGATTAAGGGCTTTGCTGTCTTTGATAAATACAGCCCTGAATCCTGTTAGGTTTTAATTTCAGACGTGTAAAAGCCACTTTCACTTTTTCTGAATTTTCAGCTCCTGCTAAATAAATGTGTACAGTATCATACACAATACTTACTGCCGATGACATTAGATCCAGGGAGTCTTGCGCACATACACGGTCTGTATCTGAAGTCTGGCTAAATATAGTCCCTGCACAACACATCTACAACTTGTCATTTGCATAAAAACATGTAAGTAAATATGAGGTATTTGTTTGACGTGACCACTGAGCACGTAGACCCAAATATGTTTCCCAATTAACAAACAATTTAGTGTAGAGTCCTCCGATATTTCTCTTTCAGTTATATTTAGGGAACTTGCTGAACTTGGCATACTGTTCATTTATATGTCAAATACAACTCCATACTGAATAAGGACGTACACATGTTATTTTTATGTCTTGTAAACAAAGCGTGCTTTTCTAAATAATCATTAATCTATTATAATCGATGAAGAAAAAACTCATATCATATATATATCAACATCAACATTTATTTATGTAGCGCCAGCAAATTCTGTCTCATCACACCCCCTCCACTGATCTCCTTAAGGTTGATGGTGTTGCCCTCTCCGCTGTCCCCCGCGCATGCTGTCAGGGGGTCATCATTAACTCCGCCCTCAATTTCACTCCCCACATCCAGTCCCTTACCCATTCTTATCTCCTCCACCTTCGCAACATTGCCAAGATTCACCTTTTCCTCATCCCTGGATGCCCCCAAGACCACCATCCATGCTTTTGTCAGCTCCCCCCTTTTGATTATTGCAATTTTCTCCTCACTGCCTTGCCTGACAAATGTCTGTCCCCCTGAAATCAATGCTGAATGCTGCATTGCGACTAACCTTCTTCTCCCAACGTTTCTCTCCCGCTATGCCTCTGTAAAATCCTCCATTGGCTCCCCATTCCCTCCAGAGTACAATTCAAGTTGTTTACTCTCACTTATAAAGCCCTCTTTAATCCTTCCCTTCCTACATCTCCGACCTTGTCAAGAAATACTCCGCTACTCGCACACTCCGTTCTGTCAATGACCTTCACCTCTCCTCATCACCTATCACCACCTCACACTCCCGCCTTCAGGACTTTGCCCACGCTGCTCCATACATTTGGAACGCCCTGCCCTGCAAAATCAGACTCGTCCTCAACCTCCGTTCATTCAGAACTCACCATTGCACTCTTGCCTCCGTCCCCACCTAAGACAAATCCCTCCTCGCGCTCCACCTGCTTTTCACTCCCCCTTATCTTAATGTTAACTCTGGTAAGTTTGGTCCTTTCTACCTTCTATCTCCTCATCCTCTTTGGAATGTTTCCTTTGTTCTAGTTGTGTCTTCTTATATAGTTGGTTTCTCTATAGTCTCTTGTATTGATTTTTACTTCTTTTTTTCTCTTGTCCTTTACTTACCTGATTGTGCGGCTCTGCGGATTCCGTGGCCCCATATAGAAATAGATGAAGATGTTGATGTTGATGATAATACAATTCCTCTCTTTCCTCCTCTTGGGTGCAATTCATACTTTCTATTTTCTATTGTCAGGGCTTTATAAATTGATATTTTTGGAAGAATAATATTTACAAATGCAAAGAGGTATATATAGTCAAATTGAGAAATCGTGGGACGATGGGAAAATTATCGCTTCACCAGCTCAGCAGCAATGTGTCCTTAGATATTGTAGCATACACATACTAACATACTAAGAAGAAAATGGATAAACATTCACCATACCCCATTCTACCCAGCCCAGTCCCCATTTTAATGTTGTCACACTCTAAAATCATTAAGCCCAGTCAATTCTGGATGACAATACTCTGGACTATAATGCATGTTTGACCATGATCACCCCTTGTCTCACATTGTATATACGGCTATACGGCTCTTTGACACTTCAAATTACGCACTTAAGTGCTCGTAGCTGTAGTACAACTTATGTCTAAGCACTACCTGTATTCTTTTAGGCTATATTAAATCAACATAACCTTATAATTTACATTTTCTGCTTCTTTTGTAATCACTTTAGGCCTGATTCATTAAGGATCTTAACTTGAGAAACTTCTTATTTCAGTCTCCTGGACAAAACCATGTTACAATGCAAGGGGTGCAAATTAGTATTCTGTTTTGCACATAAGTTAAATACTGACTGTTTTTTCATGTAGCACACAAATATCAACTTTAAATGTCGATGTACAAATAAGCTATCAAGTATTTGTGTGCTACATGGAAAAAACGACAGTGTTTAACTTATGTGCAAAACAGAAAACTAATTTGCACCCCTTGCATTGTAACATGGTTTTGTCCAGGAGACTGAAATAAGAAGTTTCCCAAGTTAAGATCCTTAATGAATCAGGCCCTTTAATATTAAATAACATATACAAGTAAGGGAACTATTAGATGAGGCTGGCAGAGGGGATATAGCACTCCCTGGGTAAGTATAACCACCAACATATTTCTCTGGGAGAGTCCCAGTTTCCTGGTTCGGCGAATGGGTCGTGGCCCACTAAAAAATTTCCATGGTCTTTCTCAGAATGAGCATGTGGGCTAAATTGTCCATATTGCCGAGTATGGGTACATTATGTACCATATTGCACATGCTGAAATGCAGCCCTGGGTGAACAGGTGTGGGGACGACTAGTCTTAAATTCTTTGCACTGAAGCCAAAACTTCGGAATATATAAATAAACCATGTTCCCCTTGATTGGAGGAGCTCTCAGTGTAGTTTATAATGGTTATATATGTTTGAATGTAGATGTAAATGTTATATTTGTCATCTGTTTTGCAAAGATAGATGTTTGCAGCAAAGTTTTTCTTGCTGTTTTATATATGGGATCATAGTAAACAAAAAAAAAAAGTTAGAAACAAACGCAACAGCGAGATTTTATATTTTGCAGAAGAACATGACGATATCTGTGTCTACTTCTATAGGTGTCAGTGGTTCAGTAGGGTTTACAAAATTCAGAATATGATGCCGTGCAGAGCATTAACTTATAGGCACAACTTCTTTCTTTGGGAATTGTCTCTGTGCCGGATTCATGCCCCAACTGTCCCGAATTAGGTGGGACAATCCCGATTTGAGGGTTCTGTCCTGCCATCCCAATTGGGACAGCTTTGACCCGCGTGTTGGAAATTTTGGAAGTATGTATCGCTCACTGCTGCTCTGCTTGGCATTGAACATGTGCCGCTAGTGGTGTTTGCATGGGAGGAGAGTAAAGTCCTAGGCATGTCCCCTTGAGGTATGGCCACACCCTCATTGTCACATGACCACTACCCACCCAGACCTGAACATGCCCCGTATAGACTTGGCCAAGCCTCCCTCATGATATGGCCACTCCCATACTGCTGTTGGGTAGCCAAATCTTGGCAGTAGGCGGATTGGAATTCTGCATGGAGAAAAAAAATAAAAACTTCAATATCCTGCCTGCTATCAGTTTAACATCCTCTCTTTTAACGGGTCTATATTTAATATATGGTGTTAGGGCAGTGGTCAGGGTACAGGGGTAAATTACCCCAAATGGGGTAAAAATTAAATTCCTGGGGGTAATGCTGCCGATTCACATGCTGTCAGTTGGATTGTAGACCCTTTTAAATGTGAAATTGCTGGTGTACCAGAAGAGCCTCAAGGGTTGGCAGAGGCACTTCTTGAGCTTCGATGCAATAATGAAGCACGTATTGCATTTGAAAACAAAGCAGATCTGTCATATTTTTGGATGTCAACAGCTGCAAAGGCATCAAAATTGCACATGAGGAGGCAGTCAAAAAGTTGCTGCCTTTTGCAACAACCTACCTTTGTGTACAAGGATTTTCCACTCTAATGAACATAAAAAAAACAAAGCAGAGAAATCGATTGGACGCTGAAGACTGTATCCAAATTGCGTTGACAACAAAATGCCCCAATATTGATGCTCTCGTATCAAAAGTGAAGCAACATCATTTCTCCAAAACCTGAAGATTTGAAGTTGAAGCTTTCAAAGAAATTTCGAATAGATTCAATAAAATTTTGAATTCCGATAATTAATAATATATGATTTCCTTCCTTTCAAATCAAGGAGGTAACGTCGGCGTATCTAAATATATTTGGGGGTAAAAGGTAAAAAAGTTCCCTGACCCCTGTGTTAGGGCACCTATCGGAATCATTTATTATTAAAAGAATTAAAAAAAACATTTAAAAACTATTGCCTATTGCATCCTAAGAATAAAGCATTTTTTCGTTCATTTTCCTCTCTTATTGGCTTTCTGAGCGAAGCCATATATCCAACAAAAACATCCCTTTACTAAATAGACCCTAAGTGAGATTAAAGTATTTGTTATGACTTTAGTAGTATAACAAAACCCATCCTTCACAGGCAATAGCTACATACATGAAGCAAACATTTCACATGAAATAAGCAGCAATAAGAGTCCGTCTGCTCAACGCATTAACGTTGCAGAAGTAAACTGTAAACCTTCAGGTAGTGGAATGTCCGTGCGCTGTGAGGGTCCAAGGAAAGCCCCAATGTGCTCAGCTCCACTGGACAGAAGGGAAAAAATTTAGCATCTCTGCCGTTGCCATAATCGTAACCCGCTAAGCCATGATCTTACCTTTATAAATGGGTGCAAAGCCGTATTTGTGCCATGAGGCCGCATGTTCACAGAATCCCAAGTGGCCTTTACTGAAATAATTACAGGGGATCTAACATCCAACGCGTCACGTACCTACGGGAATCCAGAATTAAAAATTGCCGGATATGTTTCTATGCGACTATGGGAAAAGTAGTGCAAAATTAGAGAGATTGGCCCACTGAAATGCGTCAGTGAATGAAAGACATACTTGCCTGCTTCCTGACGCTCCCCTCCGGTTAAGTGGCTGGTGGGGGGGGGACGTCATCTTGGCCCTGCCCCTCATGGCGAAGTGCTAAAAACGCGTAGTTACAAACAGAGTCAAAATGACAGAATTCGTGCCAAATCGTGTCACTGAGGTGCCCCGTTCTGCCCACTTTGTTAGGCAGTAGGCAGGATGTGAGAGGGTGGTCTGTTCTCCAGGGAGTCAGGGCGAGATACCCGGAATCCCGAAGTCTCCTGAACATTCCGTGAAAGTGAACGAGTAAGAAAGGACTGTGAAAAAAGTGTAAGATCAGGGGCTGTAATTAGGTGTTTGTACATTATGAGAAATGTGATTTTGCAAAGCTGACGCCGTCTTATTGCCTTATAGCCATTTTGTTCTGTTTTAGCTTAAATACAAATTAGATGCACCTGTTTTGTAGGAGTAATTCATTATTTGCACGGCTATGCTTTTAACCTTGGACATAGCAGACATGAGATAAGCCAACTCCCCCTGGGGAGTATTCCTGTGTGATAATGAGAGAATATAGTAACATCTGTGTAAAGGGAGCATGAGTGGTTAAAACCTTTTGGGGCGTAGTTTTCTGTAATACGTGATTTGTGCTATATAGATAGGGACTTGTAACTAATAAAGCAGAGTTTATTGTACACTCAAACCATGCAGTGTATTTATTTCTCTCCAGCTAATGAGCTCATAACTGATAGACTGACACTTACAGGTGAACAATCTGATATAGATTCGACAATTACAAATTGATAACTGTATCTTATTACTTGGCATAATCTGGATGCCATCCAATTTGAAGTATCAATGGTAAGAAATCATTTGTTCAGAGAAGGACTGATTGCAGATTTTCGGTAAACATGTTTGGTCTCTTGTAACTTCTTAGAACATGAAAAAAAAAAAAAAAAAGTTCTTCAAATTTGTAGAAAAAGAGCAATGTGGTCAGACCAGCTGTATCCTCATTACTGGACAGAGGAGTAAACAAGCCTTTCATAGCCGCCTGTTACATCCATATACTGATAGTTCCTGAAAGTGATGACTCAGCTGATATGTATTCTCTCTACACAGCTTATTTTTTAGAGCCAAAATTATTTCCTGTTTCTGGTTTTTAATACTGGATTTTATGTGTGCTATAGATTTAGTGCAGTGGTCCTAGGCAATATGTGGCTCTCTAAGTGCTTTGGGACTATAAGGTCCAACATGATCTGCCAGCCTCCTGGGATTTGTAGTTTCACAATGGCTGGAGAGACACACGCTGTCCACATCAAAATCAAGATCATAGACAAAATACAGTATAATAGTTTTGGGATTTGTAGCTCAGCAACAGCTAGAGAACCACAGATTGACTAAAGATGACCATATGCATGCTGATATGTTAATGGTCAACCAGGCAGTTGTAGACCTAATTGGCCCCAGATCTCAGCATGTATCGGCCTATAGAGACTGCCGATATCTGGGATCTATCAGATGTTAGTTGGGATGGATGGTAGATGTGACCACAGATGGAGACCCTTTGAATTATTGGCTTTGAACTTGACATTGAAGACAGGAAGAAGTGGCCTCTTCCTGGTGTTGCTCGTTACTGTTGGCTTCTTGTCTTGGCCTGACTTCGGCTAGAGCGGACTAGTGGTTAAGTGTTGCCTTGTGTACTCAGTGATGTTATCCAGAAGCTGAAGACAGGATGTGCTGTTGCATAGGAAACATCTATAGAACCTTCACACTAGGACAAGAAGTTGTAAAAGTGTGTAGCTTGCATGGATACGAACATTTCTGAGTGTACAAAAAAATACATGGAAACATAATGGATTTAAACATCACCTAATGCAATTAAAACAAGTATTTATTTTGATTAGGCATGCATCTAAATTTGCATCCGCTTGCGACTACGGAGGTGGGATGGAGAACGGAAGCTGCGCTCTAACAGTAAGGGTGTGGTTGCGTAATTGCGAACAGATGCAGACTCAAACAGTGCAAAATGAAATATAGAATTAGGAGTGCGCCAAAAGAAGTGTATGGCAGAATACAATGTAAATAAGGGTTTTCACTATACCTCATAAAATATCATATAAACAAGATAGAAAATTTACATAGATAAGAGAACACCAAAGAAAAATTTCAAACAAAAACTCCAACGGAAATTTCAAATGTATCACAAAAAGTTCATATATCAAGATCAAAGTTCTATGTAATACTTCTGCCACGTCGGTATATGGTCACATCCAAGGATCAATCTCAAAAACGTGAAATAAAGAATAGAAAAGCAAAGAAGTATATAATGTAGTATTTAAAAAAAAAAATGAAACAAAATATAAATGAAACTTTGAAGATAAAGTATTTTTATCATTTCAGACTTGAACATGGACAGAGATGCATCTATTTAAGCCATAGGGCAGCACGGTGGCTTAGTGGTTAGCACTTCTGCCTTACAGCACTGAGGTCATGAGTTCAATTCCAAACCATGGCCTTATCTGTGAGGAGTTTGTATGTTCTACCCGTGTTTGCGTGGGTTTCCTCCCACACTCCAAAAACATACTGGTAGGCTAATTGGCTGCTAGCAATTTGACCCTAGTCTGTGTGACTGTGTGTGTGTGTTAGAGAATTTGTAAGCCCCAATGGGGGCAGGGACTGATGTGAGTTCTCTGTACAGCGCTGCGGAATTAGTGGCGCTATATAAATAAATGGTAATAATAATAATATTATTGGCAACTGCCCAAGGGCTAGGTCTAATGAAGAAATCTATTCATTAACAACATTTCTGACCAAAAAGGGAAGCAAAACATGTTAGTTTGTTTTTTGGTAGAAATGACAGATATATATGTATACATATACATATATATATATATATATATATGTATATTTATATCATCAGGAAGCGTTGTTTACACCCATACTTGCCAACTCGCCTGGAATCTCCGGTAGACTCCCGAATTCTGGACTCACGGGAAAGTAGGACAACCTCCCCCATCTGCCCACTTCCTAGTGAAGTGGGCAGAATTAGGGCCGCAATGACGCCATTCTTAGGGAAAATGACGTGTTTGCTGCATTGCATAACTGGGGCAGGCTAAAATGACACTATTTTTCTAAGCCCTGCCTCCTTCACCCATAATCCTCTGGGAATTCCCGGACTGACACTATAAATAGTTGGCAAGTATGCTTACGCCGTTGTCCATGTATAGTAGACAGATCTTCCGATTGGATACAGTTGTATCTAGAGAACAGCTTTGTGTTTTTCCCTGGGCAAGGAAAATGGACAAACTCTGCCTGATTATGTCAAAATTTGTCTGAGAAGCACAGAAGGAAATTAGGATGTAAAAGCAACGTATTTAGTATACAGTAGGAGGGCAGGTAGCCACTAAATCATTGGTCTGTAATGCTGTTTTCACTTCATGTAATCTTATTGATATTTTTTTTTCTTCCACCAAAACTGTAATAACCGACATCTAACTATAATCACAAGACTCGTCGTTACTGATTATAGCATCTCCCCCTGAGATATAATGTAGGCTACGAGCATAAACGGGTAATACTTTCCCAAAAGCTGTTGTGATGGGGAACAGCAGATGTTAGAGACAGGCAGGAAGTGAGTATGACATATAAAAAGGATTTTTACTTGCAATCATGAGCTTCGTTTCCTGCCAGTAACTCTCACAACTCCGGAGCCTGTATAAAACGTACTATTTAGTCACTTTATCCCAAGGTCAGGTTACATTTCCTTTGCACAGTAAAG
The DNA here is from genome assembly GCF_038048845.1 of Mixophyes fleayi. Classification (NCBI taxonomy): domain Eukaryota; kingdom Metazoa; phylum Chordata; class Amphibia; order Anura; family Limnodynastidae; genus Mixophyes; species Mixophyes fleayi. Next base: position 31,405,852 of record NC_134403.1, on the reverse strand, counting down.
TGGTTGGTACAGAAGGGTTGAAAGAAATATACATCACTCACCTCATTTAATAACCGTGTAATAAGACGCAGTGGCACCTTTCAGGCAGCAATAAATATATCACACAGGGTTATTTTTTTGGAGAATTAAAAAGAAAGGTTGGAAAACAAGTCTGAGGTAACAAAGTTCTGCACAAACTCCGAAGGGCCTAGAATGGGGCATAGTTTTTGGTGGGTTGGAGGCGTGTCCTAATGTGTCCCTGTTTTGCAGCCAGGAATGCTGGGAAATATAGAAAACTTGTACAAATATTCATAGTATTAGAGGTACTTTCATTATTTTCCCAATTTTTGGGGCCTGGATGAAGTGGAGCTTCCTCATTTTTGTGGGTGTGGCCTCTTGAAATGGGGGGAGCTAAGAGCCTTCTAAATAAGGCAGAGGCAAATTCTCACTATGCCTCCTGGCCCCCAGTATGCCTCTCCCCACATCCCCCAGAGCACTGGTCAGTCGTCTCTCTGAAGGAATTGATTGCAGAAGGAGCAGAGGATGACTGAAATCTCCTTCGCTCTTACCTACAGCATACTTGCCAACTCTCCCGGTAATGTCCGGGAGACTTCCTAAATTCGGGTCAGTCTCACGGACACCCGGGAGAGCTGGCAAATCTCCCGGAGTCCGCTACAGCCACCACTAAATGACGCGATTTGCGGTGAATCGCGTCATTTTGGCCCTGCCCCCCGCTACAAAACTGCATTTCTACCGCAGGGGCGGCGCCACAATAACGCAATTCGCCGCCCCCTCCCGTCCTCCAGTCACACCCCTCTCCCTGAAAAAGATTATAGAAAGTAGGTAAGTATGATCTACAGCCTAGGTTCCCAAACTGTGTGCCGCGGCACTGTCACAGGGGTGCGGTGGCCAGGAAGAGGAAAAAAATAAAAAAAAAAACTTACCAATCCGGCGGCGCTCGGTACCCAGCATCCTCCTCGCTTCTCACTGAATGTCGGGCATGACATCATCACGCCTGACATTCAGTGACAAGTGGCAGGAGAGAGGAGGATGCTGGGTCCCGGGCGCCGCGGGATTGGTACGTTTTTTTTGTTTGTTTTTTTCTCTCTTCCTGGCCATGGCGGGATGTGGAGGGGGCAGAGCGAAGATGCAGAGGGGACACAGCAAGGATGCAGAGGGGGCAGAGCGTGGATGCAGAGCGGGTAGAGCGAGGATGCAGAAGAGGAAGAGTGAAGATGCAGAGGGGGCACAGCGAGGATGCAGAGGTGGCAGAGCGAGGATGCAGAGGGGGCACAGCTAGGATGCAGAGGGGGCACAGCTAGGATGCAGAGGGGGCAGAGCAAGGACGCAGTGAGGGCAGAGCAAGGACGCAGAGGATGCACAGCGGGGATGCAGAGGGGGCAGAGCCTGGATGCAGAGGGGGCAGAGCAAGGACGCAGAGGATGCACAGTGAGGATGCAGAGGGGGCAGAGCCTGGATGCAGAGGAGGCAGAGCGTGGATGCGGGGGGGGGGGGGCAGAGCAAGGATGCGGAGGGGGCAGAAGGGGCAGAGTGAGTGAATGCAGGGGCACAGAGTGTGTGGATGCAGGGGGCACAGAAAGTGTGGATGCAGAGGGGACACAGAGAGTGTGGATGCAGAGGGGCACAGAGTGTGGAGATGATCCAGGGGCACAGAGTGAGTTAGCTTTAAATTATTCTTTGACAGAAATATAATTGAAAAAAATATATAAAAATACTAATTTACCTTGGATTTATGTGTATTTTTGCATACAACTGAATAAGTATTTCTGTCCTGACCTAAATACTTATTACGTTTTTTGACCCAGCTACTTATAAAATGGGACTGCTCGGTAATTATTTTGGAGGGGTGCCTTGAAAAAATTATGGAGACTCTAAGGTGCCCCAAACTGCAAAAGAGTTTGGGAACCACTGATCTACAGTGAGTGTAGGGCGGTGATAGCATGCTCAGCCGGTCGACCTGAGTGAGAATGGGGGGGGGGGGGGGGTAGTGCACAAGTGCTATCTGGAGTGGCAGGCAGGTGGAGCGCTTTGATATCAGCGTTTACGTTTCATTTAAACAATGGGGATATCTCTCACCGCTCAGTTCTTATTATCCAATGGGGAAGTTGCGTGGAATGGAGGTGTTCCGTGCTGCGTAGAGATCATGTGACTTTCTTTTCTGGGACAAAAGTCTTTAAATCCGATAAAGGGGAGGTGACACTCTTCATGATTAATTTAAGACAAACCAGAGGCTAAACTGAGCAGTGTTTCATGAGCATAATGGAATCATGAAAACTTGAAATGTACAAAGGGGCGGTAGCCTAATAAAGTGGTATTAGATTGATTTTTCAGGGTGCAGTATATGCCATACCTGCCTACTCTCCCGGAATTTCCAGGAGGCTCGCAAATTTCGGGGAGTCCTCCCGGACTCTAGGAAGAGTAGATACAACTCCCGGATCATAAGAAAATGCAGAAATTAACGGCATAGCATATCGAGGGCGGGTTTAATCGTGTCATTAAGCCTCGACCCCCCTATTCAATGCCGTGAATTTCGTCATTTTATAGTGGGGGCGGAGCCTAAATGATGCATTTTTCAAGTCCCGCCCCCACACGCCCACCTCTTCCCCCCCTCCCCCCCCCCCCCCCCAGCTCCCAGAAACCAGCTTCAATAGGTTGGCATGTATGGTATATGCACTTGCACAAATAAAAAAGCAGCATGGGACCACAGTGTTTTCACTTCTTAAATGAGGGGTCCTGATTTAAAGTTGGACATAAGTCTATTTACATACATTTACATTAAAATCTGCATTTATGTATTACACATGTGTACCAGAATGCAGCTGTATTTAGAATTCAGAGCATCTTAGACCAGAGCTTGAAGAGGGGTGTCAAATTTTGACTCAGATGTAGCCTTAAGGTCTGTCTGTGCAGCTACTATAGGCATGGTGCAAGTTTCTGAGCAGGTGTTGATGTGGGCACACTTTCAACTCCTTTAGGATGTAAGCTCTTATGCGCAGGGCCCTCTTCCCTCCTGTCTCTCTACCTATTCTTCTGCTCCAACTCCACTGTGCAAGCTTAGTTTGGAGCTATTGCATACTTACCAACTTTTTTAAGTTGGTGTCCGGGAGACTCTCTGCAGCAGGTGGGCGTGTGGGGGGCGGGGTGCCGAAATCGCGTCATTTTGACCCCCCGCGACGTAATGACGCAAATCGCGTCATTTGACAGCGGGGGGCGGTGCTAAACGCCGCGATTCACCGGGAATCGCAGTGTTTGGGATAGAATTCTGCCCACTTCACTAGGAATTGGGGCACTTCCTAGTGAAGTGGGCAGAATTCCGGAGATTGCCACACTCGCCCGGGAGAAAAATGCGGGAGTCTCCCGGACATTCCGGGAGAGTTGGCAAGTATAAGTTATTGGAGTACTGGTATTTATTGTTCTGCACTGTTTTACCCTGTATGGTCCACTGTCTGTTTTCTGTACGGCCCTGCGGAAATCTTGTGGTGCCTTATAAATAAAGATTAATAATAATAATAATAATAATAATAATAACTAAAAAAACACAGGTAAAACCACAATGTTGCAGCCATTATTATTATTATTATTAATATTTATTTATAAGGCGCCACAAGACATCCGCAGCGCCGTACAGAGACAAACAAAATCACAATACAATGGGAGACAGCACAGTACAGAAAACACAGCAACTCAGTACGCTCAATGCACAGCTAGAGAGGGCGGGGAAGGGGGAGGGAGGATCCGCAAACGACGAGGCCCAAGAAGGAGGGCGCATCTCTTTTTGTGCACGTTTCGGGGGCACAGTTTTGCGTCCTTCTCTGAATATATAAAATAAGGGTTGTGTTACACGGTCACTTTGAAAGATATTGATTTTCAGTAGTGTTCGATCACCCCTATGGTGACAAGCTGGAGTGATGGAGGAACGGTCTTTGGCTGCCACATGGGAGCAATTAAAGCAGCGTGTCCTGAGCCTTCCTACTTCGCTTTAATGTGTCCGTCCAGGAGCTATGAGCTCTATAAATGCTGGTGCTCTTCTAGCTGGAAAGCATTAGCGTTTTATGCAGCTATATGACTCCACCTTAAACAAGAGATAGACACCCTGTGTCTCTTAGACACTACAGTTCCCAGCATGCCCTGCCACCATTTTATGCATTGTAGTAAAGCAGAGATGTCAGTGCAGCTCAGAGGGTTCATGAGCCGTTATTCTACAACACTGAGGGGCAATATGAAGTAGCTAGAGAGCCACATGTGTGGCCCTTCAGCCTTCAAAGGGGCCACATAGAGAAAGGAGGGAGAGCACCTCCTCCGTGTTTGTCATGTGACCTCCTGGCACAGGAGGTCACGTGATGCAGAAGTTGTTTGCCCCCGTTCTGATCAGATCAGGTGCAGCCGGCTGCTCAGGGGGCCTCTGGCGAAAGCTCGGGGGGCTGCCTGTTACCCACCGCTTGTCCACATTATGTTGTCCAGAAAGATGAGACCTGTATAAGAGAAGTTGTGGACTCCTTTGTGAAGAAGGATTGGTAATACAAATGTATAAACCATTTGTACATATTATTATTATTATTTCTACAAATAATGGATGTATAAAACTATACGCATATTGAACTCATATTAGATTTATGCAAATTAGAAGCTATTTATTTTCAAATGGGACAGGTCTGTATTGCATTATAAGTTGTAGATGCCCAGTAACTATAACTGTTGTCCACAGTTCAGTATTTGTAAGAAGAAAAAAAAATCCACTTGCATTCCTTATTAATGACCTCCAGATTGGAAAAAGCTTACACTAAAGCACCAGTCCCATGAAAAATCAGGTGTGTGGTTTAACATAAATCACTCTGGCAGGCTATAAGAAGAATGTTGCTAATTACCATTTTCTCTTAGGTTTTTTTCTTCAGACTGCTGTTATTGATGTATGATTCTAGACTACTATGGCAACCACAGTCACATGGCACATGCTGTAGTGAGCAGAGAGACTTTGGGACACCCCTCTGAGTGCTCTGTTTGCACTGTGATATCCTCCTTATCCTCCCATTGCCATCACATGACATGCTGAGAGCTGGGAGCCTGGGTCTATGTAGCAGACTGACTGCGTGTGTGTCTGGCAGCCATTTATGTTTATGCCAACCAGAGCTTTTGAAAAGGAGATAATAATTTGCAGGAGGGTAGCTAATAAATATGACAGATGTATGCTTAAAACATTCTAAACTTGTTATTTACAGTAAAAAAAAACTATGTGGTATTTCTCTTTTTAAATGAGACACTATAAATTATTTTGAAATAATATTTCGTTTTCACAACTGTGTTGTGAATTATACAACACAGATTCATCACTTTCACTATGTCTGCAGCTTTTATCTCTCACATTCTTTCTGAATTACAGATATATGCTGTAGCGGATGGCTGGAGTCTCTGACACATTTGCCACATATTTTAGAATATGCTGAATGTTGCAATCTGTGTGGTGCTAGACGGTCTTGTTCTTAATGGCCTAATAATGTGCAAAGAAAAAAAAACCCACGAGTTCAGGTATTTGCATGGAGCCACTGAGTCCAGTTTATCTATAGAGCTGTGTGAAGTGCAGACAATCTGCAGCTTTCCGTGAGCAATCGTATAGGAAATCCATTTATTTATTTATAACACAGGCTGCACTGATTGCTCGAGGAATTCTTAATACTCACAGATGAATAGCATGGCAGAGTCAGTCGAATGTCTCCAACTAAACAAGATTCATAATTTAATTTTCTTCACATAAAGAATAACGCTTCCCAATTTTTATTTTTTTAAAAAAAAACTTTATTAAATAAAACAGGACAGGACACTACTTTCCACAAGTCATTGGCCGCAACCGCTCACTTTAATTGTCAACGCCGCTCCCGCGTGACCAACTCATTCCCCTGAATAGGAAAGCGTTGGGGGAGGGGCTCAGCTTGTTTTAAATTTGTCGAACAAGAGAAAATAGAGGTGTGTGACGCAGGAACCTTAGACCCATCATCGACCTCGGCAGATCCCGTAACAGGAGTATGGTTGGCCAGTTACTATCTGTTTTTTTACTTTACATCATTGAATCGACCCAAAGCTACACTTTTGGTTTTGGGTTGAGCCACGCTTTAACGAAACTTGTATTTTTGCATATGGTCAAAAGCGTTTGTCCACTTTAGGACTTTGCCTGCTTCCAAGGCTGTGGTCCCAACACAGCAGCTAGTTTTAGGCTAGCACTTTTCGAGATTGTAGAGGGCGCCAATTGAAGGAAAACATTCATACCTCAGAGAGAGGAAGGTGTACGGTGAATGCACAGGGGTCGCAGCCAGTGGCGGACCTACCAGTGGGGCAGCAGGTGGGTGCACTTGGGCCAGTGGAGTTAATGGGGCCCGCTGCATGGCAGATGGAGAGGGTTGGGGCTTCCGATTCCCTCCTCCTTGCAGCGGGGCCAACAGCTCGCTCGTTCTGCCTCTGCTTGCAGCCATCAAACAAGGCGCTGTAACTATAAAGATTTGAATGTTTCTGGAGCCTGAAGCATTGACACTCCAGCATTTTCTACAGCCTTTCAAACACCAGGCACCACCAGTGATGATAGGCATTATAGGGATAGGGCCATGGTAGTGGAAAGTTGGGAATCATGGAAGGTTATGGCAGTGGGGAGTGGGATCCATGGATGGCTGTAGTTGTGGGGAGTTGGGAGCCATGTAGGGCTGTAGTTGTGAGAGCTGGAATCTGTGGAGAAATATGGCGGCAGAAAGTTGGGAGCCATTGAAGGTTATGGCAGTGGGGGCTGGGAGCCATGGAAGGTTATGGCAGTGGGGGGTGGGAGCCATGGAAGGTTATGGCAGTGGGGGGTGGGAGCCATGGAAGGTTATGGCAGTGGGGGGTGGGAGCCATGGAAGGTTATGGCAGTGGGGGCTGGGAGCCATGGAAGGTTATGGCAGTGGGGGCTGGGAGCCATGGAAGGTTATGGTAGTGGGGGCTGGGAGCCATTGAAGGTTATGGCAGTGGGGGCTGGGAGCCATGGAAGGTTATGGCAGTGGGGGGTGGGAGCCATGGAAGGTTATGGCAGTGGGGGGTGGGAGCCATGGAAGGTTATGGCAGTGGGGGGTGGGAGCCATGGAAGGTTATGGCAGTGGGGGCTGGGAGCCATGGAAGGTTATGGCAGTGGGGGCTGGGAGCCATGGAAGGTTATGGCAGTGGGGGCTGGGAGCCATGGAAGGTTATGGCAGTGGGGGATGGGAGCCATGGAAGGTTATGGCAGTAGGGGGTGGGAGCCATGGAAGGTTATGGCAGTGGGGGCTGGGAGCCATGGAAGGTTATGGCAGTGGGGGCTGGGAGCCATGGAAGGTTATGGCAGTGGGGGGTGGGAGCCATGGAAGGTTATGGCAGTAGGGGGTGGGAGCCATGGAAGGTTATGGCAGTGGGGGCTGGGAGCCATGGAAGGTTATGGCAGTGGGGGATGGGAGCCATGGAAGGTTATGGCAGTGGGGGATGGGAGCCAGGGAAGGTTATGGCAGTAGGGGATGGGAGCCATGGAAGGTTATGGCAGTGGGGGATGGGAGCTATGGAAGGTTATGGCAGTGGGGGGTGGGAGCCATGGAAGGTTATGGCAGTGGGGGCTGGGAGCCATGGAAGGTTATGGCAGTGGGGGCTGGGAGCCATGGAAGGTTATGGCAGTGGGGGCTGGGAGCCATGGAAGGTTATGGCAGTGGGGGGTGGGAGCCATGGAAGGTTATGGCAGTGTGGGCTGGGAGCCATGGAAGGTTATGGCAGTGGGGGATGGGAGCCATGGAAGGTTATGGCAGTAGGGGGTGGGAGCCATGGAAGGTTATGGCAGTGGGGGCTGGGAGCCATGGAAGGTTATGGCAGTGGGGGCTGGGAGCCATGGAAGGTTATGGCAGTGGGGGGTGGGAGCCATGGAAGGTTATGGCAGTAGGTGGTGGGAGCCATGGAAGGTTATGGCAGTGGGGGCTGGGAGCCATGGAAGGTTATGGCAGTGGGGGGTGGGAGCCATGGAAGGTTATGCCATTGGGATTAGACAGATAGTTGGAGGATGTAGTAGAAGGGTATAAGTGGTATGTGTGGTAGAGGGTGGAGAAGTGGGGTTTGGGTTTGTGTAATGTGACAATCGCCATAGTTGAGTTAAAGAAACACTATATCGCATCAACCATTTTTTTCTTATTTTCTGCTGCAGCTTTGTGGGTCGGTCCTTAATAACAGAAGGTGTCTGGCCATTCAAGGCTGGCTGAAGATAGGTAGAAGGTTCACATAGACAAACCGAATGTACCTGCCCTAAAAGTCAACTGCAGTTGTCTCCAGGTAACTGGGGATACCGGCACTAAAAGAGTCTCATTGCTGAAATAGCATAGGCAAACCGAGGGGGGGGGGGGTCCCTAGTGCCTGGAAACCCCCCCCCCCCCCAAAGCCTGAGGAACTGTATAATTGAGGTGGCTGGACCCTGCCCCCGCTTCACACGGCTCTGCTTGAAAAGGGAGAGCTGCATGCACCTAACAGTAGTGCACACAGCATTGCCCATGTATATTATAGGTGCGCCATATTTCGCGGAGCTATGCTATTTCATTCTACAGAGCAACTTTATTGAGAGTGGTGAGAGGGCGTACAGCCTTTTTCACTCTGAAAAAGCGCTTAGTTTCTGCACCTGGTCACAGCTGGCAGAGATCAGATCTTGTCCCTACATTTGGACAACACTTTTCTTCTTCCTTTCGCACTTCTGCGGAGAACCACATATCTAGGTTCACATTGAGCAATGCAAAATCCGGCAAATCACTTTGTGAAAGGTGGATAAACCAGGCAGTGTGTAGAAGAAATCCAGAAACGTTTAATCCAGTGTAAGTGTTGGTTTGCAGTGGCTGAGGGGTGGCCGTTCAGTGCACTTCTTCTAGAAACCACTTCCACAACAGATACGTGACTCCAATGTACTTTTACGTGGGAATAATAGGTCCACATTAGAATGGTTACATAAAGTATATTAGTTTAGACTCTACAAAAGGTCCTTATAATTAGACTTGATGGTGGACTCTGCAAACCCCACTCCATTGCTACCTTAAATGGCACATATACCCAAGAGTCCCCACTTTTACAGGCCACATCCAATTTTTAGTGACCATGAAGGTCAGGGCTTACAGATCTACTAGTAGGTGGCAGTCACTGATAAGTGCTTTGCATAAGGAAGACCCGTTCAATCTATCCTTGGTTTAAAAAAAAGTAAACTAGAGTTATTAACTTTGTTTCATATCGAGGTGTGAATAAAACCAGCTTCATCATAACAAGAACCTCACATCACTACTCTGTGCAGAGGGAGGACCCTGATCATTTCAGTGTGTAGCTTCCTGCCTGCTTCCCTTCCCCTCCTTATATCACAGCACCTTCCACAAGATCAACACACACTCATGAAATACTGTCTGATGGTGGGAACAATCTGATGTTCTCATTGGCTACATGTTGTTTTATTCCCCACCTACTTTCAATCCCAGTCAAACAGTCTCACACTCCACCCAAATACACATTAAAGCCTGTGCATGGACGATCTACGAAAGCGTGGGCTGGTGGACTGAACATACGGAGTGCAGTGGGGAAATTAGGAACAACACTCATCTCAATACTCATGGGATTCTAGTTATACCACCAGTGTCTGTAGAAAGAGCATTGGTAAAGCTGACTACAGTATTCTAATACACCTACACTCTACCCAGGCAATGTGAGTCTGTTCCCAACCAACCGCATAAACTGAGCAGCTGGACGTTAAACCCTCTGAAACTCTCCCAACTGTTGTTCTAGTCTGGATTTATTTTATTTTCAAGGTTGTCTGCCTTTGTGTCATTTCTTTTATCAGCATATATATATTTAAAAATAAAAAAATCTATTTTTTTTTTCTTTTCTTTTAAACGCACTAAGATGTAGATGAATGTTTTCAAAATAGTGACATGATTGCTGATGTGGCAAACGCTAGTTCAACATTCCCACATTCTTTGGCTTTTCTTTTTTTTTTTTTTCTTAAAACACAGAAAGTGGATACATCTCCCCCAGTACTCTGCCATTTACTTTTCTAAAATGACTAATGAGAAACATTAAACCTAAGGCTCGGTACCCCTTGGAATAGTGACAACTCATCTTTCTCAGGGGATGAGTAAATATCAGCCTGTTCCCAGGAAGATTAACTCGTAAAAACCAAGAAGTCTTTACTGCTGGGTGTACTTTACTCAGTGAGTTAGGCTATGCTTGTCCACACATCATTTTTTATTGGATCCTATTGCAAGTTTGTTATTATTTTGTTGCTTTAAAGCATTCAGTTGCTTTTAGCTGTTTATTTAGTCATATATTAAAAATGTGCCCTTTTCTAAGTACAGTACAAAGCTGCCAAATTTTAAAGGGGGATTTCCACCCTCGAACGACTTTCGTTTATTGGCTTGTACGTAGTCTCCTGCAATTTTTACGGAATACATCGCTTATTTGCCCTCAGCAAAGGATTTTTATTATCAGCTAGGCTGTTTATGCTTTTTGTCCTGGTTTATGATACAAAGCTGCTTTCTGGATACAGTTTTACCCAATGCAGAGAGCAAAGCACAGCTGTGGCGGTGGAATTCGGTCAAGGGCGATCTTACATCAATCTATATCTAGTCATTTGTTGTTATCTTCCCTGCAGTGTACAGCACTGTGTAATATGAAGGTGCATTATAAACAAAGGAAAACTATAAATGGATAAGAAATTATTTGGAAGTAAGGATAGGACAAGATATTTAATGGAAAAGCAAAACTAAATAATGCATGAAAGGCAGTGTTGTGTACACCATGGAATCGCGTTCTTGTTAGGAAAACAGGAAGACGGTTTCCTTCTGCCTCGTACACTATTTCCTGTGGAGGAAACACTCTTTTTTCTCTAATACTTTGAAACACTGAAAGAAGTATTTATTAAGGACCATTAAGTAGTAAAAGGGGGAGGTAGAGACACAGAGTATGTATTTATAATAATAACACAGAAACAAAAGTGAATGGTTAGCGGAAAGGATTGTTTTTGAAAATAATCACTTTCTAGAAATCAATAGTATGCATCTTCTTGTAACAAATAGTTTATATTTTTTATATGAACAAAATGTAATTTTTTTTTTAACAGTATATTAAATATATGGATATGGTGGGAACTGCAACTTTAGTTAGCTGATAAATTGATTAATCTAGCTACATTAATCTAGTCACATCAGCTGATAAATACAGAGTACCTGAGAGCTGTGTAGGTGATGGGGACGGACAGCAGTAGATACACTCTATTGGAGTAGAATTGGGGTTCATTGGCTACAGCAGGTGTTGTGAAACTACAAGTCCCAGCATGCTTTGCCAGCTGATAACCAGGTCTCTCTGAAATAGCAAATAATGGCTACATCAAAATGATCTGGCCATGGGTGTTTTGTTTATGTTCCAATAAAGGGAACTGTTGAATCACAAAAAATAAATATTTTTAGCTAACTTTGAAAATAATATAAGGACCTAATACAAAGCTAAAACAGTGCATCTACTTGTAGCCTAGTAATGACATTGCTCTTTCTAAGTCACATATGTGTTTTTATAAACCTACAAATAATGTTCATCAAATGACATTATGTGTAGGGACCATTCAATAAATAATGCATTAACCAGCGTGACAATCAATGTAACCGTTTTATACTCTTCTATACACATTTAGGGGCATATTCAATTAGGTTCCCGTGATTGTGGTAACGCGCAGAGTGCGTATTACCGAAGGTAATACGGTACCTTAATAACGCGGATTTCCCTATGGGGTGCGAAGGAAAATCAGCCTTATTGCAGTGCCGCGGATTACCTTCACGGACTGTTCTGCCGCGTTACCACGATCCCGGGACCTAATTGAATATGCCCCTTAGATTTCAATTATATAAATCCAGTGAAAAACATTTTTATGATTTTGTGGGTAATTTATTATTTTCTGGAGTTAATAATGTCAGCTCAGGAACAAAATGCTGCTGTTCCCCACGTCTTTGTATCATGTTTTAAATCCCCTGGGACCTTACAGACAACTACTTATATTATCAGCTGCTTAACATCACTCTGAGGGGCCTATTTATGATTTATTTATTTTTTAACGAATGGACATTTTCGGGGGACAGACGCACATTTAAGTGACGTGCACATTTATTTAGAGGGCATCGCAGCAGATATCATAGATCTCCTGTTTTGCATTTCTCTTCGAACTCCGTAGCAGTCCCCATAGATGTCTATGGTGACTGCCGTTTTGCACAAATTAGGTTCGATTTTCAGAACTTGTGCAAAATGACTAACGCCATCATATGAAATTATATTGTTTTTTTTGTTTGCTTTAAGGAGAAGTAAAGCCAATTTGTAAATATTCTTATTATTAGTAGCCAAATTCCCCCTGCCAGTAATCCTCCGGCGACTGCTGTCCTGTCTCCTTCTGCTCACTGCTGACACTGGGCCTGATACATTAAGGAGAGCAAAGCAAGAAAAGGATTAAATTTGTTCCTGGACAAACCATGTTACACTGCAAGGGGTGCAAATTAGTTTATTATTTCGCACATACATTGAATACTGGCTGCTTTTTCATCTAGCACACAAATACTTGATAGATATATATTTACACTGAAATTTAAAGTTGTTCTAGAACATGCCCTACCCCAACTATAAATCTGTCCCCACCTTTTAAATTTACTCCCCCCCCCCCCCGCCCTCCTCCAATGCAACATGGTTTTTACTAGAGATGAGCGGGCTCGGATTCCGCTAATCCGAGCCCACCCGAACAGTGCGGATCCGAACGGGATCCGAGCACTGTTCGGATATTTCCAGCGGGCAAAAAATTGGAAACGAGGCTCTGTCGTCCAAGTCTCGCGTTGAATCTTGCGAGGGGTGGGAGGGAGGGCCCAGAACAATTCCATCTTGTACCTCTTTTTTTTGGCATTATGTGCTCAAGCTACCTCGGTGCAACCTTTTGGCCTAAAAACAATATTGTGAGGTGTTCAGAATAGACTGGAAATTAGTGGAAATGATTGTTATTGAATGTTATTGAGGTTAATAATAGCGTAGGAGTAAAAAAAAAAACACAAAACTGGTTTTTAGCATTTTTTATGTTTTTTTCAAAATAAATCCGAATCCAAAACCTTAAATCCCAACCAAAACCTTTCGTCAGGTGTTTTGCGAAACAAATCCGAACCCAAAACCTCAAGCAAATCCGAATCCAAAACACAAAACACGAGACACCAAAAGTGGCCGGTGCACATCCCTAGTTTTTACAAGGTGCAAAGTTACCCCTTTTTTTGCTTTCCTTTCCTTAATGACTCAGGCCGCTGTCACTTGCCGGCCCCTTTTCCAGTCAACAGATCAGATGGGAGGTGGCTGGAAGCCACAAGTCTCCCTAACTTTCCTCCCCCCACTGCCCCCTTGTGCTCCACGGACCGGAAGACAGTCTGGCAATTGACGGTCAGCCAGGTGAGCACTGGTCTCGCTAAACTGGGTTATCTGGAAATAATGATAATATAAATTGAATTTGCAAGGAAACATCCTGCAGATTAGTGAATGGAACCCTTCAGGGGTGTGAGATTAACCATTTCATTCTTTTATTTCTGGATTGATCAATGTAAAGGGGTTATCATCACATGATAATTATTATCAATTATTTATATAGCGCCACCGATTCCGCAGCGCTGTACAGAGAACTCACTCACACCAGTCCCTGCTTACAGTCTAAATTCCCTAAGATACACACAGACAGAGACCAACAGACACAGACTGACAGACACACATTTGGGTCAATTTGTTAGCAGCCAATTAACCTACCTGTATGTTTTTGGAGTGTGGGAGGAAACCGAAGCACCTGGAGGAAACTCACACAAACACGGGGAGAACATACAAACTCCACACAGATAAGGCCATGGATGGGAATTGAACTCATGACCCCAGTGCTGTAAGGCAGAAGTGCTAACCACTTAGCCACCGCGCTGCCCACATGATACAAAAGAGCACTTGCATGACTTAGCAGAGGAAGACCGGGCAGGGTATTGGTGGAGAAATGGTAATGCATGCAGGGGAAGATGGAGAACATAGACTTGCTAATGCATGATTTACACATTTTATTTGGTTATACTTTAAAAGTGACATAATATAGCAAAATATTCCTTTCTTACATTAAAACACAAATGTAGATATCAATGTTTCCCTTACAAAGGGGCATCTGTTAGATTTGATGCCTAAAGGAGAACTAAACCTGGAAAATGACTGTGCACAGCTGTAAAGGAAGGTGAGTCGTACTGTCTTGCATGTGAGAACAGCTCAGGTTTATTAAAGGGACAAATCGGCTGCTCACTACATGCTGACATATTGAAAGTCCAACTCTTGGTTTCGGCCATAGATCAGTTAATAAATTGCGTTGTCATAACTGCAAGTATTCCCTGTTGCAAAATCTAAACACATTAGACCACGCCCCCTAATCAGAAACCACACCTCCGATCCAGCCGAAACACGCCTGCTCTGGAAATGGCCACACCCATTCTGTCACTCACTTTTCTGATGCTGAAAATCTGAACTGTCCTCAAAAATGATTGCTGCAATAATCTGATTTAACCATTTACATGCCCCATTTTTTACTAAATGATCACATTTCCATTATTATGCCATTTTCTTTGCACATATTGACAGAAGTCGTCATGGCAACTCCTACTTAGCAAAGTTTAAGGTTGCAAAGCCGAAGTAATTCATTATAAAACACCTATTTATCGCTTTCACAGGGAATAATAGATGCCTTAGAAATTAAATTAATATTTATTTTTCGTTTAGTTCAATTTAATATCAATAGTGTAGATGACAGGTACCCTTTAAACAGAGATTATATTGTTGGTAGCGTGTTCTTTCTCCGTCTACAACTCTATTATGTGGTAAATTGCTAGAGCCAGCTCTGACATTTATGTTGCTTTCTCAGTTTGGGGATTTAAACAGATGCAACTTAAAACAAACACGTCTAGTCCCCACCCCATCCCCCCATCTGTGCATTTTGAGCTTTACAGCCTGGTACTAAATCTTTAGTAGAAAGACCTGGTAAATTTATAATGTATACAGAGGGAAAGATTCCCACACTTTTTCTTTTCTGTCTTTTTTTTTTTTATCAAAACCAGCTGAGTCAATTCATAGGAAGTTTTAAGAGGACAAGTAGAATCCGTGCTCACCCCACACATTTCCTGGGAATGCAGCTACGTTACACTGGATTTTCAAATTTGGTTTCTTTCGCACAAAAATAAAAAGAGGAGTCTTATCGTGGCGTCTCACAGAGACATAAATGTTGCGTTATTATAACATTGACTGCTGCAGCGGAAGGTGGAGGTGAATTGTGCTCAGATAAAGCAACGTTTTCAGATTTTAGTCGCTCTCATGTGACGGGGAAGGAGGAACGTTACCCTTGTGTTTCAATCCTCCTAATGCCCGTATTTGTTCTATTACTTATAGCCCTATTACTTGTTAGTTTATGCTTTAGTGCTGTGTGTGTAAGTACATTTTCCAAAATCAATAAAAGGTTTGATATTTTTTTTTTTATCTTGTTAGTTGTGCTTGTTGGCTAAACTTACTTGTGAATGGAGTTCCTAAAGTTATTAACAATTAGAGATTTTACTTCTTGATGTGTTTTAATGTCTTGGGCTATACACATCCTCTTGTAACTCAATACATTTCTAGTATTTTATTCTGTGTTTTCCAGCCATGCCTCTACGTCATCAGGGATCATCATCACCATTTATTTATATAGCGCCGCTAATTTCGCAGCACTTTACAGAGAAACCCACACAGACACAGGGAGAACATACAATCTCCACACAGATAAGGCCGTGGTCAGGAATTGAGCTCATGAATCCAGTGCTGTAAGGCAGATGTGCTAACCACTAAGCCACCGTGCTGCCTGAGGGATATTGCTTACGCTTCTGCGCTCTGGATACCATTGCAAACAATGTAGGGAGCACAGCTACATAATATCCTGGGGGAAGTAATTTAAAGACATTTGGAAAATTATAGCATGACATGGCTGAAGAGCACAGACTGAACACTGTAAGATAAAGCAATGCATTTTGTGAACATTTCAGGAAGGCTGTACAAGCTCAGAGTCATCTGAAGGTGAGATAGATAAAGTGGAGAAATAATAATCTTATTTACAAAGTACAAATCTGAACCATAAGGTGTACTCAATTCATGTGAAGGTATGTCCAGAAGTGACTTGGTTTCTGTGTGTTAATAAATGTTCAGTGAGGCTGTCGCTTACACGCAATGGGCCATTTACGACGTGCAAAATAGTCTACATTTCCAAGAAAGTGCGCCGGTTTATGGAGGGACTGACGTTTGCACTGGCTGATAGGAGAAGATGGGTGAACTGAACGGCATGGAGAGGACACATTTCTAAGTGGGTTTCTTTTTACAAAAGGGCTTATGGCCATATTCACTCTCCGCAGACACACTTGAATTTTGCACCAGCACTGAACTAGCAGAGATCAGATATTCTCCTATACTTTTAATAAGACGCATTTTGCACCTTACAGTTGGACTTTGGCGGAGAAGCAAATATCAAGGCGCGGTTCGCCAAGTGTTGGGCCTGATTCAGTCAGGAAAGTAAGGCAAAAAAAGGAGTAAATGTTCTCCGGGACAAACCATGTTACAATGCAAGGGGTGCATGTTAGTTTATTATTTTGCACATAAGTTAAATACTGGCTGTTTTTTCATGTAACACACAAATACTTGATAGCTTTATTTTTACACTGAAATTTAAAGTTGATCTAGGACATGGTCTACTCCAACTCTAAATCTGCCATCACATTTTATATTTACCTCCCCCTCCAATGCAACATGGTTTTGCCAAGGTGCAAAGTTACTCTTTGTTTTTGCTTTACTTTCCTTAATGAATCAGGCCCAGTATGTCCTCCCGCTCTCATGATTAGTGTAACACATAGATAAAGACAAACTGGACAGTATTTTAGGAGATAAATTAAAACATGTTAGTAATGAATTGCAAGGGATGGTACTAAAAGGTAGACATTTGGAACTAGGTGCACTCCTGGGGGTAAATGTATCAAGCTGAGAGCTTTTCGGCGGGTTTAAAAAAACAATCAGATTCTAGATATCATTTATTTAATACATTCTACAAAATGACAGCTAGAATCTGATTGGTTGCTATAGGCAACATCTCCATTTTTCAAACCCGCCGGAAAACTCTCACCTTGATACATTTACCCCCTGGTTTGTAGAGGCATCTCCTGAATGTGGGCAGTAGACATGACCGTTGAAGTGAGGTGGGCGAACCATCTAGGCGCCACGGCACAAAACCATGGCATTTTGAACCGCACATTCAGCGCATGAATGAGATCCAATGAGAGCAACGCTGGGCCAGATAGGAGAGTTTGGGTTGGTGCCCAGTGATGACAATGTATACCCCTGTGCCCCCCCCCCCCTCTTCTGAGTAAAAGCTAAGGAGTTGACCTGGGGACCATGGGGTTACAGCGAATTGACTATTGCAATTCCCTCCTTACTGGCCTTCCCAAAAATAGACTCAAACCCCTACAATATATTTTGCACGCTGCGGCAAGACTGATTTTCCTTGCAAATCATTATTCCTCTGTTGAATCACTCTGTATGTCTCTACACTGGTTGTCTGTTTTCTACCGAATCCAATATAAAATACTTTTACTAACCTACAAGGCCATCAACAAAGCTGCACCAACATACATCTCCTCTCTTGTCTCAAAATATCTCCCAACTCGGCAACTCCGTTCTGCACAAGATCTGCGTCTCTCATCCACCCTCATTACATCCTCCCATTCCCGGTTACAGGACTTTGTTTGGGCTGCACCCACTCTATGGAATTCTCTCTCTCACACAATAAGACTCTCCTCTGGTCTACAAACTTTCAAGCGTTCTCTGAAAACCCACCTCTTCAGACAAGCTTATAATATTCCTCAACCACCCTCTTAACCTCACTACCTTAGCCTATTACCACCCGTTACACAATTTCACACAAGACAACTACCCCCTGACCAACATTGTTATGTGACAGGATCATTTAGCTTATGAGTCACTTTTACCTTTGCAGCCTGGCTGGGCCGACTGCAAAATGTAGCCTTAACCTCATGTGTCAATCTCCCATTGTCTCATAGATTGTAAGCTTGCGAGCAGGGCCTTCTCACCTCTCTGTCTGTTTTACCCAGTTTGTTTATTAGCTTATTATGTTTGTCTCCAATTGTAAAGCGCTACGGAATATGTTGGTGCTATATAAATAAATGATGATGATGGGGGTTTTGGAGGGGGTGGGAGATCGGCATTGCTGGTTCATGTAGCAGCCGCCAATTTATACCCAGTGTATAGGTGCCTGGATCCACTGAAGTCAAACAACTAACACTAACTTTATGAGAAAAAAGTCTTAGACATATGAGTAACTCACCATTTGTAAAGAAAATAATGACCAGCTGACTGTTGTCTTCAATAAAGCAGTAAGTGATGTAGAGCCAGTCTCCTTTCTTTTCAGGGGAACGGCGTGTAATGCACTGTACTGTATATGCTTCTCCCAGTGAATTTCTAAAACGTGTTCTTTGAAAAACCCTATTGAGGTTCACCCAGGCTAAACCGTGAAGTACAAAGTCATTGTTGATGGAAGAGATTAGCAGGTCGTGAGAGAACGGCGAGGAATGTAAAGTTCTGTTTATATGGTATAATGTAACAAAAGCATAATTACATAAGGGAAAGCTGGAAGCTAGACATTAATATCTTATTTCTCCCTTTTATTTCAAGTTGGCATTTTTTAGTGTTGTAGAGATTTCGCCTCCCCTGATGTAGCTGGAGCGATGGAGAGAAGGGGCGAGACGTTGAGGAGTCAATATTGGGGAAGGACTGATTGATGCCTGATGTGTGACAGGAGTAAGACGGTGGGGGGGGGGGGAGACAGTGGGCTTCACATAATAAAAGGTTTGAGTCAGGGACAGGAAGGAAACATATGTCACAGAACTTGAGATGCTAAATGCAGAGGTCATTTCTGTGTATGGAGGGTTCCGCCTGATCAGAGGATGTTGTGCGGAAAAGAATGGATGTAAGGTCAGGATAGAGGATGTAGGGAAGAATGACAGGGCCAATGAGGAGCAGCTTTGCACAACATATATGGATACATATGTCAAGTTATTTAAGCCTTAGCTGCCTATAGATTATGTGACATGACATCATTTGTTATCTTGTCTTAATTGTTCTTTATAGCGTTTCCTGCAACCACGTATTAATAACATTATTTTATATGAATTCTATTATTTTTATGCAGCCTCTCTGGGGACAAGTCATTATTTTTTTATCACAGGTATTTTCTAAGGTTCTCAGGGGTAGGTTTATTATTTGTGGTTAGGGGGCTGCAAGGAAAATCATCTTGTATAGCTGCGGTAAAATGTTCAGCTGCTGGTATTTACCATGGCAAGGCTCACTGGCGAACCTCTTCTATGCCCATCTAAACTAACTAAAACCTCCTTCACCAGCAGCCTAACGCTGCCAGCGAATGGTGGATCTGAACCTAGGGTCTACTGCGCATGCGCGGCTAAGGTCGCATGGTGGCTCAGTGGTTAGCATTTCTTTCTCACAGCATTGGGGTCATGAGTTCAATTCCCAACCATGGCCTTATCTGTGAGGAGTTTGTATGTTCTCCCCGTGTTTGCGTGGGTTTCCTCCGGGTGCTCTGGTTTCCTCCCACACTCCAAAAAAATACTGGTAGGTTAATTGGCTGCTATCAAATTGACCCTACACAAATAAACAAATGCGCTCAATATCAGACTGCGTGGTACACCTGCAGCAGCGGTGGGACCAAGGAATCCCTCCTTGTACAAGTAGACAAAAAATAAAGAGTCCCAACTGTGCTCACAGGGTGAAGAAATAGGACTAGATAAGGATAAATACTAGAACAACAAATGGAAATAACAGATATTAAACATAAATGACCATGAATGAGCTAGGTGGTGTATCAATGTAAAACTAATAAAATATAAATGAATATTAAAAACAAAATGAAAATTAAAAACAAAAAATACAGGAAAACCAATGGACCAAATAAGCTGGTAGTTCATATATAAATGTGAAAAGGTCTCTAGAGTGGCTGTTGGAGCTTGTATCTGTTAACGATGGTGTATAGGCTGATTGGGAACCAATCCAAATGGACTCAATATGTCCACAATTGCTTGGAATAAAACCTCAAAAGAAAGGGGAAGAAGAAGGGGAGGGGAGTAGCAATCAACAGATATGGTCATTTATGTTTAATATCTGTTATTTCCATTTGTTGTTCTAGTATTTATCCTTATCTAGTCCTATTTCTTCACCCTGTGAGCGCAGTTGGGACTCTTTATTTTTTATCAAATTGACCCTAGTCTGTCTGTCTCTGACTCCGTCTGTCTGTGTGTTTGTGTGTGTGTGTGTGTGTGTGTGTGTGTGTGTGTATGTGTGTGTTAGGGAATTTAGACTGTAAGCTCCAATGGGGCAGGGACTGATGTGAGTGAGTTCTCTGTACAGCGCTGCGGATATAGTGGCGCTATATAAATAAATGGTAATAATAATAATAATAATAATAATAATAATAATAAGGTTGTGCAGTGGAACCCAGCGATGGATCCATAGAGACTTCTCCATCTGTGATGGACTGTTAGATGCTGTTAGTTTTTTTATGGCACACTAAATAGACCCCTTAAAAGTTAGCTACAAGCATAATGCAAAGTTTAAAATTATGTTTTAACCCTCTCCCCCTGACCTTTTATACAGTGCTTTATGTATAATATTTTAATGGCGCTTTCAGGGAACTTTGGAATTACAGTTATAAAAAGCTTTCCTTGAATAGCGATTAACACCAGTTTGGATCTGGCATTCAGTAAATCATGCCTGCCATTATTTCGCTGCACAGTGAAACCTCTTCAATCACTGCTCCTAAACCACTTCCTTGATCATTCATTGATGCGAATAAAACAGATTTGGCTCCATGCGTTGGGCTCACAATTGAAGTTTAGTAGTAAAACTGGGAGACACAGAACACAGAAATGGGCGAGATTGGTGTGAGGGGATGTCTATGATATATTATAGAAGACCAACCTGAACTTCAAACACCTACTTTAGAATTGGGGAGAAGATAGACCACCAGACTAGCAAACATTCTCTAAGGTGTTGGATTTGGCTTTAAAACACAAAAAAAAATTAGATTTCACGTTTGAAATCCATTTAAAGCAAATTATAAAGCTTGTGAAACCAGCTGTTATGAGATCTTAATACAAACTTAAACTATTAGCCTGAGGGAAGACAGGCTCATGTGTTTTTTACATTACTTTAGTGAATTAATTTTGTATGTCATTATACAGTGGTTTTAGTTCTAAGAAACAACTAGGATAAATTACAACGCATAAATTTCTGCACGCAAATGTCACAACGTCATATCAGCTACTTGTGCTCCTCTGTGACTGGTATGGGACCAGGATTTTGTGAGCAAAGGTCCACGTTTGCAAAATTACCCAGGTACAGCCTCTGCAGAGGGAGGGAGTACAGTATGACACTAGTGATAAAGTTATGTCTCCTTCATGTGTCCCTTTTTTGACACAACACATCAACGCCTGGACGCTATCATCAAGCTGAACAGATCATATCTAAAAATATAATAAATAATAAATATAACAGCAAGCAGAGTAGGGGCACATTACAGGGGTGCTGCAGACAAAAATATTGGTCAACAACTAGTACCAGAATATCCGAATTTTCCTTCATGGTGTGGGTAGACAAAATATAGTGCAGGAGCCAGTGAGGCAAATCTTGGAGCACTGGAGGGTTGGTAACGTTTGTCCATTGGCTGGGGGGCAAATACAAGAAAATGGATTGTGCTAGTGTACTATAGTTTTACATATATTTCGCGTAAACCCAAACCTGACTTGTTACTTGGACTATTACTGCCGTGTAGAGCATTGGCTGTAGAGATAATGTGATTTTTTTACCAAGGGTGACATCATAAACCATATTTTCACAGCTTCCAGCACTTTAGTACGATATCCAGGGACACATGAACTTTGTTCATTGGGACTGTGTGTGTGGCCCAACTCCAAAGGGGGGCCATGGTTATACAGCATTGGGAGCCTGGTCACATTACCATAGGACATGGGAGGCAAGAGGTGGAAGATGGGAGGGAAAAGATGGAACAGGGGTGGGAAGAGGTGGAACAGAGGAGGGAAGAGGGGGATCAGGAGAGGGAGACGGTGGAACAGGGAAGGGAGAAGGTGGAACAGGGTAGGGAAAAGGTGGAACAGGGTAGGGAAAAGGTGGAACAGGGGAGGGAAGAGGTGGAACAGAGGAGGGAAAAGGTGGAACAGAGGAGGGGAGAGGTGGACTGGGGGAGGGAAGAGGTGGATCGGGGGAGGGAAGAGGTGGAACAGGGTAGGGAAAAGGTGGAACGGGGTAGGGAAAAGGTGGAACAGGGGAGGGAAGAGGTGGAACAGAGGAGGGAAAAGGTGGAACAGAGGAGGGGAGAGGTGGACTGGGGGAGGGAAGAGGTGGATCGGGGGAGGGAGACGGTGGAACAGGGGATCGAAAAGGTGGAACAGGGGAGGGAGATGGTGGAGCAGGGGAAGGAAAAGGTGGAACAGGGGAGGGAGAAGGTGGAACCGGGGAGGGAGAAGGTAGAACCGGGGAGGGAAGAGGTGGAACAGAGGAGGGAGAAGGTAGAACAGGAGAGGGAGAAGGTGGAACAGAGGAGGGAGAAGGTAGAACAGGGGAGCGAAGAGGTGGAACAGAGGAGGGAGACAGTGGAACAGGGGAAGGAAGAGGTGGAACAGGGGAGGGAGAAGGTGAAACAGGGGAGGGAGAAGGTGAAACAGGGGAGGGAGACGGTGGAACAGGGGAGGGAGACGGTGGAACAGGGGAGGGAGACGGTGGAACAGGGGAGGGAAGAGGTGGAACAGGGGAGGGAAGAGGTGGAACAGGGGAGGGAAGAGGTGGAACAGAGGAGGGAGAAGGTGGAACTGGGGAGGGAGAAGGTGGAACAGAGGAGGGAGAAGGTAGAACAGGGGAGGGAAGAGGTGGAACAGAGGAGGGAAGGGGCGAGCAAGTGTAGGCCGAGTACAGTAATTGATACACAGTTAGATGTGGCCGCAGATATGTCTGTCAGGAATCGTATATATATCTTGTGCATACTGGAGGGCTAGTGCAATTTCCATGACTATGATGATGACTATCAGCAGAAAGAGATAGATGTGATCAGCCTCTCCAGCTGATAGCAATGAAAACGTTAGCGTTGCGGCTATTTTCTTTTAAGTCAAAAGCCATCTATTCGCATTACTTAATTGTTATTTCCATACGGACTGCTGCAGGAAAGGTCACCATTTCATTTTTAAAGGTGTTTGTAGACAATAGCTGTGAAGGTTTTGTATTTAAAAACTTATCATGGTATATGTGAGTTTTCGCTTTTCTTAGACATTCTTTTCTCTTGTGCATTTCTCCTATTACACTACGTCTACACAACATAATTATGTATTATACCATGTTTTTATTACATTATTAGGTTGTACACAAATAAGGTAATACCACTTTTGCACTGAGTACTAAGACTAATGCCTAATGCTTGAGTATCCTACGCCTCCAACACGTTATAAGTTGTTCACATCACAAGAAGCCTTTCATGCTACCAATGGATGCCAGCACTCTTGTTGTGCTGTGCGCCATTCCTACGTGCGCTAATCTGCCTCTAAATGTAATATATTCTTAGTAGTAATGCCTAGACAGATACTTAGTAATAATACTCACAAAGATACAATATACCAGTTATAATGTCCAGTATTATTATATAATAATACCAATTTGAATGCTATGTGACAGTATATTCTGTGGCATATATAATGCCAGTGATAATGTCCAAAACAATCTGCCAGCATAATGTAGTAATGCCAACAATAATACCCATTAGGATGGCATATGCCAATGGTAATGACCAATAGGATGAATTCAGTGATGAAGCACAATATAATGTTATAATGGCCAGTAATAATACCCATTAGGATGTCATATGTCTAATACATACTTACCTACTTTTGACAGGCTCCCTCTGGGAGATCACTGAAGAGGGGTGTGTAGGGAGGGTGGAAGGGGCGGGGCTTCATGATTCACTTCATTTTGGCCCTGTCCCCCAGTGATGTATGCCTGTTTGCAGGCATACATCACTGTATATTTTGCCGCAAATCGAACGGGCCGCCCGCTCCGCCCATACACCCCTCCATGCCGGCAGATGCAGGAGAATTGCCAACTCTCCCGGCAATCTGGGAGACCTACCCGGAATTCGGGAGTCTCCCGGACATTCCGGGAGAGTTGGCATGTATGGTCTAATATGATCAGCGCTATATAAATAATCAGTAAATAAAATAAGTCAATCAGATCAAATATGACACAGTGGTAGTGCCCAATAACAACAGGATATATTATACCAGTAATAAGTGTGAAGGATTTATGCCCACTGGGCATGAATGTATATAACATCTGTCCAATAACATCATTTAATGTTTGCGGCTAAATCAAGCTTAATTCCAAGTGAGGGAAAGTCTTTAGTTAAGCAATTATCTGATGTAAAATTTAAATTATTCATATTTATAAGAAATATGTTATAGTATTTTTAATTTTGGAGGTTTGTTTTTATTATTCTATTTTTAAGCATTGGGAAGAGGAGATTCACCGAAGCTACATAAAGGCAAAACGGACCCCTGTTTACTTTTTAAATAAACGTTCTATGATTAAGGCAGGGATGGAATCCTGACCCTCTAACCTTCAGAAGGGCGAACATCACCCTTAATCTTAGTAATAAGTTAAAACTACATTTAATCAAAGAAAAACACCAGTCTGTAATAACATATTATCACTCATTTTAATGTAATATAAACAAGTGTTACAAACTATAACTAATCTCACTGTTCATTGTGACTTTGGGTTATCAGGATTTCCATCGACGTGAACGTTAGGTGCAAAGTTCAAACAGGCACAACGCAAAACTGCAGAGGGGTTTCCATTCATCACCTTGTTGCACTTGTTATTTTTAATGTGCCCCATGATATAAAAGGTCTGTTCACATGTATAAGTAGATCCAAAAATAGACAATAAGTCATTAAGGAGAGAAAACGAAAAAAAATTGTAAGTTTTCTCCTGGACAAAACCATGTTACAATGCAAGGAGTGCAAATTAGTTTTTTTATGTAGCACACAAATACTTGATAGCTTTATTTGTACACTGAAATTCAAAGTTGATCTAGAACAGTGTTGGCTAACCTGTGACACTCCAGGTGTTGTGAAACTACAAGTCCCAGCATACCCTTCCAGCAATAAGCTTCTATATATTGGAAAAGCATGCTGGGACTTGTAGTTTCACAACACCTGGAATGTCACAGGTTAGCCAACACTGATCTAGAACATGGCTTACCCCAACTATAAATCTGCCATCACATTTTAAATTTACATTCCCCTCCAATGCAACATGGTTTTGCCAAGGTGCAAAGTTATCTTTTTGCTTTCCTTTCCTTAGTGAATCAGGCCCTAAATGTGCAGCACAATGGCCTAACTAAACAATCATTAACTTGATTTAAGGAACAATACAGCAGTGGAAGTTACTCAATCAATTTATAGGTTCATAGCAGGTGCTTGAAAGGGTGGGGTTGTCCAGCAAGGAAAAAATACAGAGAAATATCCCCTAGCAGTCCAGCAAATGAGTTGCTATTTCTATTTGTACATAAAAATGCAGAATTCTGAGTTACACCCATTTGCAAATGTATGGAAAGCCACCCGCCACTTCACGGTGCTTCTGCTAATAGGTTGGTCCTAACTCTAAACAGTGCCTATATTTAGGCCATGCATATATGTGTTTTTAAATTGATAGCTAACTTATCAAGATGTACCCCAAACCCCTCCATTTGCTGGTTATAGAAGTGTGCTGGGGGATATTTCTCTGTATTTTCTTCCTAGCTTTAATGAAGTAAGCTGGAATCACGCAGGTCTTTCCCGCAGAGGAAGGCAGGAGACCACAGGGTGCAGACTGCACCTCCCTCTTCCTCTGATCTCAGCTGTGCTGCTGACGCTGCGTGACCTCCCTGCAGTGTGATTAGGAGGTCACGTGATGCAGAGGTGGTCACGTGATGTAGAGGGGGTCATGTGATGCAGAGGGGGGTCACGCGATGCAGAGGGGAGGTCACATGATGCAGAGGGGGGCTCACATGATGCAGATGGTGTCACGTGATGCAGAGGTGGTCACGTGATGCAGAGGGGGTCACGTGATGTGAAAGTTGGCTGCTTTGGGCAAAGAATAAAATAATAAAGGACGAAGGAGTTGGGGGCAGCAAATGAAGTCTCGGAGGGCCAGATGCGCCTCTAGGGCTGCCTGTTGCCTGGATTAAAGTGGTGGGTTTTTCTTCCTCTTTGAATATTCTGAGCTATACCGTACAGTCAGAAAGATTTACTGCTTTGCCAATATGACCGTGTTACAAATGGAGCAGCATTTCTTGCCACATTTGACTTACTTGTACCACCACTTAGCTCAATACTGCACCTTGACCAGTGAAATGAATAACTAAGCAGTGTTGCGCTAATCAAGTCTTTGCTTGTGCACTGAAGTCTGCTTCATCTGTATATCACCACACGTACTTCTGACTTACTCAGTCATGTAGAAGAGATCTGGGCTCAAGGAGGCAGGCAAGTAATCCCGAGAGGTGAAGCCAAATTAAAAATAGAAGTAACCTTTAGATACAATTATGCGGACTATTAAAGCAACACAAAAGAATAGCATGACCTAAAAGCAAACATTGTTTCTCTGTACAAACTATTACTTACCAGCGTAGCAGCGGGGTTTGTGTTTCCAGAGCTGAGCTATTGACCAGTTCCTCCCTGTTTGCCAACAAGCCTTTATTCGTGAAATAATAAAAACGCTGACACATACACTTATTTCGTCTTGGAGTGTACTACAGCACAATGCAGTACTCCTAATGAGAAAAACACACGGGACTCCTGTGAAAAATACTCATTACCGTATTGTCTATATTAGAAGGCCAGAAAGAACATCACACATGTACTTTTTATAATATTATCTATTTATGTAGCGCCACTAATTCTGCAGCGCTGTACAGAGAACTCACATCAGTCCCTGCCCCATTGGAGCTTACAGTCTAAATTTCCTAACATACACATACAGAGACAGAATAGGGTCAATTTAATAGCAGCCAATTAACCTACTAGTAGGTTTTTGGAGTGTGGGAGAAAACTGGAGCACCCAGAGGAAACCCACACAAACACGGGGAGAACATACAAACTCCTCACCAATAAGGCCATGGTTGGGAATCAAACTCATGACCCCAGTGCTGTGAGGCATAGGTGCTAACCACTAAGCCACCATGCTGTCTCATAGCAGAGGTACTAACCACCAAGCCACCATACTGCTCCATAGCAGAGGTGCTAACCACTAAGCCACCATGCTGACTCATAGCAGAGGTACTAACCACTAAGCCACCATACTGCTCCATAGCAGAGGTGCTAACCACTAAGCCACCATGCTGCCCCATAGCAGAGGTGCTAACCACTAAGCCACCATGCTGCCTCATAGCAGAGGTGCTAACCACTAAGCCACCATGCTGCCTCATAGCAGAGGTGCTAACCACTAAGCCACCATGTTGACCAATATTGTTGTTTCTAAAATTAAACAGTATAGGGCAACACAATAATGGAAAATGGGTCTTTTGAGTTCTGATTTTAACCCCTTCGCCGCTTTTCTCACCCCTGAGCTGCGACTATTTTTGAACTTTTTGGGCTGGTCACGTACCAACATCAACATCATCTGTTTATGCTGTACCCACACAAATTATACCTTAGTTTTGTTTTCAGAAGACTTGTGGAGATTTCATTCATCTGCTTATACATACCGTCAAAAAAAATCAACCCAAAATGTGTTGCTGTTTTTTTTTAATTGAAATTGAACTAAATGTAAATGTGTGGGGAAGGGGGGGTTAAATACCACCAGAAAATACTTTGTGGTTTTTGCTTTAGCACCAAAAGAGCAGAAAGGCAGGATTCTACACATAGATTTTTAATAATAAAATCCGCACTTGATCTTGCTTTTTGGGGTGTTTTTTTGCTATTATGCACGATCTCGAATAAAATGCATTTATTAAACCTAGGATGGGGGAAAAGAGGGGACTGCCCCTCTCGTCATTAGCACTGAAGGGGTTAAATATAGGACTGTGGGTCCTATTTACGGAAAAGAGTCGATAAGGATGTTTTTTTATCACTCGTATAATATAATATATATATATATAATTGAGCAGGTTTGTACCGTCAGTAAATAGTCCATGCATATTCCTCCCCAAAAAAGGACTTTCCTAGGAAAGGGACCGTTATTCTCTTTATTTTTATGTAGACTAGGTCATAGTTGCCAACCTTTAACGATTGGCTTACGGGAGTCTCGGTGTAGAGGTGGGCGGGAGGGGACGGGGCTCCATGAATTGCGCCATTTTGGTCCCGCCCCCTGTGATGTAATGACGCAAACGCGGGCCAAAATCATGCGATTCCCGGAGAATCGCATCATGGAGGCTTCAAATCTTCACTAGGAAGTGGGCAGATGCGGGAGAATTGTCAGCTCTCCCAGGAGTCCGGGAGACCTACCTGGAATTCGGGAGTCTCCCGGGCATTCCGGGAGAATTAGCAAGTATGGACTAGGTGGTTTTGATGGAATGTAGTAAGGTGACTACAAGGCTGAGGAGAAAAGCCACTAAAGTAGCAAATGCAGCTATAGCACATAGCGATAGTTATTCCAACAGTAAAATGGTTAAAAGGAACATAATAATGAAGACTTTTGTACAACATAAAAAGGATCATTAACAAAAATTACAAAGTAAAAGTACAGCGCAAATGGCATTTTGTAAAGTCATGTGCCTACTTTTGTGTTTTTACCGGCAAAGTGAATGAATTTGCTAATTGGCAGGTTTTTTGGGGGAGGGGGGGGGGTACAACATTTACATCTTTTGAGAAGAGGAGTGTGAATTAGGTGCATGAATGTCCCTACTTATGCACCCACATACACACAGCGATATTTTGTTTTCTGGAATAAGGTTATTTAAATGCGGTTAAAGGGATGGAGAAGTTTCATGTAAGAGATGTGGCTTATATAGTGGAACATCTCCGCGAATAAAGGACTTTCATGTGTACTAAGAAAAGTACATTCCTAGATGCATTTCAACCAATGTAATAAAACTAGTCAGACACTGTCACTCTCATCATTAATTTAAGACACAAAGGAGGATAAGCTACTTCCTAGGGGCCTCAATGACGCGATTCACCATGAATATGAAGCGCATTGGCTGTGAACATTTTGGTTTTGCACAAATGCACCGAGATCCTCATTACACTTCAACGTGCAGGCTTATTCTATGATCTTAGGGAACTCCTTCTGAAACTAGAATTTTTCCTAGGTTTGTGAAACATTACAAGGGGTGCACTGTGCTAATATCTGTATGTCACATCAAGTCTACTTTAGAATAAATAAACTTTACAGTTTTGCTCCTAAAATACTGCTCAGTCCAGCTTTACTTTTGGATGTGTTTATTCATGAGCTAGCCCCTCCACACAGCACAGACCAACCATATAAATGTGTCCTCTATACCTATTATCTCATTTGAATAATCACGCTCCACAAAATGAAATCTGATTTTTGCACTGCGGCAGACAAGAGACGAGAAGTCGGCAGACAGACAAGAAGTCGTCAGATAGACGAGAAGTCGGCACACAGACGAGAAGTCGTCAGACAGACGAGAAGACGGCAGACAGACGAGAAGTTGGCAGAGAGACGAGAAGTCAGCAGACAGATGAGAAGTCCGCAGACAGACGAGAAGTTGGCAGACAGATGGGCTTACTCTGGACTCCTCCTATGGGCCCATGCAATTGCTGTTCCTCCGCAAATGCTGCCATCTTGCTTCACAAATTATTGCACTGTGTCTGAAATTGAGAAGCAAATCAGGGCGTACAGCACCACTAAATGGGATTTTGCACATTGTAAACAAAGCCCAGAATTTGGCAAGCTCCATGAACTCCTTAGCAACCATCCACCTCCTTCTTAACGGCACATGGGTTTGACAGCCACATGCTACTAAGTATAGCAACACAACTGAGTCATTGACACCAGAGAGACGATCCGGAACAATTATTCAAGGTTCCTAAATGCTCGATCATCTCCGCACAGTGTTCAATAAATAGCTGTGCAGTGCATACAGGATGCACTACCGTATCCTGTATAACCCTGGCGTTCACATAATCAGAATCACCCTGCAGGAGAGAAGGCAGTTGGGTTTTAGAAGCCCGCATACTATACATCACATTAAACAGGAGAAATAGGGGAACACAAATGATGACCTAGAGTGCACTAAATGCATGAAAATAATTTTGAGTATAAGCATTGAAGGTTGTAATTTCTTTACTATTAGATTATTTGAAAACACTGTATGATTGCAATAAGAACTCCACCTAAATCTTAGAATTTAGTCATGTGGGATGCAGTGACATTAAATTGTAAGACTTCATACACAAGGCGCTACCTTTAAGCATTTTATGCACTCAGAACCATTTACACACACGTCATCATCAGTTATTTATATAGCGCCACTAATTCCAAAGCGCTGTACAGAAAACATATTCACATCAGTCCCTGCCCCATTGGAGCTTACAAAGA
Organism: Mixophyes fleayi; assembly: GCF_038048845.1. Lineage (NCBI taxonomy): Eukaryota > Metazoa > Chordata > Amphibia > Anura > Limnodynastidae > Mixophyes > Mixophyes fleayi. Next base: position 31,375,138 of record NC_134403.1, on the reverse strand, counting down.
AGTTCCTATCTTACACAAAAAAAAATATAACATTTAATCAGATACCCTAAAAACAATTTACTGTTGTTTAACCAATACAAAACAAAAATGCTAAAATGTGTATGGTGATGAAGTTTCGGAGTGCATCAATCATTAAGGGGTCAATGAGCATTTATCATGTAAATATATGTAATATAGGTTTAATTAATACTAAGGGGATGACTGCTAATTTGTTCTCATTAAAATGACGATCAGACGTTTCAAATTATATTGTTGACCAACATCCTTCCACCAACACGGTCACAGATCAGTACCCCACAGGCTAATCTCCTTTTTATCAATCTCACTCCCCTCATTCCTTTCTTCAATCAGATTCTAGTTATCATATATCTAGTACATTCTAGAAAACGATAACTAGAAGTTGATCGGTTGCTATGGGCAACGCATTCACGTTTCCTTTTTAGAATGTTTAGTAAATGTACACCTAGTTGTGGCAAAGTCACCAAATAAATTGAAGCTGTGAGTCTTCTGAGACAATGATAATAATATTTTAATTACTATCACTTATTTTAGTTATTCATGTTAAAACAGTTCACTATTTAACATGCAAAAACCCAGTAACTTCTCATTGATTGGATGTGGTACAATTTACTATTGCATTGAATAGATCATTTTGGGGAGGTTGTAATAGCAGCATATACTATCACCTGATGGTTCTGATTAGATCATGAAAAACTAGAATGAGAACTGATGCACAGAGAAAGCGAGTTATAATCCAGATTCTCTCTGTGTACAAGTTTTCATAAATATACACAAATGGGCCACGTTAAGGCATATGCTGGAACGAGTGAGTTTTCAGTGGTGAAACTTACGAGTGTGCGTGTTATTATAATCAATAAAAGCTACAAACCCTTGCATTGTGTTTTCAGTGCATTCAGGCTGGAGAACAAGGGTTCCCTGTACCAACCTAGAGCTCCAATGTATTGAAAAATAACAGTAACAGGCCCACAGTAAACTCAATTTCTACATGGAGACGTTCAATGTTGCAACATCCACATGAAGAAAAATAGCACACAGAAGCTGTTAATCGTGGGCCTGATTTAATCATTCATACCAGTGCCAAGATTTAAATGTGCTTTTTCTCTCTGCACCCCACCAGATGTCCAGCTATTCAGTAAAACATACAGCTGGCCACAGACCGTCAGAAAACAGGGACTGGATTAGCGCTACATTCTCTTGTTGTAGCCTGAGAAAGGTGGCTAAGCCATCTGATTCATTAGGAAAGGCAATACAAATGGATGGCTTATCATTTAACCCTGTAGAGTAGCATGTTGCCTTCAGCCCTGCAGCTAGTCATGTGGACAACATATGTCACGTGTAAAGACAACTTCCCGCACATATGCCACACATTTAAACTAACTTTCTCTTGAAGGGAAAAAAATTAGCAATGTATAGTTTAATCTAGTCTTATCCGTTACCTTGTTTTCTGTTTTAATCAGTGAGTTTATTTATTTAAAGCTGCAATCCCACATACTTGATTTATTTTTAGTTTTTTAAAAAAAACAGTTGTGTCCCTGAATGAATCTGATTGGAATCATACTCCTAGGATGTCCTCCTATAACTCAGGGTTCTATGTTCCAAATCTCTCTGTGTGGGAAAATTATACGGCTGCAGACTCTATCGGCTGAAATCTATTTACATTTGAGCACTCGCGCTCATTCTGAAGGGTCAACTGATCTGGGTCAGAGCTCTCCCAACACGTACATGATGGCAGAAAAATAAGTGTGTGTGTGGGGGGGATTGTGCTGGGACCAAGCATACTAAGAAGAGGGGTGTTGCAAAGCTTCTCTGCTTACTTGTTATGTAACTGTGGTTGCCGTGGTAGTCACATGGCTCTTAGACAGTAAATCATTAACAACAGTTTGAAGAAAAAGGTATCTGTTATTAATAGAATGCTCTTACTAACATTGATTTTACTTTAATAAAGGCTAAATATCTCTTACTTATATATATATATATATTTAATATTAAGTTCCTCTCATTGAGTAGCAAATCACAGAGGATTACAATCAAGTGGATAAATATAGCCATAGTCCACGGGACTGCTATGGGGTCCGGCACAGAGCAGGGGGCCCTGTCCCAGAGGAAAACATGTGCCTTAAAGTACAAACCTAATACAGCTTCATAATACATTTATTCAGTCCCGTTATATGATGTGGAAAATAATGACGATAAAACGATGTGTATAAAATTCAGACTAATGTGCCAGATTCCTACTAAGGCAGTTAGTACTTTTCCCTATTGTGCACACATGGTGGTGGGTAGGACTTTATCATGGTGTGTATTGGGCACCATCACAATTCTGCTATGGGTGCCTAATAATTCTAGTTACACTCTGGTTCTACTCCTGAGATTCCCACTTCCTCGTTCTCCATTTCTGATACTCAAGGGAAATGTAACATTTATAAGAATACCATGATACTGTCGAATCTAAATCAGATTGTTCACCTGTAAGTGTCAGTCTATCAGTTATGAGCTCATCAGCTGGAGAAAATTAAATACACTGCATGGTTTGAGTGTACAATAAGCTCTGCTTTATTAATTACAAGTCCCTATCTATATAGCATAAATCACGTATATCAGAAAACTACGGCCCCAAAAGGTTTTAACCACACATGCTCCCTTTACACAGATGTTAATATATTCTCTCATTATCACACAGGAATACTCCCCAGGGGGGGGTGGCTTATCTCCTGTCTGCTATGTCCAAGGTTATAAGCATAGCCTTGCAAATAATGAATTACTCCTACAAAACAGGTGCATCTAATCTGTTTTTAAGATATAACAGAACAAAATGGCTATAAGGCAACAAGATGGCGTCAGCTTAGCAAAATCACATTTCTCAATACATTAGTAGCTTATATTAGGAAATAAGTATATTGCTTCTACTTTTAGCTTCTTTTAATTGTCTCTTGCAAACTGAAGTGTTGCCTGCTCAATTACTTTTCAAAGGGCATCAGATATTAGGGATAGAGCATGAAATGACTATATATGAGCTATATGCATTATGCTAATACATAAAAAAAACATATATTTTACTGTATTTTCTGTATAGATACTGAAATTTGTCTTCTTAGAGGGTTATAGAAGAAAACCGCCTGGGAACGAGCATGAATTAGTTTCCTCAGCAGACATATAGCATTTGCATATGGTTCAGGCAGACATTGTCAGAGAGAAGACACAACAGGGAATACTTAAGACCGGAGAAAACCACTTAACAAGGGCGGTAGTGGCGGTACAAGTATGGTCGCAGTCCTCCTATCTAATGATGGCAATAGCAAGGGATATTACCAGAAATATGCTTTCTTTGTTTAAAGAAAGCATTTTTTTAGTTTCGGAACTGTAGTAAGATATGTATTATTATTATTATTATTATTATTATTATTATGTATTTTATGTTTTTAAACATTTATGTTCAGAAGCAGAGCTCATCACACTAAATCATACCTGCCCAATCTCCCGGAATTTCCGGGAGACCGGACCAAAATGAAGCAATTCTTGGTGAATCTCCTCAAATTGGCCCCGTACCGTGTGGTATAATGACTCATTCAGTTGGCAAGTATTTACTAAATCAAATTGTATTTATTAAAATAGAAACAATTTAAAGGCTTATCAAGAACATTACTTTTTTAGAGTCAGTTATGTTTAACATGAATGGTAGGTAATGTCTATTACATTTACTGCAGAACTGGTTTGAGTCTGTATCCAGGTAACTGACTTAATTTGGTTTGCATCAGTCTCTCACAAACATTTATTTCAGTAGGTGTAAAGCCTAATACTCTTAAGATTAACTAACTTGATTTAAAATTTTGGTTTGAAGTACACCTCGTGTCAGTAGGACTCATATATATACCTGCCAAGAGGTATTTTCGGGCCCCAGTACAGCAATTCTTGGGGCCCCTTCCATAGCCACTGAAGGGTTGTGCTACACCAGGTTGGTGGCTCCTCCCACTACACAGGCAGGCCAGGACCCAAGGCAGGCCCAGGCCCCGGTACTTTGCAATTGCCCCCCTCTTTCGGCGCCCCTGCTCATTTACTAACAGTGCATAAAGGCGTAATGTTTTCAGTAAATCATAGCAACCAATCAAAAACTCGCTTTCATTGTCTAATTTGCATTAGACGGATAAAAGATAATTGCTGATTGGTTGCTGTAGGTCAGTGCAAAGTGGTTCTAAATAGGAAATTGGACTTTGATGTGATATTCACACTTTTGCACACTCTGCTTCTTCTCAAAGCGTGGAATACTTCTAGTTTGTAGAGGCATCTGCCAAGAGGACTGAGAGACGGGCAGCTTGATGTGCGCTGAGCGAACCATCTACGTGCCCTGGCGTAATTCCAAAGGATTTTGCGCAGTGCGTCCAGTACGCTGCACAAATAAGATCCACTGTCTCCCACACAAAATCACCGTACTCCAGATCTCCGGAAATACTCTGTGCTGCTGTTAACACTCAAATCATGTGATTGTAGCTTGTTCTATCCAAGTGCAGCCGTGGGTTTTTGCTGTGGTTTCAGCCCCGACCATTTAATGTACTCTTTTCCTTTTAATTAGAGCACATAAATCTCAAAACTTCTAATTCTCCCAAATCTAATTTGTTTAACTAAAAAGTAAAGGTTTTGCTTGGCATTCATCACATACGCTGCACGCTAAAAGCAAGTCTGATTTAAGATGTTAGTGTTTCTCTCAGGGTAATTATGTAGTTATGTATCTTTGCAGACTTTATGTTCTTTCAGCAAACAGTGAGACTAGTTTCCCGGCGAGGCACACTTTCCTCAATTAGGGCTTGGACACACGGCTGTTATAAAACGTCGCTAGTAAAAAGCGTAGACAAAACCTTGCACTGTGTCCTCGCTTTAACAAAGAAGCACGCCCATTTACACTCCTCCGCACCATAGCGTGCTATGTACTTAAATGAGTGTTTTCCTAGACCTGTATTGTATTTTACAGTGGAACGCTTGTCAGAAAGTGTGCGCTTACATCCCTTATTGGTCTATCAGACTGGACGTTGGGCAGCACGGTGGCTCAGTGGTTAGCACTTCTGCCTCCCAACACTGGGGTCGTGAGTTCGATTCCCGGCCATGGCCTTATCTGTGTGGAGTCTGTATGTTCTCCCCGTGTTTGTGTGGGTTTCCTCCGGGTGCTCCGATTTCCTCCCACACTCCAAAAACATACTGGTACGTTAATTGGCTGCTATCAAATTGACCCTAATCTTCTCTCTCTGTATGTTAGAGAATTTAGACTGTAAGCTCCAATGGGGCAGGGACTAATGTGAATATGTTTTCTGTACAGCGCTGTAGAATTAGTGGTGCTATATAAATAGCTGATAATGACGTGCATGTAAATGGTTCTGAGCACATGAAATGCTTAAAGTTAGCGCCTTGTGTATGATGTCTTGCCATTTAATGTCACTGCAAAATCCAGTCATGTGAGAACATGACTAAATTCTAAGATTTTGGTGGAGTTCTTATTGGAATCATACAGCTCATAATTTGTAAAATGCATGAAGTACTGTTAGTGTCGCTGCTGGAAAATTCCAGATTCTAAGACGTGTGTCAACCACACACAGTATTTCGAGGAAATAGTAATGCAAGATATATAAGGTATTCATGAGTGTTAGGTCATATCTGGGTAACATAAATATGGAATCTTGAGTTGCTGGCTCATTTTGTATGTGAGGCTCATATTAGCATATGGCACTAGCACAGTGCTTTGTAGAGGATACTATAACAACACAACATTGTCTTAGTACATCTGCTGGCAGAGCTTGCTGGGACTTGTAGTTACACAACACCTGCGGAGCTACATGTCGGCCAGACCTAGTCGAACCTTTAAATGTCTACGTATATGGATAGATGCGTGTGTACGTTGCTAGTTTATTAACTCCACTCCTTAGAATCTGATCTGATCGCAGATTTCCAAATTCATTGCTCCCAACCATATTTAATTTCTCAAATTCCCCTCCTCATCATGACGGCATAAGTGAGAATTTTCCATCTCCCAGCGCTGATATCGTGTTACATCTTGGGCGCTCGTACAGCTCTAGTCTTGCCAGAGCCTGCACAGTTCATTTTAGAAGACGGCTGCTGTTCTCTTGCATGAAACACAGTTTGGAAAGTGAGGAGAGGTTCTAGAATTTATTTATTGATAAATGTGCAAAGTACATAAACTGGACTCATAACCCTTACGTATGTTATTTGTCTAATACATATATTGCAACGAGGGATTAGAATTAAAATGAAGCATAAGGTGGGTAAGGAGAGGTATTGGCGTGGACGTGCTTATGGTGTACTTGCAGATGTATAGGAAAATATGTTTTCTGTAACTCAACACAATAATGCAGATGTCATATTATTAAAACAAGCCTACGTCCAGTTTGTATTGGAACTTCCATCACAGAATCAACACAGTCATAGTATAGGCACTCTTCAACTTTAGTAACTGAAAATACAAATATAAAACAATAAACTAACAAAATAATTGCTCCTCAGTGGCCATTTCCTGGATTAGCAACCATAATCCATGAAATCTAACACAATCGTAACTTAACATACTGTATAAACCTACAAACGGAACCAGGTTTCTTAGCAGTTAGTAACAATATCTGCAAGGTATATTTAATTGTCTCTATAGTAAAAGTATAAGCTAGTTTATTGATAAGCCGAAGAATACTTGGAGAATCCAAACCTTTCCAGTATTATCCCCAAAGACACAGCGCTCTAACCAGAAGGTGAGATTCCATTGGGTATGTTTACTATACTGTGGGTTTGAAAAAGTGGAGATGTTGCCTATAGCAACCAATCAGATTCTAGCTGTCAGTTTGTAGAATGTACTAAATAAATGTTCACTAGACTCTGACTGGTTGCTATAGGAAACAGCTCCACTTTTTCAAACCCGCAGTTTAGTAAATATACCCCCAGGTATTGTTGTTTAAAGAAGAAATGGGACTCCATAGCTGAAAAACTGCAGGGTCTAGTGGAATTTGGCCACTGACTACATCATTGTCTAGGGATTGAATTATGCAATTAAACAGGGCCACCTAGAATGAAAGTACTTACCGTTAAGCAAGCCTTTATACAAGAGTCTAAACGCATGTTCCTTTCAGTGATACACAGGCTTTAATCTTCCATATTTTACACCATTCCATCTAAGGTTCCTCCCCAAAGTCCGTTTCCCACTGTCATGTCCGGTAATTTGACATCTAGGTTTGAAATATTAAAACTAGAACACAAGGCTGCGTATAGGACTATTCATCTATATGCGTTAAGGAAAGGGAGTCATGAAGGACAGAAAAGAAAAGATCGTTTTTCCCCGTAAGAGAACAGGGAACCGCATGTTACCGAAAATAGGAGAATTCCTAGAGTTTGCTGTTGCTTGAGCGTAAAGGACTGTGTCCAGGCTGAGTCTAGGTTTGCACCATGGAAGGAACTTGATGTCTTTAACTGAACATAAATTTTTACCTATTAATCGTGTGTCAAAACTGTGGCCTTAAAAATACAGTCTCTCACATGACTCCGTTAATGTCAAAGGCAGAGTGAATCTTAGCCACCAGGAGCTCACTAACTAGGGAAAACAGCAAAGGGGATAGTGGGTGGCCCTGTTGGATGGCACTAAATATTGGAAGGGGATCAGTAGTCCAAGCAGCTGGATCTTTGCCTTGGGATTAGCATATATCATCATCATCATCACAATTTATTTATATAGCGCCACTGATACCGCAGCGCTGTACAGAAAATTCATTCACATCAGTCCCTGCCCCATTGGGGCTTACAGTCTACATTCCCTAACACACACAGAGGGAGAGAAAGACTAGGGTCAATTTTTGATAGCAGCCAGTTAACCTACCAGTATGTTTTTGGAGTGTGGGAGGAAACCGGAGCACCCGGAGGAAACCCACGCAAACACGGGGAGAACATACAAACTCCACACAGATAAGGCCATGGTCGGGAATTGAACTCGTGAACCCAGCGCTGTGAGGCAGAAGTGCTAACCACTGAGCCACCCTGCTGCCCCATGCTGTAGAGAAAGTCAATAAGGAATACAAAACAGTAAAGATAACTAAATATGAAGCACCTATCGAAGGCTTTATGAATGTACAGCGACAAGAACATAAATGAATACTCTTTAGTTTATCACACAGAGTAACATCCAGGGAGCATCTGATACTGTTGTGTGACTGTCTGGTCGGAATAAACCCTACCTGGTCTTGTGCACTAAGATATGGCAAAAGAGGAGACATGTGATTGGTCAAAATGATAGAGTATATTCTAATATCGATATCAATCAAGAATATAGGTCTATAAGTCTTGCAGTTATTAGGGTCTTTTTCCTTTCTTGTGAATTAGCACCATATGTGCTTCCAAAAACTTATATTTGGAGGGGGTCTTATTCACCAGCAAAGTCTGGGTCTTTCACTGCTTAAATTATTTTACAAGTCTGACAATCGACACTATTGACTAGCTGTTAACAGCTGGGGAAGATCTCATTCTTGCTAAAAAGAGGAAATAGTTACTAAACTTAAGTGAGGAGCTTTGATTCCATCATAAATATCGGGAAGAGACGAATCATACAAACTGTAGTTAAATATCTCGTGGGGGCAAACTCCATGGACCCATCTGGTTGTCTAATTGAAACAATGTTATTTTGAGAACGGACATTCCTCAACTTATCCAGTAACTAACTAGTTTTGCTGTTCTTAGAATAAACCAAGTCCCCTTTTCCAATTCTTTCAATATATGTGCAGAGGCTGGAGACTGGAAGGACAGGCTGTACAGAACATGAAAATAATAACAGTGAAAAATGTGTTCTCCAATTAAACAGGCTCTTGAGCAGATCGTTCCACCTCTATAAACTGGGTTGAGAGACATTTGGGGGCACAATTGTGTTGCTATGGCTTACAGCACATTATTGGTCTTTGAACCATATTATTGATTAAGCCCCAATATGTTTAATAAATAAAGACTACATAGAAAAGTTGGAGAATAAGAGGCATCAAAGTTTTTGAGATTTGCCATTTCACGCCACTGAATACCATATTTCTATGGAAGTCTGTCTCACGGTAAATTAATAATAATAATATAGCAGGTATTTATTTATATAGCGCACTCATAGAATGCAGCGCTTTTAAGAGAATATTTAATAATTCTTGCACCAGTGGAGCTTACAGTCTATATTCCCTAACACGCACACAGGTTAGGTTTGTCAGAAGTCATTTAGCCTAACAGTATGGGGTAAATGTATCATACTTCGGTTTCTTCAACTCGCGGGAGTTCGGCGGGATGACAGCTAAAATTTAAAGCGGCACTGCCTTGTAAAGGTAAACTTGCCTTTACAAGGCAGCGCCACTTTAAATTTTAGCTGTCATCTCGCCGAACTCCCGCGAGTTGAAGAAACCGGAGTATGATACATTTACCCCTATGTCTTTGGATTAATATGTATATATGCAACATATATTTGAAAATATGTTGAACCTTCTTGACCACAATCAAACCACCCAATATGAGAGATATCTTCATGGTACCGACCATTCAACAAAAGCTTAGATTGTAGAACTAAAAATAAGTCATTTATCACAAGTATAAAGGCTCTTTACATGGGATTTTTAGAGTATTTATATTATTAGGGTTTGGCTTTAAGAAATATAAGCAATGCCATGAAGTGGGAAACACATGTGGAATAAGTAAATTAAAGCAAGAACATAATTGGATGAAGTGGTTTATCAAGAGAGAAGTGAGCAAATAATTAGATGAAGGGATCAGATGTGCCTAGAGAGGGGTTGTATTTAGTCACGTGAGAAGTTGACCTTTCTGTATTTTAACCACCGATGTGAATATGTAAATAAAACACTCAGTGGTGCACGCAGGGGGGGTTTCTGAGTCTCCAGAAACCCCCCCCCTGCGCTAACTAAGTGGTCACCATAGCGGCACTGTCCTATACAGCAGCCGTGGCGCTGTCAAAGAAGCGTCCGCGGCGGTGCTGTATTGTATACAGCACCGCCGCTGCTGTATAGGACAGCGCTGCCGAAACTGAGCTTTTTTAGGGGGGGTTTTGGGTCGGGGGGAAACCCCCCCCCCTGACAATCCTGCGTGCGCCCCTGACACTATAAATGTTAATAGTCATTAACTATAGTTACTAATCATTAGTCAATCATAGTTAGTAAATCTACTGACAAACAGATCCTTAAAACTCAGAATTTCTGCTTGGTGTGACAGTGATCAACACCACCATATAAACAGGAGTCCAAGCTCCAAGCCTTGATATCTAAAAACATTATTTGGGTGTATACAGCTTTCTCAGTAGTTACTGTCTATTAAACAAGTATTAATTTTAAGTAACCTACCTCTTCAGACAAGCTTATAATATTCCTCAACCACCCTCTTAACCTTACCCTATTACCACCCATTACACAATTTCACACAAGACAACTACCCCCTGACCAACATTGTTGTGTGACAGGATCATTTAGCCTATGAGTCACTTTTACCTTTGCAGCCTGGCTGGGCCGAAATGTAAAATGTAGACTTAGCCTTAGCCTCATGTGTCATACTCCCATTGTCTCATAGGTTGTAAGCTTGCGAGCAGGGCCTTCTCACCTCTCTGTCTGTTTTACCCAGTTTGTTTATTAGTTTACTATGTTTGTCCCCAATTGTAAAGCGCTACGGAATATGTTGGCGCTATATAAATAAATGATGATGATGATGAAGTGACCTAAAATTCCCTTTGTCTTTTTCTTTTTAGCTTCAAGGCTCTTTGAAGAGGAGGTTGGTGGTGAATGTATCGCCGACAAACAACAAGAGATCTAACGGTGTATCAGACAACGCGTTCCTCGATTTTAAGAAAATCAGAGCCAACGACTGCCTTTCCGTAGGGCAGAACAACTATCATGGAGTTGATGGAGTAAACCAACCAGTTAACGGAGCCATGCCAATGGCACAGGCACTACATAGGAAGAACGGCAATAAGTCCAGTAATTGTGAGGCTAATAGTATGTTTAACACAACACTGAAGGATATCAAAAAGGAACCTGGGGAAAATCTACCATGTAGTAAACATTTTGATGCTCGGCTGTCCCATGAAAACCTGTTTAGATATGGAGATGACAACGGGGAACAGCTTATGGACCCAGACCTCCAAGAACTATTCAATGAATTTACTTATATTTCCGTGCCACCGATGAGTGATATCGAATTGCAAAATATGATAAATATAACAATTAAACAAGATGAACCTTTCAACATAGATATTGGGCAACAGAGCCAGAGAAACACATCGTCGTCCTTACCCTTGGACAAGATCATTAAAACTGAATATCAACCATGTTTGAATCCTACTCGGGTGGCTTCACCGCAAATGAGACCTTCATCTACAGGCCCAACTTATTCCATGTCTAGTTCCCCACTGACTTCATCGCCTAGTACTACAACGCCCCAGGACCAGCCGCAGGTGTCCTCTTGTACAAACCGCCTGAGCAACTGGCAGGAACTATCTCATGCTCAACAGCTAAAGCAGATTGCAGCCAATAGACAGCATACCTTGATTCAGCAACATCAGCCAAATCCATCCCCTAACTGGTCAAATGTCCCACCTACAGGGCAGTCATCAAGACAGTTTGGACTGGAGAAAGTACCAAGTCCCTTCCGACAACAGCAGTTGAGTCCTCATGGTACATCGGTGAGCGCGGTCCCTGTAAGTGGAAGCCAGCAAAAAGCAATAAGTAACTACCTCTATAAAGCTAACTCTAGCTCCCAGGGCACCCCTGTCGATATGATGAAGACCCAGGATCCCAACAAGAACTCCATCAACTCCAATCACGTGCCGCTAGAGCAGCATCACAGCATGGCTAAGCCTCTGTTTCATTACAGTTCCGATCAGTCTAGCCAACAAGTGTCTTCTGTCTTGGGCCCACAAAACAAGCCTATTTTACAGTTCGCCCAGCAGCAACCGCAGAGCTCTTCTCAACACGAACCAGCCCAACAGGTTAATGCCATGTCCAACCAGTCAGTGCCAAGGTTATCAGGCTTCCAGCAAAAGATAATGGTTCAAACGATGCAGCAAAACCAGCAAATGACTGGACTGCCGTTTCCCTCTGTGCACCAGCAACAGGTAAATTGGAATCATATTCTAAGTTTACATTTACGTATTTGTGAACTTTTTATTATCTTATGTTTTGTGAGTTATGAGTTATGCTATAACTGAAGCTGTAATGAATAATTTGGGTAATGAGGCTGTGGTTTGCTCTGTCTCACAATCTGCAAGGCTTCAGACTGGGGGGCACTTGCTGGGGTCATATTACTGTAAACTGATTTATACACTATTCCGCAGTTTTTTCTTTCACACACCAACTTCTCATGGTTCCCTCGTTTTCACCTTTTTCTGTCTGTCTGTGGAGCATCTAGTAACATTTTGTTTTCTCTAAACGGTGGCTCGGTGGTTAGCACTTCTGCCTTACAGCACTGGGGTCATGAGTTCAATTCCCGACCATGGCCTTATCTGTGGGGAGTTTGTATGTTCTTCCCGTGTTTGCGTGGGTTTCCTCCGGCTGCTCCGGTTTCCTCCCACACTCCAAAAACATACTAGTAGGTTAATGGGCTGCTATCAAAATTGACCCTAGTCTGTCTCTGTCTGTGTGTGTATGTTGGGGATTTAGACTGTAAGCTCCAATGGGGCAGGGACTGATGTGAATGAGTTCTCTGTACAGCGCTGCGGAATCAGTGGCGCTATATAAATAAATGGTGATGATGATGATGATGATGATATTCTCTGTAAGCCGAGTGATTTGGAAATGGAGTAGTAAACTGGACCTGTTTAGTGTAGTTTTCATAAATGTAATAAAACCTTCCAGAATGCAGGTCCTGCTACTACTGGAGAGATGGCTCAGCATACTGAGCAGGCCCTAGCAGTGAATCTAGAAGGCCTCTTACACACAAGCACTTTTCATACTATGAATGAACCCTGCTCCAGGCTGACCCTGTACAAATCAAGATCACTATTAAGTGGAGGGGAGGGGGGGGTTATTGTCTAATGTTTTTTTTCCCAGTGTGCTGAGATTAAGTCATCCAGTTACTTACAAGTGATTTCAGGTAACAGTTATAGGTGATATCATAATGCTGTGCTAGATTATGCACCAAATATTTAGACTAGAAGTAATTAATCTAATGTCATTTTTAGTTACATCAGCAACTTAGAAATGTCATTATATACAGTATATCATTTTATTTTTGTAAGGGCCACTAAATACTCAGTTTGCTCCTATATAAAGTACTAGCTGAAGTACCCGGCGTTGCCCAGGTATAGATCTTCAAGTTATTAAGTTATCAATGAGTTGGATGTAACTGTCAACCTTTTAAAAATAATTAGCAGATTAGCAGCTCTTCCAACACAGCCATAAGGTGGCTGCTCAGTGTCGTTTTTGTTTTTATATTAAATGTCATCCAAATCCACCCAGTGGAATTCCCAAAACAGGATCCCTGGGTGAAAGTTCTGCCCAGCGTACACCAACGGGAGGTCCGACCAGGACCCTAACCCACCTAAAACCTGGCCAGGATGTAACTGGACCACCTTGCGTTGGTTTCATGCCAATCATTGCAGGGGTGTCCGAATGCATAGTTGGACAGAGAAACATACAGACCAATGATTTTAATATACAAGATGACAGTAGAATACACAGTCTAGTGACAGCTGTTAGTCTACTGATATTCCAGCTCTGTAAAAAGTGAAGTATAATCCAGCATTACCTCCCCACTCTGTTTCAAAGAGCTGATACCACATCCCACATCTTTAGGACAATATTAGTAATTTAGGAAAATGCAAAACGTTTCACTGTGTGTATTCCCGGCCGGACACACAGTCACACACAACTAGGCAGAGAGTTGTTTTCCAGGTTTAAATCTCAAATCAAGACTGTAGGTGTGAGCCTAGGAGGACTGATAGGAGCATTTGAGCAGATTGGAAAGCTCTATGCGTCCGTCCACATGATTTGCACTCGTAAATGACCTTCAGGGTTAGACTCACTAGGGCTTCTAAAAAGGGAAGGGTGAAGTGGAGGTGTTGAGCACAGCAACCAATCAGATTCTAGCCATCATTTATTTAGCGCATTCTAAAAAATAATAGCTAGAATCTGATTGGTTGCTATCGGCAACCCCTTCAATTTCCTTTTGTAAATCTACCCTTTAGTGTCCTAATGGAATCTGATAGATCAAAATTCTAATATTTCAGCACCTCCCACCGACCATAGAAACCTGATGCACAGGGGTGAAATAGAACAGAATGGTTATGGTTATATATTTGTATAATACTCCATTGATTTCTGGTGTATTATACAGCTCAGTAACACAGAGACTTTGCAGTAGATTTACTAAAGGAAAAGTGGAGGTGTTGCCCACAGCAACCAATCAGATTCTATCTATCATTTATCTAGTACATTCTAGAACATGACAGCTCGAATCTGATTGGCTGCTATGGGCAACACCTCCAGCTTTTTTCATTTTATAAGCTCCAGCAAATTTACCCCTTTGACTATTGCCAAATAATATCTTTACTGGCTCTTTAAACAGTCCTTTCCTAGTAGTGTACTGCGCACTATAGCTGGCTCATTAAATGGCTATCCTAGCTGGCCTCGCCAAGGTCACCCACACAATAATTTAAGTAAATAAAAAATATTCATTATTTATTCCCCTCAGTTGTATTTTTCCATATCATAATATCAGTCATGTTGGAGAGCTGGGATAGCTGGGTTGCAGGCAGGTCACGGTCATACTAATTTACATTGGCAGTGGTATGTGGGAAAGCTTGCACAGAGCTCGCCTGTGTTTTTATTTTGCTGGAGATTTTTTTACTTTTCAGAGACCAACATTCAACAGATCCACATAAAAAACAAGAGCGCCAGAGCCAGAGAGAACACACACATCTGTGGAAATCTAATTAATGCGACATAGTAACGCCTGGGGCTCTCCCTCGTTATGTGGTAGACACAGTTATTCCATCCTGAGTAGACGTACAGCTTTATGTACAATGTTCCTGTTACAATCAAGACTCTCACAGAGTAATAGTTTATATTCCATTAGTCACAGACATTAGTACACTATTTGCATAAAACAACAATTTTTACATGTCTGATAGTTGTTCTCATTTGAAAATAAAACGTCCAGGGACACCTCTGTGGTGTGAGGTCAAACAATGGTTAGACTCGGGGTGATTGCAATATGCTGCGTACAAGGGACATTATAGGGCTATTAATGCCTAGGAAAATGCCCATTTATAGCAGTGACTCACAGTAAGATGCCCATCAGTAGCAGTAATGCCCAGTAAAATTCCCTTTAGAAGTAATGCACAATAAGATAAAATGTCCATTAGTGTTGTAATGGGTAAGATACACATTAGTAGCAGTAAAGCACAATAATATGACAATGGGGGAGATGTATCAAACCTTCTAAAAAGGAAACATGGAGGTGTTGCCCGTAGCAACCAATCAGATTCTAGCTATCAGTTGCTAGAATGTACTAGTTAAATTATAGCTAGAATCTGATTGGTTGCTATGGGCAACACCTCATTGTTTGCCCTCTCCAAGCCCCTTAATCCTCACAAATCATTACAGTGGGTTGGGCGATGTAAAACTGCCAATCAAAAGCCTGGAACATTTCTTGGGACTCTGTGGACCTGAGACAGAATATTTGGGACCTGTGGCAGTATAATACAACAAGATAACAAAGTCAATATTACTGGTAGAATATTCTTATTCTTATTTTATACTCTTATTTCATACAGATGATGTGTAGCGCAGATCAGGTCATGAACCTCTATGGTGAAGGGGGGGAGGAGGGGGGAGCAAAACTTGCAGAGGCAAAACAGTTAAATGCAGACCAGATTGTAACACACAGTAGTATCCAGTACATTCAGGCCTTGTGCACATGTTTTACCTCTATTACTTATTTCACATATTCACTTTTATTCCATGTTTTTTTCAATTCAGACGCATGAAATTCACATACTCTACTGCAGTTGGATGAAATGCACAATGCATGGCTCTATCTCATACTTGCCAACTTATAGCAGTCCTCATCCGGGAGCTGCCGGGGGGGAGGTGGGCGTGCGGGGGGCGGGGCTCAGAAAATCGCTGCTTTTTGGGGGGTGGGGCCAAATGCCACGATTCTCAGGGAATCGCGGCATTTTGGATATAATACTGCCCACTTCACTAGGAAGTAGGCAGATACAGAAGGCTACCATACTCTCCCAGGAGTCCGGGAGACCCACCCAGAATCCAGAAGTCTCCCGGACATTCTGGGAGAGTTGGAAAGTATGCTCTATCTTCTACTGTGTGGGCATATGGTAAAACATGCATGCAAACTAACTGCAAAATAGCCATCAACCATATGCATTTCATGTGTATCCACTTCTAAAATTACTTTCTGCAAATGTGTTATACACATGCCTTATCAACATCACCATTTATATATATATATAGCGCCACTGATTCCACAGCACTGTACAGAGAACTCATTCACATCAGTCCCTGCCCCATTGGAGCTTACAGTCTAAATTCCCTAACATACACACACAGACAGAGAGAGGGAGACTAGGGTCAATTTTGATAGCAGCCCATTAACCTACCAGTATGTTTTTGGAGTGTGGGAGGAAACCGGAGCAGCCGGAGGAAACCCACGCAAACACGGGAAGAACATACAAACTCCCCACAGATAAGGCCATGGTCGGGAATTGAACTCATGACCCCAGTGCTGTGAGGCAGAAGTGCTAACCACTTAGCCACCGTGCTGCCTTATATCTGTATGTCATATTAGCCATGTAAATCCTGACATGAATGAAATAAGCAGGCTGCATGATTGCATTGCAATTGGTTGAACTTTTGATTGGCTGCTTAGATTTATTACACAAAATCTGTTTTGTAAAATATACTAGCTACTTTGTAAACTGATAATTTCATGTACAAAGTGATTATGTGATGATGTGTGGCAGAAACTAGTGAATTCTGTATGTCACTGATCTGCAAAACATCTTTTTTTTTGGGGGGGGGGGAAACTCATGTAAACTTATGGATATAAATTGTATTTTGTAGGCTTAATAGATTAGTTCACAGAATAATTTTTGTTATAAAATTGTGCACATAACTATAAGGCTAAGGCTATAAAAATATTTAATATTACTTTTTTTAAAAAAAAATAAATAATAATGTTGGTATGACACCGAAACCAATCAATTACTTTCAAGCACATGTGTGTGGCACAATGTATTTTGTGCTAATTGCTATTTTGTGCAAATTGCTTTTGTGGCCGATCTCCAAATTTTGACACAACTGTAGAGCAGTTTTCTACCATTACATTTCCAATCATGCACAACTAAAACTAAAAAATAATATTATACAGACATCTACTTAACAGTAGGTGATATTGTTCTAAGCAGGAGTCCTAAATGGTGAGCGCAGTTTATCCAACTATCAAACACTCTGCCTCACTAAAATTCCATTAAACACCATGGCGTGACACTCGTTGACAAGTCAGCCGACATAATGGTGATTAATCTACATTTGTGTCAGTCATTCCAGTTCCCTCCTGCTTCTGAAGAGGACGGCCTGCTGTAGCAGTAATAACACCTTTTTTTTTGTAATGTAAAAATTCTTCCCATGGGTGTATATGAAGGCAGCATAAGTTAGTTGATAAACGTCAGACATAGTTGATAATCCGTATAGTCTGTGATTGTCATACTACAACTCAAATCAATTCTCATTCAAATAAATACAAATACATTATATACTATGTACATGAAACAAAGTAAATTTAACAACTGCCATTTAAGCTTGCTTGTCTACTTTGCATTTTTGACCCGGACATTCCAGAAGAGTAGGCATGTATTGGCGGACACTCCTAAAAGTGGCGCACAGGATAAAGGCGGTGTTAACCGTAGCAAAATGATTCTAACTCATGTCTAGTACAGTTTTATACATTGCAAACGTTTGATTGGTCGCTTTCCGCTTTAGCACATTTTTGACGCCGGTTTTCATCAATCTAAACATTTTCAGATTTTTAATTTTTTTACACGTATGATTTGTTGGGGATAAGTGATGTATTTATTTTGTCGTCAATCATGCCTGTATAATTCATAATACAGAGAAGGGTGGAAAATGATTAATACAATTTCGCAAATGATTTAATTGAAAAAATAGAGGCTGTAACATTTACATATCTAGGGCCTGATTCATTAAGGATCTTAACTTGAGAAACTTCTTATTTCAGTCTCCTGGACAAAACCATGTTACAATGCAAGGGGTGCAAATTAGTATTCTGTTTTGCACATAAGTTAAATACTGACTGTTTTTTCATGTAGCACACAAATATCAACTTTAAATTTCAGTGTACCAATAAGCTATCAAGTATTTGTGTGCTACATGAAAAACAGTCAGTATTTAACTTATGTGCAAAACAGAATACTAATTTGCACCCCTTGCATTGTAACATGGTTTTGTCCAGGAGACTGAAATAAGAAGTTTCTTAAGTTAAGATCCTTAATGAATCAGGCCCCTAGAACATATTAGAAGACTCTATTTCTCTAAACTGTAGATTCTGTTACTGATGTCATTTAGATGTTAGGTTAGTTCATCTTCTGAGACAAATCATTACCAATATCACAGCCCCCAAATCTTTTAAAGTGCTAGCATGTAGATGACATATGTTTCTCTTTAGTATTAAGTACACCCATATATACAGTTCATGAACAAATTCAGGTTGTAAATAAGTTATATACACGGTCAGGAAAAGTCAAGGCCTTGGATGCAAAAATTGCAACGTCACATTCCCCAAACCACGTCAAAACAGTTTTATGGTCAGGGCACTTTTCACTAAAAAAAAACCTTAACTATTGTGCAGTTCAGGCTTTTATCCCTCTTAAAAAAGTTTACATTTGAAGTATCCCCCCAAAGCAGACTTTATTGTAAATCAGTTGAGCTTCGGTCTTCTTACACGTTACACGTCTGTTCATATTGCGGCCTCTGGCATATGGTGCACATTGGTGCAATCACTATGTGCTGTCGTCAGGAACTTAATTATCGCATACTTGCCAACTCTTCTTAATTGGCTTCAGGGAGATCCCGGGGAGGTGGGCGTGTGAGGGCGGGGCCTGACTGGTCGTATCATTTTGGCCCCGCCCCCTAAACAATTGTCACAATTTTGGCCAATTACAGCTGGGGCAAGGCTAATATAACACAATATGCCTCTTTAAGCCCCGACTCCCGCCACTTATCTATTACTGGCCAAGAACTGGGAGGTTACCCTGCTCTCCCAGGAGGTCTCCCAGAAATGCGGGAGTCTCCCGGACATTCCGGGAGAGTAGGCAACTATGCCTTAAAGAAAAGCAGCTAATGAATCTCTAAAGACTAAAGTGTCTTTTACATTTCTGTCTCCATTACTGACGTCATGTTGTCTTACCTGTCAGTCTTTGATTAAATCTTGGTCTCCATGAAAATGGCCACCTCCATAGGCATCAATACATGGACATAGGATACAATTACTGAACTGTGTCACCATGCCACAGATGGCGAAGCCAACCACGTCTTGTACTGGCTCAGCATCAGGGAGAATGCCAGACTCTTCAGGGAGTGAGGGAGATCACCCCTATTTCAGGGAGTCTCCCTGACATTCAGGGAGAGTTGGCAAGTATTAATTATCGTTGTCACTTCCAGGTGGTAGTACATGGTAATCACCAATGTGTCTGTACACCCAGGGGAGAAGGGAGAGCTTGGGTGTCTACAGAACCATTCAGGATATACAGGAGGACTGAATCTCGGCATCAGAGCTCAGCTGGTGGTGTGGGGCAGATTGGCATATTTGCCCTGGGAGCCCAAAACTTGCCCCACTATTGGGTATACATTTAACACACCGGTTACCTAGACTCACAGTGCAATGTTGCGTGTCCTGAAATGAGGGTGACACACCGCAACACACCCCACGCCCTCTCATGTTACCATTTGATGGGGTGTATAAAATCGAGCAGCACAATCATGTAAAATGCTGACATCTGTATATAAAATGTAAAATAGTAAATGTAAAAACTATTTCCCTTTAAAAGAATAATGCATCCTGTGATCATGCACTCAGGTAACTGTACCCCGCTTCTTAGTGTTAAAATTATTCAGACCGTGACACAATCTAGGTAAATGTTAACATTTTCTTTTGAACATTCCCTATAGTACAATGTGTTTTGCACATGTTGTCATTCCCAGGGCCCCTAGTACAGCATGCATATTGTTTCCAACACTGAATTGAGCTGGTTCAAATATGGGACTTGCTCTCGTCAGATGTTTTCCTTTAAGCACTTGTTGAACTTTCGGCCACAGCAGGAAACAATTATTTGGGGATGAGAGTTACCGGTTACATATGGCTGCAAAGCTCTTTGTGCATTTGGTAAAATGGGGAAGGTTTTGTTTGACATATGCACAAGTACACTGTTGCAATATTACTATTCCGATGTGATTGGTTGTGAGTTGGAGAAGGCGGCACTTGATTGGTGGCCATGTTTCACAACCAATCATATGCCACCCACTCCAGTACTGAACCCTCATTTTTTTATTTATCATTAATAAGCATTTGAAACAAGGGGACACTAATGTATTCACAAGTTTATCATTATTTTTAATTATTTTGTAATCAAGAGCCCAATGTGCATGAATTTGGTGCTCCACATAGCACTGTCACACATCCTTAGCGCATGTAGAGCAAAGGTCATCATCATCATTTATTTATATAGCGCCACCAATTCGTCAGCGCTGTACAGAGAATATTTGTCATTCACATCAGTCCCTGACCCTTTGGAGCTTACAGTCTAAATTCCCTAACACACTGGGAGGTACACCCACAGATTGGGTCTTGATCGGGGATCGAACTCATGACCCCAGCACTGTGAGGCAGAAGTGATAACCACTGAGCCACCACGCTCCAATAACTTTGTCTAAAAACTACAGTACATAAGTCACGATAGGCATAGTATATGACAAACAAGTATGGAAGAGGTGGGCAAGATGGGATCAGACAGGAGGAAAGAGGACCCCGCTTGTAAGAGATTGCATGTAACAGACATATAACGTCCGGGCGCTCGTCATGGCTTCACGTGTGCGCTTGATAGATCACGCCATGTTTTAAATAGGCTCTTCCCGTTTTTCTGTGCCTTCTTCTGGATCAACACAGTAACACTTTCAAAAAGGGGTTAACGTCACAGATTTGCCTTGTGTCAACCTCTCTTACTATGTAGCTATGTCAGTGGCATCTAAATAGATAGCCAAATGCCTCAAGTTTATCAGCAGTGTCTCAGTAAAAGCTGTAATGTAGTCCCTTTGCTACATAGCACATGTATGTGCAGCTAGCAAAACAAACGCTTCCTTGTAAACCATTGAGATGAAGTGCCTAGGACACAGCCCCGGGGGGAGAAGCTTTGTAAAATCTGGGTTCCAAGCAGCAGTAATCCATAGCAATTCCTGATGCATGCCAGTGATTGAGTGCCACCTAGTGGCAGGTGTGGGAAGGACCCCTTTTATTAGACGGACATAGTCTAAAAATGAATATAATGTGACTCATAGGGGCAAATGTATGAAAAGGCGGTTACTTAAAACCCCACGGGTTTTGCCTTTAATGAAATTGCCAGTTTAAAAAATGACGGCAAGGCGGTTTTAAGCAACCGCCTTTTGATACATTTACCCCCTAAACGATTGTGGAGTACATAAAAAATTCATTTTATATGACTCCTTTATTTTACATTACATTTAGGTGCAAAAGTGGCATTGAACCACAGCAACCAATCAGCTTTTATCTGCCTAGTGCAATTTAGGCAATAAAAGCGTCTTGATTGGTTGGATTAGAGCAGGTTTGCACCTAAATGTAATGTTAGCAAATGAGCCCAGGCGAGTAAAAAGCATCGTACATTGAATAAAGTGATTTATTTTGTAGAATACAACTCTTCCTTCTTAGAGAGATTTTTAGTTTTGGAGCCCTGCTGTTACCTGTAGCCGGCAGCCAGACCGGGCTAAACGCTTACAGAGCAGGAGCACTCGATCCATCTGCTAATGGTTGTACTAAAGCACAAGTGAGGTACTGCAATATATTGTAGCAGAACTGAAACCTATTGTCTGTGGAGAGGTTTGTGATTTATCTTTGGTCTCTCTGCAGACAATAGAAGCACTCTATTCCGCTCTGTTGAATAGGGCTGGATGGATTGAAGCCCACTGTCTGGTGAGTCACAGCTGCTGCCTGCACATAGACAGCGGGGTCTGGCTCCCAGTGGCAGGTAATGGTGGGGGTCCCGGTGTAGCCTATTTGGACAAGTAAATGAAGAATGGGGTGGTTGGCCAAAACAGCCCCTTTATACCCCTGGTTAATTCATCTAGACAATAAGTGGTCTGTGACCAGTTTCTCCTGGGTACAATTAGTCATGTTGTCATCTATGCACTTGAAATTGTAGCCGAATATATGACGTATAACAGATAAAGAGGAGGCAGATACAATCTGCTCATAAACTGCAAAGTCCCTTTAACTAACTCTGCATGGAGCATTCAGCTTGTAGCATTATACAGTTCAGTCATGGCGACTATTTCACATGTAAGTAATAATTGTTTGCTTGCACGCCCACGGTTCTCCGCTAGCCATTAAAGACTGCACGGTACAAGATATGGTTTGTTTACATGTGTAACTCAAGGCTAAGGGCTAGATTTACTAAGCTGCGGGTTTGAAAAAGTGGGGATGTTGCCTAAAGCAACCAATCAGATTCTAGCTGTCATTTTGTAGAATGCACTAAATAAATGACAGCTAGAATCTGATTGGTTGCTATAGGCAACATCCTTGCTTTTTCAAACCCGCAGCTTAGTAAATCTAGCCCTAAGTCTTTTTTTATTTTTTACTTTCATTTGAAATGATTATTGGTTGGAAAGAGCCAATGCAGCGTTATTATTTTTGCAAGGATTTCGCCGTGACGTTTTCCTGGCTGTTTTTCCATGTTCACAGCGACTCTTTCACAGATTTCTATTTTATTTATTTATTTTGCGAGGATTATTTCCAGGTGGAAACTCTGAATAAGCCGTAGAGAGACAGAGAGAGAGAGAGAGAACAGGCAGTGAGGGAAGCCAGAGGCCGGACGAGAAGCTCCCTGATCCTTTTACTTTTGTTAGCCGAACAGAGCGTGAAAACTGAGCTCATCACCTTACATTACCTTTTACCCAGGCACTGGCCTTCCGAAGTATTTCCTGCCCTTTATTCAGAGAGGATTGAACCTTCTCAGGCTTCCTAAACAGTTCCTTCCCACAGCATTGTTCAACGTGCATATGATTAAGCTGGGGTGCATCTGTTAGCCATGTCCTAGTCTGGCTTGGCACAAACATGCAGAGAAAATGTACACTAAAAATAAAATAGCAAACAGTAGAAAGTCCTATATCAATGAGCGATCTCATGAGATGTGCACATTGTATTATATCTAGAGTAATATTAGGCAGTTTTTGTTCTATTGCTGCAAAAAGTTCAGGAGTAAAAGAAACATTCTATTTATTGATACACATCACTTCACCAGACTGATAGAAATCAACTCAAACACACACTGCACTAATACTACGCTACACACACTATGCATATATAGACCATACTTGCCAACTCTCCCGGAATGTCCGGCAGACTCCCGAAATCTGGATCGGCAAGTCTCCTGCATCCCACAATTCCCTGGCCAAAATGGGGCGATTTGCGGTTAATCGCGTCATTTCAGCACCGCCACCGTGGCAAAACTGCATTTTCATCGCGTGGGTGGAGCCAAAATGACGCGATTCGCACTGCTCCTCCCCCTCCTGCCCTCTAGTCACTCCCTTCTCCCGGACTGCACTGCCTGAAAGTCGGCAAGTATGATATAGATCATACTTGCCGACTTTTCGTTTTTTACCTCAGGAAGATGCCATAAGGAGGGGGCGTGGCTAGGGGCAAGATGGGCCGATCACATCATTTGGTCCTGCTCCCGTGGTGAAATTCTCATTTTGCAGTAGGGCCAAAATGACGCGATTCCCTTCAAATCACGTCAAGCTGAGATCCTACCCACTTCTCTAAGAAGTGGGCAGGATGTGGAGAATTGCCTGCTCTCCTGGGAGTCCGGGAGACCTACCCTGAATTTTCGAGTCTCCTGGACATTTCGGGACAGTAGGCAAGTATGACATAGACCTCACTCTTTGACTCTGGGAGGTCCCGGAGGGGAAGAGTTAGGAGGCCCCGCCCCGGCAATGCAGTGAAGCAAATGCGCCATTTTGCTGCGTGGGCGTGCAAAATCACACAATTCACTGTAAATCGCGTCATGGAGTGGACATAGCCTGCTCTCCCGGGAGACCCACCCGGAATTCGGGAGTCTCCCGGACACTCTGGGAGAGTGGGAAAGTATAACATAGAGACGCTGGGTTAGGAGCAAAACATAAAAAGCAGCAAATTTGCACCTTGGCAAAACCATGTTGCATTGCAGGGGGAGATAAATTTAAAATATGGGGACAGGTTTATAGTTGGGGTAGTGCGTGTCCCACAGGAACTTTAAATTTCAGCGTAAAAATAAAGTTACCAGGTATTTGTGCGCTACATAAAAATTAGTCAGTATTTTCCATACGTGCTAAATAAGAAACTAATTTGCACCCCTTTCTTTGTAACATGGTTTGTCAGGAGCAAATTTACTCCTTTTTTTTTTGCTTTGCACTTAACTCAGCATGTACGGGTCTAGGTACACTCTGCTTTGACACACACACACTATAATACAGAAATGGAAGTTGCTCAATCAGTTTATAGGTTTACAGCAGGATACATCTAATACATACGTGGAATATAAGTCCCATAAGAACTCACAAGCAAAAAAAGGATTCATTTATTGTCACATGTTAATAATATAGCCATTAATGAAAAAAAATGTAATAAAAATAAAGGGGAGGTGAGATTCCCACCATTTATTAGGATGTTATTAATGTCTACTGTACATAAAATGCATTTTTACAGCTTCTCTTGATTACAAACACATGTTCTAGCATGTATACACAGCCGTCATCACTGGTAACTGGCACTTACAGCCATCCTGATGCTTGTGCAAGTGATACGACAGAAAAACACCTTTTAGATGCCCGAACTTGAATCGGACACTGCTGTGTACGCTGGAGCTTGGCACCCCCTTACTGTACATTGACTACATGCATATGCCCTTCCCCCTCCCCTTACCACCCATGAATGCACAGGCTGCTGTAAGTCATACTTGCCAACTTTTCCTCGTTGGCTTCAGGGAGATCCCGGGGGAGGTGGGCGTGCGGGGGCGTGGCTTGACAAATCTCATCATTTTGGCCCCGATCCCTAAACGATTGTCAAAATTTTAGCCAATTATAGCAGGGGATAAGATGACGCGATATTTGCGTCATTAAGCCTCCCCCCGCCATTTATCTATTGTGGGGGCAAGAACCGGGAGGTTGCCCTGCTCTCCCGACAGGTCTCCCAGAAATGCGGGAGTTTCTCGGACATTCCTGGAGAGTAGGCAACTACGAGCTAAAGAAAATCAGCTAATGAATCTCTTAGAGACTGAAGAGTCTTTTACATATCTGTCTCCATTATTAAAGTCTTGTTGTATTACCTGTCAGTCTTTGATTACATCTTGGTCTCCATGTACATGGCCACCTCCATAGGCATCAATACATGGACATAGGACACAATTTCTGAACTGTGTCATCATGCCACAGATGGCGAAGCCAACCACAGCTTGTACTGGCTCAGCATCAGGGAGAATGTCAGACTCTTCAGGGAGTGAGGGAGATCACTCCTATTTCAGGGAGTCTCCCTGACATTCAGGGAGAGTTGGCAAGTATGCTGTAAGTGTCCTTTACGCTCAGAGATGACGTGGATGTTCTTGCGTTCTCTGGCGTACAGCCCGGTTCTGGGCACGCACAGAAAGAGTTCACGCAAAATACAGCACATTTATGTTCCTTAATGAGAAGGGCGACAAAATTGATAAAGGGTATGGAGTCATTAAGTTATGAGGAAAGGTTAGCCAGTTTAGGCATGTTTACTTTAGAAAAGAGGCGTCTAAGGGGAGATATGATTACTATGTACAAATACATTGAGGGTCAATACAGAGAACTTTCATGGGAACTTTTTACCCCAAGGACCATACACAGGACACGTGGTCATCCCCTAAGGTTAGAGGAGAGGAAATTTCACAACCAGCAAAGGAAGGGGTTCTTTACAGTCAGGGCAGTCATTGCCAGGGAAGGTTGTGATGGCAGATTCAATAGATATGTTTAGGAAAGGGTTAGACAAATTTTTAGCAGAAAGGTGTATCCAGGGATACGACCGTTAATTAAAATGAAGGATAGATGTGGATATAGGGTAAAAATAGGACTGCAATATTGAGTCTGGGGGGATTTTCACGATTGAAACAGATTGGCAGTTGCTTACTCTGGATCAATTTCAAATATAAGTGCAGGATCGCAGGAGATCCAAAATAGGTTAAACTTGATGGACTGGTGTCTTTTTTCAACCTCATCAACTATGTTACGACTATGAATGAGGCCCTTGAAGCTAAAGTAAAGCAAATAAATAGCAATTTGTTCCTGGAGAAACCATACAACAATGTAAGGGGTGCAAATGAATTATTTACTTATTTATGTTGCGTGCAGGGAAAATATTATCTAGTGTTGCATGTAGCACACAAATACCGGACTTTATTTTTTTACACAGCAATTTAGAGTTTAGTTAGGACACCCCCCCGCCCCAACTCTAAACCTGTCCGCACATTTTAAATTTGCTCCCTCTCCCCCTCAATGTATGGACACAGATGTGTCATTAATGAAAAGGGCAATTAAATAAATATTTCTTCCTAATGATATAAAAACATGTCCAAAAAGCTTAGAAGAACCAAAACACAAAAAACAACCAACATATTAAGTAAAGGTTGCAGGAGAATGTGTACAAGTCAATGAATTCAAATTAATGAAAGTCATCTGAACATGGAAAATCCCTTAAATGAGATACAAGTTCAGTATGTATATCATACTTACCAACTTTTTTAAGTTGGTGTCCGGGAGACTCTCTGTAGCAGGTGGGCGTGCGGGGGGGCGGGGCGCGATTCACCGGGAATCGCGCCGTTTGGGATATAATTCTGCCCACTTCACTAGGAAGTGGGGCACTTCCTAGTGAAGTGGGCAAAATTCGGGAGATTGTCACACTCGCCCGGGAGTCCGGGAGACTCTCGCAAAATGCGGGAGTCTCCCGGACATTCCGGGAGAGTTGGCAAGTATGATGTATATAACAGTCTGGGTGGTCCCTGAGCTGCTGCCGTCCGCTCTGCATAATCAGAGGGAAGCCGTCCCACGATAGTGGAACTCCGCAGCAACTGTTGTTTATTTAATTTTTACAATTCTGTCGTTCCACACGCAAGCTGTCCCTAACACATCCCAAGGCACGTTGTAGTGCTGTCAGCATAGTACTGGGCCAGTGTTATAATTACAGTTTACATGTAGCTAATTATTGTAGCGTTCTGAAAATAATAGCTTTCAAATATTGCATGATTTTACGTTTATAGAGTATGTGCGGAAAGGATTAATCCACCAAAAGTGGGATTGTGAGAGATGAAAAATAATATTGTTGTATTTCTACCACATACAACAACATACGCAGTATAGCCTTCCTGTAAAGTAATGGTATTACAATCCAGAGAGGATATTAGTTAGTGGATGCTGCAGATTAAGTGACGTACAATTTTAAAGTACCCTGGTGTATTATGGAAGAGATGTATTGGAAGAGGGCGTCCGGTACTGGGTTAGTACTAGGAGGCAGAGACGTAACTTAAAATTTTAGCGCCTGGGACAAGAAAGAAAAATGCTGCCTCCCTCAGGGGCGCACAGAGGATTTTTCAGGGTGGGTTTCCTCCACCCCCGAAAAAAAAAAAACCCCTAGAGAGCTGCCGCGCATGCGCCCGCACATGCGCGGCAGCTCCGGTTCGGCTGCACTGTACTATACAGCAGCTGCGGCGCTGTCAAAGAAGCGTCCGCGGCGATGCTGTATACAATACAGCACCGCCGCGGACGCTTCTTAGACAGCGCCGCGGCTGCTGTATAGTACAGTGCCGATATGTAGGGCACTTTTTTAGCTGAGGGGGGTTTCTGGAGACCCAGAAACCCCCCCTGCGTGTGCCATTGTCCCTAGCCCTTAATTTGAATCAAATGAACCTAAAATATTCATAAACGGCGCGCCCCGCTTCAGCGTTGCGGCCTGGGCGGTCACCCCTATTGCACAACCCTAGTAATCCAGGGAGGGTGAGCTTTAGAGCAGTAGGCAATGCAGGAAGGAAGGAAGACGGGGAAACCAGGAAGGTCGTGGAAGGGGATTGGAAAAAGCCGGAATCATTGAAAGCAATTGCAGATTTCTGTACTGTTCTGCTACTGCAGGTAGTTCTGAGCTCTTTTTATTGTGCATCTATTACAAGACCAGCGTTTTGTTGTTGCATGTCTCAATTTTCAAGAATTAAAAATAAATATACTTTTCAAAGGGTGTTTCACATAAAGCAATCAAACACTTATTAGACATTGTAGTTTACCATGGTAATCTACCAAGCAGCCATAAAACAACATACTAGGGGCAGCACGGTGGCTCAGTGGTTAGCACCTCTACCTCAGAGCGCTGGGGTCATGAGTTCTATTCCCGACCATGGTCTTATCTGTGTGGAGTTTGTATGTTCTCACCATGTTTGAGTGGGTTTCCTCCCCCACTCCAAAAACATACAAGTAGGTTAATTGGCTACTATCAAATTGACTCTAGTGTGTGTGTGTATATATATCTGTGTATGTTAGGAAATTTAGACTGTAAGCTCCATTGGGGGCAGGGACTGATATGAGTGAGCTCACATTTGTATAAGGGTCTGTTTGCATTTTGGGACACAAACACAGGAGAAAAAAGGTTTGTGTGAAACACGTTCATCCTCCTTAGACTGTATAATCTTGTAGGCTGTACTAATCGCCAAGAGTATAGATTGTACATGTACTAATAACCAGTGATTTTACAGAGTTAGTTTGTGGGCTCAACCAATCTTTGTTAGAAGCCTATTTCCAGGGAACCAATGAGAGGAATGAGGTAGATTGACAGGCTGCGTTTCAGCAAGCATGTCAATGTGGCAGTGTCTGTGAGGGGTGCGAGTGTTTGATCCTTTTGGTGGGAGAATCGGGACATCCTTGTGCACTTGGGATCCTCTCTTTTGTGCCAACATGCAAAAAAACAAGATTTTTAGCTGTGGAACGATATTCAAATGCGATTAGATTTCTTCACAAGCTGCTTCTTACGGGTGACACGGAGGTGACCAGGGCTGCCAAGAGGAATTCAGGGCCCCGGTACAACAAATTCATGCCCCCCCTTATAGTTGAGTAAGCAAAAAAAAAATTCATGGGTATGGTCACACAATTGGGGGCATGGCAATGCGCCGTTGGGGCGTGGCTAGCACAATAAAATCAATTGGTCCTGAATTCCGCGGAGCATGACATTTGTCCAAGCACTCCTGACTTTCAGGACATCTAGCACCCTTGTGTAGTATAGGAAGAATGCAGTGTGTACAGAAAGAGTTCAGTCTTGGCCTGCGCCTACTGGGCTCACCAAACATTGACACTACTAGAATCACAACATTTCACACACTATGCTGCTCTGTCCTACCTGTTCTTCTCACTTTCTCAACCTGTGGCTGCTGGTTTCTTTAGTTGCGGCTTGTCTGGATCCTGGAATGTTGGAGGACCTATTTGGGGGAAAAATGGCTACATTTAGAAAATTACAGCCAGCCCCACCGTTAAATCAATAACATCCATGATTAATAATTAGGCCTTCCTCCAGCCCCAACATTAAAATAGTATTCCCATTACCCCGCAAACAAAATAGCAGCCATTAATTAGCCACCATCTACCTCACACACACTATATTTCCAAAAGCTCCGTGCCATCACACACACATTACTGTGTCCCGTTATCATCACCACGCTATGCTCCCTTATGATCACACTGCGCCCTCCATGCTGCCTTTGCCCCTTTCTTTAACCCCCTGTGCCATGCTACTTGTCCCTCTTTTCTTTAACCCCCTGTGCCATGCTGCTTGTCCCTCTTTTTTTAACCCCTCTGTGTCATACTGCTATTGTCCCCCTCCTTTCTTTAACCCCTCTGTGTCATGCTGCTATTGTCCCTCTTTTTTTAACCCCTCTGTGTCATGCTGCTATTGTCCCTCTTTTTTTAACCCCTATGTGTCATACTGCTTGTCCCTCTTTTTTTAACCCCTCTGTGTCATGCTGCTATTGTCCCTCTTTTTTCAACCCCTCTGTGTCATACTGCTATTGTCCCTCCTTTCTTTAACCCCTCTGTGTCATGCTGCTTGTCCCTCTTTTTTTAACCCCTCTGTGTCATGCTGCTATTGTCCCTCTTTTTTAACCCCTCTGTGTCATGCTGCTTGTCCCTCTTTTTTTAACCCCTCTGTGTCATGCTGCTATTGTCCCTCTTTTTTTAACCCCTCTGTGTCATACTGCTATTGTCCCTCCTTTCTTTAACCCCTCTGTGTCATGCTGCCCCCCCCTGTTTTCCTCCCTTCACTTACCTTTACCTCTCTCTTCCTTGTTGTCTTCTCTGCTGCTCTGTGCTCCATTGCTCCAGACTGACTGAATGCTGGGCGTGACATGATGATGTCACACCCGGCATTCAGTCAGCCTGAGGCAATGGAGCACAGAGCAGCATAGAGGAGGGACGCCGGCGCCACAATCACGTGAATATGGTTTTGTTTCTTTTTAACTACCCTGCTCCCCCCACCAATGACCGAGCCCCGCCCCCGGAAAAAAAAAAGAAAAAAAATTATTTTGAAAAAAAATAAAAAATCGTCGGCGCGAGGGCCCGGGCCGGGCCGCCTGACATGTCCGGGCCCAGGTAATTAGTACCCGCTCCCCCTCCCTCTCGGCGGCCCTGGAGGTGACGGTAATCAGGAATCTTCTATGAGCATCCGACACGGGGAAGCACATTTTTATGTGCACAAATACCAACATAATAAAATCATTTGAAAATATGTAATAAGGACAGTCCCATAGCCCCATCTCTCACATGAGTTATTACCAATGAGGCCAATCTAAACTGTATTTTACAGTGACATTGTTACCAGAGGAGGGCTGACAAATTTTAGCCCGAGGGGGCAAGACTTTACGCATCATCATCATCATCAGCTATTTATATAGCGCCACTAATTTCGCAGCGCTGTACAGAGAACTCACTCACATCAGTCCCTGCCCCATTGGATCTTACAGTCTAAATACCCTAACACACACACACACAGACAGACTAGGGTCAATTTTTGATAGCAGCCAATTAACCTACTAATATGTTTTTGTAATGTGGGAGGAAACCAGAGCACGCGGAGGAAAACCCACACAAGCACAGGGAGAACATACAAACTCCACACAGATAAGGCCATGGTTGGGAATCGAACTCATGACCCCAGTGCTGTGAGGCAGAAGTGCTAACCACCGAGCCACTGTACTGCCCACTCAGCAGCCTGTTATGAACATTTTAAAAAATGCAGATGGCCCGGTGACTTAGTCCAAGGTAGCCCACATAGGGACCGGCTCCCCTTTCCCCAACCCCAGTCTGCCCCTGATTGTTACTGTTTCTCTGCATCTAGATCTGCATTCCTTTCCGAAACTTTGCACTGAGCATTTTTACAGGGGCGAATGTGTTTGTGTATACCTACGCATCTGCTTGACGCACAACAGACACAAAATGAAGTGCGGCATATTTACTTTTATACCCAAGTTATTAAATTACCTTTTTTTGCAGCAAAACAATTTTTTTGGGCTCATATGAAGTTTTTTTAGCGCTACAACTTTTAATATCCATATACCTGTGATAAAGCGTCCACAGGGGCCGTGGCGTTGTCAAGAATAATATTTTAACTTCACAGCAATATTTAAACGACCCCTAAAGTTACTTGTTTCTAATCAGTGGAAAAAGTTGTAGCTCTGCAGCTGGTCTGCTGGTGCTCGTTCCCAGCTTCCTGTCACAAATCATACGGCCATAAAACACTGTATACTTTTTATTTTACTCAGAAGTGGGTCAAAGGGCTAACTGAATGCAATTCACTACAAAGCACATGACCTTGCGAGGCTGCTTTTCATGGAAACAGCTAGATAATGCAGACGTTTAGCATGCCACCGACAAGCCATTTGTCTTTGTTTCATCATAGGAGTCTTTACTCATAGGAGTCTTTACGCTGTGAGCTTAAGTAAAACCGCCAGGTTGGAGGTAACGCGTTGATGCACTGAGCAAAGGAGTGCAAGACTTGTTGCCATGTTTTTAAGCGGTGTTTGGGAAGTCAGCGTTTACTTTCATGGGAATGAGATCCTTTGCCAAGCCAAGATGCCTAAGAATTCCCCGGTGGCTAATTCTCAGCTGGAAAGAAGGGGGGAGGAATACTGTGAGAAGTCCAGACAGGCAGCTATAAGGATCTGGATCTGTATCAGTGTATGTCAGCAGTAGTAGGAACTATACTGCAATATGGGCTTACCTCTGCTTGGATGCATGTGGTATTCATTTATTTAAAGCTTTGTTGTGCAGGGTTAAGCATTAAATCTTTCCGCGTACACTTAATGGAGAAATAAGGAAAAGTATCAAGAAAGAAGATTACATTAGCTTTAACTAAATGCATTCTGTGCTCTTGGGAATCTTCCCCCCCTGTACAATGTAACTTGCAGCTTAAACCGTAGAGATCCCAGGGGTAATTTTTTATTGTAATAATATACAGTCGTGCCATACAGATTTGTCAGAAGACAAAGTACATTTGGCATTTGTCTAGGATATATCATTGAGAGGAGTGGATTAGGGTACATCGGAGGGTCACACCACAGGCAGTGACATCATGGGAACTAACCATAGCTTCCCACGTGACCGTCTGTCACATTCAATCAATGATTAGATAGTCAGATCTTATGTCAGACTTCTTGGAACAACGAGAGTTCTCGTGGTGATGTTCCGTGCGAGACAATGAGACGCACAGATTGACTGTGAAATAGCCTGATATAATC
Source organism: Mixophyes fleayi (assembly GCF_038048845.1). Classification (NCBI taxonomy): domain Eukaryota; kingdom Metazoa; phylum Chordata; class Amphibia; order Anura; family Limnodynastidae; genus Mixophyes; species Mixophyes fleayi. Next base: position 31,342,041 of record NC_134403.1, on the reverse strand, counting down.
TTACAGTATTACTGTTATGTTGTAGTGATCGTCCTCTTGCAGAACTAGTTGTGGGAAATGTTTCTAGCGTGTGTGGGCAGAGTGTGGACACACTGAGATGGAAACGGAGGAAATGGGGTGGAAAGAAATTAAGTGATTATATGGTGAAGACCACAGGAGAAGCTAAAGTTGTCAGAGCAGTATCTCAAGGAAAAATGGACAGAATTTAAACTAAATGGATCAAGGGTGGACGCGAATTGAAAACACCTGCAATAGGACTGCATAGGAGGAGGTGCAGTTTAAATGCAAACAGTTTGCAATGAATAGAACCCTACAAGATTCTACTTCATCATCATTGTTAATTCATAAGGATTCCGTATTTTTATGTGTCCCTGGTTATTTAGTCTGGTTACCTATTTCATTAGTGTATTCATTTACTCTTAAGAACAGAAGTAACACCAGTTTCAGTGGCCCAACATTGCAAAAAGAAATGTCATATTGACCAGTTGCACAGTGCAACTTCTTTTGTCCTGTATGATGGGTGTCAGTCACATGACCTGTTCTTAGTCTTTATTTACGGTCAACTGCTTAGTGCCACTTCTATTATGCAATTCTAAGTATCTGTTCATTTCCTGTAGGTTTTATAAAAAGTTTATTGCAGTATTTAAAAGGCAATAAAAAAAGAAAGAAAAGTACTACGTTCTCGAAAGGCACACCTAAAAAATGTCTACTACATTAAATAAAGAGAAGGGACTCTTTTAAAGAGTATTTTAAAGGGTTGTCCACCTTCACACAACTTTGCTGTATTAGTTGTCGCAGCCCGTAGCAAGTACTTATCTAGCACCTGCTTGTGTTAGCACTGTGCGTCTTGTGTGACTCTGTGACTTCCAGTATCAATGCAACCAGAATTGTGTTTATTCCTCACATTGCAATGGAGCTGTCCTTGGCCATTGGGCTGAATGCAGGGATTTAATCTGCCTTCATCTGTTGTATCATCCAGGGACTGGCATGGCTGGGTGGCAAGGGGGCATCTACCCCCCCTCCCCTGGCCAGTTCCATAGTGTGATACCTTGGGTTGGGCCACTGGGCTATCTGCATTTTTTTTCTTTGAAATGTTGCTAATGGACTGCTGAGCCGAGTCTTGTCCCAACCAGGCTAAAATTTGAAAGCCAGCTCCTCACGTCATCCACTACATGATCCAGCACGATCCAAGACATTGTTCTCGAGCGGCACAGTCATGGCTCCAGGAATAGTATGTTAGGATTTAGTTGTGTGCCGCAGATCATTATGGATAGGGCAGCCATTTATAAAGATCTGAGGTATCATATGACCTCAAGTTTGCTCAGGCCATAAACTCCACCGATACGTACTTTTAGGTATTAAATTATCGTTAGGTTATAAAGCTATTCCAATTTGTCTTGACAGGAGTTTCAATTACTATTACAGAATAACTATTATTATTAGAAAGGACTCATCATCTCAGTGACAGTCTTGTATGTTTAGGACATTTCTGTTCAGTGGCTACATTTAGTCTATGGGGTGAGCTGCTTTGCGTGCTAGCTGGGTAAATTAACATGCTGGACATCCTCATTAGCATAATAATTGCCAGAGCCACGGAGCCTCTCCTGGGTCATCAGGAGTGTGTGTGTTAAGGGGGAAGGGGGTACTTTTGCTAGAGGCTTGTCAGCCTTTATTAACACATGTCTTAAAATGAAAGGTCCTCTGGAGATTTGGTTGGAAAAAAAAGGGTTCTTCACTGGGAAAACTAGGTATATGAGAGAGTGAAATCTGAACTATGTGTTCAGCTGTCAGACGTTGCCACAGGGCCTGGTCTAGTTATATACCCTGACCTGTGTTACTGTATGATCATGATAATTTATGTTGTAGCACTGTCTTATATTCCCTTGCATGTTGTGCCTGTAAGCCCACCAGTACATTGTGTAATGTAGTGCTGTGAGACAAGTTACTGGTAGATAGTCATGAATCTGACAAGGTTGGAGCGTTAATCTGTCATCATGTTCCTCAGAAAAGACGGGAAAGTGGCAAAGGTTACTCATGTATGGTGTTGATTGTGTACGATGATACTATTCTCTTTAGTTGTAATACTGGTCTAAACAGCTTACTTAGGGTGGTAAAGGATGGGCGTACCAAACTATCCATACTAGCTATACAGTGCTCTGTATCTGAACCGAGAGTGTTAACCATGCTGCATAATCATCCAAGCATGTCGAAATTTAGTTCACTGTGAGTTAGCACAATACTCCACTGGAAGAAGAATTTGAGACTTTATGATGCAGGTCCAGAAATAGTTCTCTCCAGAATCATTATTAGTGATGAAATGTGAATCTATGCAATGGAAGTTCTTATACCTCCAACCAGGAAATGTCTATACCTCCAACCAGGAAGTATCTATACCTCCAACCAGGAAGTATCTATACCTCCAACCAGGATGTGTCTATACCTCCAACCAGGAAGTGTCTATACCTCCAACCAGGAAGTTCCTAAAGCTCCAACCAGGAAGTGTCTATACCTCCAACCAGGAAGTTCCTAAAGCTCCAACCAGGAAGTGTCTATACCTCCAACCAGGAAGTGTCTATACCTCCAACCAGGAAGTGTCTATACCTCCAACCAGGATGTGTCTATACCTCCAACCAGGAAGTGTCTATACCTCCAACCAGGAAGTTCCTAAAGCTCCAACCAGGAAGTGTCTATACCTCCAACCAGGAAGTTCCTAAAGCTCCAACCAGGAAGTGTCTATACCTCCAACCAGGAAGTGTCTATACCTCCAACCAGGAAGTATCGATACCTCCAACCAGGAAGTATCTATACCTCTAACCAGAATGTGTCTATACCTCCAACCAGGAAGTGTCTATACCTCCAACCAGGAAGTATCTATACCTCCAACCAGGACGTGTATACCTCCAACCAGGAAGTATCTATACCTCCAACTAGGAAGTGTCTATAGCTCCAACCAGGAAGTGTCTATACCTCCAACCAGGAAGTGTCTATAACTCCAACCAGGAAGTATCTATACCTCCAACCAGGAAGTGTCTATACCTCCAACCAGGAAGTGTCTATCTCTCCAACCAGGAAGATCCTATAGTTCCCACCAGGAAGTGTCTATACCTCCAGCTAGAAAGTATCTATACCTTCAGGATGTGTTTATATCACCAACCAGGAAGTGCCTATAGCTCCAAACAGGAAGTTCCTATAGCTCCAACCAGGAAGATCCTATAGTTCCAACCAGGAAGTATCTATACCTCCAGGATGTATCTATACCTCCAACCAGGAAGTGTCTAGACCTCCAACCAGGAAGTGTCTATACCTCCAACCAGGAAGTATCTATACCTCCAACCAGGAAGTATCTATACCTCCAACCAGGAAGTATCTATACCTCCAACCAGGAAGTGTCTATACCTCCAACCAGGAAGTGTCTATATCTCCAACCAGAAAGTTCCTATAGCTCCAACCAGGAAGATCCTATAGTTCCCACCAGGAAGTGTCTATACCTCCAGCTAGAAAGTATCTATACCTCCAGGATGTGTCTATATCTCCAACCAGGATGTGTCTATATCTCCAACCAGGAAATTCCTATAGCTCCAACCAGGAACTGGAGACCACAAGTCAAAACAAAATATGTTTAATAAATGAGCTTTTCAAATCTGTCCCTAAATGTACAAGGAGCAGTTATCTGTGTATACCCAAAAATGGATGTAGGTAGAATGCCTGTTATTATAGAGACCATGACTCTCTATGTGAGTTCTCTGTACTCTGTAATTTATTAAACTAAAAATGCATTGTGTACTGTATGTGCAATGCATATCTCCCGATTTTAGCGGGACAATCTCAATTTGAGAGCTTTATCCCGCTGTTCTGCCCGGGGACACGATTGTCCCGCCAGTGGGAAGGTTGGGCGGTATCTTCCGTTCACTTGCTTTAGCGCGCCTGTTAAGAGTGCGTGTTGCAGTGTCTATAGTGAAAGGGAGGTTTCTAAGGGGCAGCTTAGTGCTCCACAGGGCTAGCCAGTCCTCTGGGGAGGTACTAAAATGTTGGGAGGTATGTACAATGTACTGTTTGTAGTCTATGCTCTCACTCATACATATGCTCACCACAATAATGTGCTGTGGGAGTTTATATCCATTCCTGTCTACTCTCCCGGAATGTACAGGATTCTCCCGAACGCCGATGCCAAGATGACACCCCACCACCACCACCCGGCTCTTGCCACCTGTTATGTAGGCAAGTATGTTAATATCACAGCAGTCAGTGATATTAGACTTGTTAGAGAGACTAGAGCATTTGAGGCTGCTTGGTCAAACACAATATTCCAGGTTTAGAAATTATACTGGTCTTTGGGTCACATAGTGTCAATATATGCTTTGTTCCAGCTACCCCCGTACAATACTATGTGGGGGTAGCTGTTTTAAAGTTACACCCATATAGTTGTACCCACATTGGTGTAATACAGTATGTATGTGCCCAAGATGTATTTGTTGTCTTTAAGAAGCAGTGGATTGTGTACTAAATGCAGTTCTCAAAGCAATACTTCTTATCATTCATACTTTGAGAGTGGATGTAAATTAATTAAAATTGTTTTATGGCTACGTCCAGTGATTGTCAATGTCCATGTAGAATTCATTGCTTGATGTGAATAGATACGTCTGCCCAGTAGTAATCCATCAAATGATTATTCAGTATAATTTACATGGCAAATGAATATAACATCATAATGTTGGTATTCTATTATATGTTTGAACAGGCAATAAAAGTGATTAAAACTGCTATATAGATATAGGTAGGTGCCCCTAACAATCCCAAATTCGGGGGAACAGTGATGATTTCTGGTGGCCTATCAGATATGGATGGTGTATTGGCATACGTGGGTGTAGTCTGAGTGGATCTGGAGCATTGAGCATTTGTAGTACACTGTGGAAGCTGGGCTGGGGCTAGTGATGTCTATGATTACCACAGTTTCGGAAGTGTTTTCTGTTCCCACTTATCAAGCACCAAAAATCAAGATGAATTGTCTGTGTATTGTAAGTAGTCCGGATACCAAATGAGAATAGACTGCACGTTTTAACTGTTATACCAAAAAAAGAGAAGGAAAATCCCGCGCTGGGGTACGCTGCTCTGAAAATGCACAATGCAGCTGTAATAAACGGGTAAATTGCTAATCCCCAATAAAAACTCACTAGGAAACAAACAAAAACAGCGCAACAGTGCAATACATGAGACAAAGAAAATATATTCTTAATCAAAAACCAGGGCAGAAATGAGAATGTGATCTCTTCAGACTCATATTCAATACAATTTAATGTTAAAAATACATTAAAAAAACATATATCACCAATACAATAAATGGAATAAGAACCTTTCTTAGACTCATATAGGTTGTTAAGTGTTAGTCTCATGAGTTGGTAAGGACCTTTTAAATACACGTGGATAATCTGGATAAATCACTGCAGTCGGTATCAGGGAGTAGGTATCCCACTGTCAATATTCTCTTAATAAAACGTTGTCCTCACGGACATCGACCGTGATGGTAAACTGAGCTTGGTCCAGATTATTGAGCTCACTGTAAATCCAGGAACATAATATACACCTTCGTAGCAGCAATTTAACAGAAATCTCCACTCATTTTTTCTTGCACCCCATAGAGATTTATACCGTAATTGCATTGAATCTCCTCCTCAAGTGTAACACTGATGTGGATATCAGCAGCTACAAACGTAAGAAACAGCTGGCTGCTTCTGCCTCATGTCAGTTCAGGGCACTCCATGTTGGGGTGCTACAGGTGTGGATTAGTGTCATTATTAGTGGCAACTACCGTTTAATGCCAATAAATGCAAAATCATGCACTTGGGTCTCAAAAACCCAAAGGCTAAATATAGTACTAATGGCACTATAATGGAAACTACTGAGGAGGAAAGGGATCTAGGAGTCACTAGTTCAGGTGACTTAAAGGCAGCTAAGCAATGTAACAAAGCAATGAGGAAGGCAAGTCAGATGCTTGGTTGCATAGGGAGAGGAATCAGTAGCAGAAAGAAGTAATAATACCACTGTATAGGTCATTGGTACGGCCTCATCTAGAATACTGTGTTCAGTTCTGGAGGCCATATCTCCAGAAGGATATAAATACATTACAGACTGTACAAAGAAGAGCAACTAAAATGGTGCATGGCCTACAGCACAAAACTTACCCGGAAAGACTCAAAGATCTTCATGTGTACAGTTTGGAGCAGAGAAGGGAAAGTGGGGACATGATAGAAACTTTCAAATATGTCAAAGGTTTTAACAAGGTACAAGAGGGAAACCTTCTACAAAGGAAGAGAAGTATTAGAACACGAGGACATGCACTGACACTGGGGCGAAGTAGGTTCAGAGGAAATATGAGGAAAAACTACTTCACAGAAACGGTAGTGGATAAGTGGAATAGCCTCCCATCAGAGGTGGTAGAGGCTAATACAGTAGAGCAGTTTAAACATGCTTGGGATAGACATAAGAATATCTTTATAAAGAATAAATGATCAAATAGGGTTTTAGGTACCATAGGTTAATAAAAAAAATGGGCAGACTAGATGGGCCAGGTGGTTCTTATCTGCAGTCAAATTCTATGTTTCTATGTCACTCATGCAGTGTTTTAAGCACCCCCCCTAGCCATTGGCGCTCTATGCAACAGCCTAAGTTCGCCTAATGGTAGTGGGCGCCCTGGGTGTGATACAATCATGGTGGACAGTGATGGCACACATTGCGTCCTCATCGCATCATGGACGGTCTATAATGTCCCACAGACCCTCATGATGTGAGGAGGGGAATGGAGGCAGCAGGATGCTTCCACTGAGAGTTTGTTGGTGGAATGTGCAGGGTCTTCCTGCAGCACAGTGTAGTAATAGGATGCTCCTGTCACACTAATGTGGGAAGAGTTTGGTGAAAAATTCACCTCTATATGATCACACGTCAAATTTGTTTTTATTTTTATCTATTTTTTGCAAAACTGGTGTTTTTTGTTCTGAAAATGAAGTACACAATTCCCTGTTTAAGAATCTGTACTCTAAACTATTCTGGATTGGGAAAAGTGAACAAAACTGCTGACAAACTGCATTCCTGATCTCCTTTCAGTGCAGCACTTTACAGTAAAACTTCTCCATTTATAAGTGTATTTATGAGCATTACTTTTCCACTCATTTCCATTTAATTGGATCAGCACTTTTATTGAACAAATTCCACCAGCTAATATGCTCATTAAATCCAGCAATCCACCGTAACACGGCCGTGTATAGGAAATGTTGCTGTTTCTGCAGTTTTACCCCAGGTTAGATTTATTTCTTGTTTGGATTTGGATTCATGTGTAAAAACTGCTAAACGTTTGCCCTGTGAGAAGAGTACACGCTCGGCCGTTCATGAGGGAGACATTCGTCTGGTCCTGGATTTCCCATTAACTTTTCTATTAAATTAATTATCCTCTACTCAATCCATGTATGCGAAAATGTGAAGCACATCGGTGACCAATCTGAGGTTCATTCAGTCGGAAAGTGTGAAATATCAAACCGGATAAATGTCTCCTTGAAGATATTGGGCATGTTGGCATCATCTGGGCATGGGCAATTCTCTGTCGCTGAGGGGTCCAAATTATGGAGCATTGCATGTCAAAGTTTAAACTGGTATTATTATATTAGATACAAGTTAACCCGTGCATGATACTCATGCATTCTAGTCAAATCAAGCTACTTAAGGTGTTAAAAAGGTTCTTGTCATCTTTATCGCCACACACACACACACGGCGCTAGGCTTTTATATATTAGGTAATGCTAAGAATTTAGTAGGTCAGTGTAGTATATAACTCCGCCCAGCAAGTGGCGCTGCAGCTTGAGCACTCTGTCACCCGGTAGTTTTTTCCACACACACACTAACAAAGCATGTGTGTTCATGAGGTAAAATTACCTCATGAAAATGAGTTTGAGCCCTCAACTCGTAAATTTAGCCTTTACTACCCCTCCCACGGGGGGGGAGGGGGGATGATGGAAGTTAACTGACTTCACTATTATAATTTTTTTGTCAAATAATGTCAGTATACCAAATTTCAGGTCAATTGGATGAGCCCTTTCTAAAAAAATAGTTTTTCCACACACACACTAACACACGCTGCTAGGCTTTTATATATTAGATAATGCTAAGAATTTAGTAGATCAGTGTAGTATATAACTCCGCCCAGCAGGTGGCACTGCAGCTTGAGCACTCTGTCACCCGGTAGTTTTTCCCACACACTAACACACGCCGCTAGGCTTTTATATATTAGATTATTATCATCTATATAAAGACGTGTGTATTTTATCAGAAATAGACACCCAATTGTTCATCAACGCAATTATCTGTACTGGGAAATGGTACAAGATCGCCAATGATAGAATTCTCAGCTGTAGAAAGGAATAATGATCAATGGTCATTACCATCCAGCACAAGTGGTTTGGGTCTGAGATGGGTTGTTAATCCCTTCAGTTTTGTGCCACCTTGTCTTTAGTATTGTTCCTACATGAATTTCCTATGAACTACGAAGGTAAATACATTGTTCAATATTAACCTAAAATTCCATGGCAGCCCTGTAAAATGACAGTTTAATCGTACAGTACAGTATTACTGAAGCCCCTCCCATATAATTAGGACAATGTTCTAATTGGTTTCAATAATGGTTAAAACTGAAATTTCAACAGTTGAGCTGTGTTGACCCACTGACCCTATATCCTAGTATCCAGCATTCCACAGTAGATTTCTGCAGAGCAGGTCCACAAGCTTGTCAGTCAGACTGACTCAGCTACGAAAGCACCTCAGAAGCATGAACATTCCATAAGATACAATGGAATTCTATGGGAGCGCTCATTAAGTACATAGTACACTATGCTGTAAGAAAGATTTGTGAACTCATATTTACTTACGTATAAACACTCCAGATATTTAATATACTGTATATCATACAGTTTTACAAAGTAGGCGTTGCTGCAGGCAAAGCACTACAGTGAATAAGAAGCTGATGGGAGAGCTGTAATTACTATCTTTTCAAACTTACTTGATAGCGGTTAGCCGAATTAGAATTCCATTGTATTTATGTGTTGGAATAACTATAGATCTTCCAATTCCTTTATTTCTGCCCTATGGTGCCCCCATTTGTTTTGTTTTTTTGAAGGGAGTTGTGAGTATGCTGACCATGATTGCAGGGTTTGTCGGTCTTCCTTCTCACATTCATCTCGGTCAGGGGAGGGCTGGCAGACTTTGGCCCGGGGGGCAAGCACAACGCACTGGCCCATAAGTAGCGGCCCATCCTTAAAGGGTGGTTTTTGGTACAATATATATTTATCTATATAAAAAGAGGCTATTTTATTGTTGCTTAATCCATATATATGTTTTTATGCCCAGGCTCAGAGCTGGATTAAGCCTCTGGGGGGCCTGGGCACTTTAGACAGGGTAACACCCTATGATGTAACATGGTTATCATTTTAGACAAATGCACAGGCAATACTGTGTGCACTACTGTTAGGTGCACACAGTTCTGCCTTCACGTGCAGTACACTGTGAAGCGGGACATACCTCCCAACTGTCCTAAGCGAAACAGTCACCCAAATTCAGAACTGCCCCACTAGATTCAGGACAGTTGGCAGACTGTTCTGCTATCTCCTACCTGGTCTTGTCACTGTCATCACTTGTGGCTGCAATTTTCCGTAGCTCATTTGCTGCTTATCTGAATCCTGGAATATTGGAGGCCCTATTTGGAGAAAAAAATGGGTACATGAAATTCAGAAAACTCCAACCAATAATAGTATTTACATTTGATAACTAGACCTATTTCCCTCCGACTAACCCTGAAATTAAATTTAATAGTATTCCCATTTAATAAATAAACCTATTTCCCTCCCTCCAAACAGCCCCAGCAATAAATTAAATAGCATTTACGTTTAATAAATATAACCATTTCCCACAACCATCCCAGGCATTAAATAATTCATAATCACTTTAAATAAATAGACCTCATTTTCCACAAACAGCCCCACATTCAATTAATAGATCACAAACCACCCCAGCAATAAATTAAAGGTCCAATCACACCATCTTAACTTCATAGGCCCCACTATTAAATAAAATTGCCCCACCATCAACACAAATAAACTAGCAATACACACACACACGCACACGCACACACACACGCACACACACACGCACACACACAATACACTGACCACACACACACACTACACTGGCCCCTAACACACACACACAGACAGACAGACAGTATATATGCCACACACACACACTATTAATATAACCCCCCCACCGCACTTACCTTTCTCCATCCGCGCCACGCGTTCTGCACTTCTCCTGACATGGGACGGCACCAATCACATGGTGCGCGTCCCATGTGACAGAAGAATTCTCATTGATAGGCAGAATGCTTGGCCTATCACTCAGCGGGAAGGGGCTGGCCCGAAACACTTTTTCTGACTGGCCCGGGGGACACATGCCCCCCTGCCCCCCGGACCAGCCCGCCCCTGATCTCGGTGGTTATTTTAAAGGGGTGAGTGAATGAGGTTTGCAGGTGCTAACTGGGGGCGCTTGCTTTAAAGTCCCGCAAACCAACTAAGCGTAACGTTGTGTTATTGAAGAGCAGATGCTTGAATTAGGGATAACAACTTCTATTTAAAAACAGATTGTTTTGGTTTCAGTCTTGGCAAAATGGATGTTTCGTATGAAAAGATCAGATATACGAATACAACTGTCCTGGCCTTAGTCCTACATAACGGAAAAAGGCTTCACAAACTTTTCCTTGCTCAGCCTAAAATTTTGTGTTCTGCGATTGATAACAAATTACTTGTTGCTTAAAATTAAAAAAAAAAAAAGTCAAATACTTGCTAGCAAGACTGCGCATCCAGTATACAACAATTTATCAAGAGCATACGCACGTAAAGAATAAACACTGGCGGATTGGCAAACGGCAGGGTGTTTTTTCTGGGTGGTTGAGACGAGCCGTTCATCCCACCATGGAAAACCGTGAAGTTTAGATATTGGACCAGTGACCAGAAAGGTTGAACATTAAAACTAATGGTGAGATTATACAAGAATTGACATATTCTAAAAGCAATATCTGTTCTGTGCTACAATTCCTGTTAATGCTACTGTGTCTTAGAGATGTTTTAGTCTATAATTGCAATGCACAAGGTTTAGTCCAACCGTGTAGTTTGAAGTGCATCTAGATTTAGCCAAAGCACATGGGATTGCAGAGAGGCGTGTATAGAGCGCATTTTAAACGTTGTTCCTTGTAAGGGTTTGGGCAGCACGGTGGCTAAGTGGTTAGCACTTCTGCCTCACAGCGCTGGGGTCATGAGTTCAATTCCCAACCATGGCTTTAGCTGTGTGGAATTTGTATGTTCTCCCCGTGGTTGCATGGGTTTCCTACGGGTGCTCCGGTTTCCTCCCACACTCTAAAAACATACTAGTAGGTTAATTGGCTGCTATCAAAATTGACCCTAGTCTCTCTCTCTCTCTCTGTGTGTTAGGGAATTTAGACTATAAGCTCTAATGGGGCAGGGACTGATGTGAGTGAGTTCTCTGTACAGCGGTGCAGAATCAGTGGCGCTATATAAATAAATGATGATGATGATGAAGGGTTTGAATTTTGCACAAGTTCCGAACTGGTATCTTCAGGTCTTGTCCTATAGTGTCAATGAGATGCATTCTGTGCCTCCATATACTCACCCGCCACTGTTCTCCTAGCTCCTGCACTCTCCAGTAGGTAACATGTTGGTGGTGCCCAATACGTTGCCTGTTGGGAGAAAAAATAGGGTAGCAGGACAGTGCATCATCTCGCTCCAAATAGACACATCAGCTAAATATTTCAGATGTGATGTTCCACCCAAAACTTAAAACTGCTTAAAGATTAGCCCACTTAAAACCTGATTTTTAGCCAACAGCCCCAACTCTGTGCTAGCAGAAGCATTGGATCTCCATGCAGCTTGAGATAACCACTTACTCCAGCACTGCAACACTTTTTTGTCCCCACCTAGACAGCCAGGAGAAAAAGAGGTTCAAATTATGATGTGTGTGAAGATACGTGGTTCACTCGGACGCGGTATTAGGGGACAAATAGAAGGATTATTATTATTATTATTAATTTTTATTTATAGGGCGCCACAAGGTGTCCGTGGCGCCGTACAGGGACAAAAACGAATTACAATACAAGGTGAGACAGCACAGTACAGTAAACATAAAGCACAGTAACTCAGTAAGCTCAATGCACAGCTAGTGAGGGCGAGGGGAGTATCCGCAAATGACGGGGCCCAAAAGGAGGGCGCGGAAGACAGGGAGACCCCCAGAGGGGGGAGGACGGCCCTCGAAGAGGAGGGCAAAGTAGCTGGAGAGCAGAGTTAGAAGTGGTGAAAACAGGAGGATAGATGGCCCTGCTCAGAGGAGCGTACAATCTAAGGGGAGGGGTGGACAGATGGAGAAACACAGGGGAGAGAGGGAGAGTAGAGGGACGGAGGCAGGGAAGGGGAAAGAAGGGGGAGAGGCAGAGGATAAGGTAGGTAGTTAAGTGGGAGACTGGAAGGCTTTAAGAAAAAGGTGGGTTTTTAAAGCCCGTTTGAAACTGGACAGGCTAGGGGAAGTCCTGATGGAGGGAGGGAGCTTGTTCCAGTGGAGGGGGGCAGCGCGGGCAAAGTCTTAGATACGCGTGTGGGAGGAGTTGATGAGGGGGGAAGATAGGCGACGGTCATTGGCAGATCGGAGAGGACGGGATGGAGCGTGAATAGATAGGAGTGTGGAGATGTAGGGTGCAGTGGCGTTGGCGAGGGCCTTGTATGTAAGAGTGAGGAGCTTGAACAGAGTTCTGTAGGGGAAGGGGAGCCAGTGGAGGGATTGGTAGAGGGTGGAGACAGAAGAGGAGCGGCGGGAAAAGAGGATAAGCCTAGCGGCTGCGTTAAGTACAGATCGAAGGGGAGCGAAATGAGAGAGGGGGAGGCCAGTAAGGAGGAGGTTGCAGTAGTCCAAGCGGGAGATCATCAGAGAGTGAATAAGGCATTTGGTGGCATCTTGGGAGAGGAAGGGCCGGATGCGAGCGATGTTACGCAGCTGGAAGCGGCAGGATTTAGCAAGAGAGAGGATATGGGGTCCAAAAGAGAAAGAGGAGTCGAGGGTGACACCAAGGCAGCGAAGTTGGGGGACAGAGGAGAGATAGAGAAGTTGTCGACAGTGATGGAGAGGTCGACAGAGGATGAGGTATAGGGGGGAGGAAAAACTATTAGCTCGGTTTTGGCGAGGTTGAGTTTGAGGAATCGAGAGGACATCCAGGAGGAGATGGCAGAGAGGCAGGCGGACACCCTAGAGAGGAGGGAGGGAGAGAGATCAGGAGAGGAGAGGTATAGTTGAGTGTCGTCAGCATAAAGGTGGTAGTTGAAGCCGAAGGAGCTGATGAGTTCACCCAGAGAGGAGGTGTATAGAGAGAAGAGTAAGGGGCCCAGAACAGAGCCCTGGGGGACCCCGACTGGAAGGGTGGACAGGGGGGAGAGAGACTCAGTGGTGGTGACAGAGAAGGATCGGTCAGCGAGGTAAGAGGTGAACCAGGACAGGACAGGGCCAGAGAGGCCGAGAGACTGGAGGGTGTGGAAGAGGAGGGGGTGGTCAACGGTGTCGAAGGCTGCAGAGAGGTCAAGGAGGATGAGAAGGAAGAAGTGGCCCCTGGCTTTAGCAGAGAGGAGGTCATTGGTGACTTTAGCCAGGGCAGTTTCAGTGGAGTGAAGGGGGCGGAAACCAGACTGGAGAGGATCAAGGAGGGAGTGTTCAGAAAGGTAGGAGGTGAGACGGCTGCAGACGAGCCTCTCGAGAATTTTGGAGGCAAAGGGGAGAAGAGATATGGGGCGATAGTTTGAGAGAGAAGTGGGGTCGAGATTAGGCTTCTTAAGAATGGGGGATACGAGAGCATGTTTGAAGGAGGAGGGGAAGATGCCGCAGGAGAGGGAGAGATTAAAGAGGTGAGCGAGGTGGGAACAGGTGGTGGGGGAAAGGGAGCGAAGAAGGTGGGAGGGGATGGGATCCAGGGGACAGGTAGTAGGGGGGAGGAAGAAATGAGAGAGTGGACTTCCTCGCCCGTGGTGGGGCGGAAGGAGTGGAGGGGAAGGTGTTTAGGGGGGAGGACGGAAGAGTGGGAGGGGTAGAAGAGAGAGTGGAGGAGGAGATTTCAAGTCGGATGGCCTCAATTTTAGAGGAGAAAAAGGAGGCGAAGTCGGAGGCAGTCAGGGAGGAGGGGGGGAGGGGAGGGGGCCAGGAGAGTGCTGAAGGTGGCGAAGAGGCGGCGGGGGTTAGAGGACTGGGAAGAGATGAGGGATTTAAAGAAAGATTGTTTGGCGAGAGAGAGGGCAGAGCTGTAGGATGAAAGGATGAATTTAAAGTGGAGGAAGTCAGCCAGGGAGCGAGATTTTCTCCAGTGACGTTCGGCGGTACGGGAGCATTTTTGGAGGAAGCGGGTAAATTTGGAGTGCCAGGGTTGGGGTTTGGAGCAGCGGGGGTGGACGGAGTGGGCAGGGGCAACTGCATCCAGAGCGGAGGTGAGGGTTTGATTGTAGAGGGAGACCGCCTGGTTGGGGCAGGCCTGGGAGGAAAGGGGAGGAAGGAGGGTATCGAGAGAGGAGGACAGAGAGACAGGGTCGAGAGCGTCGAGGTTGCGTATGGACAGAGTAGGTTTGGGCAGGGGGAGGGGAGCAGGAGAAGAGGAGAGGGAGAAAGAGAGGAGATGGTGGTCAGATAGAGGAAAGGGAGAGATGGAGAAGTCAGAGAGATTACAAAGGTAGGAGAAGACAAGATCAAGAGAGTGACCAAGGCAGTGGGTAGAGGAGGAGGTCCATTGGGTGAGACCAAGGGAGGAAGAGAGGGTGAGCAGTTTGCTGGAAGCAGGGTCGGTGGGGTTGTCGATGGGGAAGGTAAAGTCACCGAGAATGATTGAGGGGAGGTCGGAGGAGAGGTGGTGAGGAAGCCTTGCAGCAAAGTTGTCAAGGAAGAGGGAGGTGGGGCCAGGGGGGCGGTAGATGACAGTGACGCGGAGGTGGATGGGGTAGAAGAGGCAGATGGAGTGGGCTTCGAAGGAGGAGAAGGAGAGGGAGGGTTCATGGGGAATGACACGAAAAGTACAGGTGGAGGAAAGGAGGAGGCCCACTCCACCGCCTGGGCGGGCTCCAGGCCTGGCGGAGTGGGTGAAGGAGAGGCAACCATAGGAGAGGGCAGCGGGGGAGGCAGTGTCAGAGTCGGAGAGCCAGGTTTCAGTAATGGCAAGAAGGTTAAAGGAGCTGGATAGAAAGAGGTCGTGGACAGCAGTCAGCTTGTTGCGGACGGATCTGGCATTCCAGAGGGCACAGGAGAAAGGGGGAGAGGAGAGGGGGGAGATGGGGATAAGGTTAGCAAGATGAGCAGTGCGTGGGGGAGGGCGGGGAGAAACGAGAGAGGTGTGGCGGGGGGAGAGTATGGGTATGGAGTGAGAGCGGGGAGGCATAGTAGGAAGAGAGAGTAACAGAACAGTGAGAAAATGGGGACAGTGAAAACAGGTAAGAACAATGGCAGGAAGGCAATGACAAGGTGGAAGACAAAGGATGATTTATTCTGCAGAACAGGATTATGTACAGCACGGTCTCGTAATGATAGCAGGTTCAACAAATGAGGAAATCAGTTCAAATAAATCCAATGAGATATGTTCCACAGCGTATCTCTGGCAGAGCATCACCTCTCACCATCCCAGGATAGCCTCTTTTATCACCTCCTAATTCCACCTTGGGATCTGCCTGTCCAGGGGAGTTGCAGAAGGTCTCCATTGGTGGGCTGCTTACACTATCCAGCCCCCTCCCCTACCTCCCCAGGTGTTTTCCCTCAGGTGACCCTTGCTGGGTCCAGCTCCTGGCTATCTGTAGAGCTCACTAGTGGACAATAGGGAGCAAACAGAAATAACAATGGTAGCTTAATTCACTTAACTCCTGAGTGTTCCCTGTGGAGGTGGAATTTAACCCATGAAGTACTTTTCCAAGGAGATGTTATAGTTACATCACTGATACTTCCTGATAACAACATGGCTAAAAAGTGCAGTTCAGGTATGGATTAGATTAAGGGGTTAGATTAACACCATACACCATGCCTGTTGCTTTACAACGTGCTAATGTCTAATAGAATTGGCAACTGTGTTGAAAACTCACACATCAATATTTGAGCTTAAGCAGTTCCTAGTTGTTGATGCAGGGACAACAAGCCATTGCACTACTATCAGGGGTGAGATATCCTAAACTACAAGAGTCCCTGGCATAAGGAACTGATTATATTCACATACTACTAGTTTGTCCACACAAGCATTAGCCCACAAAACGTGTAGAGTGTAGAATTAAACCTAACCCTAGGAATTCTGGGGAGACTACTTGCCCGCATTGGTCAACCGGTGTCTCTAGAACTGACAGCTTTGTTACAAGGATACAGAGATGCTGAACCATCCATCCAAGTTGCCGGCAGCCTCTTTAGATCCTGTTAGATCTAATCAGTACAAGATATGGATCAATGGTAGGGATGGACAAAATTTTGAACAAATCAAGTTTTACAATGGTGCAACATTTCGGGAATACCGTCTTCTAGTTCTGCTTTGTAGGGCTTGTTCTGATATTGGAGAAATTCATTGAATGTAAGGATATAACTCACGGATAGACTCAGAAATGCATAGAGATAAAGACATTAGTCCAGCAAAGACTGGCTCGTACTTTGAAAGACAGCCAATGTGTTAGTGCACAATTCAAAGGTCTCTCTCCAGCAACATTCTTCAACCTCTGCACATTCCAAAGTAGTCTTTGATCTCTTCTTCACTTAACAATAAATTCTAAGAGAAGATGCTCTAATGTCAAAAATAAATCTTTGTTACCTTCTTAAGGGGCAAATGTTTATGCCACAATTTTGGACAAGTCGTCTGGTTATTGAGGTGTTTCCGCTTCTTCAGTCTGTAGCTTTTTTGCAATTTTTTTTTAATGTTTTGTTATCTCAAATATGTTAGGCAAAAGAAAACTTGTTTTTAAAGGAAACATAAGTGCATGTTGCCATGAATTATTGCTTTAAATATACACATTAGTTTAGTATCCTCCCTTGCTCTCCACAGGACAACAGGTTACAGTTCTGTCCTGCAGAGTAAGCCCCTGCGTTATCTACAAAATCTCTCCCAACTGACTACCACCTCCGACTAGCAGTTTTCCTCTCTCCTTGCATCCCTTCTGTTAGGGAGAACAGCCTTTCCTCTAACATTACTCATAATCAGGTCATTCGTACTTATGATTGGGTAATTCCTAATCCTCATCCCCACTTCCTGGGCTCTGTCCAATGCTGCACTCCTCTGCAGCATCACATGCACAAATAATTTCCCTGCAGACCATGTGGGCCACTAGGCTGAAACATAACCTGGACTGATTAACATAATTGGGGGGGAGAGAGAGATGGTTAGCTTACAGGACACCCTCAAATCATGGTAAATTGTACCCAGACTGCTCAGTTCACTGTTGAGATTTTATAAACAGAAGGTACCATAAACAATATAATAATAATAATAGACCATAGAGTTAGCAACTAATGCGAAATCAGATTTCCAGTTTAATCGGGTGAATTGCGTGTATGCTGCATGTTTTGCCCTGATCATGTTAATCAGCCCACACTTTACTAGCAAATGCTCTTTTTGATCAGTTTAAGGGTATTATTTTATACACTGGATGCAAGTTAGATGCTAATTCATCTTCACAGGTAAGTCCATTTGCGTGGCATATCTTGCTCAGGACCGGATTAACCCGAAGTCTAACTGGGCTACAGCCCAGGGGCCTCGGGCATCAAGGGGGCCCTTGAAAGGGCTCAGCATTATTGATCGGTCAGGGGCGGGGGCGCCCCCGGCGCAATCAGTGCTGCTGAGCACTTTCACTACGGTCTTTCCCCGGCACGCTGTAGTCTCCTTACTGAGGAGATCTCGTGAGTCTCACTCTCACAAGATCGCCTGAGTAAAGAGTGTACAGCGCACCGGGGAAGGACTGCAATGCCAGGAGAAGGAGGTAATTGCCTTGGGGACGGTTCGGCTCATCGGGGGGGCGGCTCGGATCACGGGGGAGGGGGACCCTCACGGGGAATGAAGGCCCCCTTAGCCCAGAGGCCTCCATTCCCTTAATCCGGCCCTGGTCTTGCTTGATAAAGCTCTGCACACACCCCAGTGTGGGATTTACGCCAGTGAACTCAGTCACAGGCAATTTATGTCTGAACGCAACTGCAGAACTGTGGCGGGAGGGGACGGACGGACGTGGGCAATGTACAGTAAGGGCGTGCCGGGGCGTGCCTACGCAGGTGCGATCGATTCAAGTTTAAGGCATCTCTTAAGTGTGTGGTTTTTCGTCGTCTCAGATATAGGGCCATTGTGATGACTACACATATGCGTGGCCGAATATATGTTTGCATGTAAGAGAAACTATAAAATTGCATTTTATGTACAGTACACTGGAAAAACATCTTGATTTATGTATTTCATGTGAAAAATATATTTTTTTAAAAAAAAATTTTTTTTTTAATGATTATACTATTAAGAGTTGCAAATTTATTTTAGAAAATATTTTTTTGCATGTGTTTTGAGTTTATGTTGCACCTATGCATGTGTCTATCCTGCACTGTGTTCTGTCTGTCTACATACGGCAAGTAATATAGAACCAGAGCGGACTTATACCCAGATTCAAATGGAAACGTTTCTTGGGATCCGCTTGTGTTTGTTTGATTATATGTCCGTACAAGTTATGTGCGGTTTTCTTAACCGCAAGTTGCGTTTACATTGCATTCGAAGATGAATCAGCCCCTAGGTGAGCAAATATGAGGGGCGATGTATGACAGCTGTGTAGCCTGTGTATACCTCTCATTACAAGGACTGGAGCTCTGTAATGCAGACAAGAGACAGCTCTGCAAACTTCACCCCGCTTAGCTAACGTGCAAACATTTTAGCAGATTCAAGCGTTAACTTGCATGTATCATGGTGCACCTCATATGCAACTTTCCTCAATAAGAGCGTGTGCATATTTTTGCTACATTAACACGTGAATAAATCCTTTTAGAGTTAATAAATGACATTTTCTCCCTGAACAATGTAAAGCAGTATATCTTCCTGACCTTCCATTTATTGATTCTTGGCAGCTGCACAGCGAAGCTTACTTATAATAATTTCCAAACATCTCTGCCATAACCACAGCTTGACGGCATTAAGCATAAAACTCATCTAATCCTATGAATGTATGTGCCATGTTCGGCTCGGCCAAGGATAGCACAGCTTCGGTGCACGGTTGAGCGTTGCTTTTCCAAAGGAACGGAATTCCAGACCCCACATCTTTTCTTCACAGGCAGCCTGACCGCTTCCTAGGCAAACTTCTTCACCTTTATAGTTTTGCAGGAAAACTGTGCTGTCCCTCATTTAAAATGTAGTAGCATCAACTAGAAATGTTAATCAGGAGCCATCTGGTGGATAGTTCTTAAGTAATCCGTGAAGAGAGATTGAAGGCCAGATTTGTTTTATGGCTGTTTTCTATGTACTTTCCCGAATTCTCCACCTCTTCCTGTGGGGGTGAGAAGCTCAAAGCCCGTACCAGTGATAGGCAACCTAATACATTTCAAGGGCTGCATGGTTCCGACCTCTAACCTTCAAAGGGCCACGCATTACCATTAATCTCAGTAATACGATAAAACAATATATTTAACGATAGAAAGAGACACCTATCTGTAATAACATATCAGCAGGTATTTTACAAAAGCGTTACAGGCCATCAACAAAGCCGCAGCAACATACATCTCCTCTCTTGTCTCAAAATATCTCCCAACTCGGCAACTCCGTTCTGCACAAGATCTGCGTCTCTCTTCCACCCTCATTACATCCTCCCATTCCCGGTTACAGGACTTTTTTCGGGCTGCACCCAATATAGAATTCTGTCCCTCACACAGCAAGACTCTCCTCTGGTCTACAAACTTTTAAGCGTTCTCTGAAAACCCACCTCTTCAGACAAGCTTATAATATTCCTCAACCACCCTCTTAACCTCACTACATTACCCTATTACCACCCGTTACACAATTTCACACAAGACAACTACCCCCTGACCAACATTGTTGTGTGACAGGATCATTTAGCTTATGAGTCACTTTTACCTTTGCAGTCTGGCTGGGCCGAAATGCAAAATGTAGATTTGGCCTTAGCCTCATGTGTCAAACTCACATTGTCCCATAGATTGTAAGCTTACGAGCAGGGCCTTCTCACCTCTTTGTCTGTTTTACCCAGTTTGTTTATTAGTTTACTGTGTTGTCCCCAATTGTAAAGCGCTACGGAATATGTTGGCACTATATAAATAAATGATGATTACAAGGCATAGCAAACAAATCTGACAATAAAGTAGGAAGGAGCTGGGGCCACAGGTGAAGTATTGGAGGGCCACATACGGCCTGCAATCACCGATGTAAGTTGGCATGTTGGGAAGGTTTGTTTTTAATATGATTTGATTTATTTGGATGACAGAACATTTTTGTAAGTCAGTCTTCATCTCCTCTTCCCGGTTTTGAAGTGGGCGGGGATAGAACAACCTGTAGCCAATGAGATCATGGTATTGGTCTCAACGGAACAAAATATTTCAGGAGATGAATGTGCTGATTGTGTGTGATTATGTTAATGAGGGCGGGGGTTGCATCTAACAGGGGCAGAGTCATAATATTAGGGTGGTTATGGAGGCGAGCAGAAAGCCACAGACTGAGAGTTATATTGTGGAAGGAGCATTGTAGGTGCCCACTTGTGGGGGTTTGGAGGGGGTTCCAGTTGTTCAAAACAAAAAAAACAAAAGTTTTTATAGTTTCTCTTAATTTATTTTTCTTATCAGCTAGATATTTTTTATTCTCATTTATGTATTATGCATTTTGTAAACCCAACTGATGTTGGGAGATTTTGGTTTCCAGCGCACCTCTATATGTAGCAAAGGTCATACATGAAACACGTGTGAGTGCACAGCTGCATTGTTCCTGTCTTGGCCTGTAACGGTTCCCCAGCCAGGGATCCTGACAAGTGCTCACCGGAGTCACACAATATAGAGCGGTTGTCTATCCCCAGCTCTTTCCTATGTGTTCCTGTGTGATTTAGTCCTTACTCTTAGGCATGGTGAATGCAGTTTCCACACCAAACTGTGGCACCCGATGATATAGAGACGGAGCGGCCCCCAGCACAGATCTGAGGCACCGAGCAGAGGCTTGTAAAGAAGCTATCATCTAGCCTAACATAATTTGTTACATGTGAAGAAAGTATAATTATGTGTCAGACTTGTATGGAAGCCAAGGGAGTAAAAACAAATATTTCCAAAATGTTTAAACACCCAAAATAAGCGTTTATTAGTGTTTAACCAACACACGAGAATCTTTCAAAACTCAATAAAGTTGCTACACGGGAGATAGCTGTGAGTGATTGCAGAACAAGTTGTCACCATTACCGCTGAAATTAAGTGTAGGGACCACTGTGGTACAAATAGATTACTGACACCGCCCATATCAATAATACTCCACCCCTGGCACCCATACACTGATTTGGTAAAGTGGATCTGGGGGTAAATGTATCATACCCCGGTTTTTTCATCTCGCGGGAGATCGGCGTCTTTGCAGCTAAAATTTAAAAGGGCGATGGCTTGTAAAGGCAAGTTTGCCTTTACAAGCCATCTCCCCTTTAAATTTTAGCTGCGAAGACGCCGATCTCCCGCGAGATAAAAAAACCGGGGTATGATACATTTACCCCCTGGTGTCTGACTCTTCCCAAAACTCCTCATCATCATCATCAACATTTATTTATATAGAACCAGCAAATTCCGTAGCGCTTTACAATTGGGAACAAACATTGATAAGACAATACTGGGTAATACATACAGACAGAGAGGTAAGAGAACCCTGCTCGCAAGCTTACAATCTATGGGACAATGGGAGTATGAAACACAAGGGCATGTGCTACATCATATTGCACACTGGACCAGCTAGAATGCAAAGGTAAAAGTATTGAGCGGGCTGTGTGATCAGTCACACAGCAATGTTGGTCAGAGGATTTTTGTCTTGTGTTAGCTGGGTAGAGGGTGGTAATAGGGTAATCTAGGGAGATTAAGATGGTGGTTGAGGAATATTATAAGCTTGTCTGAAGCTGTGGGTTTTCAGAGAACACTTGAAGGTTTGAAGATTATAGGAAAGTCTTACTGTGCGAGGGAGAGAATTCCACAAAACTCAGTTCTTTATCCCAATATTGGGGGTCATGTAGAATTGAAAATAAATTACACTTACAAGTATGAATTGTACCCTGTATTGTGTTTTCCAAGCCACACGTATCCTAAAATACATGTTACTTGGAATAGTACATAAAATGTGTACAATCATCATGTTACACTAGGGAGAAAGCAGCCACAACAGCTATGCCTCACAGAGGCGACTAATTCCACTTCAGCATAGCAAGTAAGGTAACTTACTGTACTATGTCTGTTACTGCCTGCCCGCTACCACCCCTCGTTCCGCCTCTATAAGCAGAGAGGTGCAAGGGGGAGATCCATCTCAGTCGGAAAGAGACTGAGACGTAAATTTTGCAAAAGCACTTTTTGCGCTTAGGACCCGAACTTTTCATCTCTCTACAGTCTTTATCCAATTCCTTTTAGAAGTCATGAAGTTAAAATTCAGTTCAAGATGGAAAACCTATGTGCCATGGTAGCATTCTAGTAGATGGAACTGTAAGGGGTTAGACAGGGTTTCGTCACTCAGAACTCACCCATCACACGAGTTACAGATCTAGCTGAATCCTCACCCCAAACATTTCTCTTACACAACTTAATTGTTACCACCAGATATTGTATTAGGTGAGTAGGATCCTAAAACTCTGTTTCGCAAGGTACACGCTGGCTCACTCTCTCTTCTCTGTTAGATAAAGGGTTAACACGTCACAATGCGGGGAAGGCTTTTATCATCTCATTTTTATAATCACGCGCAATGTCACCAGTAAGCAAAGTCTTTGTAGTTATGTAACCAAGGCACTTATAGGAATTCCTGTAAGTCACTAGAACACACTGTGGGGTAATATATGGCTTGTCAGGAATGGAAAACTTGTATAGAATATTTGTCTGAGAGGAAGCAGGAAAATTCCATGATATCGCAGAACTTCTGTAGTTGACTGTGTTTATAAACTCACTATTTCGGGTAGTAAAACTCGCAGCATCATTTTCCAGTGGAGTCACTTAACATGTAGCGCTCCCGTGGAGTAAATGAAACTTTAAGGTCATTATTTACTCTAGATGTCAGCAGCCCGGCAGCAACATTCTTCATTTAAATATTTAATGACCACCCTGCCTATTGATTTAAAGAGGTGACATTTATTTTTAGTGGAAAGACATTTACATGTCTAAGAATTACATACTGTCAACTTGTAAACTTCCATATTCTAAATCGTAATGTAAATGTATGTAGATTCTGATACCTAGCCTGTATATTCCATTTGTAAGTTGTGGCTGTGATACTTTTAATACATTGAATCCACAGTTCTAGTTACCTGGGGTCTGCCCCCCTCTTCACAGATATGGAGGGGGCCCCACAGAGTTTTGAGCACTGAATAATTCAGGTCTCTAGAATTCCAATAACTATCCGCAGTTATTTTCTATTCAATACAGATAAAGGTCAGAAATTACTAAGGGTTATACTACTTTGCATATGTATAGACAATTACAAAATTAGCTTCATAATTCTATTAGAGCTAGCAATTGAACATAGCTTGGGTGGCTTGGAAGTGTGGAGTTCCTTAGAACTTGCTATGCAGTCTGGTGTTTTCTAATTTTACCCATGTAAACTGGTTTCATCATCATCATTATCAGCTATTCATATAGCGCCACTAATTCCTCAGCGCTGTACAGAGAACTCACTCATATCAGTCCCTGCCCCATTGGAGCTTACAGTCTAAATTCCTTAATATGCGCACACACACACAGACCAAGAGAGACTAAGGTCAATTTAATAGCAGCCAATTAACCTACTAGTATGTTTTTGGAGTGCTGGAGTAGACCGGAGCACCCGGAGGAAACCCACGCAAACACGGGGAGAACATACAAACTCCTCACAGATAAGGCCATTGTCAGGAATCAAACTCATGACACCAGTTCTGTGAGGCAGATGTGCTAACCACTGAGCCACCCTGCTCCCCATTTTCATTTTAAAGGGAGACGGATTGTGGGGTCTAAAGCCAACCACACAAATTAATTGTTTATGACCCAAGAAATATGTACCTACCAAA
The DNA here is from genome assembly GCF_038048845.1 of Mixophyes fleayi. Taxonomy (NCBI): domain Eukaryota; kingdom Metazoa; phylum Chordata; class Amphibia; order Anura; family Limnodynastidae; genus Mixophyes; species Mixophyes fleayi. Next base: position 31,317,733 of record NC_134403.1, on the reverse strand, counting down.
TCTGATTAAAATGGAACAAATTTAAATCAGGCTGGCTGGACATTCTGATCGTCCGATGATCATCAGTTGCTGCATAGGGCGGATTGTGAAGCAATTACTCAGCCCAGATGCTAAATAACCAAATCCCAATGACCAGCTCTGTCTGAGTTCAGCTTAAATTTAAACTGCATAAAAAATGACGGGCGTTCATTTAAGCTTCATTACTTGTTTCTAATGTAATAAGGAAAAATCAGGCAAAGGTTAGTGAACTAAAGAAAAAAGTTCCATTGTCACAGATGATGTCAATTTGTTTCACTATGTGTTATAGTTTTTATACTGTGCAATGTCCCATTTTATACAGCAGGGTAAAGTTTCTCAACTAATACCTACAAAGTCCTCAGCAATGTCACAGGGCCTTATATTATCATTTGTCTTTAAATACTCCAAAAAATGTAACTTCCGTCATCTCGTTTCCCTCCTCTCTCCTCTAATCCTTTGAACACTCCTTTAAACTCATGTTCTCCTGCAAACATAGATTGTGACCCTGTAATACTTTGCTTTACTCTCCTCCTCCCTCTTCTTCTCAACTACACTATAAATCTCTCACCACTGACATTTGAGGGATACTTAACTGGTTTTCCATACTTTATGTTTCAATCCGCTTGTCTCTTTAGAATGTAAGCTCTTGCGCGCTCCTGTTGTATCTCAGTACTTTGCACAATGCTCCTTTTCTGTACCTGGTTGTCTTTAAACTTTTATGTTCTGTAATCGTACTATTTTATGTGTGATATATATATATATATATATATATATATATATATAGAATTTTCCAGGGCAGTTCCAGGTTTTAAAGTTTTGACTCTAAAAATGTCCCTATCTTATCCCCCACACTTACCCACTCTCCCGGAATGTTGTGTGAAATACAACATCAAGGCCCGGTCCCCGTTATCTCTACAAGGAGAGGCGGCATCCAGGAAGTTGGCGGGAGTCTTCCGGATTTTCCGGGAGAGTGGGCACGTATGTCCTGCTTACAGTTTGATGGACACTGTTACTCAGTTGAGGTTGTGATTTGTATTTCACCACAGGAACAGCACTCCGCTGCCAATCAAAGTCCCGGCCCTGGCTCTAACCCCACCTCATGTACAAGTCCCAGTGGTTACGCCACCCAGCAGCCTTTGCTAAACCAGCAGCTGATGGAGAAGACGAATATTTTACAGCGGCAGATATTGCAGCAGCAGATGTTAGCTGGACTGGTAATCATCTCCTCTCATTTCCTTTTAAAATTTAAATTATCAGTATTAACGTATCAATGTGTTATAAGAACATACAAGTATAACAGATTTGCCAAGAGACAGTCCCAGGGTGTAAAGATTTGTATCTGCCTTTGAATGGGGCAGCACAGTGGCTTAGTGGTTGGCACTTCTGCCTCACAGCGCTGGGGTCATGAGTTCAATTCCCGACCATGGCATTATCTGTGTGGGGTTTGTATCTTCTCCCCGTGGTTGCATGGGTTTCCTCCGGGTGCTCCAATTTCCTCCCACACTCCAAAAACATACTGGTAGGTTAATTGGCTGCTATCAAAATTGACCCTAGTCTCTCTCTGTCTGCCTGTATGTGTGTGTTAGGGAATTTAGACTGTAAGCTCCAATGGGGCAGGGACTGATGTGAATGAGTTCTCTGTACAGCGCTGCGGAATCAGTGTCGCTATATAAATAAATGGTGATGATGATGAATGTTCCTAATTTTTAGCATTGATCAACTGCATAATAAAACTCCTTACCCCCTTCTGCATGTTAGAACTTATTCTTGTTTTTTGAACTTTAGAAATTATTATTTACTGTGAAAGAGTATTTAAAATGCCAGACAAAAAAACAAAAAACATTATTATCAAATTCAGTAATTATGGCATCAGGCTTCCGTCCCCAGCATTCTGCTGAGAAACTCACAACAATATCCTTACAGCAAAGTCTCAGGGATAACTTTATCAAGCTGCGATAAATTTCTGTCGGGTTTGAAAAGTGACGCTGTTGCCTATAGCAACCAATCCGATTCAAGCTGTTATTCTGTAGAATGCACTAAATAAATGAAAACTACAATCTGATTGGTTGCTAAAGGCAACAGCTCCACTTTTCAAACCCGCCGGATACTCGCAGCTTCATATATATACCCCTCAGGGACACATTTCCGTGGTTATCCACCTGGACCTCTCTGCTGCTTTCCACACTGTCGATCACCCTCTTTTCCTGAACACCTTTCACCCCACTGGCTTTCGTAACATTGTTCTTTCCTCGATCACTTCCAGTATCTGTTGGGGTCCCACAAGGAATTGTTCTGGGCCCCTCTGCTTTTCTCACTGTACACCTCTTTTCTAATTCATGCATTCGGCTTCCAATACCACCTTTACACTGACGACACCCAAATCTTTATCACCTCTGCTGACCTCACCATAGGCAAACCGCGGGGGGGAGGGGGTTCTTAGTGCCTAGAAACCCCCCCATCTAAGCCTGGGGCACTGTATAATTGAGGTGGCTGGACCCTGCCCCGCTTCACACGGCTCTGCTTGAAAAGAGAGAGCTACATGCACCTAACAGTAGTGCGCGCAGCATTGCCCATGTATATCATGGGGATAGGGAGAGTTGGAGAGCAGCCAAGCACTCTCTAAAATTATAGCCACGCCCCCATGCATGCTGGTCACGCCCACTGGCAGCATGGTGTGGAAACCCCTCTCTGCAAATCCTGCGTTTGCTCCTGCTCACCCTTCTGTACTATCTCGTGTAACCAACTGTCTCTCTGCTATCACCACACGGATGTCCCAACGCTACCTAAAGCTCAACATGTCCAAAACATAACTTATTATCTTCCCTCCTGCTACAGTCACCACCTGCCCTCAAATCTCCCTCACTGTCAATAACACCACCATTTCCTCAGTCTCCCGCTGCCCTGGTGTCACACTTGTCTCCACCCTCTGCTTCATTCCTCACATCCGGTCTCTCTCCCAGTCCTATCAACTCCACCTTTAAAATATTCCCAGAATACGCGCTTTACTTACCCAAAAACTCTTATCCATTCTCTCATCATAAAGAATGATTTTGTGATTCCTTAGGGCTGTAAACCTTTTACTTAAAACGCATGAGCCCCAATTTGTTGTAGATAATGTATTACCATCAGGTCTGGAGAAATATCACAATGTGTCAGCATAATGCTAGACGTCAGTACATTTTTATAGGATTCTCAGTAGAAGGCTATTTTCAAGGCTTGGCAAACCTGCTTTATTGCTTGTTTTGAGGTTTTTGTATATTGGATAAGAAGAATAAAACAGAGGAGACAGAGGAGGTTTTGATACGATATCACGGGTGTGTTAGAGGATAGTCTGGGGATGTGGGTAAGGAGGAATGTGTTGGGGGGGTAGGAAATAAAACCACTTTTAGGTTTAGGAAGTGGATGAGACAAATAACATGTCTCTACTTAAAATGTTAACTGTGACGTTGTCTTATAAGAAAGAGAATTAACCTTTAAAGTTCCTGGTTATTATTACATTTTCCGTGAGCTGCTGTTTCCTCTTAGCGCTGCACATACAGTCTGTGGGGGTGTGGCCACACCAACCAATCAGAAGCCGCAAGCTTGGAGCTTGCAGCTTCTTATTGGATTTCCCAATCATGCCCATTCTCAGCAGCCTTTTTAGAATGGCAAATAAGCAACTTTCGCCAGTGTTGTAATACAGAAGGAACACATCAGTGAACATGTAATGAATGACTGTGAATACTGCTTTCATAGAGATACCACATATGTGTCTAACAAAGGAATATATTATTCACAATGAAAAAAAATGAATACTTGTATTCCTGATTGTCTGTCCATTGCTCACATGATTATTGTACGGATGTTCTGGCATCCCAAATTAGGTCAGCTTAGCAACAAAAACAAAAAAAATCCGAAGATAATTATCTGTGGTAACTTGAGATATGTAAATTGGGATAGCTATGGCTTCAATTACTATAATCAAGTAAAGCACGTGGTTGTAAGATTAGGGACACATGTTTAACTTCTGCACTATATTCACTGCTGTCCTTACCTTTCCTGATAGCAGCGTCTTGTCAAAAATCACTTAGTAAAACATACTAAATGCTGCTAAATGAGAGTTTCATTTTTATTTTTAAAGGAGAAATGCAACAGTCAAGATCAATTAAACAGACATTTGACGAGACCACCGCCGGACTACAAGGATCAGAGAAGAAACGCAGTTGGCATCCAGCAGGGAAACCAGTTCAGCGGTAAGTGATTTATTTAGAGATGTTGAGATTACCGCTATTGTTGAACAATATAAGATTAAGACAGTGGTGGCCTATTACTGCTTATTACCCCGAAAGCAGTAGGTCGGTTGATAATACTGTAATTATTAAGGGCCTGATTCATTAAGGAACTTAGGCAAGAAATTTCTTACTTAAGTCTCCTGGACAAAACCATGTTAAAATGAAAGGGGTGAAAACTACTTTTATATTTTACACATAAGTTAAATACTGGCTGTTTTTTTAATGTAGCACACAAATATCAACTTTAAATTTCAGTGTACAAATAAGCTACCAAGTATTTGTGTGCTACATGAAAAAACAGTCAGTATTTAACTTATGTGCAAAACAGAAAACTAATTTGCACCCCTTGCATTGTAACATGGTTTTGTCCAGGAGACTGAAATAAGAAGTTTCTCAAGTTAAGATCTTTAATGAATCAGGCCCCTTAAGAAGAAATTTTAGAATCCTTTAGAATGTTCGTGAATCGCTCTCAATGTATTCCACAGACGTTGCTGCAGGTGATGTATTGTTCAAGCTAAAACATTTAGGTTACCAGAAGGATATGTTAATTTGTGTATTTGTTATTTAATAATAGACGATAACCATACACAATAAAAACCTTAAGCAACTTATTTTTTATGCAATCCCCTTTATGGGTAATATAGTCATTACATTTTCTTTTAATCATATTTTCAGTGCAATAAGCTAGACAATAATACACCTCATTATAGGGGCGCACACAGACGTCTCATCAGCACAGACAAGTGTTAAGAACATATTTTTGTAAAAACTCTTCAGTGAGATTTTTATTGGCCGCCTGCTCACAACGTTAATTTATGACTCCCTCTCGGACACCGTCACTGAACTTGTTAAATCGCCCCTTGTCTCTGCTGCCAAAACAGAAGAGAGGAGCCCTTGTAGGAGTCTGTTAGTAAATAAAAGCTGAAAAATTCTGAATAAAATTAGCGATTCATCCCAGTTTCCCGACAGCTGGTGTTTGATTTGAAAGGCAGGATAAAATACGGCAGCAATAATGTACATCATGGGCTACATCAAAGAAAAATGATAAATTTAGTAGCTTTTTTCAAGATAAAAAGTGGTATAAATTATAAATAAAATAAAATGATCAGTTGTATTCAGTCAAGGTGTTATTTATTGTAATTAATAAACTTTTCTCTTTGCAGGTGGTTTGCCAACAGTAGGCGTCAACTCCGACCCACCTGTAACAAATTTACCTTCGACACACATGACCCCTCAAAATCAGACCCATTCTTCAACAAGCCACGGTTCTAGAATGACGGCTCTTCAGGGGAGTCCAAGTATGTACGGGAACGTGTCCTGTTCACAGCAAACAATTTACAATGGTGTCAACCAAATGCAACCACAAAGTAGTCCAAATCAGATGGGAGCAAGCCAGAATGGTAATGGCTTGCCACGGCCATCAACAGTAACACCAGGAAATAACATGCCAACCTTTGGTGCTCCAAATGGAGCCAACCCTCCACCATTTAGACTTGGGTCAAACCACGGATCAAACGCAACAGGACAAAGAACGCCAAACGTCATCAACAACTCATCTACAGCGCAAAAATGGCTGACTTCAGAAGCCAAACGGCAGGATATGCTCTCCTTCAACAACAACAACCAATTTTCGAACCATTCAGTTCAAGGAATGATGGGTCATCAGCAGTTCTCTCAACGGGCTCTGTCACTACCCAACCAGGTAAACCCAGGGGTACAAATGAGTCCTTTGAATCAAATGACCCCAACAAACAGTGGACAGACGATGGAACCACTCAGAGGTTTTAATCATGGCCAAACCCCGATGAGATCACCAATGTTGGCAAATCAAAGCCAAAGCGGTGGAACCACCGCCATGCCGGCAAACACGTTTAATTCGGCCAATCAGCTTTCCAGAGCCTTTTCGCGGAATGACTCCAGCAGTGACTTGGGTTCCTTTGATTTTCTTTCTCAAAATGCTGGACTAGGCTCATCTCCCAATAGCGATTCTGACTTTATTGATGCGTTACTGAAAACGGGTCACATCAATGATGACTGGATGAAAGATATTAATCTAGATGAAATTTTTAAAAGCCATTCGTGAGATCTTATTGCAAGGATGCAGTAAAAGACTTTTGTACAGTTTCTAAGGATGTTTAACATGCTGTATTGTATCGCCACAATGGCCGTAGATACCATGTTTTAAAGGAAAAGTTCTCCATTATGGATTTTTTGGGGGGGATAAAGGTGACTAATAGAATCAAAGGATCTAGTTTGCCATGATAGCCCTGATCCTATACATTGGTTACACACACTCAGTAATAGTAATTTCTACATTTTTGTATCTAACCAATGGTTAGATATAGGATTGGGTTATAATTGGGAATATTCCTATGACACATACTCCCGCCTCTGAAAAAAAGACCACAAAAATCACTTCCTTTAAATAATTCCTTCTTCTTTTTAATTGATTCCCAAAGTACGGTTAATTATTAATCTTTTGTGTACTGATTTAAATGTCCTAGGGCCTGATTCATTAGGGATCTTGAGAAACTTCTTATTTCAGTCTCTTGGACAAAACCATGTTACAATGCAAGGGGTGCAAATTAGTATTCTGTTTTGCACATAAGTTAAATACTGACTGTTTTTTCATGTAACACACAAATACTTGATAGCTTATTTGTACACTGAAATTTAAAGTTGATATTTGTGTGCTACATGAAAAAACAGTCAGTATTTAATTTATGTGCAAAACAGAATACTAATTTGCACCCCTTGCATTGTAACATGGTTTTGTCCAGGAGACTGAAATAAGAAGTTTCTCAAGTTAAGATCCTTAATGAATCAGGCCCCTAGTCACTAAACAAAAAACGACTGCATTGTACATATAGCACGTTCCACTTGTATACGTTTGAAAGGCTACCATTACAAATAAGTATAATCACGTTATGCGGCATAGACATGAACGTTGATCACTAACCTATATCCAGAAACTATGTGACTAAGACACTCTTGATCTTAGTATTTTATACACACTTTGTGAATATTACCCCGCAGCCTTTCTGCTTGTGCTTCTTCTGTTTACCCTTAAACAATCTATGACGAATGATACACCACAAAAATACAAATATAGATTGATGTTATTTAACTAACCTTTATGTCAATGTTACATGGTCAATGGTCCAACCACAAATAATGATCATAAACCAACTTAAGGTCACTGATAAAATAATGAGGGTTTATATGAGTGTTGGAAATGGTGCTGATATTTGGAAAGAGTGGAGATGCACTTTATGCAATGCTTACTGCAAATCGCCCTCCAGTCTTTTACTGGTCCACCCAGCACAAGTTAACCGTCTAGTATTCGCAACTAGAAGTGCACCTAGACTTGCGAGGAGGCGGAAAATCTGAAGATACGCCCTGTACAAAAATCTAAAATCCAGCTTTCTGCCACTTTAGTTTTTACACAGCTCCACAAAAACCAGGCTCAATGCAGAGGCAAACGCAGGATTTGAAGAGGGGGGTTTCCACACTATGCCGCCAGTGGGCATGACCACCATGCATGGGGGCGTGGCTATAATTTTAGACAGTGCTTGGCTGCTCTCCAACTCTTCCTATCCCCATAATATACATGGGCAATGCTACGTGCACTACTGTTAGGTGCATGCAGCTCACCCTTTTCAAGCAGAGCCATGTGAAGCGGGGGCAGGGTCCAGCCTCCTCAATTATACAGTGCCCCAGGCTTGGAGGGAGTTTCCAGGCACTAGGAAACCCCCTCGGTTTGCCTATGCAATGGTGCGACTTTTCCCTGTACAACCTTCTCTCCACCCAACGCCTCCTATCTTCCGGGGTGGAATCTTCCGTTTCTCTACAAATGCCGCCATAATGCTCCTCAAACCCTTGCGATGTGGCGGGAAATCTAGGCAGGCCTGTGCTAATTGCGGCAAGCCAACCAAATAAGTTTGCGCGTAATGCCTCAGCCATTAAATATACGCTTATACGTACTATATTTACTTAAATTAGTTTCTCTAAGGAGGAACTAGAGGTTACAATGGCTATTAAAGTTGTTGTGTTGGGTAACGATCTTGGGAGTATCAATGAAGAAATCTTTATTGCAGTACTTGGCTCACATTGTTCACGGTGACTCGACAAATAGATAAGCATATATTAGATATGAAGAGCGACGCTGTGGTAGCATTCTTTGAAATGTAAGTTGCATAAGGCCTGCTCCATCTATAAGTGTAAGCACCTATAGGAAACTGTATAACGCAAGAGTTGTAAACTGAGAAGAAACTTCGTCACAGAAATACAGGTTTTGGCTGGTTTAAAATTTCCAGGGAGTGTAGAGAGTGAGAGGAATTTGCTTCCGTGAAAGAAAATATCTTGTTAAACATCATTGTGACTCTTGTAAACAACTTTTTCTACACAGGACATCAAACATTTGATATAAACATGAAATGCAGGGTAAGAGTTGCCGAACACCCTCATTACTAAGGTACATATAGAATACATGGTACTTTCACTTAACCTGGTTTATCTTCAGTACTGGATATTGTCATGAATAATTGGTCAGCAGACAAAATGGCTCCTTCCTGTGTTTGTAAGCGATGGGTACACGTCAATCTTGGTACTATTTCATCGCTTATTTTCAGAGTTCAGATTCCGAGGTGGTTTTATATGTGTTTGAGGGACCGGTGCTTTGTGTGGTATACATTGTCTGGTAAACGTTTCTTAAGCCATAGCGGTCAACATGGAAACAGTTAGAAAAAATGTGCCTATTTAGATCATACCCCAATCCACCCAAACCATGTTTACTTTGGGCTAGGCCATGCCGTCATTTCTACTAAGCCGCTCTCTTTTATGGCGCCAGAAACCGGGACTGTCCGGCAGAAATCGGGACAGTTGACAGGTATGGCTTATATGAAGTGAAGAGAGGGATCATTCTTCTCTGTGTTAAATAGATCAACTATTACTCATTGCAATTTTTGCAAATGGATAACGGAGAAGAAATAGGACAAGCGCCATTCGTAATCTGTTATCCGGAATGTCCGGGAGATTCCAGAGTTTCTGGGAGTTCTCCCGGATTCCCAGGAGAGCAGTGCACTATCCCTCATCCCTAGTGAAGTGGGCGGGGCCGCCATGGCGTAAATCGTGTTGCCACGACCCCCTGGACTTGTTAACTGGACCTCTCCTCCCTGATCTCCCGTAGGAAAGTACCATAAAATTGACAACTATGAGCCATATGCAAAAATATCAGCAAGCATAGTCTATACCGGTGTTGGCGAACCTGTGACACTCCAGCTGTTTGTGAAACTACAAGTCCCAGCATGCTTTGCCAATATATAGCAGCTTATTGCTGGAAGGGTATGCTGGGACTTGTAGTTTCACAACACCTTACCAACACTGGCCTATACTGTATTTTGGATGCATGTTAAAACATATTTGAATACGAATCCTTAACAGTCTCACAATCCTGCACCTCCAATGTTTCAGCGAATGCCATTAAAACTGAAATACAAAGTTCATCTACTACAAGACAGGCATTTTGTGACATGCCGTTTTACATAAACAATGTTTAGAACGCTATATAACTTGCTATTTATCTCGCCTCAAGCTACTGTCCTCTGTTATCAGTTATTTCAGCCTCAGATAAGCTGACTGCGATACCTCACAATTGGTCTTTCTGACAGGAAATCTGATCTGTATATAGGAAAAATGTCTTCTCCGCAATTAAATGCTTATCTATAAACTGTTCGGTGATAATAAACCACTGAAATGTTTGCATATATAATTGTGAATGTTAATATTAGCTCTGTTATGTATAAACTTGTATATTACTGTATGTTTTAACACCAGTGTAAGCAAACATAATGGGGTAAATTTAGCAAAACTTCTACTACGGAAAAGTAGAGGTGTTGTTCATAACAACCAATCAGATGCTAGCTATCATTTCTCTACAATATACTAGATAAATAATAGCTGAAATCTGATTGGTTGCTAAGGGCAACACCTCCACTTTTCTTTTTTTAGAAGGTATGATAAATCAACCCCATATATCTCAAGAGACTTTCAGATATACATTAAAATAACCAGAGCTTACAATAACCAGCTAAAAGCATCACAAACTTTGTATGTACTTTGTTCTGTCTATGTATGACTTGTTTTCTATATGATTTGTATACTTTCTGTCCAATGCTGCAGAGTTTTTTGGCTCTATACAAATAATGATGATGATAGATATACAGCATGCTATAGTCAAAAAGACAGTTGTGCAAGCGACTGCAGTATTTTATTCCCGCAGGTCTATACATAAGACAATTAGAAAATAAATGTTTATAGTGGACCGATCACGTACACATGGTGAAGGGTAACATCACATGTGTTAACTAAAACATTTTTTGGCTCAGCCCACAAAATATCTGCCTCTCTTGTTTGTAGTTGATCATATTAATATACAGATACAGGATCTATTATGCACTTGGGTGTCCCTGGCAAGGAATGTTATCCCTGTCTTTCCCCACACTGCCCCCTTTATCCTCTGCCTCATTTAATTGCTTTGCAGTGAACGTAGCAAAAGGCGCTTAGTGACCAATTGAAAAATACTTCTGAATATTTTATATGGGAAAATCAGGACAAATTAAATATATGTCTCTGATCTGTCAAAGCCACACCCATTATGCCAACGTCACACCCATTTCCTGTTTGTCCATGCCCTTTTCCCGACAAGTCAAACCCCTTTTTGGTCGTTGAAAAATCAGGACTGTTTGCAGGCATGAAAATAGCCTACAAATGAATCCTATTTCATTTGGAGCAGTAGTCACAGTATACAAGCTGTAAAATTCCCCACAACACGTATAATTACAAGCGTAGCTACGCGGCATTGCCCAAAATAACCTTTACTTTCAGTACACAAATCATTAAATTCAGTTCTGATTTTACCACTAGAGCAACATGTTTTTGGTTTGTAATCCAAAGTACTATACACAACAAACAAAACCAAAACCACATCCTCCAAGATCTGGTAAAGTCACTATTACACAGCATGACAGTATAACAAGAGACAGAGGCATACACTGCCATCTGCTGGTGATCTTGGACAAATGCATGTACTGTGCTTTACTGGTGTACAAAAGATGGAATATAATGACATATTGAAATTATTTTTAAGGAAATGGATATTTGTAAGAATTATAGCAAGTTTATGACAATACTACTACTACAGTGTATTCACAGTCTATGCTACTTGACTACTAATGAATACTAATGTATTCAGTATGCTTATCGATTTAATTGTATTCATTAACGTGTTAAAACATATTCTGTAACATTCACAAATATCTATATAAACATTCCCGCACCATGACAATGAGTCTTAAACACCTTCAGATGAGTTTAATTTATTGCCTCGTCCTACAACTTTTACTTTTACAAAATCTTTTTGCTTCATCATTTTTGATCACTTGTTGTTTATTTTAGCTGGGCTGAGATAGAACTTGGCTCTGCCGTATTCTCTGCATTGGATACAATTTGATTCAGAAGCAGCTATGTGCCGTATCCAAGGGGAATGTGAATGAACACTGATGATATAACTACATGGCTAAACTGCGGAGAAGGAGGCGAGATAGGAAAATCAATTAGTTTACTAGAAGTTGTGCACTAATTTAAAGTCATTACAAGGTGGAAAATCCCTTTAACAAGTTTGACATTGTATCTATTGCACCAGATTCCCCCTTCGGCTACATCAGCCGGTGGTTCTCGTTATAAAGGTATAGTATGAGATTTGTAGGACTACAACATACTGGGACTTGTAGTTCCACAATAGAAAAGCAGCATGTTACCTGAGCTATGTAGTTGCTGCTTTGTTATAGACCATGGTTAAGCTGTAACTTGCACTTTGTGATTTGAGGTCCTTTAATTAGGAGGGAAGGCGGGAAATGGGGGTTTAATACCAATGCTTGCAGATGTAACTAACTGTTAGGCCAGGCAATGGCATCATCCACTTGTGTAACAATCGTAAATTATAAATACGTCATTAGCTATGTTTTTTAATTGCTCTTTTGTAAGTTTTTCATGTATTTGCAATTTTTTTTTAGAAAAAGAAATCCAGCTTTTGTATTATATTTTTGTAGAAAAACAACTTTTTAGTATGGAACTTATATCCTATATATAATTAAAAATAAAATACACCTGTCATAAGCTGCAATCATTTTAATAAGCTTCATTAATCTTTTCAAACCCATGTTATAACGTTTATTGAAAGGCCTTTTTCTGTTGTAAAAGTCAACACGTATCACGTTTTACATTGTGTTTTTTTTACATGCAGTATTGTACCCGGCCTATTCGTATGTTCTTTTATGCTTTTTTTTTTTTTTTTAACGTTTTTGTATTTGTGTAAATACTCTTTTTCACAGTAAAAATATTGATTGATTTATTTTATATTAACACAAGCATAATTGTTAAGAATAATAAACAATAAAAGGTTCATTTTTAAATATGCAAAATGGTTCTGTTGTTTATTTGTGAAAATGAAGTTGTATTTTGTGGTGAAAAAAATTGCAGCACAAAAGGGAACACAAAGGAAAAGAAGCTGAAAATATTCTAAAAAATTTATTTCGTTGTAACGATGGTACAATTTTACACCATATTCCATTAGAAAGACTCTTCTACTGATGCAGACTGAGTACTATGTCGCTTTGTGTAGCGTATTTTACAGAAAATTGCTCCGTGCATTTGCAGAAAACAGTCTTACCTGCATATGTACCTGTGCAGATTTACATGTTTCTGTATAACTCCTGGAGAGTCAGGATGGGGGAGAGTACGGGCGTGTTTGATCTATAGAGAACAAACAGTATATAGGCCCATATATGCCGATCCAAGCCGTATTATTTCCGGGTGGTCAACAGTGAACTGCTTGTGATTGGCTGTTTACGAATGTTCCGGTAGCACTGATCATTATTATTATTATTATTATTAATTTATTTATTTATAAGGCGCTACAGATTCCGTAGCGCCGGTATTAAAGTTATTTTATAGTTTTCCAATAAGCATTGTCTAAGCGATTTGTGTGGTTCCGAAGCACAAGCAATTTATATAGCAAAAGCAATTTGTTTAGCAGTTCAATACATAATTATAATATAGTACAGTATAATACAGGCGATACCAAAGATAAATACATACCGCTGCGCAAAGCTGCGCTCCACTGGTACCAGCATACAGTACTTCACTCCAGAATACTGTCGTCAGAGAAGACTGGGCTAATACCAGCTAGAGCTGTATTATATACACTCGGTGTTACAGTGAAAACAATGCAGATGGTGTGGCTTGCTTCTATTGGACCAGGTATCTGGAAGGTCCAGTGTGCTGCAGGTCATAGGCCAGTTCAAACCAAAATATCCAAAGGTGGGGGTCATCTCTCCAGGGGTTGTGCTCTGACTTTCCCGCCAAGACTCCAGTTTCAACTAGTCTATTAGCATTTTACAGTTAGTATCACTCTCATTTATTCCCTAACATCAATAACTAGAGTATGCAATGTGCGATCTCTCTGGCAAATGAACCGGACAACTGCTGATGAACAGGGGATTAAAATGATACTAAACATGACACAGTTCCTGCAACCTGAACTTTAAATAACACTAAAGTGTACATATAATCATAATATATAAACTAATAATAAACTAAATAATATCTGTTCATAGATCACTGTAGAACGGAACCAATATGAATATGAAATATATAAATAACTAAATGTTAGAGTGCGAGCGTGTGCGTATTTTACCATGCGATCGCGGTATGCAACATGTAGCGTGGCATACTGATCGCAATCGCACGGCAAAACAATATTAACCAATATACTTTTGTTCATCCAATTATACGACTTCAACACCGGATACGGAAACAAGTAACAAATAGATGAGGTAATACACATAAGTAGCACAGATTGTGAGTAATGCTATGGGGACACAGAGTGCAGCAAAAGACGTGACAGGACGTACGAGGGAGTCAGACAGTAGACAGACGTGGGACAATAGGTAGAGAGGACCCTGTCTGTGACAGCTTACATTATCATTTATTTATATAGCGCCACTAATTCCGTAGCACTGTACAGAGAACTCACTCACATCAGTCCCTGCCCCATTGGAGCTTACAGTCTAAATTCCTTAACACACACACACACACACACACACACACACACACAGACACTAGGGTCAATTTGATAGCAGCCAATTAACCTACCAGTATGTTCTTGGATTGTGGGAGGAAACCGGAGAACCAGGAGGAAACTCACGCCAACATGGGGAGAACATATAAGCTCCACACAGATAAGGCCATGGTCGGGAATCAAACTCATGACCCCAGTACATTCTAGAGGGAAGGGTGAGAGACAGTAAGACTAGCTGGGAGAAAATGGAGATGGCAGACGGAGGAAGAGGAGGTGATGGATAAGATAGTCAGGAGGTGTTAGGATAGGCCAGTTTGAAAAGGTGAGTTTTGAGTGAGCGTTTGAAGGACTGAAGGTTGGGGGAAAGTCGAGTGAGGCGGGGTCGGGAGTTCCAAAGATTGGGGGCAGTATGGCGGAAGTCTTGGAGGCGAGCTTGGGAGGAGGTAATGAGAGGTGAACTGAGGTGGAGTGAAGCAGAATGGTCGGGTTGGTATGTACCCCGAGACAAGGACAGAGGTGTAAGGAGGAGAAGTGTTGGTAAGGGCTTTGTAAATGAGGGTAAGGAACGTGGACTGAATTCTAAAATAGAAGAAAGTTGAGAGTCAGGAAGGCCAATGAGAAGGAAGTTACAATAATCAAGACAGGAAATGATGAGTGAATGGATCAGGATTTTAGTTGCCTCCTGAGAGGAAGAAAGGGATTTTAGTGATGTTACGAAGAAGGAAGTGGCAGGATTTGGCGAGGGACCGGATATGAGGGGTAAAGCAGAGGGCAGAGACTAGGGTAACGCCAAGATGATAGGTGCTTTCAATGCTGCGTTGTATATATTTTGCATTTTTGTGCGTGTTTAAGCAAATTTATTTTACTTTTTCGTGAGACGGAGAGTTGCTTCTCCTGTATTAAAGACATTTTTGAAGTTTTATTGATGCCTAATTGCAAACAAACAAGCGGCTATAATCCTGGGTGTAAGTGTATATCACATAAACCAGACGCATAAACCGGACGCATACGCTACTGGTGCAGACCTTGCAATAGTTCTAGCTTTTCCTATGCCCGCAATTGCAGCTTTTTGCTATGCAATTTGCTCTTGCAATTTGGAACGCAATCAGTCCCTTTATGTAGGGTGTAATAATTAATTTTCATTAGTCCTTAGAAAGTGTTTCTTTTGGTGCTTGCTTTTACAGAATGGCACTCACGGGTCTTGGGGGGGGGGAATATAAAAATAATTTAAAGCTGCATTATCGCCTAAAGTGATGAAATGTCAGCAGAACAGGGAGGACCAATGAGAAGCCGCAGTGTCTATGATTGTAGCTTCTTATTGGTCCTCCTCAACCACCTTTGTTTCAGCTGGGGCTGTGAGACAAACCTCTAACTGCAAAAAGCGCTTTCAAATGTATAATTTTTTTGCTCTTATATATCACAATGATCAAAGAAGCATCCAAAAGAGAGCAAAAAATGTGGTAGACACCCAATATTGCACAAGGAAAAACAATTAAAATAAAATAAACAGATTTAAATAAAAAAGACTTAAATAAAATAAGGAAGGAAGACAGAAAAAAAGAGAATAAATGGGATAACAGACCTTGCTCGTATCAAACAGTTAAAAATAATATATTAAAAATTCTGGAGATTAAGAATTAATAGTAATTCTATAAATTCAATGAAAGGTGGTTAATCACTACTCATAAAAAAACAGAATATGTGGTAATAAGAAAATGTTTATAGCTCTTTGTGAATGGGGAGGGTGTGGAATGCGTACAATAGGACTGTATAGCAACTGAATATGGAACGAATATGATCTTACCCTATTATATCCCTAGCGTAACATCCCAGATAGTCTGATAGTTGCAAGTTCTTGTTTCTTATCTATACTTGAAGGTCTAATCTACATGCTGGACGGCCTGTGTGGCCTCCTATCTGTAGGCAGGAGGAAAAGGACACTGAAAATCAGGGTCGCTGAACATTTATACAATATAATGAGAGGATTGAAAACATATAGGGGTATATTTACTAAACTGCGGGTTTGAAAATGTGGAGATGTTGCCTATAGCAACTAAGCATGAGCGCACTCGGATTCCTGGAATCCGAGCCCCCCCGAACATTGCGGATCCGAGTCAGATCCGAGCACTGTCCGGGTATTCCCGCCGATTCCGAAACTTAAAACGAGGCTCTGAGTCATAATCCCGCTGTCGGATCTCGCGATACTCTGAACCTTTAAATTCCCCGCTTGCCGCCGCCATTTTCACTCGGGCATTGATCAGGGAAGAGGGAGGGTGTGTTAGGTGGTCCTCTGTCCTGCTATTTCTCGTGCTGTGCTGTGCTGTGCTGTGCTCTGTCCTGCTGAGTCCAGTGGTGCTTTTGGCAGTGCTCTGTCATGCTGAGTGCAGTGGTGCATCAGTCCAGTACTCTGTCCTTGCTGAGTCCAGCGGTGAGTTTTGTCCTGTGCTTTGTTCTGCAAAGTGCATATTTCTTTCAAAAGTATTACAAATTCTTCCATAAAAAGAAAAAAAAAGAAAAATTCTACAAAAATCCTTTTAAATTAATATTAAAAAAAAAATCAAAAAAGTCCTTGCTGAGTCCAGTGGTGCATCAGTCCAGTGGTGTGTCCTTGCTGAGTCCAGTGGTGCATCAGTCCAGTGGTGTGTCCTTGCTGAGTCCAGTGGTGCACCAGTCCAGTGCTCTGTCCTTGCTGAGTCCAGTGGTGCACCAGTCCAGTGCTCTGTCCTTGCTGAGTCCAGTGGTGCATCAGTCCAGTGCTGTGTCCTTGCTGAGTCCAGTGGTGCACCAGTCCAGTGCTCTGTCCTTGCTGAGTCCAGTGGTGCATCAGTCCAGTGCTGTGTCCTTGCTGAGTCCAGTGGTGCATCAGTCCAGTGCTCTGTCCTTGCTGAGTCCAGCGGTGCGTTTTGTCCTGTGCTTTGTTCTGCTAAATTTATATTTATTTCAAAAGTATTAAAAAATCTTCCATAAAAAGAAAAAAAAAGAAAAATTCTACAAAAATCCTTTTAAATTAATATTAAAAAAAAAATCAAAAAAGTCCTTGCTGAGTCCAGTGGTGCATCAGTCCAGTGCTGTGTCCTTGCTAAGTCCAGTGGTGCATCAGTCCAGTGCTCTGTCCTTGCTAAGTCCAGTGGTGCATCAGTCCAGTGCTCTGTCCTTGCTGAGTCCAGTGGTGCATCAGTCCAGTGCTCTGTCCTTGCTGAGTCCAGCGGTGCGTTTTGTCCTGTGCTTTGTTCTGCTAAGTTTATATTTATTTCAAACGTATTAAAAATTCTTCCATAAAAATAAAAAAAAAGAAAAATTCTACAAAAATCATTTTAAATTAATATAAAAAAAAATAAATCAAAAAAGTCCTTGCTGAGTCCAGTGGTGCATCAGTCCAGTGCTGTGTCCTTGCTGAGTCCAGTGGTGCATCAGTCCAGTGCTCTGTCCTTGCTGAGTCCAGTGGTGCATCAGTCCAGTGCTCTGTCCTTGCTGAGTCCAGTGGTCCATCAGTCCAGTGCTCTGTCCTTGCTGAGTCCAGCGGTGCTTTTGTCCTGTGCTTTGTTTTGCTAAGTGCATCTTTATTTTAAAAGTATTAAAAAATCTTCCAAAAAAATTATAATTCGACAAAAATCCTTTTAAAAAAATATAAAAAAATATTCTAAAAAGTCTAAAAAAAATTATTGCAGTCCATTAACATTAATACTGCAATCTATTAAAAATTGTTCACTGTTCTTGCAGTATTTAAAAAATAGTACTGTAATACAACGTGTGCTGCATATAATGGAGTACCAAAATTTGGGGGATAAAGTAGGGAAAGACCAAGACCCACTTCCTCCTAATGCTGAAGCTGCTGCCACTAGTCATGACATAGACGATGAAATGCCATTAACGTCGTCTGCCAAGGCCAATGCCCAATCTCCTAGTAGAGGGCATGTAAAATCCAAAAAGCAAAAGTTCACTACAATTAGTAAAAAAAGAAAATTGAAAACATCTGAGGAGAAACGTAAACTTGCCAATATGTCCTTTACGACACGGAGTGGCAAGGAACGGCTTAGGCCCTGGCCCGTGTTCAGCACTAGTGGTTCAGCTTCACCCAAGGATCTAAGCCCTCCTCCCCCCCTCCAAAAAATGTAAAATAGTTATGCTGTCAGCAACAACACAGCAAACAACTCTGCCTTAGAAGTTAGAAAGGGGGCGGGGCCTAAATCGCCCCCCCCTATATCGACCGGGGTAGAAAAAAATTCTAGATCGGCCCCTAGGCTTAGTATGAAAGGGGTCCCCTGCATCTACCCGGGTCAGATGAGACGGGAATTGAACCCAGCTCTTATGGAGGGATATTCCCAGGTCTGACCCAGGTAGTCTGCAGTGTGAACGGTTAGACCAGGGTATTTCAACCCGGTTCCCACCGCCACCAATTGTAAAGTTTCAAAAAAAAAAAAATCACAAGAGGAGCCAATCAGAGTTCCTCTTGTGATGTTGCCATGACTGTGTTCAGTGTGAACACAGTCTACCCAGTTATTTGCCTGGGGCTGAGGATCTGTCCCCCAGCAATATCCCGGGTTCATATACCCAGGATATCGTCGGGGTGGCAATCTGAAAGAGGTATAAATGTTGTGTGCATCATAAACGTATTCACCATAGAATCTATAATACCTACTCCAAATGACATTGACGCTGCGCTCACCATAGCTGAGTCTGAGTGGACCATGGGCACATAATAAACTATTGTGATTGGAGACATCAGAACTTACTAGTTGTGTGACCCACAGGTCCACCTCTCTGCTATTATAATCAGGGCCTGATTAAGGGTTCAGGAACAAGTGCCACTGAGAGTGAAGATATGAAGGGAGACAGGGCTGTCATGTGTACACCTGGCACCATCTTTGTCTTTCCCTTATCCTCAAGCGCCAGGCCAACGATGACTCATGGTCTTCAGCCTTTACCATTGGAATATGTCAATACTAAAACGTTACTACATTTTTCTTCCATTTTGTTTTTTAATTTGGAAAACAACTATCCTTACATTTTAAAATGTATTTTAGTTTATACCTCTTCCTGTCACAATGTTGCACCTCAAAAAATGTTTATGCCCCTCCGAAAGCCTAGCGCCCTAGGCAGAAGTTCAATCAGCCTATTGCACAATCAGGCCGTGGTTAGTATAATAACCAACATGTTCTCTTGGAGACATTTTTAGTCACAAAGGACTGAATTAAGGAGCTAATCCCTACAAAATTGGCGGAACCAATGGTAGGGGCCCATGTAAAAGCATGTGACGCTGCTCAGGGGGAGTGGTCAGACTGTGGAGGAGGGGTGACCAGCTTACTCACTGCCAGACTAGCGCTTAACTGCGCGTAGGTAGCGGTGTTACACATATATTACTGGTGGTTATAGATATAGGGTCTGATTTATTAAGGAATCAAAGTGAACCCAATTTGTGTTGTTTAAAAACGGACACAAAGTGCAAGCAGGTACACTCACAGGGCCTGATTAAGGGTTCTGGCCGCCCTAGGCTAATACGGCCGCAGCGCCCCCCCCCGCCCCCCCCCCTCCCTCGAATATATAGGTGTATAGGAACACTCCTGAATAGGAATGTTCAGGTGTATTCTCCAGCATTCAAATTTAGACAGATTGTGCCATTGTCTCTTACCTGTCCTTGCTCTTCTCTCTTGCAACTTTGTTATCCTCTCGCTGGCTTCTGGAAAGTTGGCGTCCTTTTTTGAAAATGCAAAAATGTATTATAATGCAAACCCTGAATGATTAGGCCCTTTAGTTAAAACAAAACACTCCATTATGGCCAGCTAAAAGTATCCCATTGGACAGGCATATATAAGCAATATCTGAATATTTGTTGTCAATCAAATACAAACCTCTACCAGCCCCATCTCACTAATATTTAGTATTCTAGTGATTGCTGAGACCACCCATGTGACCACCACACAATCATGAGATTCTGCCCCCCAAAGCTGCTCTATTTTTTAAATACCCACTGCAGCCATTTTCCTTAACCACAACCCCCCCCCCCCACAGCCATTTTCCTTAACCCCTGCTGCAGCCATTTTCTTTACCTCCCACCCTGCATCCATCCCCCTTGCAGCTATTTTCCTTACCTCCACTCTGCTAGCTAGCTATCCCCCCCCCGTCACATCAAAACTCCCCCAGTCACATATATCAGCCCCCCTCCTCTGCCCTCCTTCATACATATCAACCTCTCTACCTCCCTATAGATTTTCATGGCAGCCCCCCCTCCCACCCTATAGATTTGTATGACAGTCCCCCTCTCCCTCCCTATACATATGCATGACAGTCCCCCCTCTCCCTCCCTATAGATATGCAGGGTAGTTACCCCCCCCTCTCTATAGATATGCAGTGTAGTTCCCCCCCTCCCTATAGATATGCAGGGTAGTTCCCCCCCTCCCTATAGATATGCAGGGTAGTTTCCCCCCCCCTTCCTATAGATATGCAGGGCAGTTCCCCCTCCCTATAGATATGCAGGGCAGTTCTCCCCCTCCCTATAGATATGCAGGGCAGTTCCCCCCTCCCTATAGATATGCAGGGCAGTTCCCCCCCCTCCCTATAGATATGCAGGGCAGTTCCCCCCCCCTCCCTATAGATATGCAGGGCAGTTCCCCCCCTCCCTATAGATATGCAAGGCAGTTCCCCCCCTCCCTATAGATATGCAAGGCAGTTCCCCCCCCCTCCCTATAGATATGCAGGGCAGTTCCCCCCCCCCCTCCCTATAGATATGAAGGGCAGTTCCCCCCCCTCCCTATAGATATGTAGGGCAGTTCCCCCCCCCTCCCTATAGATATGCAGGGCAGTTCCCCCCCCTCCCTATAGATATGCAGGACAGTTCCCCCCCCTCCCTATAGATATGCAGGGCAGTTCCCCCCCTCCCTATAGATATGCAGAGCAGTTCCCCCCCCCCCTCCCTATAGATATGCAGGGCAGTTCCCCCCCCCTCCCTATAGATATGCAGGGCAGTTCCCCCCTTCACTTACCTGTAGTTGTGCCAGCGTCGCTCCTCTCCTCAGATCAGCAGATAGGAAGTGAAGACGTCCTGCTTCCTGTCTGCTGCACAGCAACAGGCACCCTGGCAATTGGCTATGTGTTGCTAACCACTGACCACCAATGCTTTTAAACGTCGAGACCTCCACCCCCCCCCCGCGGTGACCCCCCCTCCCCCACCCCGAAAAAAAAAATGAATGAAGAAATAAAAAAAAATGTAAAAAAAAAAAAAAAAAATGTAAAAAAAATAAATAAATACCCACAGTGCCGCGCCCCCCGGGACCCAGCGCTCCAGGCTGCAGCCTGGTTAGCCTAGTGGTTGATCAGGCCCTGTACACTTATATTCAAGTACAAGGAGATCTGAAGAAATGTTTCTAGCTGAATACACGTCTAAGTATGCTCTGCCTATATGGCACTTGCCGCAGGCAGACAGACATAACATTAGGATATGTACAATACCAATGTAAACTGTATATAGAGACCCATCAGAACACACAGAAAACAGATTAAATTGTTAGACACATTAACACCTGTTAATAATATAATCATGAATTTATCAGGATGTTATTAATGCCTTCTGTATATAAAATGCATTTTTACAGTTGCTCTTGATTGCAAACACATGTTCTAGCATGTATACACAGCTGTCATCACTATCACTGTGTGTGTGTGTGTGTGTGTGTGTGTGTGTGTGCGCGAGCGCTCAGTCTTGGCACACTCTTGCTGTACATTGCCTACGTGCATACGCCCCTTCTCTCCCCCGTTCTGCCCTTGAAAATGTAGGCTGTTGGAAGAGTCCTTTGCATTCGAAGATGAATTGCACACACTTGCGTTCTCGGACGTATAGTGCGTTTCTGAGCATGCGCAAAGTACGGCACGTATCGGCATTTATGTTCCTTAATGAATCAGGCCTGTATTGTTTACACAATATGATTTTATTATTTTCACCCAGGTTTATGTAGACTGGATATAGAATTATTATAGACAATCAGTGTAGGTTTCCACCACAGTAATTCTTTATACAGATTATATAAATAAGTAAAAATAAAAATCTAGTTAAAATGTTCGTCATGAATGACAGCCTTTGACTGAGAGGGAGAGATGGGACATACATGACATTTGCCCTCTCCACTCTCCCTTTGCCACATAACACACCATCCCCCCCTTGTGAGCTCAGCCCCAAACCCCATCCACCTTCAGTTCCCACCTGCTGCAGTGTTTGTTGTTGGAGTTTCTGGTCTTCCCAGAAGCTCCCACCTCTGCTACTCCAGGATTGGAGTCATCGGTGCAGACTCCCACCTATGACGTCACCGGTGTTCCTTACAACCTGCCCATATCATGGAGCAGAGGGGACCCCACTCTTTTGGTCTCCCTGTTATAGTGGAATCCAGCCAAAGCCGTCTAGCGCGGGGGCTTGTTGAGGATTTGTGGGGGGCACAATGTTTTTTTAAATAATTTATTCACAGAACTATGTATTCAAAAAGGTGAAAGAAAAAGCAGAACTTCACACCGGATGAAACAACCTGTTGGTTCTCTCTAAATTCTGCTAATCTCTAGTTGGAACTCATCTGCATAAAATACCCTCTCTCATTGGATCAACTTGTATTTTGGGTTAAGGGGTGCTTTAAAATTGTATTTATCTATTAAAAATAAACTATGTGATGTTAAATACATCATACTTGCCTACTTTTGACAAGTTGTATCCGGGAGAGGGGCGTGTCTAGAGGGTGGGAGGGGGAGGGGCGAATTGCGTCATTTTAGCCACGCCCCCGCAACAAATATGCCGTTTTGTTGCGGGGTGGGGCCAAAATGATGCGATTCACCGCAAATCGCGTCATTTTAGCCCCGCAATTGCGGAATGCGGGAGATTTGCCAGCTCTCCCGGGAGTCCGTGAGACTGACCCGAATTTCGGGAGTCTCCCAGACATTCTGGGAGAGTTGGCATGTATGAAATACATTTGTAAACTTGCCTGATGAAGGGGCCTCTGTGCTCTGAAAGCTAGCAAATATAATCTATCGTTTTTTAGTTAGCCAATAAAGGTATCACTCCTATAATACTTTTGTCTTTGTTGATTCAAAAGTATTTAACATCATATAGATTTTTCTGGCTAACACAGTACTGCAATAATAATATATATATTTTTTAAATAAACTAGAATGTTTGAAGAAATAGCGACAAGTTACCACCATGGTACTTTCTTATTATATTTATTGAACTCTAACTATATATAATGATTGTGTCAAGTATCAATGACCATTAACTCTTCTTGCTGAAAAAATGTCTTCTGGAGAATGGTTGCTGAATGCGACATGTAGCTATTACACAATGCTTTCCACACAGGAAGGCATCTGAGCTTGATCACCAGAGCACATAACTAATCAGTTAAACAACACTTGTCAGGGATTTCTATTCATCCCTTCAAAGACCAGGACATAACACGCTATCTGTTTAAACAATCCAGCCTGAAGCTAAAGCACATCTCTCAACAGCAGAGAGTGAGGTATGTTCTGTATTAACCTTTCACATTTCTTTTACGACTATCCTCTTTCGTGAACTGTGTTCTATTGTCAAATGTTACATTTAATCTACTGTACTGCAATGAAGTGTACTGAAAAACATTTTGCAGTCCGTGTAGTGTTGGGGGGGGCTGTACACCTTTATTCCAAGACCCCCAGCACTAAAAAATAGAAGCTGCATTCTAATCCTTTGTTTGTATAAGAACAACATGTTCCCGGCCTTTGAAAATTCAGGGAGACACACCCTGAATATATGAAAGGATATTCGCTCAGTCTCCTCGTGGTGTTCCATCGGCTTAAGGAAGTGGGTCACCTTCTTCGTGTTTGAATGCAGTTGATTAATTCAGCATTTAATTCACTTTATAGTAAATCTGACCACTTGTCTAACAGGTAGACATACTTCTGAGCTAGACAGAGCAGTATCAGGTATTATTCTGCGTATTTGCAGCAACTTGTATTTGTACTGCTTCCTCTTCGAAGTAAATAGTCTCCAATGAAAATGGAATTTCATGTTCTATTTTGGCACAACCGTGAATGGCCAAATTAAATGGTACCTAGCTGTTCGCACCTAGTTTGAGCAGGTCATTGTAATACTCACCGCTCCACCATCCGCACGCAGCCGGCTGCCTGTCACTCCCGGGTAGCGGCAGCGCCGATCATGTGACCCCCGGCGGGGAATTCAAACTCCGCTTGTCCTTCTCTATAAATCACGCTCTGACACAAGCCCTGTGTCAGAGCAACAAATTACATTCCTGACTTCTGGCTCCTTGTCTTCAAGCTCCCTGCGTCCCTCTCTGTGTTTCTCCTGCATCTCCTGAGTTTTCCCTGTGTTCCAGACCCGGCTTGACCCGACTACTCTATTTGGATTCTCCTGTGGCGTGACGGACATCTGCTATCGTGTACCAGACCGGGCTCGGCCCTCATTACTCTATTAGGATTCTCCCTCGGCGCGACGGATATCTGCTATCGTGTACAAGACCCGGCTTGGCCCTTGTTGCTCTGTTTGGATCTCCCTTTGGCGTGACAGACATCTACTACTGTGTACCAGACCCGGCTGTACCTCACCAATCTCTGGAAGGATCGCCGCTGCACATCGGGCCTTGCCTCAGGTACCGTTTTCGTATTACCTTGCTGCTAGTCTATCCATTCCTCACGTCTGTAAGCTCAGTGCAGTTGGAAGATGGCAATAGGCCAGTAGAGGTCTTCGTCCAGCCATGTTTGCCAACTAACTCGATAATTATCCGATTAAATGTGCATGGCTATAATATACTTCAGACTGGAAACTATTTTGTTATTCATAGACATTACCGATTTCATGCCCACCTCACTAGCTGAGGCTAAGTGAAATCATTTTTCTATTACGTGTTTTGTGTCATTCTTTTTTTTGCACTAATAGTTAATGATTTTAACCTGATACCCCACCCCAGGGGCAAACGCAGGATTTCTAGATCCACCAGAGTGGCATGCCATGGAGAGGGGGCGTGGCTATCATTTGTGACAGCGCTAGGCTGTTCTCCAACTGTTCTCACTCCCTTCAAAAACACGGGCAATGGTAGACAATTGTCCTGATACTAATAGGGCAGTCCCAATTTTATGTGATTGTGCCGCTCAGTCAGGACTTTGTAAGGATTGCAGGACTGACTAAGCGTGACAGTCACACAAAATGGGAACTGCCCCACCAGAATCAGGAAGGCAGGCAGACTGTTGAGGTCTCTACAACCTGTTCTTGAGGCTTCCACTACCTGTGCCTGCTGGTGTCTTAAGCCGAGTTGCTGCTTGTCTGGATCCTGGAATGTTGGGGCCCTGTTTGGAAAAAATTGATAGGTACATCAAATATGTAAAGTCCAGCAATGAGTGAACTATTTAGGCCTCCCTCCCCCAACAAGCCCCGACGTTAAACCAATAGCACCCAGTTTTAATAATGGGACCTTCCTACCGGAAAACAGCCCGACATTAAATTAACAGCATTCACATTTAATTAGTAGATCTATTTCTTCCTACCAGTCCTGACATTAAATTAACAGCAGTCACATTTAATAAACAGATCTATTTCCCACAATTAGCATGAACATTAAATTAATAGTACTTACATGTAATAAATGCACCTATTGCCCCCCAAACATTCCCAATATTAAATAATTATTCACATTTATTAAATTTATTTGCCCCGCAACCTGCCCCAACATTAAATAATAAGTATTCAGTTTTATAAATAGCCATCTTTCTCACCAAACTCAGCCACACCTTCAATCAGTAGCCAACAAATCACCACAGCATTAATTAAATAATGCCATAACACAACCTAAAATTAATAACCTGCATCCTGCGCATTTTACAGGTCATAGCCTATGTGCAAAATTAGGTGCTGCTTGCTGTTTCTGTGTCAGCACAAAATCACCAATGTACCGATTGGGATGAAACCAATGCAAGGTGGTCCAGTTGAATCTTGACCCGGTTTTAGCGGGGTTAGGGTCCTGGTCGGACCTCCTGTTGATGTACGCTGGGCAGAACTTTGACCCGGGAGCCTTTTTTGAGCCTGCATTCGGACACCCCTGCACCGATTGGGATGAAACCAAGCGAGGTGGTCCAGTTGGACCCTGGCCTGGTTTTAGGGAGTCTTAGGGTCCCGCTAATCCTGGTATCCAGTATCTGATGTTTTTCAGCTAATCCTGGTATTCAGTATCTGATGTTTTTCAACTAATCCTGTAATCCAGTATCTGATGCTTCTCAGCTAATCCTGGTATCCAGTATCTGATGCTTCTCAGCTAATCCTGGAATCCAGTATCTGATGTTTCTCAACTAATCCTGGAATCCAGCATCTGATGCTTCTCAGCTAATCCTGGAATCCAGTATCTGATGCTTCTCAACTAATCCTGGAATCCAGTATCTGATGCTTCTCAACTAATCCTGGTATCCAGCATCTGATGCTTCTCAGCTAATCCTGGTATCCAGCATCTGATGCTTCTAAACTAATCCTGGAATCCAGTATCTGATGCTTCTCAGCTAATCCTGGAATCCAGTATCTGATGCTTCTCAGATAATCCTGGAATCCAGTATCTGATGCTTCTCAGCTAATCCTGGTATCCAGCATCTGATGCTTCTAAACTAATCCTGGAATCCAGTATCTGATGCTTCTCAGCTAATCCTGGAATCCAGTATCTGATGCTTCTCAGCTAATCCTGGTATCCAGCATCTGATGCTTCTCAGCTAATCCTGGAATCCAGTATCTGATGCTTCTCAGCTAATCCTGGAATCCAGTATCTGATTCTCCTCAGATAATCCTGGTATCCAGCATCTGGTGCTCCTCAGCTAATCCTGGAATCCAACATCTGGTGCTCCTCAGATAATCCTGGTATCCAGTATCTGGCGCTCCTCAGATAATCCTGGTATCCAGTATCTGGTGCTCCTCAAATAATCCTGGTATCCAGTATCTGATGCTACTCAGATAATCCTGGTATCCAGTATCTGATGCTTCTCAGCTAAACCTACTATCCAGTATCTGATGCTTCTCAGCTAATCCTGGTATCCAGTATCTGATGCTTCTCAGCTAATCCTGGAATCCAGTATTTGATGCTTCTCAACTAATCCTGGAATCCAGTATCTGATGCTTCTCAGCTAATCCTGGAATCCAGTATCTGATGCTTCTCAACTAATCCTGGAATCCAGTATCTGATGCTTCTCAGACAATCCTGGAATCCAGTATCTGATTCTCCTCAGATAATCCTGGTATCCAGCATCTGGTGCTCCTCAGCTAATCCTGGAATCCAGCATCTGGTGCTTCTCAAATAATCCTGGTATCCAGCATCTGGTGCTTCTCAGCTAATCCTGGTATCCAGCATCTGGTGCTTCTCAGCTAATCCTGGTATCCAGCATCTGATGCTTCTCAGATAATCCTGGAATCCAGCATCTGGTGCTCCTCAGATAATCCTGGTATCCAGCATCTGGTGCTTCTCAGCTAATCCTGGTATCCAATATCTGATGCTTCTCAGCTAATCCTGGTATCCAGCATCTGGTGCTCCTCAAATAATCCTGCTATCCAGTATCTGATGCTTCTCAGCTAATCCTGGAATCCAGCATCTGGTGCTCCTCAGATAATCCTGGTATCCAGCATCTGGTGCTTCTCAGCTAATCCTGGTATCCAGTATCTGATTCTCCTCAGCTAATCCTGGTATCCAGCATCTGGTGCTCCTCAGATAATCCTGCTATCCAGTATCTGATGCTTCTCAGCTAATCCTGGAATCCAGCACCTGGTGCTCCTCAGATAATCCTGGAATCCAGCATCTGGTGCTCCTCAGATAATCCTGGTATCCAGTATCTGATGCTTCTCAGCTAATCCTGGAATCCAGTATCTGATGCTTCTCAGATAATCCTGGTATCCAGTATCTGATGCTTCTCAGCTAAACCTGCTATCCAGAATCCTGTGCTTTTCAGCTAATCCAAATATTCAGTACTCCCCTTAAAAGCCCGGTCTTCTGTAATCGGAACTACTCTGCTCTCCTGATATCTCCTTTGCCTGTGAACATACCGGTCAGTCTCACCAGGTACCCATCCGGAGAACCGTGAGCTGCATGGTGCTAGCACCGAAGACCAAACCTCCTTGTGGGGGTCCCTGACAAAGACCTTTGCCACTTAAGACTCTGCAAATCTATGGTGGGAGGAGATAAATCGGGCAGATTGTTAGATTCCTACCATTCCTGTGTAAAACCATGACAAAAAGTTTCTTACACTTATGTAAACCGACTCCCCAAACTACAGGATCTCATAAGATAAGCTTGTCACCAAGTCGGTGGGTTTCATTTAGATAACCACATTTCACTTCTGCCATAAATGAAGGATAACTATATAAAATAATTAAATTGTAATTGTAAAGATAGGAGGATATTGGATTTTAAAGGTATTAATCTTGTCAATTAGCAAGGTGATGTTGGGAGTATCAGATTCCCTGGCTACAGAACTCAGAAGAGAGGATTCTGTGCTAAAGTGTGCTTGGAATAAAAGAGGTGTAAGCTTTGTTAGCATAGGAATAACCTTATCTCAGTGACATCACAGAAGGGGCCTGTGGCAGAAGTATGTGGATTTTAAAAACCTTAGTAAAACCCCTTTGTCACCCTTACTATACGCACTATGTATCGAACCCTTAGCTGTCGCCATAAGACGAAACCCAGACATCTCTGGGATTCAAATCGGCCCCCGACACTTCAAAATATCACTATTCGCTGACGATGTCCTTCTGACACTTTCCAACCCCCTAATTTCGCTCCCAAATTTACTCGAGGAACTAAAGACATACGGTTCTCTATCAGACTATAAAATAAACAATACCAAATCTGAGGCTCTTGCGCTCCAAACGCCTGACACGGTAAAACGCATCCTAGAGTCGTCATTTAATTTCCAATGGCGTCCTAAAGCGGTTCGCTATCTCGGGGTCCAGATAATCAAGGAATACAGCCAACTGTTTAACGCCAATTATTTCCCCCTTCTAAACTCCATTAAAGGCGACCTCATAAGATGGGACCCACTGTTCATCTCCTGGTTTGGTAGAATAAATGTAATAAAAATGAACGTCTTACCCCGAATTCTGTATCTGTTCCAGACATTACCTATACCAGTCCCAGGGACATACTTAGCGAATCTCCAACTATTGTGTAGTAGATTTATTTGGCAGGGGAAAAAATCAAGACTCAAAAGATCCTGTCTGGCCAAGCACTCACGATCAGGTGGTTGCGGATTACCGCTTTTTGACCAATATTACCACGCGGTTAACATAAGCCATATAGTCTCTTGGCAGATGCCCCCGGGGCTCAAGAGATGGGTCGACCTTGAAAATGCACTCACATCAGAACATAATCTCAGCTTCCTCCCCTGGCTTCCCCGTAGTCAGAGACCGGCCTCAACTTATTCTCACCCCACTTTACAGTTCACACTCGATCTATGGGAAAAACTACACAGGAGATGGAAACTCACCTCATTTCCCTCCCCTCTCACGCCACTCTGGCACAATCCAGATTTCCCCCCCCGGGAACTCCAAATCCTATGCTGTTCCCTGGCAAAAAGCGGGGATTACTCAATTTACCCACATTTTAGGGACATATGCCCCCCAGTCCTTCTCGGATCTGAGAGAAAAGTCTAAACTCCCGTCGTCCCTGTTTTTTGCTTACATTCAAATAAGAAGCTTTATACAGTCAAACTGCAGATCTTCCAAACTACGTAGTCCCACGCCCTTTGAGAGATGTTGTACTAATCGAGTTGGAGCCCAGGGACTGATATCCTTGGTCTACCATGTATACCTAAAACCAGAAAGTAGTCCCATCGAATTGTTCGAGACTGCTTGGGAACGGGACATTGACAAAACTCTGGATCAGGAGGGATGGTCCCGGCTCAGAACCAGGGTCTCCAAGGTATCCATTAACACGTCGATTAAAGAAAACACATTTAAGGTCTACACAAGATGGTACCTGGTACCCACGAGACTTCACAAGATTTACCCAGGTACGTCAGACTTATGTTGGAGATCATGTGGTGGGGTGGGATCTTTTTATCACATTTGGTGGACTTGCCCTTTTATTTTCAATCTATGGACGCAGGTTTCCGATTTTATCTCCAAAATTCTGAAGGTCGGGGTTTCCCCGGACCCATTGTTTATGCTACTATGTTCTCGAGACAAATCACTTAATAAGTTCAGAAATAAACTGGCACAAAATATATGTGCCGCAACACGCCTCCAAATAGCTAAGAACTGGAAGTCATCTTGCCTTCCGAACCTTCATAGCATAACTTCCCAAGTTTGGTATATAGCTTCAATGGAATACATTACAAGCCTTCTCCATGATAAAGTCAACAACTTCCACAAAACCTGGGATCCATGGTACTCCTTTCACCAGTCCCCTATGCCTGCCATCCAGTAACTTGTTCCTCCTCCTCATTCCGTCCTTTTAACCCGCTGTATCACCGCCCCCTCTAGATTTGATCTCTCTCCATTACTAAGTTATCCCTAGTTCACCGGAAAGGTTGACACCAACTCTTTCCTCATTCTATTCACTAGCATCTCTTTTGAGACATATGGTCCCCTGAAGGTGGGTTGCGTGGACCGCCCCCCCCCCCCCCCCTTGGGGATTCCATTGAACCTTTCTTCTTTCTCTTCTCTCTCCTTCCTCTTCCTCTTTCCTTCTCCCTATCTTTCTACCCCTCTCTCCTCCTCCTATAACTTAATCAAAAAAATAAAACAACAACAAAAAGATAGTCTAGGGAATTAAGGGAAAGTAAATGTGCAATTTAGAAAGCAACTAAGGATAATTTTGCCTGTACTCTCAGACTCTGTTCTATATTGTATATTCTCAGAATTTCTTCCTTCTATCTTCCTTCCCTGTTACACAACTATTTTTCATTATTTGTATTGTTGTCAAAAATAAAGAGTTTAAAAAAAAAGACCTTAGTAAAACTATCCTTGGTGTCAATCATTTGGGGATCAATCTAAATTTCCACTCTCCCCCACCATACAGGGTATATGATCCTACGTAAGTGTTCTATTATCTGTAGTTTTGATCCTTTACTTGTCCTGTTATTGCATTTATTTCATATGTCATTTTTTTTTATTATGTACAAAGCCATGTACCTTTTTATATTACATCTAAAATTTAATAAATTTGTCCTTTTTACTCCCAACGAATCCATAATCCCCACAGCCGAAAAGTGTTGATTGGCTGTGTTAACCCTTTGAATGCTAGGGCATGACGTGTTTAAACTACCAAAGAAGGTAGCCTATGCCAGAGTGTGCATTTGTGTAACTGAGTTTTAGTGTCCTATTGACCTAACACAAATGGTGGTGGCAGCTATTGTTGTGTATGGAAGCGAGAGAACTGTTTTGGGGTGGGATTCAGGTAATCTATATCCTATGTGATAGGTGAGTGCAGGACTGAGTGCTGGAACCCTGTCTAACCTCTTACAATAACATCAAGGGAGGAGAGAGTGTATTCCTGACACCTGGGTTAAGATTTCTTTACAATCCACTACTGGTGACAGATATGCTTTAAGTTCCAAATAGTTATTATTTTTCCTTAACTATTAAAACAATATTATTTTCAGCAGAACCTCATTTATTTCACGGCATACTAAAAGTAAAGCCAACTTTTTTTTTTACTAAATTTGGAATGAGAATAATCAGTACTAATGATGTTTACAAGTTATGCTTTGAAATACTTATAAACCCTTTGAAAGTGCTTCCAGCATGCAGGAATCTGATTTTGGATAACACATTTTTGGCAAAGGTTTTACCTTTATAGTAAGGTGTCTAAATTATCTTTTATCAATGTTATTATGAAAAAAGTTATACATAAACGTTACTCTAAGGATATAACAGTTGTTACACAAACATATTCTGCAGCAGATACTGACTTGGCATAGTTGATAAAAACAATGAAGTAACACTTTACCACTTAGCAAAGTCCAGCATTCATTGCTCTTGGTGTTCTATGAAATATTCCACACTTGACCTAGGTGCTGTAAGACTTTAGTTGCCCAAGGGGAGAGATCACATAAGCAAGTCCCATACACCACATGCAATACAGGAGTAACTTGCAGATATATCATAGAAGAAGATATCAAGGAGCATATATGACTGGCATAGGCAAACCAGGGGGGGGGGGGTTACTAGTGCCTGGAAACCCCCCTCCAAGCCTGGGGCACTGTATAATTAGGTGGCTAGACCCTGCCCCCGCTTCACACAGCTCTGCTTGAAAAGGGAGAGCTGCATGCACCTAACAGTAGTGCATGCAGCATTGCCCATGTATATTATAGGGATAGGAAGAGTTGGAGAGCAGCCAAGCACTGTCTAAAATTATAGCCACACCCCCATGCATGCTGGTCACGCCCACTGGCGGCGTGGTGTGTTAACCCCCCTCTGCAAATCCTGCGTTTGCCCCTGACTGGGGTTGGTCTGGGGTTAAAGCTAGGCATAGGTAGGTTTAGATTTGGAATAAAGCTAGGGTTATGTAAGTAGCAGGATTAAGACTTTCACATATAGATTGGGGTCAATAGCTAGCGGTTCACTTGACAAAGGAGACTTTCCTCTTTGTCTTTCTACAAAACCAGGGTGTGTGTGATAGAAGCTCTCTTAGCCTACAAAGCAAAAAGATTCACTGCAAGCTGATAATTCAAGTATAACATCAATGAAAAATCTATGAAAAGAACATGTCTCCCAAAGATCATACGGTATACATGTATCATACATAAATATTTTATAGGGATTAAATATATGAGGGGGGGGGGTGTTTAAAAAAAAATTGACTTTTTGCACAAACTGAAATTAGATGAGTGAAACAGTCTGAATGAAATAGAAAAGAATAAAATAATAATTGTAATAAAGAGGACAGTTAAAATATCCCTAAGGGGAAATCTGAAATCACCAATAACCTGATGACAAGAAGTAAATCCCCAAATGGTAAAGTAATGATCAAATTAAGAAATAACTTTTTTAACACAGGAATCCACAACTTTCCCCTGCAAGTGTCTAGATGTAGATGGATGATTTATAGAGAGTAACTCTACACCGTATCATGTCAATGCAGCACTCTGTGAGTTCTGTGGGAATGTATGAATAATTGCTGCAAATCCTCGCTGGCCTAACATCAGCATTAGATCCAGTTTCCTTATCAGTATATCATCACTGCTAAGGGCAAGTGTGACCATCCCTGCAGGAAACGCACAACGAGTTCTCACCAAGACGAGTAGTCCAGGAGAGTAAGATGCATCGATATCCATCTCCTTCTCTGTCCCCGATGGCTGTATAATGTTATTAATGACATTGGGATGTATGAAACAAATATCATTTTGGTTTACCTGGGCCCTAGTATGCTAGTTACTTTCCCCCCATCAACACTTCACATTGTTATTGTAGTCTGGACAAAATATCACATCCCAATGCACGAGTGAAGAAATGTAGTTGTACTCTGGAGTCAGATGCTGCAAAGGGTTAATTTGCTGAGACCTGAGATATGTCATCCTTTGCGTAACAAATTCAACCTGCATCCGATGTGCTGGCATTTGCAAACTGCACAGTAAAAACGCCCCTTCGTACATCTGCCCCTGGATTGCAATATTGAGCGATTGAAAGAGATTATTGCACTCTAAGGGGCAGATTCAATTCGGATTAATGCAGCGTTATTACCTTTAATACAGTCATTTTAACCTGGATTTTTACTCGCAGCCCTGAGAGTTGCAAGCAAAAACCAGCGTTAAAATTATCGTACTAATGGTAATAGTGCGCAGGCCGCGTTACTCCTAGAATAACGCGGCTGAATTTAACTGGCCCCTAAATCAACTAAACATCTTTCTGTGCGTGAAGCATCTGGTTTTACTTTTAGGTTTGCCTATGTGGCACCCTGGTGAGGTGTACTGTGTAAAATCGTACTTACCCACTCTCCCGGAATGTACGGGAGAGTCCCGAATTTCGGGTAGGTCTCCCAAGACTCACGGGAGAGCAGGGCATTCACTAGGAAGTGGGCAGGATTGAAGCCTCCATGATGCCATTCAAGGTGAATGGCGTCATTTTAGCCCCACCAAACGACATGATTTGCCGTGCTGCTTTCTGTCCTCACACTTCACCTTCCCTCCGGGATTGAAAGATTGAAAAAGTTGGCAAATATGTGTGAAATTAAAACGCCTCTTATATTCTTGAGCTCAGACTACTCCACTTCAGGTCCTGTTCTCTAGGGTACTCTCAATCAGCGAGCATGAATGTGCTCGCTGATTGAGAGTACCGACTCCAGTAAGTGCTGTAATGTAATAGCCTGACAGCCAATCATGAGCAGTCTCTGATCTGTGATAGTCACACTGGAGTTTAATTCATTTCGTGCTGGCTGATCCTCAATGGTTTTTTTTTTCCTCTCATATGGATCACCTTCTTCCCGTAACATTACAATGGACCAGAGAATGAAGATGTTCGGTATTTATCATAAGCGCAGCCAGCAGTCAAAGTTTAGAAGTGGCGGTATGGAAATTGTAAGTGAATAGAATTTGATAGTTTTATAACCAAAGCAGTCGGAGAAATGGCGTTACCGCTGTATACCAGCCCACTTCCACCAATGGGCATGGCATCTTTTATATGGTGGCATGAATTCTCTACAAATTGGGATCAAACAATTATTTATTTCCTACGGTGGGAACACTTGTAGTTGTGGAAAGACAAGTGGTTGTATACAATGGTGATCGTGTACATGCTGGCACCTGTAGATCAACAGTCAGGGGTACCAGGAAGGGTACACTCTAGGCGCAGGGGCCAGATCATTTTTTCGGGTCCTTCACCCCCAGATATACTGAACCTAATGCTGAGTAGGTTGGTCTCTTACAGAATCTGAGGGAAAGTTTTCTTACTTTTTTTATTTTTACATTTCTGACAGACAAAGTAAGTGGAATAGCCTGCGTTTCATGCTCTCACCGGTACCAACCAAGTTTATTCCTTTTATTAGTAGGTGTTGGTTTGCCATGTGGTTTGGCAAACCACTACTTAATACATGGGACGGTTGTAAATCTTCCATTTTTAAAAATCAGCATTGTGGTTTCAGACCATTAAATAATGTGCCTCCCTGTGCAGTTTGGTCTTTAATAAATTACACATCAAAGCGCATGAAAACTTGGGGTTTGGCAAAACTGCGCCGTAGTAAATCTCCCCCTTAATCTCTTTGGATAATCTTCAGGTGACTAACCTTGCCCATAAAGTGTAACGAGATAGGCAATTAATCACAGTTCATAAGAGATGCGAGGTGATTCTGGACAGGAGATAGGAAATATAGGTTTTATTTTTAAGGGGGGCTATTCTGATGCAATTCATAGCATAAAATCGTACTGTAATTTCAATAAATAGTATTGGCTGCTACATAGTTCTATCGTAGTGAATTGAGGAGTGTCCAGGGGCAAACGCAGGATTTGCAGAGGGGGGTTTCCACACCACGCCGCCAGTGGGCATGACCAGCATGCAGGGGGCGTGGCTATAATGTTAGACAGTGCTTGTCTGCTCTCCAACTCTTCCTATCCCCATAATATACATGGGCAATGCTGCATGCACTACTGTTAGGTGCACGCAGCTCTCCTTTTTCAAGCAGAGCTGTGTGAAGCGGGAGCAGGGTCCAGCCACCTTAATTATACAGTGCCCCAGGCTTGGAGGAGGGTTTCCAGGTACTAGGAAACCCCCCTTGTTTGCCTATGGTGTCTATACTGATACGTCCGTTGAAATATCTAGCTTACAAGTACACAGCTTAGCAACAACTTTAACTTAAACTACGTCCGGACGGATGTTTCTTCTGTTCACAGAAGCGACATGTGGTGTTGATGACTTGAAGTGTTCTTCTGTCTGTCCCCAATGGAAGAGCTATATACTGCATATTCTCTTCAGAAAACAATTGCACAGTCATTAATGACATAAATGTTTGATCAGATACTGAAATGTCTACGTGTAAGTGTAAATGTCACAATTTCACATATTGTCACTATCTGCTATATGTTACTTTATATGTACCTGAAGTTCTATTTACA
The DNA here is from genome assembly GCF_038048845.1 of Mixophyes fleayi. Taxonomy (NCBI): domain Eukaryota; kingdom Metazoa; phylum Chordata; class Amphibia; order Anura; family Limnodynastidae; genus Mixophyes; species Mixophyes fleayi. The sequence continues at coordinate 31,281,277 of NC_134403.1, read as the reverse complement.
TTTTTGTACAAAAGTCATGTTAAACTTCTCTTAAAACAACTTTTAGAAATGCTGCAAATTACTATTGTGAATTTCAACTTAACATTATTAATACATATTTTGATATAACTCCACTTTTTTGAATTTCTCAGTGCAAGCATGCCCAGATTGTTAATGGAACTCTGGGCTTGCTGGGACCTGTAGTGCACCAACTCAAAATAGTGTTTATTCTAACTTTAACCATTTATTACCCCACACCCGCCACCCAGGGGTGTGGGAAGAGCCGTAATGCTTTCAGCATTTTTTGTGTGGACCCCATCTCCCTAGGGAATCCAGCCGTTTGCATATGCCGTTTCCCTGCTATAGTGTCACCAGCCCCGAGTGCTGTGCTAGTGAAATCGGGGCAACCTTTTGGCCTAAAAACAATATTGTGAGGTGTGAGGTGTTCAGAATAGACTGGAAATGAGTGGAAATGAATGTTATGGAGGTTAATAAAAGCGTAGGAGTGAAAAAAAAACAAAAAACATTTTTTTATGCTTTATTTAAAAAAAAAAAATCAGAACCCAAAACCCTAAATCAGAACCAAAACCTTGAGTGGGGTGTTTTGGCAAAACAAATCAGAACCCAAAACCTCAAGCTAATCAGAACCCAAAACACAAAACACTAAGAGGCATATTCAATTAGCTTTTGGATTTGCGGTAACGCGCCGGAACAGCCGCGAAACGTAATACACGGTACCGCAATAACGTGGATTTTCGTTCGCAGCCCATAGGGTTGCGAACGAAAATCTGCGTTAATGCGGTACCGTAATACCCACAAGAACGCGCACTTTTCGCGGCAACGCGCGTTACCGCGAATCCAAAAGCTAATTGAATATGCCCCTAAAAGTGGCCGGTGCACACCCTTATCTATCTTGTAACTGAGATTTCACAAAAAGTAAAACTGAAAAAATCTTCAGTGCCCCTGGATGATCAGCCTTAAAAACCTCATCTGGCATGTAGCCACACATACTATCTCCATGACAGGAGTCATTGGGGCACATTTATCAATATTCACATAAAGTGAAAAGTAGTTTTCAATCCTTATCGCAATGATAAGGATTGAACTATTTCTCACATTTATGTACAACCCTGCACAGAAACAGCAGTTCCGAAAAACTGCCGTTTCAGTGATAAAAAAAAATCATACTTACCCCCCTCTTCGGAAGCGCTGTCTCCGGGTCTTCTCTTCACTCTTCAATTGCGCATATCCAGTTCCAAGAACTGGACATGCGCACACAGATCCCCTCTCTGTCTCTGCAACAATAGTTGCAGAGAGAGAGCGCTGAGTGACAGGGAGGGATCATGTGATCCCTCCACACATGCGCGGTCCAGCTCTGCTCTCCGGAGCAGAGCTGACAGCATTAGATTTCTTCAATTCCGATGATGTACGCCAGCTTCAGCTGGCGTACATTAACATGACAAGTTCCCGAAAAAAATGTTTTTTCGGGACTTGTTGATAGTGACTGCTCCCAAAAACGATCTGAAGTGAAAAGCAGTCATTTTCATCAGTGCGATGGGACTTTAATAAATTTGCATTGGACACTTTCTGGACCAAATTACACGGTAAGTGCACGATAGTGCAATACCGTTTTTTCTTAAACATGCCCCATTGTCTTTGGTCAAGTGTGGACATCATGGCTGAATCAAAGATCAAACCTCCCTTGATTAAAATACCTCAACTTTCTATCTTTGCTGTAAATACCCCATTGTAATTTCATATTTTGCATCACCAAAAATACCCTTTAGCTCTTAAAATTCTTCAGCCTTAAAATCCAAGACGAAGTCCCCTTCTAGATATTTCCCCATGCTGGCGTAAGTCATTGAAGCCTATGGGGAGAGCATTGTGGTAGAGGGATCTTCGGATCCAACACCGCAACTTCCTGCTCTACCCTCCGGTTTGGTGCCTACTATACGATAGTGACCATATAAGAGATAGGTAACCTGTGTGTTCTCCGGGACCGCCGTTTATCGTGACTGCTCGTCCTGCAGAGCACTTTTAATAAATGGTCACAATCTTTCATTCCTTATCATTGTGATAAGGAATGAAAATGAGTGTGCCAAAAAAAAAGAAGTTATTGTTAAATATGCCAATATGCAGGTCCAGCTGCAAGCATCCTCTGACCAGGCTTAGGGACCTATTTAATAATTAACAGGTTGCTGTCCAATTTAATAAAGAAGTCATGTCAGGAGAGTGTATATACCATACAAGCTGCTTATATTGCAGCATGTTTCTGGGCCAGCATAAACCATAGGTAATGGGAAGTACAGGACTTAGACCCTAAAGAATTTCCATTTATGAGTATTCCCTCATTACTGTTCTTTATAGTATCTCTTCTTTATAGTATATCTTAGCAGCAGCATCGGACGCGGGCGGGCGCACTCTTTCTGCAGCATCGGACGCGGGCGGGCAGCCGCACTCACTCTCTCTGCAGCATCGGAAGCGGCCACGAGCGGCAGCTCGCACATCCCTGCGCGCTCCCATCCACAGCTCTCGCGAGACTTACGGCAGGACTGCAGGGAGAAGCTGTTTCCTCCTCCTCCTACATGATGCGGGTAAGCAGGGGGGCTGGAGCCTGGGAGGGTCTGTCTGCAATGTGGGAGGAAGAGAAGAAGACTCAGTATAATCCCAGGTGTCTGTAACTTACAAAGTGATTTCATAGAGCAGGTTTAAGCCACCCATATCTCACTCTGCCTGGGGTTGAGCTACAGGTCGCAGCAGGGCCTGCTAACCTCTGGCTGGCAGGGTATACTGGGGGCATTCAATACATCAGCCACAGGGAGTGACCTCTAGAGTCCATTGTCCCTGATTCACAGGCACTTTATACATGGACGTTTTTAAAACCCACCAGCTGCATAGTTTATACTGCAACCTGTCTCTCAGTTCTTATTATTATTCTGTGCATTATATTTATTCCACTTAGGTGGTTTCACTTTTTACTGTAATTATAAGTTGTGTGAAGTCTTGTGGCTAATATGCACTTTTATTTATCCCAATATTCAGACAATTAGGAAGGAAAAATACCTATAGTGAGGGAGGGGTCTCGTAATATATATATGATGGTTATGTTACTGTGTCTTTGCCATTGATAGACTGAATGATATTAAGGGGCCATAACTAACTAGTTTTATAGCCCTGGATTCACTTTTTCACAAATTGTGATTTATCGTTAGACAATCACTACCAGCTTCCAGGAGATCTGCAATTAAAATTTAACTGGAGTCCAAGCAAAGTCAGGCAATGTATAGGAATATTTCACATGGTTTTACATATCTACTGCTGATCTGTCAACTTCTAAACTTTAATACTAGGGAACAAATTAATGTATAATGAATTCATTAAATTAGCAAACCTGGCAGGAGAAATGATAAGCTTTAAGCTGCACTGTGCTGTTATGTATTTACCCGACATATGTCATATGACAAAAGAAACATGCTGTATATTTTTGGACCATAACACGCATGTTTTTTTATACCCCAAAGGATCAGCTGGGGGTGCAGTTGCAGCAATCCCATTGGATGCTGCTGTGTGCAGTGAAAAGCAGAATAAGACTGAATAGGTATTATATGGGGCAGGAGAGGTGAATTTCTATGGAATGTTGCCTTTTATTTTCAGGGACACAGGAAACAAGAGGGCGAGATGTATCACAGAGCATCTGCAACATCAACATATACAGTCACTTGTGAATACCCATATTTTCATGCAGTGTTACTGTGGCTCCCTTTAATTTGTAATTAATGTGTTTAAACCAAGCCACGATTTGTCAGTTTTCCCCTAATCCATGTTGTCTTATATGGTCGGTCTATTTTTTTTTTTTATCGGAATCGATAATGTCATTCGTAATAAGGTACACTCTATGCACTGATTTAGTGAACTTGTCACCAGACTTATAGGATTAGTGCCAGACCGTAGTGCACAAATATACCAGGAAGCAGAATTTTTAATATTGTATTTTCTTTATGGCCTGTTCTCAATGAAAATATGTGTTTTGTTCACCATAAAGAGTATCTATGACCGCGGTTAATATTTGACTGGATGAAAAGTATAAGTACGTTGGCAGCCTGCAGGGCAGGAAACTTTGAGGTTTGCCTGTATATTGTTCTGCCCCAGACTGGACTTAATAGTGTACAACAAAAGCTATTTTGGTTGTGTAACGCAGACCTGTCCCGTGGCCCCCTTAGATTGACTAAGGGGGCCACGGGACAGGTCTGCATTACACAACCAAAATCCCACCTTCCTCCTAATAACAGTTCCACACACTAGAAGGTCATATTTAATTGCCACATTGTTCGGATGATATTCATTTGCCACGGTGTTCCGATGTTAATTCAGTACCGCAGCATTGTGGGTTTCCCTTCACAACCCTATGGAGGGCGAGGGGAAATCGACGATGTTGTGGTAATGCGGGAGTGCCTCCGGAACGGGCGCCAATTCACTCCGTGCACAATTGGTTATGCCCCTAGGGAGTAGATTTATCAAATCTACCTAGTAAAAGTGGAGGTGTTGCCCATCATCGTCATCACCATTTATTTATATAGCGCCACTGATTCCGCAGCGCTGTACAGAGAACTCCTTCCCTGCCCCATTGGAGCTTACAGTCTAAATTCGCTTACATACACACAGAGACAGAGAGACTAGGGTCAATCTTGATTGTAGCCAATTAGCCTACCAGTATGTTTTTGGAGTGTGGGAGGAAACCGGAGCCCCCGGAGGAAACCCACGCAAACCTACAAACTCCACACAGATAAGGCCATGGTCGGGAATTGAACTCATGACCCCAGTGCTGTGAGGCAGAAGTGCTAACCACTGAGCCACCGTGCTGCCCATAGCAACTAATGAGATTCTAGCTGTCATCGAGAATGTACTATATAAAAGATGGCACAACACGCTATGTGTGTGTGATATATATATATATCACACACACACATAGCGTGTTGTTCGTGTAAACAGTGAAGTACAATTTGAATAAGATGTTAAACTGGTTCTGGAAGTACAACACACACAAGCAATCATTAAGCTTTCATCACTGTTTGTCTCATTAGTGAAGTTTATGATCTCTTTTATACAATATTTTTTTTGCATTACTTTATTTTTATTTATTTCTATTGCAGTTCCAGAAACAAACAACCTCTTCAGCCTGAGACGAGCGTCTGTTGAAGAACTTGGGAAACATCAGGGTTGGGTTAGTTGGGCCGGCAACACCCTTTTTAAATATAACTTGTAAGTGTTAAATCAGCTGCTTCATTCAGCAGCATCTTCTGGAGAAATAATAATGTGATCTTGTTTCTGTCGTTCACGGTTTGTTTTCTGTTTTCTCTCTGGGAGGAAAGACTCAAACTCTGGACTGGGTTTGGCGAGCAGCCAGAATTTGCAGGTTGCAACTGATAAGTTATACAGGAGTTGGCAAACCCTGCAGAAGCCTGAAGAAAGGATTGTGGAACAGTATAACATTGAATATCCTTTTTGTGCTAAGTGAAAGAAGTTCATGACATCACCAGGACCACGGTGACTCAAGGTCTGTGATGAAGACGGTAGTCAGGACCGACTGACTACGCCCTAGAGAGGAGTTTCCTGCACTGAACTACAGCAACTTTGCAAAGGTAAATTCTGTTGCACCAAACATCTTCATGTTGTGAATGTGCCATTAGGTTAAGCCGCAACGTTCAATTCATCTTCGAGCGCAAAGGACGCTTGCCACAGCCGCGGTTTCAGAGAGGAGGCGGGGAAGGGCATATGCCCACAGTCAGCATACAGTTAGGGCGTGCCAAGCTCCAGCGCACGCAACAGCGTCCGATTCAGGCTCTGGGCACCTCCCAGGTACTTGTTTTTTAGCCATATCTCTTGCTCCAGCCACAGGTCTGATGTAAGTGCTGATCACCAGTGATGACGGCTGTGTGTGCACGCGGTAACTGGTGTACGCTATCAGGAGCAACTGTAAAAATGTATTTTATGTACAGTAGACGTTAATAACATTCTAATGTTTTTCATGGGGAAAAAATAAACCTTTATTCTTTAAATGTTTTATCATTAATGGCTATAATATTAACAAGTGACGTTAATTGAATAGTTTTTTGTTTTTTTTTCTTTTGTGTGTTCTTTTGTAAGTTTATATTCCACGTATGTATTGGACGTATCCTGCAGTGTCCTGTCTATTTGACCAGAGCAGATCTAGACCCGTGTTCATCACCACACGTACCTTCAGATTCACCCATTAATGAATTTGGGCGTGCGTATACCCGATTTACTTGCGTTTTAAAGAAAACGCACATTGCGCTCAGTTTGCGGGCCTTAATGAACCATCCCGGATATGTACATAGTGAGACGTTTATGAAAACTGATGCACAGACTCAAGATAGCATTTCCAGTACTGTGTGCGCTTTGTTGTTTATTATTAAGGACCAAATGATTGCTGCTCAGACATGTTTTACGGTTGTTTTATTGTCAGAGTAAAGACTGTTTACATTTGTTATTATGATCTGGAACACGGCTCCTTCTAAAGACCAAGACACCTGAAAGCGCATTCTGTAATCTTACTGGGGGTTGTTCTGGCTTGAGAAAGGAGGGTTTCTCTCGAACCATCGCCCATATTTGGAGTGATGGTGCTTTTTTTGGGGGGGGGGGGGGGTTTATCTCTTATGTGACTGTATCGGGATGAAGGATTGCTGGGAATTGGGGTACTAACCCCCCCCCCCCCCCCCCCCCCGCCTGTTTTGTTTTTTATGGAATATTGTCAGCTATAAGTCACTTGTGTAAATATCACCAGTGTGGAACAGCTCTTAAGTTAAAGGGACATTCAGCTTTAAATATGTTTAGTAAATCCCCATCCTTCCCTATATTGTTGGGTCACTCCCCAGCTTTTCTTCTGTTTAGCAGAGTCCCGGCACACACCTATAGCTAGGGCTGCTGCTGGTTACCTCAGGCCCTGCTCGGCACTCTCCTGGGCTGATGATTGGAGGAGCACAAATGGGAAATTGGAGTTTATACACAGGGATCCTCTTCCATTTGCCTGTGGTCTCTGTAGTTTAATTTGACCGGCCTGAGCAACCAGAAGGGGCGGGAACAGCTTTTACCCACTGCTATATTTTTCCTCCAGATAAAGAAAATGACAGTGTGACAAGGTTTTCAATCTGACTGTTCCTTTAATGGGATATTGGGCATAAATTGGATCTGTCACAGCAGTAACAAACGAGAGGAATATACATAGAAAATGTGTTCACTTTTATATTATAGACCGTTCTGCCCAACCGTTTCGGATGCAGAATAGCGTATTATAAAACTGTAAAGAGACAGCCAGAATAGATCTCAAAACCCCCTCCAGTGATGCTTTGGTCAAAAACCCACAGGAGGTAGATATTGCTCTGGTAGAATGATACTATAGACAGAACCTGTACTGCCCTCTGCCTATATTACTGGGTAGAAGCGTTGGACATCTGATGACCCATGTAGGGACCAACAGGAAAGATCTAAAAAGAAATCTGTCTTGTAATGTGTGTGATTCTCTGGGGTATATACGCAGGCACCAGTTGACAACCAAAGTATGCCATACTTTCTCTTAATCTGACTGTGCAGTTTGATAGAAAAAAATGTAAGACCAGGCGTAAATGTATCTTTGAGGTTTGCCGTCATTATTTAAAACAGAAATTTAATTAAAGGCAAAGCCTGATGGGCTTTACCCCTAGGACTTGGTTCAGATGATATGATTTTAATACCACCAAGTTCATCTGATTTTAAGATATTTTTGTTTGTTATCGAAAACTGGAAAAGGTTTTGAAGATATCCCTGCTTGTTTCTCTGATGCTTATCAACCTGAGCTAGAATAAAGACTGTCCCATGCAAGATCTTTCAAGGATAATACCTTTAAAGAATAAAAGGCTTGAAGGACCAAAGTTTTCTTTACGGTCTAGGTGAACCTCAATGAAAAGTCCACCTATCTTCGCTCAAGGCTGATATTTGTGTCTTCAAGGTTTTCGGGCTAAGGTCTTTGTTGAGTCCAGCTTGTAAGAATTCTACAATTACCTCTTACATTGTAGTGGTTGAGAGTCCAGCTACAACGGTCTCCTATGTAGTATTGTCCATCTGACAGTGTCTATCTTTGAAGCCAATTACTTGGCTGCTACTGATGGGCTCATGGATTCGGTAGACTTGATGGTATCTACAGACGGTTCTGTAGTAAAACCATTAGCCACGCAAACCATCTGTAGAGCCCCCAAGATGTTCCTTCTCCATGGTCCTATGTAAAGATTTTTTTCATTTTAATTTTTCCTGTGTATTTTTAAATGTCCCAATGTTTATCTTGCTCTTTTTTGTTGTTTAGCTATCAATATGCTTGCTGGGATGGAGGAACTGCTGCTGTTACCGGGAGAGGTGGTTAAAGATATGGGTAGGTCATCTAATCTTTTATTCTTTTATTATGCTATATAAGTGTTTATATTTGTAGACTTTTATTTGCGCATAATCCACCATATTGGATTTAGAATCTGTGCTTAACATTTGAGAATGCTCCAGGTAAGAGGGATCCATTCATATTCGTGAAAGTGATAAACAGACATTCCGTTCTAGAATCTCCTCTAATACTGACTGAGCTGCTGATGGTCTCTCAGAATGGGTCTTATTACTATAATTACAGGATAATGATTATTTAATATAGAATCACCAATGGAGTAACTTCGAATTTTGAATTCTAATTGTAAACAAAGTTGTTCTGATGTTTTAGGAAAGACAATATAGTAGTTTAGATCTAATGCAAGCATGACTTTTTTTTCTCTTTTAGTTCCATTTTAAAGAGTTTCTAGTGAATGATGATAAAACAACAACTTAAAAAAAAAAAAATTACACCGGGACACATTGATTAATAGTTTAATATTTAAGTAAAAATGTATCTTCAGTCTTGGGTGGAGTTCTATAAGTTAAATAAGTATACTACCTAAAAGAACTCTTAATCCCAAGGGATTTCAATTAGGCAATGTTTAGATTGTAGAGTCTGTGGAACTGATTATCAATTACTGTGTGGTAATCCAATTGTTTGAAAATTAATTAAAAAGGAAAAAAGAATCCCATACAGTCTCACCTCCTGGCCTTAAACCAACCGCCCAAATTGTAACAGACCGATAATAAATATATAATTGTATTAATATAAGCGCAAATTATAAATATTCTCTTAATTAAAAACCGTACAATTTAGAACAATTCAAACATAATTAAATCTAAAGAAGAAACTCACTCTATTGTACTGATAATGAACTGGAACCTACTTTACAGAGCTCAAAAGTGATTCACTCAAAACTTTGTCAAGCTGTCATGTTAATTACCAATTATCGGAAAGATAAGCAAATAGTCATTTGCACGGCTGTAACTACACTGTTGCTAGAGTCTCTGGAATGGATTATCAAGTCCCATAATCTGGAGGTGTATACTGTCACTTGCCAAGCCCCTGTAAAGAGACAATCCTGATATTAAGACCAAGCAAATTTCGTGGCACACAGTGTATTTAAGCCACATATATATTGATTCTCCCCCCAGAGGCAGCTTAAGGGCAGTTCAGCTATATATCTTTGTTGCCTTTCACATTGAGGTGCAGTCTGTGCATATTATATGACAGCTGGACATCGGTATACAGGACGTACTTTTCTTGGAGCGATCCAAAAGTTTCATTCGCTGGTGACTTTGTTCTTTCAGTGTCCACTACTCCTATTACGCGTTTTCCCGCTAGGGCAGGGTTCAGGGAATGTTTTTACCTTTTACCCCCAAATAAATTTAGATACGCCGATGTTACCCCCTTGATTTGAAAGGAAGGAAATCATATATTATTAATTATTGGAATTCAAAATTTAATTGAATCTATTCAAAATTTCTTTGAAAGCTTCAACTTCAAAACTTCAGGTTTTGGAGAAATGATGTTGCTTCATTTTTGATACGAGAGCATCAATATTGGGGCATTTTCAGGTCGGAGCAATTTGGATACAGTCTTCAGCGTCCAATCGATTTCTCGACTTTGTTTTTCTGTTCGTTAGAGTGGAAAATCCTTGTTCGCAAAGGTAGGTTGTTGCAAAAGGCAGCAACTTTTTGACTGCCTCCTCATGTGCAATTTTGATGCCTTTGCAGCTGTTGACATCCAAAAATATGACAGATCTGCTTTGTTTTCAAATGCAATACGTGCTTCATTATTGCATCGAAGTTCAAGAAGTGCCTCTGCCAACCCTTGAGGCTCTTCTGGTACAACAGCAATTTCACATTTAAAGGGGTCTACAATCCAACTGACAGCATGTGAATCGGCAGCATTACCCGCAGGAATTAAATTTTTACCCCATTCGGGGTAATTTACCCCTGTTCCCTGACCACTGCGCTAGGGTAATATGCTGTTTCGTCAGAGATAAGAATGTACTAATTACCTGGGGTCTGACGTTCCTCCCCATCCAGTGGGACCCCGATGTTTGACAACGTCCGGCAAGATTCTCCTTGTTTCAACCGCCAGCACGTTATTGATCGACAAACCACTGGCTTCATAGACAAGCCCGCATTCTGGGGGAGCAAGGAGAGCTGGAGAGCTGGACCGCTGCAGACATTGAGGAACCCGCTAGATTTGGAGGAATGAGGAATGTCTGATGATATATTGGATCTGTGTTTAAGTTATGGAATTAGCCTCTAAATATATTTATTTGTGTAACGTTATTGCAAGGTACAGTAGTAATTTTGCCTTTTGACTTGTAGCCAAAGATATTGCTTACATCTGTCCATTTACTGGAGCTATTCGAGGGAGCTTCACAGTTACAAACTTCAGACTGTATTTCAAAAGTTTGGAACGGGTGAGTTTTATTTTATTATTGGGCCTGTTATTATTGGGTATGTTTTTTCTCATGACATGATGCTTTCTTAGGCTAGTATGTTAGAATACATTACTTATCTTTGAAATAGGTGAATCTGGGGGACATCGGCCCTTCCTTTGTCTGCTCTGTCACTTTTGCTGAGATCTTGACTGGTCCTTACACCCTTTAATGTCTGGCCACCCCCAGTCACTAGACCGTTCTGCACAGGCTGTTCTATTGTGAGAGAATGATCACACACTTAACGATTGACAGAAGGATTTTGTGAAAAGATCATTGAATGGAATGTGTCCCCAATTGTAAAGCGCTACTGAATATGTTGGAGCTATATAAATGATGATGATATGAAGAGATCATTGAATTAAGTGAATGGGACCCACACAGAGGCTCAGAGGAAAGCTATAATCTGGCAGATTTAGTAACCCTTTATAGATGCTAGGTAAATTCCTGCAACATAGACATTATTATACATTCATCTCTTAATATTGTGCCAGTGTTAGAAAAATAATCTTTGAAAGAACCATAAAATTGCACAAAGTCTTCCAAATCTTTCGGAGATTTCCAAGATGAAACACATTGCGCTCTAACTGGTTTCCTAACGCCAGCATGTAATAGGCTATAAGTCTTTATAATACAGAGAGATGCGCCATAGGAATTTTCCAGAAATGTGGTTTTAGTGTCACTGTTTGCTGTTCCCCATTTAAGCTTTCACTCCTGAAAAATTTGCGATACATTAATTATATTGATAAATGTTCTTCCCTATTAACTCGCCATGTGTTTTTTGGTAGTCTACTCTTAGGGGTAAATTTTTCAAGCTGCAAATTTGAAAAAGTGGAGATGTTGCCTATAGCAACCAATTAGATTCTAGTTATTTATTCTATAAAATGACAGCTAGAATCTGATTGTTTGCTATAGGCAACATCTCCACTTTTTCAATACCCCCGGAGTCTAGAGTCCACAGTTTACACTTCCTCTATCTGTTAGGATCACCGCTTAATATTGGACGCACCTCTCGGAGTAATAAGTCGAATTGAGAAGATTGGAGGAGCGGCCGTGCACGGAGAAAATTCCCACGGAGTAGAAATCGTATGCAAGGTAAAATATTATACACTGGTGAGACACGAATGTACGTGCCTCTAGTAGGACCTTTTCTTGCACTTAACTCATAATTTTGTGACTTTTTCAGGACATGAGAAACATGAGATTTGCCTACAAGCAAGATGGACGCACTCGAAAAACCGTGTTTGAAAGCCTCATGGTTTATGCCTTCCCTTTAAATCACAGCTTGGTATGACCCATCTGTACAGAGCAGTGTGTGGGTCATGAGTGGAAATCATTTTTGATTGGATGAAACCAACTTTACATCTCTTAGAGATGATAAATTGCTTTAAAAATATTAATATATAAATATTAGGAAATTTATATTGAAAAACTCGACTCAGCCTTTATTGCAGATCTTTCGTGTGTGTGTGTGTGTGTGTGTGTGTGTGTGTGTGTGTGTGTGTGTGTGTGTGTGTGTGTGTGTGTGTGCGCGCGCGCATTCTATAATCATGATGGCAGTGTAAAAAAATAAATACACCACTTAACCTAAAATACAAGTTGTGCTACCCTTTTGTAAGGCAACGTTTATTTTAGGATTAATGGTTCTTTCACAGTGGTGGACCCGAGCTACAGAAAGATGTTTTTATTGAAGGTTTCTACAAGATTAGGAAACCAGGATGGCGAGGAATTTCTCTTGGCTGCTAATAAATCACGTTTGCCGCTGATTTTTGTGCTGGACGTACTAACATACTAGTCGGGCACATTTTTGATTGATTGTATACATTGTGCACCAGCTCTCCTAATAGTTAAAAATGTAAAACTCCATCTGGAATATATTCATAGATGTGGTTTATACGGACTTTGCAATCTCAGCGGCACCTGACGGGGATATGTAATGAGCTCTCGCATTGTGTAATGATGGAAATTGTTTGCACAGCAAATTAATTTCACAGGTGCCTGTGGGGTGCAGAATTTCACCTCTTCTGTTGGACGGATTGGGGGTTATTCCTCACTAAGAGTATTTATTTATTTAAAATTGCATTTGTTATAAGTTAAGGTTCAATGAGAACAGACAGTTTGAAGGCAGTTCTGTAGTATTATTACCTTGTTCTCTGTACTAACTAGGTGCTGTAAGTGCTACATGTGTGTATGTGTGTGTGTGTGTCACCATTGACTGCAGGACGTAACAATTAAGAACTCCACTCTCCATTCCGTCCGTTCTGCTTTAGCGCACTCTGTCTCCTGACCTCAGATTACGTTTTGTTTTTCCTGCACAGCCTCTCTTTGCTTTCGAATACAAAGAAGTGTTCTCCAACGACGGCTGGAAGGTCTATGACCCCATCACAGAATACAGACGGCAGGTAGGAACGTAGCCCTTACTCCATCTATATCTATTTTCTGTGTTCTCATCAATATATCAACAATTTCTAACCCTTCTCTCAGTTATGTATATATAGTTTTCAAGTTTTATTTTCCAGTTTTGGTAAAGTAATTCTGTCCGTTTTCAGGACTGTATTTTTATTTTTTTAATATTAAATGCAGGGAGTGCCTAATGAGAGCTGGAGAATGACCAGACTGAACGACCGGTACGAGCTGTGTGACACTTATCCGTCAACCCTCGTCGTTCCGGTGGCCATGTCTGACGAGGAGCTAAGGAGAGTCGCTGCGTTCAGAGCAAATGAGCGGATCCCTGTATGTATACGAGTCTGATCTAGTACAGAACATAGAATAATATGTGTAATATCCAAAATAATTATAGTTTTTTTTGTTTTTCTTTTTATATATTTATTATAGTATTAGATCAATTCCATTAATAGGACAACATATTGCTACATATCATGTAAGCTCTGATTGTAACCTAAAAACCAAGGCAATATTAAAGGATTTATTGTTAAAGGATGACTCCACTTCACCAAAAAATTATAATTTTACCTCCAAGCTCCATTTACCACACCTGTTCGGACCCCACACGTTCCACCAGGTCCCACACTGTGGTCCACTCTCATTCCCCCCTTTGGAACAAGCCGTGTGGTTATGGTTTCCCGCCCCTGTGAACTTGCGGTTCAGGTTTGGGCGGAGTTCTTCTTTACGTCTAAATTCTGCAGCAAGATCTCACCCTGTGTATGTACAAGGTGTGGACTACGGTGAGAGTAGGGAGATCACCAGGACACACTGAGGCAGCCGTTCTATGGTTGGGCCTTGATGATGAGATGATTTGCTTCTGAATTGATAGTCTGATTATGGTTCAGCCCATAAGATGGCTGCTTCTGTGTCTGACCTCATATGGACCTATATGGCCGTGTTGTGGTAACTGGGTGTCCCCCTATACAGGTATTATCCTGGATTCATCCGGAAAGTCAGGCCACCATTATAAGATGCAGCCAGCCCTTGCTGGGGGTCAATGTGAAGCGGTGTAAGGAGGATGAGAAGTTCCTGCAGTCGGTCATGGACGCCAACGCGCAGTCCCACAAAATCTTTATATTTGACGCAAGACCTAGCGTCAATGCTGTGGCGAATAAGGTATTGTCTCAATTTCTCTTTCCTCTGTTTATATACATTGATATTCATGAGCACATTGGCGTGTACTAATGGCCGCGCTGCAGCGTGGCGGCTCTGATGTGACCATAATCTCCATTAAAACATCAGTCATTGTTCTTTATCTTCACAATAATGTCCTTGTTCTACAGGCTAAAGGTGGAGGGTTTGAGAGCGAGGACGCCTACCAGAATGCAGAGCTGGTCTTCCTGGACATCCACAATATTCATGTTATGAGGGAATCGCTGAGAAAGCTGAAGGAGATCTCGTATCCCCTCATCCAGGAATCCCATTGGCTGTCTAACCTGGAGTCCACCCATTGGCTAGAACACATTAAGGTCAGTGCCACACACGGCAGAGAGGTCGTTGACCCGCTGAGGTGAAGCTTAAACTGACCAGTGTTTAATATTTCTGTTGTGTTTATAGTGCAGTCACTGAGTTGCTGTGTACAATAAATTATAAGATAAAGGCCATGTCTGAGCAGCCCCAGCTTCACTGGTCTGTTTTTAACAATACGAGAGACTCCCATGCTACAGGGCATTATTAGCTGAGACACCCTGGTGTAATAGACAAATGTAGGATTATTATTACCAATACAAATGTCCACTGCGCAATGCTCCTTAAAAATTGCGCAGTGGACATTTGTATTGGAAAGACGCTTGTCCGTAAGTCACTAATTTTCAGGTGGGCGGGGCCAGGGCAACCTGTAGCCGGATAGATTGTGGGAATGACCACAGCAGCACAAAGTACTTCAGGAGATGAGTGCGTTTATCCCGTAGGAGACAGTGACCTCTCCACTCATGTGTTTGTGTAAGTGATGACAACGCTGCATGTGAACAGTGGAATTGAGGTAAGCCACAAACGGAGGGCAGCGTCGGACGGATGTTTTAGAACGCTGCAACTTTATCATCCGGAAGCCGCTGTGTTCTAAAGCGAGGACGTACTCTGTGTGACATTAACATGACTTGAGAACTTCCATTGTCGCAGTAAAGCGATCATGTAGTCAAACCGCTGTATTTCCCTTCACGGTCAGAACTTTATCTCAAATATTTTCAATCCTGGTCAGCATCTGACTTTGTGAATGTTACCCATAGCTCTTTTACACAAGCCAACTTTTAATTTAGGTTTTACTGGCCCTTCATAGAGCCATCTGCAATACAATATATGTATAAAATGTCTCTATGAAGGAGAGTTCATACGTGCCACTTGTATGTTTTACCTTCTAGTTCATCCTTGCTGGTGCTCTGAGGATCGTTGACAAAGTGGAATCGGGGAAGACCTCCGTAGTCGTACATTGCAGCGATGGCTGGGACCGCACGGCGCAGCTCACGTCTCTGGCTATGCTAATGCTGGATGGCTACTATCGCACCATCCAAGGGTTTGAGGTGCTGGTGGAGAAGGAGTGGATCAGCTATGGACACAAGTTCTACACTGTGAGTTTAATTAATGGCTGCAGTAATTACTGATCACACTTGGCAATGTGCTGAAAACAAAAGAAAGTATCCCACATAATCAATTATTTTAGGTTACTTTAAAATACCGAATATTCTGTCCATTACCACAACAACAATCATGAAGCTAGCAAAGGCCCTGCGTGATGCAATTATCTGGGAGAAATTCTCCTTTGCATGAGCGCTATTGAAGAGAAGGACCAGAGACAGAATAACTATAGTAGCTTAGTTCTGTCTTCTGTTATAAGAGTTGATGGAGAACTGTAAGTAATCCCCCCTCCTCCCACCACCATCTAGCCAGCAGAACCGTGATGGCACCATATCTGCTAGGTTTGAACCAGGATCTGACCCAAACATATTTTGATTGTTTAATGATATTTGGAGCACCCCCAGGGAGGGTCCTTCACTTCACTTATACTAGTTGGTGTGTAGGAGGGACAAGTTACCTAACTATCTTTGAAGTTTTACTTATAGACTGAAGTTTCTACTTAGTTGTGGATTTGCTTCAGTATTTGTTATTACTATTATGTTTATTTTATAATATCACGTTTATTGTTTTATTTTATAGTATTTTATTTGTAATATCAGGGTAATCCCAAAGATCAGAAATGGAATAACTAGGCTGAACATTTTCTGTTGTAAGGTCAAAGTTCCCCGTTTGTTTAGAACAAACGGGGAACTTTGTCGTTGCATAATGTTATTTTGCTATTGCAATATGGCCAATAATTATATGATAACAATATACAACGGTCTTTGTTTCATCCAAGAGGATTGGCCACGGTGACAAGAACCACGCGGACGCAGACAGATCCCCGGTCTTCCTGCAGTTTATTGACTGTGTCTGGCAGATGACCAGGCAGGTGCGTTGTCCAAGCCGGTTTGTACACGGAGTGTCTGGCGTTGTCAGACACGTTTATGCCGTCTCAGTACATGATGAACGTCATAGTAATAGTTTTTCCCTCTTTCATGTCCACAGTTCCCTCATGCCTTTGAATTTAATGAGCATTTCCTCCTGACTATTTTGGATCACCTCTACAGCTGCCTGTTTGGAACATTTCTATGTAACAGCGAGCAGCAGCGTGTACAGGAGGTAGGGTGGACAATACGTGTGTGTTCTGCGTGTGTTCTGCGTGTGTGTGTGTGTGTGTGTGTGTGTGTGTGTGTGTGTGTGTGTGTGTGTGTGTGTGTGTGTTCTGCATGAACAAGAGCTTGACATTTCCCATCAACCCTAGAACATCACAACATTCCAATACAGTACAGTGTTATCCTTGTAGAATCACAACATTCCGCTGTATATCTGCCACTGTAACCCTATTATTTGCTTAATGTATATATTAAAAGATTATCGGCAGAGGTCTGTTGTATGTGAGCGACAGGACCCTGGTATCAGGGAATGGAATCTCGCTAATGTACTATTATTGGGAAGTGGATGGGATTTTGTTCATTTTTCCAACTAAAGTGGAAAATGTCAATTCAGTATCCAGGAGAACAATATGAAATAAATTCATGGATTTTGTCTTTGTTCCCTCTTAATGTCTCCTTATTTAGTGTCTGCCACAAGAGACGGTCTCGGTGTGGTCCTATATCAACGGCCAACTTGAAGACTTCACCAATCCTATGTTCGTGGATTACTCCGACCACGTCCTGTACCCTGTGAACAGTACCAGACATCTCCAGTTGTGGACAGGATATTACATACGGTGGAACCCAAGGACTATGTCACAAGTACGTACCGTTACCTATGTACAGAACTTCAATCACATCTCCGTCTTTGTAGGTTTTATTCACTGAATTAGATGTAATAGGCCTATAGCGTTTACCGCTACAAGTCCGCACCTAGCTTGCATTGTTGGTTAGATACTCGCTAGCTACATTCCCAACCCCTGAAGAGTAGAAGGAATTTCGGTAATGCAATGTATAATACATATATACTGGCCTTCAGTTTCATGTAATATAGTTCTTAATTCCACGAGCATTGTGTGGCTCTGTCTGTAACGCTGTGGATGGAGTTTGTATGTTTTCCCCGTGTTTGCGTGGGTTTCCTCTGGGTGCTCCGGTTTCCTCCCACGCTCCAAAAACATACTAGTAGGTTAATTGGCTGCTATCAAAACTGACCCTTGTCTCTGTCTCTGTCTCTGTCTCTGTCTCTGTCTCTGTCTCTGTCTCTGTCTCTGTCTCTGTCTCTGTCTCTGTCTCTGTCTCTGTCTCTGTCTCTGTCTCTGTCTCTGTCTCTGTCTCTGTCTCTGTCTCTGTCTCTGTCTCTGTCTCTGTCTCTGTCTCTAGACTGTAAGCTCCAATGGGGCAGGGACTGATGTGAGTGAGTTCTCTGTACAGCGCTGCAGAATTAGTGGCGCTATATAAATAAATGGTGATGATGTGTCTCTCTTACAGGATGCCATAAACAGCCGCTGTAAGGACTTACTTGCCAAACGTTCCGAGCTACAGAAAAAGTTAGAGGAGCTTCGGCAAGAGCTGAGCAACCGCTCTCTGTCCTCCGAGAGAGGAGGGTCCGTGCCGTCTGTCACTCAGACTGTTGTTTAACTTATTCTGCCCTTTTAATATGGTATTTAATTTAAAAAATGTATAATGTCTTACTCACACGAGGTGGTGAATTTGGAACTGTTGGTGGCGATAATAGAATCGCACGAGGTTAGATTGCTGGAGATGTAAAGAAAATACAATGATGCAATCTAAATAATACAAACGTTGCTAATATTGAGAGACACACTAATAACACTACTGATTGCAGGTTAGTACTGGCAGGCGGTTGTAGAGACGGCCGTAGTGCGTTTCACAGACCTGAGATTAGGGAACTATTGATCACATTGAAGACCACACTGGTTGTACATTGCACTGACTTTAAACTATAAATAATATATATAACAGCGCTTGTAGCCAACACCATTGTTTAAAAAAAAAAAAAAACTTTTGCATTGAGACCCGTGATAGTGATAAATTTTAAAAAATATTTATTAATAAACATTCAATGAAATACATGTATCGTGAGCTCACAGAAGTGGATTAAACTTCTGCTGCCTCTTAGAGCAAGAGGGACAAACTATGCACTTTTTTTGTTTTGACCCTTCCATTCACATCTCTGTAAGGTGCCCCCCCTCCCCCCTCCCCCCTCCCCCCTCCCCCCTTCTCTATTTTCAAACTGCATCTGGTATATGAGATGACTGATCTCGGTGACATGTAACACAGTACAAAACAAGACAAAATATTCGTGACACCACTTCTTCTACAAGTAAAACCATTAGACAATGCACCCAGGCAAAGCACACATCAGGATGGAAAAGAAAGAAAGGGTTAATGTTAACAAAAAACCGTTTGGTATTTAGAACAACATTTTGGATTCAGGTGCTTTTCTAGTTTTTGGGAAGAGATGGGGAAAAGGGACTGTGGGGGGCGCAAAAGGAAGGTGGGGTGGGAGTTTCGGTTCAGGAGAGGCCGGGGCCATGGTAGTTGTGGAAATAGAACCAAGGATTCCAGGTCACGTGAAATTTGGGCTGTACTGTTGAGAGGATACTTCATAAAGGAAATGTGCCATATCCTATCCAATGACTGGGGGAAAGCTTTTTTTTTTTTTTTTCCATGCTCGCTCTCAGTAATTTAGAGGCTTAATATGTAAAATAAGTTTGTCTGTAGACTTAAATCAATTTAATTTTTTAAGACGTTATTGTTGATGTTCTCTCCTTGAGCTCCAGTAATAAATATATTTATATATATATATATATATATATATATATAGCACTGCATTTTTATTAGGAAATATATATTGAAATGATCATGATCAGGGGTCTCAATACACCATTTTTTAAAAATAAAAATAATAAAAATATTTTAATTGTTAGCTACACACGCTGTTTTATATATTATTAGCTGCTGTAGATAAGGGTATTTTTAGTTTATTAATTGCACTGACTCTACTTGTAACATGGGCCCTGATTGCAACTTGATGCAGTTTGTTAAAAGAAGTTTTATCTGCTCTGAGCTTGAATTCAATTCAGTACTGAGTGTGGTCCCCATAGTAATCAATATACAGCACACAGACGCCTCTATAACAGCCCATGAGTACTTCCTTATTGTTTTCTTCCCTGTTGATTTATTTGATTGTCTTTCCACTTTTTGCACTACAGGTGTTTGCTTAGCAGTTAAAGGTGATCAAACATGATTTTCTCAAATGTAAGGAAAACTACAGCTTAAAATATCAGTTGGTCCAATGGGTATTTTAGTTATTACAGGTACACCTGACCTCAAACATTTTTGCAGTAGAAAACTGTCTAGTGTTAAAGCTTACATCTTAATATTATATTAATAACTTTAATATAGGACAGTGTTCTGCAGTTTGTGACACTGTAGCCTTGTTTCAAATATCTTCAGTTTGCCCAAGTTCCTGAAAGATGTAAATGTATTTTCAGTGTCACTTAGGGCTTATTTGTATGGAGCAGGTTGTAATTTACATGGTTTTCTTTGGAGAATACTGTAGAGGGAGAGCTTTGTCAAGTTAAAGAGCAGAAGTTCTGATGTCGGATGCTTCATGGAGATCAGTATGTAAATGGGGGCTATATTCTCTCCTCCGCTACCTATGTCATAGCTCCCATTCTTGTCATTCACTTATACCCTGTGCCCCTTAGATAATAGTACTCATCAGTATTTGTATGGATTAAGTCCACAAGCAGCGTGCAGAATAGAAGACACAGTACTCACAGGGAGCAAAGCTTGAGCCCACTCAGTGTATGCACTCGGCTGATATGAAGACATTTATTTTACATGCGTGGGCAATTCAGATGGCCAGTTTGTATATTTTAGACTAAGTTGTACACAGCTCTGTGTGCATGTCAAACAGAGCCAGTAAATCTTACCGATAGTGGTGGAAAATCCAGTTGGCCAATGACTGCTCTAAGCGTGTGTTTGGTTGGTAGTTGGCCGATTGCTACCTGAGCAAACGTCTTGGTCAGCTCAGATCTGCTCGTGAAGCCTACCTACCGCATTTGTGCGTTCACGGCACACCAATGTTCATTCCGGCTACAGCCTTTTCTGTGATGCCAACAGGTACGGAGAATTGTATTTTTGTTCCAAACAATGATTGTGGACAGTATCTGATCACTAGTTGTACAGGGCACCATTCGTAGACTACAGCAGATTTTTGTGATCTATTTTAGGACCTGCCATACACTACTATTTTTTTTTTCTCTTATGAGGTTTCAAAAATTTATCACATTATGAAAGAAAATAAGTATGCTGTAGTCTTAACAAAACAACTAAAAAAAAAAATACCCCATTCATTTTGCAATGACAAGTGATATGAAAGTTCCAGCTTGCAGCAGTAGGGGGAGAACGTTATACAATGTTTATCTCCAGCTGCTGTTTAAAAAAGCATCAAGCACTCTGACATCAGTACCGAGTGACTCTTACAGATTTCATTTTATTACAAAACTTATTACAGCCAATAGAAAGCTTGGAAGAGAGAGAGTTTATTCATTAAGATATACTAATACCTGTTCATTATACTTGAATTACTGTTTTGAAAACACCACAAAACCCCAAGCATTACCTTATGGCAGATAACTACGTGTGCATCTTAAGCTAGCAATTGGGTCGATATTACAACATTTATGGCACGCAGAATGTACACAGTGCCTAAGAATAATTCAGTCTGACAATGCCTGAGCACAGACATACATGTAGACTGCTACTTATATCTGCCTTTGTGTTCAGTTATAATCTGACTACAATAAGAAATCCTGGAGCAGTCCAGTAGTGATCTGGACAAAGTGCGGCTATCCGGATAGACCATGACCAGAGTTAAATTGATGCAGTCTACTTTTTACCTCAGCTAATAGAAAGCACAAGTGTACCAGAACCACTGAGCGCACGGGACGTCAGACCCCTCTCTTGGGCTCATTAACGAGCGGTCTCTAGCGTAGCATAACTGTAAGAGCAATAATTGTAACAGTGCCTCTATGTCCTGTGGTTTGTGGTGTTTCACCTCTGTGTGTTACTTGAATGCCTTTAACGACATGAACTGTTGACATCAAAGTAACCAAATAATGTTTTTTTAAAATATATATGCAAGTTATTTATTGTTAGATTTTAACCACAGTCAGTGCTTAGTCTCTGAGTGGTGCTGCAGCAAGACTGTATTGTTCTCTTATGCCCACACTACTTAGACAGGAGGTAATGAAAGCTGTGCAGGGCTGCAGCTAAACACAACATGTCATTACTGTAACATTCAGCTTCACTGTAAACAAGCAGGTAAATCATGCACCTGTCTCAGCCTAGAACCTAATCAGATTGAAAGTCTACCAAACGTAGACTTAGGGGTATATTTACTAAACTGCGGGTTTGGAAAAGTGGAGATGTTGCCTTTAGCAACTAGATTCTAGTTATTTATTTAGTGCATTTTACAAAATGACAGCTAGAATCTGATTGGTTGCTATAGGCAACATTTCTACTTTTTCAAACCCGCCGTTTAGTAAATTCAGCCCCAGGTCTCTTGATAAAAACACTTCCCTTATTTAAAATTACATTAAGATTTATATTTCATTGTGTATTAAAGTGCATCTACTTTAGCAAAGCAATGTGTAAGAAATGTCTATACAATTACCTATGTAGGGATCATTGTTGCTGCACTGGCTGACCAGAGGAAATCACAGCACATTACATGACAGTAGCTCTCCGTACCAGCTCAGTATGGATCTCAGCATGAACTGATTGTTGTTAGTGGTCTGTCCGGATGAGGGTCTTCTCTCTCGATTGCACATGTAAAGTACTTCTACCATAGCGATGGAAAGACCCACAGCGGACAGATGGCTAGAGGAGGTACTTGTAAAATGGTAAAGACAGCTCCAAGGCCTAAAATCAAATTGTAGTCAAGGGGTGTAGGAATAATTTAGTATGAGGACACGGGATCCCATTTAACCAGAATCATTCATAATGGACCTGCACAAACATGATTAACCATGTACCACATTTATGTTATGAATAAATGTTTCTGGTTCTCCAGTATATCCTGTTACCATACTAAGTTCATACACACCTTGACTATCATTTAATCTTGGAACTTCCTTGACCATTATTGCACTACTTTAGGATTGAGGATTTCCTATCACCCCCATTTGGCTGCATTTCATCCCTTACATTAGGGAGCCACAGATAAGGTATTTTCCTGAGCCAGAGTAAGTACTTGTATTTACCATTAATTCAGGCTACAATGGAATCACATTGCTGTTTAGTTTTGAGTTAGACCTATCCTTAAAAACCAGGAACTTTTGAAGTTACTTCTCTGTTCCTGCCCATATATTACAGGACATAAGAATAGCACCTAAATTGGACCAGTCAAAAATTATTTATTTTTGTAATTCATATTAAATATATTCATCATGAACACGTACCTAGAAATTACCAGCATGTACCTCCGTCTGATCGCTGAAAAGATCACACATGTGCGATGCGTTTTGGAGAATCACATAGGTCATTCTGATTGTGTGATTGTTAAAGTGCTAACAATTCCTAGTAATCACATAACACTATGCAGAGTAGTACCTGGAAGACCTGCAAAGTCATTCTACTGAAATACTGTAATCTTTCAAGTGCCTTTTACTGTTGTCAAGTTACCAAAACTACTGTGGTTTTCTGACTATACAGTATGTGTACTTAACAAGCCTTAATTAAATAACTTCAATCAGTTGTGGTACTTAGTTTCTTTTTGCACTGTCTCCATCTGTGTGTGATTTACTTAATTCTAATTAACAAAATAAAAAAAGGGTGATGTTTTTATTGTGACAGAACAAAGCACAAATATGGATGATATAAAGGCCTTGCTAGTAATAGTCACAATACATAGGAACAGGTTGTGTGGTCATGTGAGAAATCAACATTTCACACATACTTTCCACGGTATAACTATGAACAATGGTGGACATTGTTAGTGGACCAAAATAATTGAAACCCTAACATAAAATCCCTTGCTAGGAAGTTTTTTTTTAAAATGTGCGGGCAGTAGATGAAGAGAGCTTGGGGTATATTTACTAAACTGCGGGTTTGAAAAAGTGAAGATGTTGCCTATAGCAACCAATCAGATTCTAGCTGTCATTTTGTAGAATGCACTAAGTGAATGAAAGCTAGAATCTGATTGGTTGCTATACTCAACATCTCCACTTTTTCAAACCCGCAGTTTAGTAAATCTAGCCCCTTGAGTCTGCCAATATCTGGGATTAATCAGTAGGGATTCAGAACCATTGTTCCTCAAGGTTCTCACCCAACTGTTACCTGGTTGATGGAGATTCCATTTTTATTTTTTTTTACTAGCTGCATAAATTGCTTTAAATGCATTGTATAAATGCTTCTCTCACAAACTACTTGTACAAAGGCATCACATTATTATGGCCCCAGAGCTTAAGTATTTATTAGGACATTCCCATGCCATATAGGTAAACCTAATAAAAGGTTGAAGCTTAACTGGCACAAATTGGCACATCTGCTCTAACATTGCCCACCAAGAAGTAGGCCCCCTAAAACAAAATATCTACTTATGGTAAAGATTGCTTCAGTATAGAAAGCAGACTCAAATCCTTGAAAGATAATGTTGTCATTTTTACAAACAGCAACTGAGCTGCAGGTGCATGACCCAGTTGCAGATGTTGAAAGAACATATTGTTTTAAGAGGTCACGTTTAGATTTAGCTGGTCGAGAGGGTGACAACATGCCCCACAAGACACAGGTATATACGTGCACTCCTATTAGAGAATGTCAATGGTTTATTACATCGGCATAAGTTGTGTTCTAGTCTTAAAAAACAGTTCTATGGTAAATACATTCTAATATCCTTAAATATACTACTAAGAATATTATCTCACACATGATTAATGTTAAAGCACAGTGTCAAAACATGGGTCATGACCCCACCACACGCATACCTGTGGTCTAGAGGAAAGAACACTCTTGGTGGGAAACACAATTTCCTCCCATAAACAAAAAAACAACCCAAAACATATGTTTGATCAGATGACCCAAATACATCCCCCCACCATACACTGGTCCGTCTGTAAGAGTTATGAATTATTAGCCATTATGAATGACTTATGTGTATCCTCTGCCACTGCTGAATTCATCATGTTTATGAGAAAAGATTCAGCTAATTAATTAGCAGCAAAAAGCAATGAACTTTAAACATTACAGTGGTTGGACAATGAATTAGGGATTATTATTTTTTTTTATTATTAAGGTTTGTACCTCAGAAATATGATATATATAGTTAATAATATTTTCCGATTTATAGTGTATGATGTACACACACTACATAAGTTTCATTTAGGCAGCTTGTCACCATAGTATTCCACCAGGTGGCAGCATAACCTGTCTAAATCACATTCCCGATGCAAAACTACGCGGAGACAGGACAGACTGCTCAAGAAAATTCCGAAAGTGAACCGAAAATTGCCAGGAAAACGTGTGATGTGGAAGGAAGCAGGACCTACGTTTCTTTAAAAGGTGTTTGGAGGTGGTGTGCAGAGTTTGGTTTAGGGCTTGTTGACCAGTCAAGAAGACACACACCAGCAATGAGAAATAAAAAACAAACAAAAAAAAAACAACACCTTGCATGGTCCAATAAATAAAAAAATAAGTTTGTATAACGTATTAAATGTGCAGTTGCCATTATTTCATTAACATTTTACAAGAAACTAAAAAGTGGCCAATTCATTGTCCAACCACTGTATAGGTCTAAATTGGCCAACAAGGTTAAGTGCAATTTAAACAAAATGAACGCATCACGGATGCATGTAAAAAAGGTATACAAATAAATTTAAAAAAGCCAATAAAACATGCAGAGTAAGACACATTCAAAATATACCATCTCTGTAATATATCACAAAAATAAATACTGCCCCAAATAAAAGCACATTATTTTGTTTTATAGAACTGATGCTGTATAAATACATAGACCTGTTATAACCACAAAATGCAACACTCTGGGGGCTGTACCCAATAACACACTGAAATGCCATTTACACTAAAACAAAAGGTATTTATTTATGAGGGTCTGTGCAAAGCATGTCTTCAAGACGGGACCCAACAGCAGAGAGGCGACGTGATAATGTCAGTTGTTTGTAATGAAGAATTTGTACATAAAACACACCTGCAGAACGAGCGTTCATACCAGAAGCAGTAGATATCATGGGTAAAATCCAGATTGTAGAAGTAAAGACAGATACAGGCTGTCACCATTTCCCTGAGCATAACTGAAGATTTTAAATATTATTCACATAACTAAAGCAGGATTTCCAGTCCTAGGTTTCTGTAGTAAAACATCAAATTCATCCAAACATGTGGTAGGGACAATTTAATCCTTTCCTGCAAAGCCAAACTGGAAAATAGGCAACAGACAAAGCCAAGCAGGGTACCAGACCCCAACACAATCAGGAAATTCCCCCCCCCCCTTCAGCTTTTTCTGGACCTAGACGTGTGGTATGTCTGCTAGTTACAATCACCCGGTTCTCTTGATGAATGCCTGGTATCTGCAGAGACATCCTCAAGGTGTCATAGTCCAGGTGCCTTTTCCTCACTAACATTAGGGTATGCAATATCCCCATTAGTCTGTGCCCCTCACCCCAGACAGCTGTTGGAGAATGGGATGTTGGAAACCCTCTTGGGATGCAGAAATGAAAGCTCAATAATAAATAAAATTTATAAGTGCCAGTTTTCACGACGGGGGCTACCGGAGAGTCAGTAATTTTATTCTGGAATCCTGCTGGCTCCGTTTACTACATTAAGTCGTCCCTATGAACAACACTTTCAGTAACAGCACCCAGAGAATCTCGTATGATAATTTATATTTTTAGCATAATAGATAAATCTGTATTAAGATAAAATGAAGGTAAACGTAAGCACAGTAGCTAGGCCAGGAATCCAGTGGAGTATTGCGACTGAACAAGTCCTTGTTCCCTGTAAACATCTTCTCATTCCTCCCAGTGTAAGTCGTCCTTCTGAAGGGAGCTCTGCAGAGTCTGCATCTCTCGGAGTAACCGAAGACTCTTTCTGCTCTTCTCTCCGGGACTCGCTTTACCCGGATCTTTACCGCCCCGTATTTGCTTTGGGTCCTTCGGCAAAGATTCATAGACAATCTTTTTTGGCTTTGATTCCCTCAGTAACTTTCCAAGCTGTGTAAAGAAAAGCAGATAATTATAGTAATATATATTTTTATATAAAAGTGTTAACATCCGTATTCTAAGAAAGGAGACTTCTGGGTTTTACGATGTTACCACAGACAGTGACATCACTTATAATAGGCGACTGTGTATCTATGAGATAGCACTGGCGGGACACAGGCCAGTGCCTTCATTGTTGTACAACAACTATATCTGCAGCATTTGTCTCATATAAGGCAAGTGGCAGTGAAGTAGAGGTCAGGCTGGCTCTGGCATGAATACACAGTGGATTATAAGGCAAGATGTGGTCCACAGACATCACAAGGGACTCGACCCATTCTGGTTCTTGCCTCACTTGGAGCTCTCCATTCCCCCCCCCACCCCCACCCCGAAACTCTGCCTAGGGCTACACAGGTAGAACACAAGGGAATCTGGAATCTAGCACAGCTGCAGCTATGTACCACCAAGGTGGGGGTGGGGGGCTTCTTGGGAATCAGACATGCCACACCCAAGCCAGGTGTAAAGGGCCTACAGACACACTGCTGTCCAGGGAAAGCTCTCACACTCTGAACACAGTCTGCCACGGCGAGAGTTAACAGACAGCAACCATCTCCAAGGGCACATACTGTACCTGTCAACTGTCACAATTTGAGTTTGATCTATTTAACTGTGCCACGATCAGAGCACTTGTCCCGATTCCAGGACAGTTGGGAGATGTGCCCCTATAGCTGGACGCCAAGTGCCCCTCTCCCACTGGTGTGTCAGCGATTAGCACGCTAGCTGGTTGAATGGCACGCTTCGCATCCTAGCACCATGGCGGTGGGGACTTGACAAGCTTGTTATCTCCCAATTGGTAGAACAGCCGTGATATGTATTACACACAGGACCCACCTTTGCCTGGTGCTTGCGTACTTTAGTTATCTGGTCGGCTTTCGCCTCCATCCTCTTCACGAGACCGACCAGCTCTTCCTCCAGATCCGCCTTCAGTCGGTCGGAATGTGCCTCATAGACCTGCTTTACCAGTTCCTGGTGATCACTGTACAATAACACATCATCCACTATTAGCCATATACAGGTTTTACCAGTAATTA
The DNA here is from genome assembly GCF_038048845.1 of Mixophyes fleayi. Classification (NCBI taxonomy): domain Eukaryota; kingdom Metazoa; phylum Chordata; class Amphibia; order Anura; family Limnodynastidae; genus Mixophyes; species Mixophyes fleayi. The sequence goes on along the minus strand of NC_134403.1, from coordinate 31,253,171 downwards.
AAGAACAGATAAACGCACTCGTCACCACTAATAGGATCTGTGGTGCAGGAAGCACAGTTGTGCATTAACGAAACCAGATATCAATTCCCATCATATAAACGGTGTTAGAATAAGAGTCAGTTGGCGGATGATGCACACAACCAGCCACGGATGTACAGCTGCCACGTGCTTACCGCCACATGACCAGCCACGGATATACAGCTGCCACGTACTTACCGCCACACAACCAGCAACGGATGTACAGCTGCCACGTACTTACCGCCACACAACCAGCCACGGATATACAGCTGCCACGTACTTACCGCCACACAACCAGCCACTGATGTACAGCTGCCACGTACTTACCGCCACACAACCAGCCACGGATGTATAGCTGCCACGTACTTAACCCCTAGTCTAATGTAAGGTAGTCTTTACATAAATGTGGTACAGTGGGATAAGTACAGAGCATAAATATTCCTTACTCATACTTTTAATTAAATATAAAAAACATAACAATCAATATTTTTAACTCACAAACTCATCTGCCCAAATTCATCTTCCAGTGTGAGCAGAACCTCAGAGAGTTCCTGGTAAGAGGAGGAAGACGAGAGGGAATCGTTTGTCCACCTGACACCGCTCTCCTTGCGCTCTATGGGCTGATCGCTCACAACGCGATCGTTGCATAAGACTTTGTTGTGCTGCTTCATCAGGTGTAGGACATGCTGAACGTTGGCTCGCACGGAGTGGCTGGGAGACGTGGACTGAAAGACACGTGACACTTATTAATGCACTTCATAAATAAACGTGGTCGTACATCTTAATGCACTCAGCGGGCAGACACTATTGTTCCATAGGATTTCATTTGCAAGATCAATTTAGCCCTGTATTTAAACTTTACATAATACCTGGCTTATTACGTGGCAATCTACTCCTTTAAAAGGGCACTGAATGTAATACATGGCGATCCTAAATAAAAAGGCATCTTGTAATGGTCAAATATTTGCCATACGCACAAACAAGATGCTTTTAAAATGCTGTGCAACTCTGCTAAAGAGGAGGCTTTACCCTAAAATAATGAATTACCCCGGTTAATAGCACTTTGGAACAGATTTTCATTAAAAAATTTAAATTCTTGTTCCATTGTAATTCTATATGCTTCATTCATCTTCTATCTATAATACTTCCCTGATCATGTTCCTCCACTTTTAGATTTTCTTTAATTATATTTCAGATTAGTCTAGAAGTATGAAAATCCCATTTATTTGGTCAGGTAGGTTTGTGTGGACAGACAAGCCTGTGTCTCTACAGTAAATGGCTAGATTTAAAGACCCAGTTGAACTACTCTTGTCTCCTCTCTCCCTTTCAGCAATGTCCTGTTGGCACAGACACTGAAAAATTGGTTCTTGAAGGGATCACTTTGCTCATTCACAGGTCTCCACTATCTTGTGAACAGGAGTGCCTCAGTGATGCTAATGGTTTCTAGTGAATGGATGATGAAATGAGCATTGGTTGAGTCCAGAGAATGTAAGTAGTTAATAAATTCCCTTCTAAGCAAAATATAACTGTACAAAAAAAGTACAACAAGGGTACTATGCTTGCCAAACATCACAGAACATATACCACTTGTTGCCACTAGAGGCCAGCAGAGTAGAGATTGCGCAACAGCAGCAAACATGAAATCTGCTGTGTGGTTGGAATTTAACTGGGAATACTTAAGGCCATAACATGGGCGGCGTAACCTACAAATGGTGAATGAGGAGAATCACAGTACAGGTTTTACACATCTCACCTAATGAGTCACACTTGTAATAAATCAGTAAACACCATGCAATTTCCTCGGCAAGTACAACTTTATAGTTAGGTTTCCTCAGTTGAAGTCTTTAGAAAGAATATGTCTGTGCCAAGCAAATATGAGGGTGGCCAATGCCATACGTGTCGGGGAGTTATTCTGTCCAAACAAAAACAGACCCAAATCAAGTGAATAGGATGGCAATACGGTCAGGTGCCTGTACGGGGTCATTGGCAGTTTCTCTGCAGCCATATCGGATCACCCGACTGGCAGACTCAGTGGATACTACCACTGGGTACGTGGCAGATATAGACAAAAGGAGCACAGTCAGGCTAAGCAGTCCATATGGGCACCACTAGGTCAGAGACTATTCTGCTAAATGTCCGAATAGCAGCTGTACAATGATGGGCTCTCCAGCATGCTGATATTTTATTATAATCAAAGCGGGTGTGGGAGGGGGGGCAACAAAAAACCCCCCCACAACAATTGATCTACTAGTTTTGGGTCAGTTTCACCAAGTTACAAGGGGCAAATAGAAACAATGAGCTTCTCATGCAATACAAGCAACACGTTCCAACCAACTCTTCTTAACAAGCTACTACAAGGTTGGGCCGACAGAGTCGTTACATAATGTGCCCCAAGGAGAACATGGCAGCACAGGATGCTCTGGGAACAATCAGAAATGTATAGAATCCTATTATCTTATAGTGAGAATCCCAGGTCTTACCTTTCCTGCCACAAACGGCACGTCTCCGAGACTCAGTCTATAGTGGGGCTGGGCATGGCTATTGCTCGACTGGCCCGGCTTCTACAATAACAAAGAGACAATAGATTAATGACAGCACAAATCAGACCGTGTACTGCAGATGTCTGGAGCACACTGGACAGAGACGTACGCACATTACATCTGTATGACAGAGGCCGAGGAAACCATATGTGTTATATAGAATATATCCATTTGCCCAGACTGTATAATGTTACAGCTCTGATGTTTGTGAGCGTGGTTATTGGAACCGATCCCTCCTTGCCACACAAATGCTGTTTACACTCAGAAGCTTTGGGTGCTTAGTTTTCCCAGATATAATTAAACCTATATAAATAGGTCTCCCATGTAATTTGGATATAGTATTTTAACACAAACTTCTTGCACTCACAACTGCACCAGAAGATTTGCTTGTACAATTGTATTTACTATAACTATACAGGTTTTTGTAGTGTGTTCTAACTGTACTTTCCATAAGTGTTTATTTATTTACTGTCAAATTGCAATAAGTAACATTTTACTTCTATCTAGGAGATCCGGCTGACGGACGTCACCCCACATTCTCCATGGTCTCCCACAGTCATATTTCAGAGAATAGAAAGCCCTTATTACCTTGTCCATGTTCAATGTTCTCCTCTTTGTCTTCACTTGTTTTGTAGGAGGAGTTAAAGACTTGAGCAGAATCCTGTTTGTTTCTAAACCCGTCTGCAGCTGTAAGACAGACATCACAGGTTATAAGCAGCACTGCCAATATATTATAGATGACTCATTTTACTACACACTTAGTTGTGCCCAGCGCAGGAGAACGTATATTGTAGATTGTTAATGCAGACTATGTGAGCCTAGTGGTTAGCACTACTGCCTTACAGCACTGGGGTCATGAGTTCGATTCCTGACCATGGCCTTATCTGTGAGGAGTTTGTATGTTCTCCCCGTGTTTGCATGGGTTTGCTGCGGTTTCCTCCCACACTCCAAAAACATACTGGTAGGTTAATTGGCTGCTATCAAAATTGACCCTACCCTGTCTGTCTGCGTGAGTGTGTGTCTATATTAGGGAATTTAGACTGTAAGCTCCAATGGGGCAGGGACTGATGTGAATGAGTTCTCTGTACAGCGCTGCGGAATTAGTGGCGCTATATAAATAAATGATGAAGTGAAGACTTACAGGGTTATAGCCACTGTCTGCTGATATTTTCAGGCCATGAACCCAAAGACTTCGTGCCCTTCCCCTAATGAGGTCACACGGCTCTCCCCTTCTAGACCACACCCCATAAGCCATTGTATTGCGAGACAGTGATCACATCTAGTACTACGAGAAGATTATGGGTCACAATGATAATATTTTAGACATATATCGCTTAAAAACTTCACGTAGTTCATAAAACGGTGGAGGGGTTAGTCCTACTGCTCATATGACCAGTTTACGTTAGTTTAAATAAACCATTAATTTGCAAGTTCGGTATTACAGGACTAGCAGAGGCACAGAAAAAATGGCCACCCCTGGCACCTTTTACTAAGTGGCTGTGCAGCTTTAATATTTACATTAGGTGAATACAATAGAAATATATAGAGTTTAAGATCTTTGACATGGTGGAGCTACGGTGGAGGTGCAGAGAGAAGGGGGAGGTCCCAATGAAGTTTCAGTTTAGAATGCGTGACTTACTCCCAGCACCCTTTGTACCCCATGGTTAAGCAGTTTTCCCCCCCAAATAAGATAAATCAGAAACAATTTTAAGAGGTTTACATTATTAACCCAGCTGTCACTTATGTGGTTGTTCATGAATCAGCATATTATATGGTAGAGAGGCTCTACACTATCAGGCTGTGTCAGCTAACACTTACCATGTACCAGCGAGTACACAATGTCAGTGGGCTGAAACTTAAGGCGGTGTAAGCCTCAGAAAGCTCAGTCATACCCTCGTCACCACAACCCCACAGATATACCATGTGACGGAACACGGAACACCATGTGACGGAACACAGAACATCATGTTACACTGATGGGTTCCGCTCATTAAGCTTGAGACAACCTACCTGTGCGGCTTTCTCTTGAACAAGTTTCCGTTGATGTTCCTCATCTCGGAGCTTCTGTTCTATATCACGAATTTTGTTCTGAAAATATAAATATTGTCAAATGATTACACTGTGATAACAAGGGACTCAGCTACAGACTGACGGACATCATGGGCCCGATTCATTAAGTATCTTAAATTAAGATATATCTTATTTCAGTCTCCTGGACAAAACCATGGTACAATGCAAGGGGTGCAAATTAGTATTCTGTTTTGCACATACCGGTAAGTTAAATACTGACTGTTTTTTCATGTAGCACACAAATATCAACTTTAAAATTCAGTGTACAAATAAGCTATCAAGTATTTGTGTGCTACATGAAAAAACAGTCAGTATTTAACTTACCGGTATGTGCAAAACAGAATACTAATTTGCACCCCTTGCATTGTAACATTGTTTTGTCCAGGAGACTGAAATAAGATATATCTTAATTTAAGATCCTTAATGAATCAGGCCCCATGTCTTTAGTTCGTCTGCATCATCACTGCAGTCAGCCAGTCAGAGAAGATCTCAAAAACAAGAGCCAGGGGCTTTATGTCCTAGTAGTAAACATTACTATATCACATACAGTATGTATCATCCTGACAGGTATGACAAATGTATGTTTAGAACTTGAGATTTACCAGAAAAGGTGTTTTTAACCCCCACCATCTGTTTTTCCCCACAATGCCCCTGGCATTGCACTCTTCATTAATAGGTTTAGCAGAGCTCCTCATAGTAACTATAGGTAGAAATACTGATCATGTCTGTATGATTAATTCACCGAAATGCAGCAATAATTCACTCAACCCTTTCTATATTTAATAACTTTCTGGATAAAAAAAAAAGCCACACATTTATTTATAGATATGGAAATAAACAGCAATACTGCTCTTCAAATTTTATAGCAGAATTTTCCTCCCAAATCATAAAGCCAGATAACATACAGAAACCAATGAACAACAACACTTCAGATAGGCCAAGCTAATGAAAGGATTAATGGAATGAGACCACAGAACATTTGGACAATTACTGGTGTTAACCAGGTAAAGTTATTTTCTTATGTTGCTCTAAATACTTGAATTGTTCTCTTATGGATAACTTAGAACAATGACACACTGCCGGTCCCCACCATGCACACACACACACACTGCCGCTCCCCACCATGCACACACACACTGCCGGTCCCCACCATGCACACACACACTGCCGGTCCCCACCATGCACACACACACAGCCGGTCCCCACCATGCACACACACACACAGCCGGTCCCCACCATGCACACACACACACAGCCGGTCCCCACCATGCACACACACACACAGCCGGTCCCCACCATGCACACACACACACAGCCGGTCCCCACCATGCACACACACACACAGCCGGTCCCCACCATGCACACACACACACACAGCCGGTCCCCACCATGCACACACACACACTGCCGGTCCCCACCATGCACACACACACACTGCCGGTCCCCACCATGCACACACACACACAGCCGGTCCCCACCATGCACACACACACACAGCCGGTCCCCACCATGCACACACACACACACAGCCGGTCCCCACCATGCACACACACACACACACAGCCGGTCCCCACCATGCACACACACACACACAGCCGGTCCCCACCATGCACACACACACACACAGCCGGTCCCCACCATGCACACACACACACAGCCGGTCCCCACCATGCACACACACACACAGCCGGTCCCCACCATGCACACACACACACAGCCGGTCCCCACCATGCACACACACACACAGCCGGTCCCCACCATGCACACACACACACAGCCGGTCCCCACCATGCACACACACACACAGCCGGTCCCCACCATGCACACACAGCCGGTCCCCACCATGCACACACACACACAGCCGGTCCCCACCATGCACACACACACACAGCCGGTCCCCACCATGCACACACACACACAGCCGGTCCCCACCATGCGCACACACACACTGCCGGTCCCCACCATGCACACACACACACACAGCCGGTCCCCACCATGCACACACACACACAGCCGGTCCCCACCATGCACACACACACACAGCCGGTCCCCACCATGCACACACACACACACAGCCGGTCCCCACCATGCACACACACACACACTGCCGGTCCCCACCATGCACACACACACACACTGCCGGTCCCCACCATGCACACACACACTGCCGGTCCCCACCATGCACACACACACTGCCGGTCCCCACCATGCACACACACACTGCCGGTCCCCACCATGCACACACACACTGCCGGTCCCCACCATGCACACACACACTGCCGGTCCCCACCATGCACACACACACTGCCGGTCCCCACCATGCACACACACACACACACACACACACTGCCGGTCCCCACCATGCACACACACACTGCCGGTCCCCACCATGCACACACACACACACTGCCGCTCCCCACCATGCACACACACTGCCGCTCCCCACCATGCACACACACACTGCCGATCCCCACCATGCACACACACACACACACACACACTGCTGGTCCCCACCATGCACACACACACACACTGCCGGTCCCCACCATGCACACACACTGCCGCTCCCCACCATGCACACACACACTGCCGATCCCCACCATGCACACACACACTGCCGGTCCCCACCATGCACACACACACTGCCGGTCCCCACCATGCACACACACACTGCCGGTCCCCACCATGCACACACACACACTGCCGGTCCCCACCATGCACACACACACACTGCCGGTCCCCACCATGCACACACACACTGCCGGTCCCCACCATGCACACACACACACACACACACACACTGCCGATCCCCACCATGCACACACACACTGCCGGTCCCCACCATGCACACACACTGCCGCTCCCCACCATGCACACACACACTGCCGATCCCCACCATGCACACACACACACACTGCCGGTCCCCACCATGCACACACACACACACACACACTGCCGGTCCCCACCATGCACACACACACACACTGCCGGTCCCCACCATGCACACACACTGCCGCTCCCCACCATGCACACACACACTGCCGATCCCCACCATGCACACACACACTGCCGGTCCCCACCATGCACACACACACACACTGCCGGTCCCCACCATGCACACACACTGCCGCTCCCCACCATGCACACACACACTGCCGATCCCCACCATGCACACACACACACACACACACACTGCCGGTCCCCACCATGCACACACACACACACTGCCGGTCCCCACCATGCACACACACTGCCGCTCCCCACCATGCACACACACTGCCGATCCCCACCATGCACACACACACTGCCGGTCCCCACCATGCACACACACACTGCCGGTCCCCACCATGCACACACACACTGCCGGTCCCCACCATGCACACACACACACTGCCGGTCCCCACCATGCACACACACACACTGCCGGTCCCCACCATGCACACACACACTGCCGGTCCCCACCATGCACACACACACACACACACACACACTGCCGATCCCCACCATGCACACACACACTGCCGGTCCCCACCATGCACACACACTGCCGCTCCCCACCATGCACACACACACTGCCGATCCCCACCATGCACACACACACACACTGCCGGTCCCCACCATGCACACACACACACACTGCCGGTCCCCACCATGCACACACACACACACACACACACTGCCGGTCCCCACCATGCACACACACACACACTGCCGGTCCCCACCATGCACACACACTGCCGCTCCCCACCATGCACACACACACTGCCGATCCCCACCATGCACACACACACTGCCGGTCCCCACCATGCACACACACACTGCCGGTCCCCACCATGCACACACACACTGCCGGTCCCCACCATGCACACACACACTGCCGGTCCCCACCATGCACACACACACACTGCCGGTCCCCACCATGCACACACACACTGCCGGTCCCCACCATGCACACACACACACACTGCCGATCCCCACCATGCACACACACACTGCCGGTCCCCACCATGCACACACACACTGCCGGTCCCCACCATGCACACACACACTGCCGGTCCCCACCATGCACACACACACTGCCGGTCCCCACCATGCACACACACACACACTGCCGGTCCCCACCATGCACACACACACACACTGCCGGTCCCCACCATGCACACACACACACACTGCCGGTCCCCACCATGCACACACACACTGCCGGTCCCCACCATGCACACACACACACACACACTGCCGGTCCCCACCATGCACACACACACACACACACTGCCGGTCCCCACCATGCACACACACACTGCCGGTCCCCACCATGCACACACACACTGCCGCTCCCCACCATGCACACACACTGCCGCTCCCCACCATGCACACACACACAGCCGGTCCCCACCATGCACACACACACAGCCGGTCCCCACCATGCACACACACACACACACACAGCCGCTCCCCACCATGCACACACACACACACACACTGCCGCTCCCCACCATGCACACACACACACACACACTGCCGCTCCCCACCATGCACACACACTGCCGCTCCCCACCATGCACACACACACTGCCGCTCCCCACCATGCACACACACTGCCGCTCCCCACCATGCACACACACACAGCCGGTCCCCACCATGCACACACACACAGCCGGTCCCCACCATGCACACACACACAGCCGCTCCCCACCATGCACACACACACACACACACAGCCGCTCCCCACCATGCACACACACACACACACACACTGCCGCTCCCCACCATGCACACACACTGCCGGTCCCCACCATGCACACACACACTGCCGCTCCCCACCATGCACACACACACTGCCGCTCCCCACCATGCACACACACTGCCGCTCCCCACCATGCACACACACTGCCGCTCCCCACCATGCACACACACACACTGCCGGTCCCCACCATGCACACACACACACTGCCGGTCCCCACCATGCACACACACACTGCCGGCATACTGACCTCTGCCAGGACCTGCATTGTGGTTAGTTTCAGGTATTCTTGTTCCAACTTATCCAACTTTTCCAGTTTTGATTGCAAATTAGATTTTTCAAGCGTTCGATCACCTTCAAGAGACACCTTTAAAAAACAAAATGCAAAGTGTGTGATAGTAATACGAAGTCATAAAAATATGTTTAATTACCATTGTAACAAGTACAAACAACTTACTAGAACTGCTTAAATTTCTATAGTGATTATTTTTATTTTATTTTCTTTTAAAATGCACACAACAAACATAATGCAAGATACATGTACTTGGTGATAAACGACTGCAATTCATTTACCTGCCTCTCCAGCACAGAATTCCTCTCGGTTTCCGCATTCTGTACCATTTTCTTCATATATTCCAGCTGCTTCTCCAACAGACTGCACCGTGATTCTGCTGCAGACAACTGTCTGGACAGATCTGATAACGGGCAGATATACATCACTTCATTAGATCATTTATACATATTAGGACATAATTAACATTCATATAGTCTTGTTGCAGCTCATCCATCTACAGAGGGTTAAAGCCATTTCCAAACAATTTTAAGGCCACCATTTTACAGTGAGAAGCATCATTTATAAAGAGAACACTGACGACAATTTCCAATCTTCCTAGCGGGGAGGGGGGGGGGGCATCCCACCAAATGCATCAAAAGCCTGTAAGATGCTGGAAGACATCACAAAGAACCCAAGCGCTACATGCAGGCCGCTGTTAACACAGCAAATGATTTAACTGTTTCACAGCCACAGGACCTGAACTCTGTATTCCAGAGTATTCTAGAGCAAAAAACTGGACCATATGTCCGCCGACTGAAGCTCAATCATACAATAGGACAATGATCCTAAACACAACAGCAAATATACAGTCGAACAGCCAAAAATGAAAAAACAAAACAAAATTCCAGACATCAACCCCATTGAGATGCTGTAGTGGGACCTTAAGAGAGCGGTACATAAACAAATGTCCTCAAACAGTAATGAAGTGTAAGGATAAGTGGGATAAGATTCCTTAAATACAGTGTAAGAGTAATAAATTCATACAGGAAACTATTACTGCTAAAGATGGTTGTACACACGGACTGAATAAACTCATGGTGTGTAGTCTACAATGACAATCGATCGTCACTATTTTACAGTCATAGAAAGCGTGCTACAATCAGACTGTTAAACTATGAAATATAATATGAGAGCAAACTGCAACCATTTGCTTTCATTCAGGACATCTTCCCCAGCTTAACTATTCACTCCTCTTATGGAGCCCACTTAAAGCTGTTTCCCCTGCAGAGGAGGCAGCACTTTCTGACTGAGGTTTGTTATACCATAGCTACTCTTAGATCTTTTTGAACTACTTATGTTCATTCCTTTTATGTACCCCCCCCCCCAACCAACCTCCTTTTTTACCCTTCCTCATCCCCTACTAGTTTTATTCAGGGGTGAGGGGGGAAACAATTAGATTGCCTGTTCAATATGGTTTAATGTGCTCACTTAAAGCAGTTTCTTTTATTAATAAAAAAGTAAATAAATAACTAAAAAACAAAAACCACAACACTAATAACTATTAAATATAGAACAATAAATACAATATGGAGTATGTTCTACATTAAAGTGCACCAGTGACCTACACAAACAGTGAAGATGGCCATTTTGTTGGGCGACTCACGTTAATGAGAAAAGAGCCTTTTAACTTGCTAGCGACAGAAACATAAGTGCCTCCTGTTTCAGCGATGCCCCTGTTACCTACTGAAATGGTACATTCCCACGAACACTGAGCAAGCTGCTATTTTGTAGGCTATCAGATACCACAGGTATTTACAGTTCACTTTCTTGCAATTTTAATAGAAAAACAGACATTTTCTGTATATTTTCTTTACCATTTCAGGTGTTATAAAGAGACCAATTGCTTTTTGTATCTGGAAGAAAAAAAAAGAAAAAACAAAAATAAAGCAAAACAAGACAAGAGGACACGTACATTACCTTTATTCTGCCTTGAGACATCAACATTAAGATGATCTGTAGTCTGCGATTGTTGTTCTAGCCGCTGCTTATAATCCAGGGTTTCCTTTGATAGATGCTTGAGGTTACTCTCTGCGCTTAAACGCTCTAGTTCAAGCTGACGGAGCTTTTCTTGGAGGTTTTTTAAAGCAGAGAATATAGCTGTAATTAAACAAATCAAAATAAATGGCCAAAAGAACACACATAGCACAAAGGAGGACTTCTGCTTTCTTGTTTTTGCTCTGTTAACACTATCACTTTCAGCACTGGTGTTGACAGAAAAATAAACAAACAAGTTAGTACATTTCACATCACAAGGTTCTCATTTCAGTCTGACACAAGCCTCACACTGTGCACTATTAGGTGCTGTTGGGAGACCCTGCTCCTTCCACTGTGCAACGCTCAGTCTGTGATTTCCCACTTACCTCTACACCTCACGACACAGTCCCCGTCACATGCAGTTATGTCCTTATTAACACAATTACACAGGTCATGGACTCAGTCGCCTGAAATAATTGTGCTGCTGTGAACATGCTGATGATCTGATTGGCTCCTATTACCACCCACTTTAAAACTCCATTACTGTAGTAATATCAACACATAACAGACGAGTGAGGCTATTTACAAGTCACACCTCTTTTACTGTTGGGCTTCACATGTATTTGCACCAAATTTTCTACAAAGTCAAATACACCCAGGGCATTTAAATCTGACTAAACTCCAAATGTTACCAGCACTCTTGAAACAAAACATTCATGACTTTGCATTAGCATACTAGCCCTTATATACTTTTCTAGCTTGTAAAGCCACACACGATTGGTAGCACATTATATAAGCCCCAGCACCATATCCAATCATATTTCTCGAACAGAATGTGGACTATACATAAAACTCTGCTATACCCCGTTCTGTGGCCAGGAACCTATACATTCCACACACAGTGTTCCATAACACCATGTTACTACAGCAGCCAGCGTCACTACATAGATACTGAGCTTATGAAGTCACCAGGGATTTAGGAGAGCATAGAATTGCAGCTCTGGGGACTGTAACAGCAGAGTTATAGAACACAAAGGAGGGTATTCAATTGACCGCAAGTTTTTAATTTTTCCCCGCAGCGCAAAAAAGAAAATAAATAAATAAATCACACGCAGGTTTTTAACTGCTATAGCGACCGTTTTTTGGTTAACACAGCGTGAAAACTTATGCAATTCAATTGAAAAAGAGGGAACGCTGCTCCCGTACTTTAATCATTGTGTTTGCAAGTTTTTAGGGGAGTGTTTAACACGGTCATGTATAACACACATTATATTGCATCGCACAACCAATATATTTGATAATATCTACATTACACTACTTTATTTAGCATATTTTTTTATTTAACTATTTTTTACTATAGAATCATCTATACCATGTAAAAACACATTAATACATACATAAATATATATATATAAATATATATATATATATATATATATATATATATATATATATATATATATATATATATATATATATAATTAGTGATTTATTTTTTTATGGGTTTTTTTTCCATTATTTTTTCACAAGAAAATCAACTTTTACATGTTAGGCATTACTGATAAACATAGTTTATCTTTTTTTTTTTTCATTATTACATGATTTCAAATAGTTTTCTTAGGTTTTTTATTTTTATTACATCCCAAAGAGGTGCGAGATAAAACAGCATATTGGCCTGTTTAACGCGCCAGGTTAACAAACAATTGAATAGCTTTAAACGCAACGGGCTCTCACACCCTATACTTTCAATAGACCTTCTACTGGAGCGCGAGAGGACCATTTCATGAAAAAAACTGATCGTTAAAAATGGAATTGAATCGCGGGTAAAGTTAACCCGCTCGAAAATGATAAAAAACAGCATTAAAATGACTTAACGCTGTCTTAAAAAATAACTTGCGGTCAATTGAATACCCCCCAAGTCTGGGAGTTATAACTGCTGTAAACCAGTATAAATAGCCCCCGGTTAATGCACTGTATGAACAGCCCTCTTAATACATGAGTGTATGTGGGAGGACCTACAATATTGAGCTGACCTCACCTAAAGAGGTGTACTCAATGAGTACATGTATAAAGATTACCCCAAAATGACAAACACTGGGGTTTTTTTTGTTTTGTCAAAAAAAAACAATGGCTACCTAGCTCAGCCCTGACCAAACTGTGACAAATTATAACATGTACATATACAAGACACTTGTCAGGTTGGTCGTATCAGTTTCAATAAGTGTGGGCTGCTCATTACACAGTGCAGATATACCAAGAACAAAGCCTATTAATAATTAATTTAGAACTATCAGTAACCAACCTCTGAAATTATTTATACTGTTAAAGATAACGCTAAGGACAACTAGTGTAAAATTTAAAACATAACAGTTGCATTACAGCAAAATAATATCTTATTTTTAAACAGTCATTTTACATCAAAAAAAATATTAATCAAATCACAATTCACTCAAAATCAAAGTTGGATTGTAACTAGTGTGGATACTATAAGTGATGTGATAAGGCAATTTACAGAGAATGACAAGAAAATATAGCAGTTTACACAACTCAAGAAATACGAAACATTGATCATTCACTCTGTACAGGATATGGAGAGAAAAAAAACCTGTATATTAAATATTACCTCTGCTGTTACTCTCTGGATATGCAAGAACTGGTCTCCCTGGAGAACTTGGCAAGTCCACATTGATGAAAGGGTTCCCACTGGGGTATAGGGTGATAAGACGTAGTCCGAGCATCTTTAGTAGTCAGTCCTTTAGATGTCCCCGATGACGTACTGTGCATCTGCATCAGAACAGATGGTAAATATTGAGAATGCTACACTGCATATACAATGTATTTATGTTAAAAATAAATAATAAAGAAAAGTGCAGTAAAAAATCTAGACAATGTGCCTTAGGTGCACTGCTGTGATCCAAAGGAGGACATATGTTCAGTATAACGTTGTACAAAGAAGCAAGTGAGAATGGGCAACTGTAAAGTGTGATACCCAATGGGTAATGATAGAGCAACAATACCACCCAGCAACATCATGTTAACAGCTAATATACCATACAGGGCTCTGTAACAGGCTTTATCAGTGCCGTAACTTAGAATTCTAGCGCCTGGGGCGAGAAAGACAAATGCCACCCCCCTAGCATTCAAATTTAACCAAATTAACCTAAAATATTCCTAAATTGCACCCCCCTTCAGCGTTGCACCATGGGCAATCGCCCCTATCGCACAACCCTAGTCTTTATGATTATTTACATAGCGCCAACATACTCTGTAGCACTGTACAACTGGAAACTAAGAGACACCTGCTTCCAGTACATGGGCTTCCCTGCAAACCTTAGTATGGGCAGACAGCCTGTGCTCTCCAGCTATGGTGGGACTACATACCCCAGCATGCTAGGACTTGTAGTTCCCCCAGAGTTAGAGACACACAGGTGGAATTACAGTATGAGACACCTCCTTAGTTATCTCACCGTCCTGGACTGGAGAGCTACCTCCGCCATGTTTCTTCCTGGCAGCAGCAAGTGCCGGCTGTATTAATCCGGGATAGCCAGCATCCCGCCCTCTCCGCAGTTGCGGAAAGGAGAGGGGATGAGCTCTGCTTTCGTCACACGCTGACTGACACGTCCTCCGGCCAATCACAGAGCAGGAAAGCAACAGGAGGCGGAACCTCACAGAGACCCACAATAACAAGTTGTGTTCTCTGCGGAGACCGCTTACCGTGACAGCTCTAGCGCCGCTCCCGTGTCCTGCGGCTTTATGCACGTTATTAGTGAGACGTTACATGTACGTCACAGATGATAACACACTGCGCCGCCGTTTACACTATACATCAGGAAGTCGCGTCTACGGAGGTGGCCACCAATGAAAACAACGATGGGCGCGGCCTAGTACCCACGGACCTCGCTTTTTCCCATTGGTTAGCCCAACCGGCCTATAATAATAACAGCCGCGGCTAACTCGAGCTCACTGATTGGCGGCGAGGATGTGTCCGTTGTCACGATTGGGTGGCTACATTTAAACGGGTGTTTCCCGCTCCGGAGTGGAGAGCGCTGATTGGTCCCTTCTGGCCGTCCATTGTGACGCTGCGATTTCGTCAGCATCCGGTTACAGTTTTGTCGGGGCTCTATATTTTTTTTTTTCAGTTTTTTTTGCTTATTGGTGAAGCAGGGAGGGCGGTGTGACGGCGCGGAGACAGCACGGGACAGCGGGGGAAGAGGGAGACGGACAAGTTATCACAGCCGCCGTGCCGCTCACCAGTGCCCCGGTCCCCTGTATCACCCGGCACCTCCTGTGGGCGGATTGTGTAACGCTAGGAGAAAAAAAAAATAAGGAGACGGGCGGGCGCCAGACACAAAAAAACCTGAACGCCTGAACCAACGGAAAGGACACGAGCGCCCTCACCCTCTCTCTCCGTGACCCGGTCCCTGACTGACTGACTGTCGGCGGAGGAGGATGGCCTCGGCTCTGTACGCCTGCACCAAGTGTAACCAGCGGTACCCGTTCGAGGAGCTCTCCCAGGGCCAGCAGCTGTGCAAGGTCCGTGCGGCCTAGTGTGCCCGACCCCGGGGGCGTCTGATCCCCCTACTGGCCTAGTGTGCCCAGGAGTCCTCTCAGTGGGGCTGGAGGTCACATAGGGATAGGCCGCCCAGGCTGGTGCCTAGGGCACTATCCGTCTGTGTATATGTAATATGTATATATTATGTATATGTGTGTGTGTGTGTGTGTATATATATATATATATATATATATATATATATATATATATATATATATATATATATATATATATATATATTATAAATATTATTAAAATATATATATATATTACACACACACAATGTAATGTAATTTTCCAATAGAACCAGCCATAAGGACTCTTTCCACAGTGCTGTGATGTGTTTGTTATGTGATGTGAATTACCAGTGGTCTATGGCAGGGACAGTATCACTGCCTCTGGCTTCACATGTGTGAGATGTATATAATATAAATATAGGGGGATTGGGTCAAGTTTGGATCAAACCATTTAAAACTGCACTACTACCATCTGGGTAACATAACATGGTGGTCCCTAGCTGGAGCCTTGAGGGCTGTGTCAGAGGAACCCAGGGTGCAAAGCTGAGGGGGATGCTGGGAAATGATGATTCATCATCAACATTTATTTATATAGGGCCAGCAAATTCTGTAGTGCTTTACAATTGGGAACAAATATTAATAAAACAATACTGGGTAATACATACAGAGAGGTAAGAGGGCCCTGCTTGCAAGTTTACATTCTATGGGACAATGGGTGTTAAAAACACAAGGGCACGTGCTACATAATATTACACAATGGACCAGCTAGATGTGGCTGTGGCAGCCTTATTTGCAGAGGCGCTGCCAGTTTGGTCATCAGAACCGAATAAAAATAAATTTAATTTAGCAAACGTGAAATGGTCATGCAGGGTGAGCTTCGGGGAACAATCTCGCTTTCTCTGATTTTTGGCCTGGGCTGTAAGAACTGAGGAGCTGCAGGAAACTGTCTGCAAACATTAAAATATTTTACTAGAGCAGTTTTAAGCAACCCAACGTGAAAGGTCTACATTTCTTGCTAGTACCTGTGATCACATCTGTGCTTTAAGCATCACAGAATGTGCTTAAAATCTTATACATCTTAAACAAATCAAAAATGGCTAAAATGTAACGGGTTTTAAATCTCTCCTACATTACCATTTTTAGGCTGGTTAGGTGCTAAGGCAACACTTGGCAGTATTTGCAAGTAAAATAGAAAATAAATGTATCCACTTTCTGCAACCCCTGTATTTTATTTCAGGCAACAATTGCACAGCACTATATGGTTACAAAGTAATAAACAGTAGTGATCAACTTATCATTACCAGTATAAATCTTGATAAATGTAGCAAAATAGAAATGTTATCATAACCCAAGATCGGTCCTTATTTGTGTGTTTTTGTTTGGTTTGTTTTTCTTTCTGTAACCATAATATTTTGTTTTGCACTATGAAATAGCTGTGGTTTCATCTGTTACGCTAATGATCACTGACTAAATGTTCTGAATTACGGTAGTCTGATGCAATAAAATCGCACGTTATTGTAGAATTTTACCCAAATGATCTACTAGTATCACCTTAGGTCCACAGGTTAAGTGATGAGATTTATTTTTCTAATTTACTTGCTGCCAAATAAAAATACATTTTCAGTTGTTCAGTCAACATATTTCATTCTCAGCATCTAGTTAGTATGTATCTGCATTTTCTGCCATCTTTAAAACGGTCCATTGTTGTTTTTGTATAACTGTAAATGCAATTTAAAAATAAATGTTTGACATGATTCTAATAATGACCTTTATTTTATTTTTAAGGAATGTCGAATTGCTCATCCTATGGTAAAGTGCACATATTGCAGATCAGAATTTCAGCAAGAGAGGTAAGGCTTTAAGTGCTACACAGCTAGGTAAATACTATTTATACGGTTAGGTTTTGAAATAAAGTTCTTAAAATAACACTTCATAAATGGATAAAACTTTGTTTTTAAAGAAGATGTTCATCCAAACACTTTTTGTTTAATAAGACATTCTCTTTCCTCATCTATCAGTGCAGTAGCTATCTGCTACCCAGGAGTGTGGATTGTTTTGAGATGCTCTGAACATATGACGTCCCACTATATGTAGAAAGTTAACTTTAAGTCTCGACATTCTATAAATCTTTTTTTAGTCACTGGGATCCCTATTTTTTTTTAATAGATGCACCTTACAAGCTTTATTATTACTGATTAGCTGGTAGTGTTGTCTAGCTCCTTAAACTAGTTACATATAGGCTGGGCTTGAACTGAGCAATGCAATCAGTCTGCAATTTGGCCATACATAGATTAAAGTTTGGTTTGGCCACACCTGGGGTGACCAGATTACATTTTCTGACTGGTCATCAACAGCACATAGGGAGCCAGTAGATTTGGTTTGACTTGCACAGCTAGCACCTACCAATGTTTAAACAACATTTCCCAGCACGCCCGACAAAAATTAGGGTTTGATTGGTGGTTTGAACAATCATTTGTGGTCATTCAGGAGTGGTTTGTGTTAGACAGAGCCCGGTTAAGGTTTAACATTATATTTTTTTACAAACTTTGCTGTTCCTTGGGGATAAGGGACGTCTTTTAAAAAGTAGAATGTTTGACATCCTGTTTAACTATAATTTCATGTGATGACCTTTAGTGTCACCTGGACAACGCCTAGACAAACGTCCACATTCTGCCACAACATCCATTTATTCATCTTATACGTACGTGCATACACTGAATGGTTGTCTTTTTGTTCCTCTAGTAAAACGAACACTATATGCAAGAAATGTGCCCAAAATGTTAAGCAGTTTGGAACGGTAAGTTAGTGTTTATTGCATTTTTTTCAATACCAAACATTTACTGTATGTACCTTTCCTTTTTTTACATGGACCTTTGAGAAATGTGTAGTCTGCTTTTACCAGAAGGTGTTGTCCATGAAAAATGCTTTCCATTCAACAATGTAACACCACTTAATGAGTCGCGTGTTCAGTAATTACCACATGGTCATTAATTGTAGGAGTATCACCCCATTCATAAGCCCAGAATCCTGCAGTAATGCTAGTATGTAACAGTGTCTTAGATTTCTTATACTCCCAATTAACAACTCTAAAATATGTATGTAATATATCTATATATAATTTATTTCAACCTAATGGAAATTAACAAAGCTGCAACAAAATCTTAAATATATTTATAGGCTCTTTTTATTTAACACACTTTGTTTAAATTAGACTCATCACATTTATTTGGCATAACTCGGGACTCTGTTCTCTTAGTGATGCCTGAATTTGTATTTTGGATTGTGTTTTGCAATGTTTCAACCCAAATTTTAACTACCAGAAAACCTTTTCAGAGCCACTGCCTTAGCTGCAAAGAAATGTAAGGAAATGTGTGCATTATATAAGTGGCAGATGGGGAGCACGACATTCTCAAAACCTGTTAAGTTTGACATGCATGGTTTATATGGTCCATGAAATGTGACCTAGGAAACACACATTCAAGTTGGATGATATGTGGGTGCTAGTCATTCCTTATATATGGCTCCGTACCCCTGTTCCTTGCCAAGTTTAAACTATACATTTAATCAAAGAAAGATACACAAACTTCAAATCCTCCACTCACTCCCCACTGGGAGTTCCAGTTACCACCCACTACTTATATAATGACTAATATCACCTTGCCCTGCTTTAATATGAGTAAGCAGGAACCATGGAGCTTTTTCCTGTGTAGTAAGGAGAGTATTGTCTGCCGATTGTACGCCCCCACTTCAGACTTTAGATGTGGTGCTGGCACTGTGCGAGCTCCCCTGCTTTATGTGGAAGTCACCTCCTCTGGACATATAATAAGCTCTGTCTTATTTATAACCCTCCAGGCTTCCCCTACGGCCCCACCTCTTGTTAAATAAGAGCTGTGGCTTTGGTGTGTAGCTCAGTGGGCCATAAAACAGAATAAGTCAGGGAGACAGGGCAGGAAGATGCTGGAGGCCGGGAGTGACGGCTCAGTGCGAGCTGTAATATACTCTTCAGTCTGTGGTTTTATTTTGTATGCGTTTATTATTAAAACCACTACCCCTTGACACAAATGTAATGAATTCCTACTGCTAACGTCATATTTTGTTTGTTCTCTACAGCCCAAGCCTTGTCAGTACTGTAACATCATAGCTGCATTCATTGGTACAAAGTGTCAGCGTTGTACAAACTCAGAGAAGAAATATGGACCTCCTCAAACCTGTGAGCAATGCAAACAGCAATGTGCTTTTGATCGAAAGGAGGAAGGAAGACGAAAGGTATGATCTTTGCAGAATGAAGTCACGTTTTCTGTTCAATTATTTTTATATATTTTTTTAGATTTCAACCATTAGCCAAACCATTATTTTCTGTGTTGTATGTACTAATGTTGGGTTTGACTTAAATTAGCAAAATATTGGTGTTTCTTCCACAACCTCCCACACCCCAATAGATAACTTATTTGGCAGTTTTGTAGTGTCTATGCATGTTAGACTTTCTGTTAGCTGGTTACCATATTCCAACCAATTTATTACCTCCAATAACCTAGCCCATAACTAAATTGACTAAATCAGAATCTTTTCAGTGACTGTCAAAGCTACAGTCATGATATATTGTGGGATCCTGCTTTGTATATCTTCCATGAGAGAACCACCCCAGTGTTGTCAAATAGCTGGGACTGACCTGTGGGATTCCAGCTAGCGTCTGTCTTTACTGTTGGTGTGATGGTCGTTCAGCCCTGGCATCATTCCACTTTCAGTGGGCTCACCGGTGGGAAAACTCTGAGGCTTTATTGGTAGCATTGGGTATATTTCTGGATAATTGCTTCTTCTCAGAAGTTGTTGATCCATTGTATTCTTAGCTTGTACTGTCTCGGACAACCCTCGCCCTTCTTGGACTTTATCCTTATACCAACCCGGGTGCGCTCTCTGGGTTGAGGAAGAATGATTTGACCCCAGTTATCCCCTGGGTGATAAGATGCTGGGAAAATCCAGGTCAACACTTTGGGGACAATGGCTGGTGATCACTTTAACGTGGGAGGTGATTAGGTTCACCCTCAGCTTAACCCATTATAATGAACAACTGTGTACAAAACTTGGAGCACTGGTAGGGAGCCCCTGTTAGCTTGGTCCCGCTCCATCCATCACTGAAGAAAGGGCAGAGATTTGGATATTGTAGTGACTTGGGTCTTTGGACACGCAGACAAAGGGGGCATTATATTGCACGTTACACTCAAGTGTACAGGGGGCATTTCAACGTTTCTAGTCTCTGGTACCCATCTGTTTGTCAGAGCCTTCATTTCTGCTTCCAGGGGTTTTTTTCTGTTTAGCATCTTGTCATGCTACAATTCAAGATCCCTAAACCTTTTTACTGCGGGTATGGGATAATACATTGAATAACAGCACTGGTAGCAAGATTGCCTAGAAATGAAAAAAGTGTGAGTTCATGAATTTATTAAAACATGTAAAAAAAAAACCACACATAACAATATCTCATCTACCACAGACTTGTGGAATCGCTAACTATTAGCAAATATCTCAAAGTACCTCCTAATGAATAAATATGCATAATATAAAAAACGTCAAGCGCTCTGTAGTTCAAAATACAAATTGTATCCACAAATAAAACCACAATTGCATCAATAAAAATCAATATAAAATATTGTATCAACTGTAAAAGATATATATTGAGGAAGAATATATCCAGCACAGAGTCCCGATATAGATGAGATCTAGGATCCAACTTGATAAACTCAATTCCAGCTTCTAAGCCCTGAGAGGTAAGTACTGATGACACACACCTGATTTGTCCAATATAACCTCTAAATGATAGAGAGTATATGTATTAGCAGATGAGCTCGAATGCAAAGTTTCAGGGCAACAGTCTCGTATTAAATAAGGGCTGATAAAATATCCAAAGCTTTCAGTAGAGGAATTATATTGAACTCATCAATTTCCACTTATATCTGAATGCCAAAGGATCACGGGGCCATAGTTGTGGCTGTAGTAATTATATGATGCGTTTCATCATGAGCCACAATTTCTTCAGAGGCAATGTTTGAACAATACACTGTGGCCCCGTGATCCTTTGGCATTCAGATATAAGTGAAAATTGATGAGTTCAATATAATTCCTGTACTGAAAGCTTTGGATATTTTATCAGCCCTTATTTAATACGAGACTGTTGCCCTGAAACTTTGCATTCGAGCTCATCTGCTAATACATATACTCTCTATCATTTACAGAGGTTATATTGGACAAATCAGGTGTTTGTCATTAGTTCTTACCTCTGAGGGCTTAGAAGCTGGAATTGAGTTTATCAAGTTGGATCCTAGATCTCATCTATATCTGGACTCTGTGCGGGATATATTCTTCCTCAATATATATCTTTCATATTTTATACATTGTGTTATGTTTTTTATTGATGTAATTGTGGTTTTATTTGTGGATACAATTTGCATTTTGAACTACAGAGCGCTTTTGATGTTTTTCATGCTATGCATAATTTTGCATTAGGAGGTACTTTGATATATTTGCTAATAGTTAGTGATTCCACGGGTCTGTCTGTGGTAGATGAGATATTATGTGTGTTTTTGGTTTTTTATGTTTTAAAAAATATTGTTTTTATATTATCATGAACTCGCACTTCCTTCATTTCTAGGCAATCTTGCTACCAGCGCTATTATTCAGTGTTTTATTGTTTTTTTCTTGAAACGTTCACAGGCTCTTCTACAGCTGCAGGTGCATTTTTTGCCTTTGTCTATTTGGACGGGTCATATTCCTCAGATCTAATCATTAGCGCCTGGGTGTTTTTTGTATCTTTCATTTTCTTTTATTTCTATGTGATACATACCTGCAAACCAATTATCAAGAAATTAAACTTGTAGTGGTGCTCTGGTCATGCCTGTGTGAATGGCAACCACCTCCTACAAACACTACCAGATTATCTGCTAAAATATTTAATTACATGGTAAATGGTATTGTGGGGAAAGACGAGGTAATGCATGTAACTTAGGATATATTTATGTCTAAAGCATTCTGGGAAATTCCATATCTGTATATCCTAAATCAGTGTTTGAAGCAGTATTTTGCCCTTGTTTTCTCTAGACTTATGTGGAACTAGTTACATTCTATTTCATCAATGACCCCTTAACTGGTTGAGATGTCAATATACTCGACGTGCCATCTGCTACAGTAGTTTAATTACCCATCTCTTCTTGTTTGATATCTAAAGGTTGATGGGAAGCTGTTATGTTGGCTCTGCACGCTGTCCTACAAGAGGGTTCTACAGAAGACTAAGGAACAGCGGAAAAGTTTGGGCTCTTCCCATTCCAACTCTTCTTCCTCGTCCCTTACCGAGAAAGACCAGCATCATTCCAAACACCACCATCACCACCACCACCATCACCACAGGCATGGCAGCAGTCATCACAAGTAAACCCCGTCTTTAAATAACTATATATGGACTGTTTGGCCTTATTTTGCCTTTGTTGAATTCAGACATAATAGAATGTTTAACATTCCAAACTACTAGCAGCTGCCAATGTTTGCAGGGGAAATGTTTCCGGTTGATTAAAGGCAAGGTGTGCACAGCCGTCGGGTCTACTGTCCAAGCTGTGCTGTGTTCAATACATAAAGGGAGATTCAATTGCTGATGATGTGGCGTGCTGACTTTGTGCTGCCCACATTGCAAATACGGTATGAATCTCTGCTCATTTATCCTTGTGTCTCTCTATGGGGTGCAAGGAAAAGTGAATGGAGATTCCAGCCATAACACACCGGTGCACAGTGTCTACTCGGACTTTCTGGAGACACTTCGTGCCGAACTGAATCTCCCCTGTAGTGTGTGGATTTCTGACAGATGTGCCTAGGGGTTAGTATGAAACTTTAATATGTCAGGCGGATGATGGGACATTGCGCAACAACGGTGGTCCATAGACACATGCACATTGGTCTATTTCATGCAATGCTTGTATACACCAACATGGAGCAGTAATCCCTATGTCATGCTCGGTCAACGCTTTGTTCTGTCCTCATTTCATGCGTCCCGGCTTTGATAAAAGCCCTGGTACTTGTGTGCTGTAGGATGTCTGTGATACTTATTCAGACTACTAATTTGAGAATCCCTTTCTCCTGGAGATTAATATTTAGGATCACAATATTTTTGCATTGACAAGGGCACACGTTAATTGCTATCCTTATTTGTATTTCTAATAAAAAAATAGGGAACCTTATTCACGTTTTGTCGGACAAAGAAGCTGCACTTTTCTGCATACAGAACTGTGTAACATTGTACCACTACTTTCAAAATTTTATGCAACAAGTCAGTGGTTTGTTTGTTTTTGTTTGGTTTTTTTTGCACAATATTTTTATTGCTTTGGAAAATATATATTTCTAGTCCATATTATCCATCTGAAATTTGTCCATGATATTGTTTATCCAGCATCTACATACTGACAGTCTTTCTTTCTCCCACAGAATTAGTAGTTTGAGCCCAGAAGCAGAGCAGGGAATTTGGAAACAAAGGTAGGTGTAATTACTGTTTACTTCTATCATGTGCAAAGCATAAAATTAAACCAGTGTGTTCTCTACAGGTTTCAAAGGTAGTCTCGTTTACAATGGGCTGTAACATAGTGTGTACATGTGTGTAGAGAGAAGAGATTTTTTTGTGTGTTTTTGTACATGTTCTACTCGATCCCATATATTATGGCCGCCATGCTCGAGAATGTTCTCATTTGTAACTGTAGATAACTTCTGAACATTTCCGTTGTAGTCTATGTAGATTATCTGTAAATTAGTTGGATACATTAAATAACACTGACCTTTCTTTGTGCAGTCATAAGTCCACTACTGCAATTCAGAATGAAACTCCAAAGAAAAAGCCCAAATTGGAATCGAAGCCATCCAATGGAGATAGGTATGTGTTACTTATTCTACCATCTCCAGTACTCTGATGTGTTCATGAAAAGAGTGCTTAACCCAACACAGGATGATAGATTGATAATGACACAAGATTATTCCCCTTCCCTTCAACTGGTAGAACTGCAGTGTTCCCATTACTGGGACACGTACATTTACCAAAAACACTACCCTGCCTATGCAGGTAACGCGTGTTTCTCCAGAACTCTTGTAATTTGAGAGATCATTTGGAAAGAATGTTTGTTTTTCTGCTGTGGGGAGACAGTGTAGTTATGTTTTCCAGTTCCATGCAAAGGAGATGGTGAGCACTTGGCCTTCTGTCCTTGCTTTAGATCTTATTTTATTGCTACTAAACGGCCTCATCTGTCCCCCTGGAGTGTGGGATGGGTGTGTGCCTGCTGCTAGTTACGTGGACCCTTGGCCATCCAGGCTAGGGAGGGATCAATTACTGCTGTGGGCCTCTGCAGCGTTTCATGTTCCCTGGAGACTTCCACAGGGCCAGAACCAATCTGCCTGTTCACATGCCATGGTCTAGCCAAAGCGTCCTTTACAGGTACATCCTGTATTATTGCTGTGTCCTGTGTGATTTGTCTGGTCAACGCCACAGCCTCTAGTCTGCCAGACTGTTGCAGCCTATACAGGGACCTGTGGTGCACACAGCATTGCAGGAAACAAGGGCTCCCTTCTACTTTCCCAGAGTCTGCTTTTCCACCAATCCAGTTTTATCTCTGGTCTGTTACCTTATTATACAGCCTTTTCCCTTCCCAGGGTGCAATTATGTTGGATTCTTGGGACTCCTTAACACAGACAACCTACATGGTCCACAGTTTACACTAAATTATAGATTGTCCCATAGGTAATTTAATCAAACCACCTCTGTACTACACTGCAGTCCCAGTCTGTGGGGGCTGAGATCCCTCCAGGCAGTGCTTGTGCACAATCAGTCCCCTGTGTAATGGATGGACTGCATATACTGCCTGCCTACCCTTGGGGCAGGCAGGTACCTCAGGAACTTTTGTTCTACCTGGAGTCAGAAGAAACAATATAATGCAATGACAGAAGGCCCCGTGCCTACCTCCTCTGCTGTACACTGGATAAAGGGATTTGACTGTAATTACAAAATATCCCCTTTGTAATACTCTCTCAAGCTATTAGCGTATATATGGATTTAAAAGCCATATTTTCCTCCTTTACAGTGGGGAGATTATGCAATATGTTTTTGTTGATATTGCTAGATATGTATATTTTGTTGGTATTACAATAAATATTTAAATTCCAGCATTTACTATTTTAGTAGTTCAATCAATCAGTCGACAGACAGTGGTGGTACAGACAACTTTGTCCTAATCAGTCAATTGAAAGAGGAAGTGATGTCGCTGAAACGTCTCTTGCAACAAAGAGACCAAACTATTTTGGAGAAGGATAAGAAGGTATGTCACCGGCCGCTCAGGCTTGTTTGTCTGTCATGGGGTTTAAGACCGCCTGACTTATCTTTGATACAATTCTTCCTGCTTTATGGCTCTCAGCAAATATGTAGACATTAAAATGATGCATATGATGACTATTCATTCCAAGAGACCTGTAGTGCAATTTGCGACCTTTTTTGTGTCTCTTTAGGAAAATATAGTTTACAAAGAATGAAAGGGAAGCCGATTAGTAACTAAAAGACTTTTGTAATTGTCCTCAGCTGACGGAGTTGAAAGCAGACTTCCAATACCAGGAGAATAATTTAAGGACAAAGATGAATGGCATGGAGAAGGCTCACAAAGAGTCTGTTGAGCTATTGCAGGTAAGAACTGGCTCAAGTCCTTGTTTGTGTTAGATTGCAGTAGGCTAGTGCACAAACTGACTTGAGGGCTAGCCACACACAACACTGTTTGATAAATGTGTGCGCTTTTTCCAAACTGACTATTGTGCTGTCTTTGTGCGCTTAAACATAAGCAAGATCTGGTTTTTGCCCATTTTGGACAGAGTCCAGCATGTAGTCACATGATGAATTCTGACCAATAGGGAGTGAACAGCTTTTTCCATTTTTAATAAGTAACATTTTGTTGAGGTTTTTTTTTCAACGCACAAGACATAAACATACTTAGATGCCTAACTATAATCTAGGCCATGTGACTGCTTTAGCACAGAAGTTTGCAAGACTTAAAGGAGGATAATTTCATGTTTTTACTAACTAAATGTTTTATTCTTTTTTAGGGCAAAAATCGAGAATTATTGAAACAGGTCGCAGCTTTATCGAAGGGTAAAAAATTTGATAAAAGCGGCAGCATACTGACCTCTCCGTAAGGACCCGTTTAATGGAAGGACACATTGTTGTTCTGTGAAGCCCTTAAAAATATCTAGTGGCAAGGGAATCCTATCTTTTTAGTACGTGTTTTATAGTTAGTACCGGACTTTTTAATTACGTTTTAAACTTTCAGACAAACTTCAACTGGCTTGAAGACACCTCAATTTCTGCAAAGGAAAAAAAAAATAAAAATCATCACTACAATAAAAAATCCTTTTTCAAAAGTGCATAAGGCAATAAAAATAAGCGAGAAAACTTATCAGCAGTTGACTTTGATTAGAATGCTCACATTTTAATGAGCTCTTTACATCTGCTGTGATAAATATAAACTAGTTTTTAGTAATTAGATATATGATTTTTTTTTTTTTTTAAATAATACAGCAGTGTTAATGCTGGTGCTTAACCCCTCTTCTGCTGTTGAGACAATAGTTTGTGCGCTGCTGGTGCCCTTCATCAATTAAGGGGTTAAGAAAAACTACTGTGTAAAGGACTTAAGAGATTTATGGAATCAATGATCTAGTTTGTAATTTCTTACACTCTTGTACTGTGCCTGCAGGGAAACAAAAGATGTGCTTTTGTAAAGTCTGTTGTGGATTTTTACTTGCAAGTGCCTTTGGTGTACCTTTTTAATTTATACGAGTGCGGAGGAAGCTATGTACATATGTATGAAAAACATGTTTTAAATGATTTTTGTACAGAAAACATATATAGAAATAGGCGCATCAAATGCATATTTAATCTCTCTGTGCCAAAGGGCCAGGCAGGGCATTGCCCCATCCAGCGTTATCGCCCCCTCATAGGCAATTGTGGTGAGGCCTAGCTGACGGGCTTGATGGCTTCTGCGTTGCCTGCGCTGGGGGGGGGGGGAACCCTATACAGTGTTTTGAGATTAGTATTTTTAGGTTTGTTTTATCTTTCACTGGTGAATATAATTTTTAGACTAGGAGTGTCTTCCGTTATCTTACGGAGTTACATTTTTATCCTTTTTGTACATTCGTGTGGTCCTTAGAACAAGGCAAACTTATAATGTAAACATAAATGGCAGCATGCGGAGTTGTGTTATTGAAGTGTTCAGGTAACTAGGTGTAATCATGTCTCTGTCAGTGTGCTGCATGGAGGAACCATATTACTGGATCCAGCTTACTCTCCGGTTACTGGTGTTAGCGCTATAAAGACGACATAGCCTCGTGAAGGTGACACAATAGTGTGACCACCATAACTTTGGCCCTTTGTCCTCTTCTTATTTTTTTCCGATTATTTGTGATAAATGTCTTTTACTGGTCACTATGCTTTGGTGTCCTCCTTCTTCCCTGTATTGGGGGGTGTCCTTCCTCTGGGACGACCACCGCCTGTAGAAGACTTTAGTCATCCGCAAATGGCCCCTCGATGTACTGAGCTGACTGTAGCTGTCCGTTCTGCGTCATGTTGTCACATAGCGGTGGCTTAGCGGTTTATGAGTTTAATTCCCGACCATGGCCTTATCTGTGTGGAGTTTGTATGTTCTCCCCGTGTTTGCATGGGTTTCCTCCCGGGTGCTCCGGTTTTCTCCGGTGGCGCTATATAAATAGCTGTTGATTATAATTAGTTGTGACAGCCCCAGTGCAGTTTGTATTAATCAAATCTGATTACGTTTGTGAATTAATCATCATCATCATTTATTTATATAGCGGCAGCAAATTCCGTAGCGCTTTACAATTGGGATGAATGAATGAGATGGGGTGGGCCTGTGAATACCACCAACGTCCTCCTTTGTGGATGATCACTTTCTTATGGGGTGCCAGAAGAGGGGGACCCTTGCATACAGCTATACGTAGAGGGGCACTGTATTTTAAAAGGGAAATGTCTGAAACTGGATATATCCTGTTTGACAACCTAAAGGGACCCTGATATGGTAGAAAGCATTAAAGAGATGAGTTGAATGCTGCTTGTTTTTTTTAAAAAACCTTATTGTAAAGCAGATGTGGTGTTCTGGCAAGTTTACTCCTCTACAATCAATGTGGAGTTGAAATAATTGCTATTATCAGAATGTTTGATTCACTAGAGCAGAACATCTTCCTATGTGTCCTATTCTGTCATCCAGAATTGCTTACATTATATGTCCTTCCATACTTGTTTGGCAGTTCCTCAAATACCAAAGGCATCTTATGCAAACCGAGAGGGTGTGAAATAGAAGCTGCTAATGTAGCATAAAGAATACTTCTTCCACTGCAGGTTATGGGAGAAGAATCTGTTTAATGCAAAAGCCCAATATAAAGGGACATCATTTTAAATCTATTTAATATAAAAAAGGGGTATTTTATGGAAGCTAGTCTACAGGAAAGTATCTAGAAAAGATGGTGTTGCCCACAGCAACCAATTACAGATTTGGGTTTTTTTTTTTTCAGCTGTACTAAAAAAAAACAACCCTCAATTGTTGCTATGGACAACACCACTTTTTCTACTCTACACAGAGCAGTTTTCTTCATCTCTCTCCCATCTTATGTATTATGGCCTATAGGTAATGTTCTGGATAGGGTAGCAGAGGAGTAAGGATCATGGATCCTCCATTGGAGGAGCGAGGGCAGAAGGCTCCTGACCCTATCCCATAAGGAGTAGATTTTGGGCCAGGACCACCAGATATGAAGAAATTATGCCCTTTGCCCGCAGCCTCGCCAGCAATCATGGGGAGGTAGACGGATAATTGAGAGTTTATCGGACAAGATACCATCGGAAAGAATCTTATAGGCATCCAACTGAAGCCACCTTCCATCCGATGGTCTTCCAGTAGTCCCCCTCCTGAGATTGGCCTAGGTCCCACTCCCTCTCATGTCTGTTTCCAGAGTCCACCAAGTAGTCAAGTATAATATAAACTGGTTAAATCATGCCTTTTCGTAACAGAGAAGTTAGACACTGTCTTAAAAGGGGAGATCGGGTGGGGGGGACCAGAGCCGTAACTTAGAATTCTAGCGCCTGGGGCGAGAGACAAATGCCGCCCCCCTAGCCCTCAATTTTACCCACATTACCCTAAAATATTTCTAAATTGAGCCCCCCTTCATCTTTGCGCCCTGGGCGGTCACCCCTGTCGCACAGCCCTTGTTACAGCCATGGGGGGGGGGGGGGGGGCGATAGGACAAAGGTAAGAAAATGCCTATTCTACAAATATTCAAAAATTTAGGATTGAGGTCGGGATATTTGGCTCTGAGAGAATCATAGGGAATGGGAGTTACATAGATCAAAAGGTCCCCGAGGAACCACACATCTGAAGGAATCCAGGGTAGATGATCTACAAAGTCCTGGAAGGAAATCTGAATTGTTTAAACATTATTTGTCTGAAATTATGAATTATTTGGAATTTATGGATATAGCGCACTCCAATTTCTTTTTTTAACCAAACAAATGTATTTGAACAAAGCTTGGTATCCATTGTGGGGGCTCAACTGTAAATCACTGTGTAAAACTAAATAAATAAATCTGCCCAATATTTGTGTGTTCAAAAGCAGGCTGTATTTCCCTGTATGCAAAAGATGATTGCACCCTTTGCGGTAGATTTGGTGGTAACTCTAAATGAGACCCATCTTAATTCTGCCTTTTAATGTTATTAATCTTAATGATAAACTGGATTTGTCTGAATTTATATTTACTATATTTAAGAAAAAAAAATGCAGTACATTATAAATATATATTTTAAGATTATCTTAAAGGTGTTTTTTTGTTTTGTTTAAATCTTGTCCTTGTTTAGGTCACGAGTAAAGGCAAATGCAAATTATCCTCTTCTGGAAATTTTTTTTTTTTTTTCTCTCCATTGGATACTTAAAGCTTTACTAAAAGGATGAACGAAGTTGCGGCAAAATGTGGTGCACATCGTGCTCTGTTTTTTGCTGTGCCGTTCTATGTCTGTAAACTTCCATTAGATGAAGTTTATAGTCTGAGGGGGAGGGTTAAATACTGAGCAAAGTTCCTGTCGGAGCATGGTGTTATGTGCTCCTGCATGCGTTTGTTACAGTATCTAAAACATTGTTCATTTTTGCTCACACCTGTGAGCAATGTTTTAGTATCCTATCATCCTGTGAGCTCAAACAGGACTTTGCAAATAATTGGTTCCCCTCCCCCCCCTCCCCATTGAATAGTGCTGGGACAATGACTGTTAATTCATTCTGCTGTGTTGTACAGTTGTAGGACTTGGGTCTAAATTCTGCTGGTGAAACATGCAAAATTTCACAGGCAAATGCGAAACAAGGATAATTTTTTTTTTTATTTTGTGCAACAGTCTTGAAAATTTTACCCATCTCTTCTAGTATTTTAATTTTTTTTATTTTTTTTTGTATGTTTTTTTTAGGGGCTTCACAGTATTAAGCCAACATTAAATGACTTTATCTTAACCTCATTTCTTTATTTTATTTTAAAACTGTATAAAAATGATGAAAAATATATCTGAATTATATTCTTGGGTCTGTAGTGAATTGAAATGAACAGGATTTCTTTTCATGTGGATTGGATACGATGTACTGTATTGTGTAGGAATTTTTGTGGGGGGAGGGGGGGGGTCTGGATATTTTAAAATGTTTAGTGGTATTACCCAGTGAGTTTTGTTTATTCAAAGCCTGTAAATATGCATCTCCCTAACTACATCATGTATATCTGTCCAAATTTGCAGTCGACATTGTCACCTGTATAGATTATATGGATTCTGTACTTGCACATCTTACTGTTGGCATTTTGTATTTTTTTTTTTTTTTTTCTAAATACAATATTTCACAATAAAAAAAACTTGCTGAATGTTTTCCCTATCTGTGTATGCTTAAAACGTTAGTAATTTATAATAGCCATCCATATTTGCCACTTGGTTGTAATTGCTGCATACTGGGTTTTTTTGGTCTTTGAAAGAATAGTGAATTATTTCATTGGCACTTTCAACCAGAGAATTTTGCGACATCCCAAGGCCGTTTCCTATCTGTAAAACAGGTAAATAGTGTATTATTTAGGATATTTTTTACAGTAAGTTTTGTGCCTGGTTTTTAACAAGAATCACTTTCCGAAGAGATTTTCCTATAACTCAGTCTTTTCCTTTTATACACTCTCTGGGGAAAGAGTTGTGTAGATGCAGTGTCTCCAAGTTGGAATTAAATGCATTTCGGCTCTCAAGCTCATTCCTGAGGAAAAGGTCACCTGACCCAAGTAGAGCACTTCTACTGTGTACATGATTTTTTTCACATGATCTCCTACCAGTGCAGAATGACAGCAACCTGATGCTCTTTGAATTCCTATTTATAAGTGCATTTGTCATCTTCACTTGAAACCAAATTATTGTCTTTTAAAACAAGTACATATTTTTTTTTTTTTTTTTTTTTTTGGTTGAATGGTTGTTAGTAGCAACTTTCTAACCTCTTCTGCTGCTCATGTCATGGCATACTTCTAGGATGTTAGTAGCTGTTGCCCCAGAACTGTACAACTAAATTCCCTCCCCCCCCCCCCCCCCTCCGGTGGCTTCACATGCTCCTCTCAATGTACCCGTTGGTTCTTCTAGGGGATTATGACAAACCTGTGAGTTCAGAGTTTGCCACGTTGCCTAATATTCTAACTCTGCAAACTGATAAAGCAAGTTACTATATCAATGGAGTCACTGAGTACAGCAAAGAGTAATTTTAGTGAACACTGACAATCTACTTTGGTATAGAGACAAGTTAAGATACTGGAGATTTGTAATCCATAACGTGGAACTTGTCTCCAACATCAAATGATAGGATAAGCTGTATAATTTGTTCATAATAAGTATAAGGTGTCGTCCCATGATTCAAATTTAAAACAGTAAGTTTCAAGGTAAAAGGGTTCATGACTTAGGACCTGGTCGCACTGTGCAATTGTTGGCTAACTTAGTTAAGATAGCCAAACGGTCTGACTAAATATGCACATGTGGCTGAAGACAGTCTGTGAATGATAGGGAGCAGATGTCTTATGGTTTCTTAGTATCAGAAGACCTGACTCATTAAAGGTGCAGATTTCTGGGGAAACATATTTTCTATACGTAGTGGGAAGATTAGATTATGGATGGGGGCAAAACCCCTTAAATACTGCTTACAGCTTTTTAGAATCTGTCAGAGCTAGAAGTATACATGCTGTGACACTTTCTAGGCAAAATTGTGTGGGGGCATCGTCTGATTTAGCAAATTGCTTGAACTATTTGTACACACACACGTACGTACGTTATTTGTGAATAGTTCTTTCACTTAAATCCATAGACACAGGGCAGCAATAATGTCAGTGTTTTATGAGAGATATAATCTGTGTCAAATGACTTAACTCTGAGGAAGTGGGAGAGTAGTTACATCCATGTTAGTCCAGTAATATTGTGCAAACATAAGTACTGCAGTAACTGAGACTTTATGGGGAAACACGGTGAGCTCTTCTCACTGGAAAATATAGGTACAGTATGTGTAATATAGCCCTAACATAATTACACAAGTTTGCGTTCCAAATGCCAAACTTCCTGTCAGTGGAACTCACATGTGTTCCACGGCGGAACTTAACGGCTGAAGCATCAAACTCTGGTAAGTTAAAATCTCTTTCTCTCCTCCTCCCCCACCCCCCTCCTTAGATGGGGGGCGCCGATGCCCTCTCTTGCCCAGGGCACCAAAATGTATAGTTACGGCACTGGTTCTTGGTACTACTTTGTCTGCATAGATATTTATTAGCCCCTTTGCACCAGAAGGCATGTAGTTCTACCACTCAACAAGCAGGTGTAATTACTACTAGAAACGATACTTTTCGAAGACGAGATTAATGAGATCAAACTAGAAATTATATCCTCTTACTATACTAGTAATCTGCTCAATTCCTTCCTAGCATCCTCTGACACCCTATATTCACTTGATCCTACAAATGAAGATGAAGTATCTACTCTTATCTTCCTACACTACCTTCTGTCCTCTTGATACTATTCCCTCACAAATTAGTAGATCCTTGTCACCTTAACTAAAATCTGTAATCTCTCTACTAGTAACTTTCATTATTCAAGCACACAGTGATTACTCCTATTCTGAAAAAAAAAAAAAAAAAAATCTGACTCAAAATACCATCCCAGCTCCCTTGCCCCTCCAAGCTTCTAGAAAGAATTACCTACACTCACCTTACACGCTTTCGTTCTGCAAACAACCTATTGGATCATCTTCAGTCAGGATTTCGCTCTCAACACTCCAGAGACTGCACTGACCAATGTTGTCAATGATTTGATAAAACTAAAGGCTATTACTCTTCTAATTCTCCTGGATCTCTGCTGGTTTTGACACTGTTGATTACTCTTTTCTTATATAAAAGCCATTATCCCTAGGTCTTTAAGACAATGTCCTATCCTGGTTCTCATCCTACCTATCTAATTGCTATGTTGGTGTTAATTTACCTTATCAATTGGAGTACCACAAGGCTCAGTCCTAGGTCCTCTGCTCTTTTCTATCAGTATCACCGCTATGCGGATGATAAGCAAACTTATCTATCCTCTCCGGATCTCTCGCCATCCGTGTTGTCTCACGTAACTGATGGTCTTTCTGCCATTTAATCTTGGATGTCCTCTCGCCAACTATTTCTGTTGACATGACCATAAATACCATCTTCCCAGCTCGCTGCCTCGGTGTATTGCTTGACTCAGAACTATCTTTTGTTCCCCAAATTGACTCTATACTTACATCATGCTGCACATACATCTAAAAAATATTGCCAGAATGCACACACATCTCACACAAGACACTGCAAAAACTTTAATTCATGCACTCATCTCTCGCATTGACTATTGTAGTTTCCTCCGTTACTGGTCTTCTCTGAATCGGACTCTCACCCCTACAATCTCTTTTGCATGTGGTGGCTAGATTGATTTTCCTTGCAAATCATTCTTCCTATGCTGAGCCTATGTCTCTAACATTGGTTGCCAGTTTGTTTTGTTGTTTTTGTTTGTTTGTTTTGTTTTTGTCAAATCCAATATAAAATACTTCTGCTAACATACAAGGCCATCAACAACACTGCACCAACATAAATCTCCTCACTTTTATCAAAATATCTCGCAGCTTAACACCTCCATTCTGCACTAGATCTGTGTGTCTTATCCACTCCCATCACATCCTCCCATTCCTGCTTACAGGACTTTTTTTTTTTAGGCTACACCTACTTTGTGGAATTCTGTCCCTTGCACAGCAAGGCCCTAACTAGGGCTGTGCACTAGGGGAGACCGCCCAGGGCGCAACGCTGATGGGGGGGGGGCGCAGCGCAGTTTAGGTATATTTTAGGCTCATTAAGGTTAAACAAGTCTACATTAACTTCATCCAGGAAAATTGTGAAACCTCCCCTGTGTAGCACAGGTTGTACAGAAGGCTCCTATATCCTCCATTGTGCAGAGGAGCAGTATTTTCACATGGTGACAGCAGCTTTAATGATGCAGACATCATGGTGTCCAGGCCTGGCCTTATGCTCTAGTAAAACCAGAATTGATGTCAGTGGTGGAGGAAGCCATACTGTACCAACCCTACAGATGCGACACAAAGGGCAGCCAGGTGCCAACTCTTAGGAGAAAAGTAAATGCACACATTACGGAAACAAGAAAACTCACTACACAAAGTCCTTACTCAGCTCAGAGACAGGAAAAAGAGACCAGAGTGAAGCAGGAGTCATCTTATACACCCTCTGGATGGGTTTCTTTTCCAGCTGATTGGGGATCTTAGCCCATTATAAGGGCTGCCAAGCAGTAAGCAAAGGAACAGGAGTATATTTTGAAATAAAAGTTGCACTTTTAGTTTTAACCACTAGATGCTGCTAACATAACACAGATGTGTAGTAATTACTAGGAAGAAACCAGTGATGGCTTCAAAGCATTTCATCATTTTCTGCTATATAGTGTATTCTAGACTATTAAAATGTGTATGTATGCCAAGAGTGGTGTCTTCTTGTAATTTAGACCCCAAAAGAAAATTGTGTGTCATAATTTTAATGGTTTTGGATCTAGCTCCATATCACACCCCCCAGGTGCATGTGTGCCAGTGATAGTGACAACTTTTTGTTTACATCGCACAATACTAGTTATACCAGTGTAAAAAGTAGACCTTAGTGGCTAGTACAGGGTTTCCCAAACCCAGTCCTCAGGGCTTTCTAACAGTGCAGGTTTTCCATATCTCCTTGCTGGAGCACAGGTGTATTCATTACTGACTGACACATTGTAACACATCCACAGGTGGTTCTAATTATGTCACATGTGATCCTGAAAACCTGCACTGTTAGGGAGCCCTGAGGACTGGGTTTGGGAAACCCTGGGCTAGTAGATTCCAGGCAGCTAGTGTGTGAAACAGGCCCAGTTCAGACTACGTCACTTAATAACTGTGCCAACTCTACTCCTACTGCCCTCGGCCTGGGTCTAGTGGTATATCAACTAAGGTCGTACTGTATGTATTATTAAAGCTGATTTGGACTATAGGTGCCTCACCTACCACTGCTTATCATTGTAGAAGGGAAGCAAAACCTCAAATCCCAAAGGGTGAGCGTATGGTATGTGTATATATTGTTTTACAAGAGGTAAGTCTTCTATAAATGAAACCGATTCATCAAATGTTTAAAAGTGGGTCAGGGCTGCCATCAGAAATTGTAGGGTCCAGTACAAATGAGATAGGCAGCTCCAGTAAGATCTTTTCCTAAAAACTCCCTGTCAGCCGCCTCCCCCCTTGTTTTGCCCAAGGACACATTTGTTGTCTCTTAAATAATCACAACTGTTACCTCTAAGCTGCACATCCTGCAAATGAGTGTTAAATGCCTCTCATATGTCATCACATCGCCCCACATTTCTTATGCATGCCCATCGAACCTCCCCTGGTGCCCCTTACATGACCCAAAGACCTCCCCTAGCGCCCCTTACATGACCCAAAGACCTCCCCTAGCGCCCCTTACATGACCCAAAGACCTCCCCTGGCGCCCCTTACATGACCCAAAGACCTCCCCTGGTGCCCCTTACATGACCCAAAGACCTCTCCAAGTGCCTCTTACATGACCCAGAGACCTCCCCAAGTGCCCTTTACATGACCCAGAGACCTCCCCAAGGGCCCTTTACATGACCCAGAGACCTCCCAAGGTGCCCCTTACATGCCCATCTGACCTCCCCTAGTGCCCCTTACATGACCCAGAGACCTCCCCAAGGGCCCTTTACATGACCCAGAGACCTCCCAAGGTGCCCCTTACATGCCCATCTGACCTCCCCTGGTGCCCCTTACATGACCCAAAGACCTCCCCTGGTGCCCCTTACATGACCCAAAGACCTCTCCAAGTGCCTCTTACATGACCCAGAGACTTCCCCAAGTGCCCTTTACATGACCCAGAGACCTCCTAAGGTGCCCCTTACATGCCCATCTGACCTCCCCTAGTGCCCCTTACATGACCCAGAGACCTCCC
Organism: Mixophyes fleayi; assembly: GCF_038048845.1. Lineage (NCBI taxonomy): Eukaryota > Metazoa > Chordata > Amphibia > Anura > Limnodynastidae > Mixophyes > Mixophyes fleayi. The sequence goes on along the minus strand of NC_134403.1, from coordinate 31,215,333 downwards.
CAGGTGCCCCTTACATGACCCAGAGACCTCCCCAGCTGCCGCTTACATGCCCATCGGACCTCCCATTCACTGTACAGTGGTGGTGGGAACCTGAGTGTGGCGTCAGGCTCCACCACCAGTTGACTGTCTGCAAGTGGCATTAGCTGATTTCCCCAGCCGGGCTGGTAATTTAGAGAACATGGAAGGGAAGAGCATCCCTCTGCCGCTGGGTGGGCCCTCAGTGGGTGGCAGGTTCCCCGGTGACCACCAATATCCCCCATGATGACTACTATGATAGACTATATAAAATACAAACCAAGGTTCTGGCGCACAATGTAAGTACAAAGAACAAATTATGCACAATAAGAAATACATGTATAATAAACTGCAGCGTTTCGATGTAGGACGCTATCTGGGATAAAGATGAGTTCTTAGTGCACATTCTCACCCATCTGATACAACAAGGTGACTTCATTCTCTTGGGTACTTAGAGTATAGTCCATTTTTTGAACAGGGAACTCTTCATGGTATTTGAATACAGAGATTCGTTGTAGGTTAGATGCTGCATTGATTAAAACCACCTGGGGATAGTTGGGTAGAGCACTGTGCCAAAATTAAGGCATTCACAACCCTCAAATCCATCCACAGAAATGAATTATATCCATGCAGCCCTAATTCATTAAATATAAGGAAATGTGCTATAATATATATGCACTTTAACCCTGGGCTGCAAAATGACATTTATAAACCTCAATATTGCAGATTAGTGTTTAAAAACATCCGAATGGAGATGAGGGGATCTCATTCCTGCTGAAACCCCCAATCCCAGACCACCACTTTAAGGAGCACTGATTTGTCGAGTGATGGGGACAATTGGACTCTGGTCGTAGATTTAGGATACAGCTTTAGGAAAAAAAAAATAAAAAAAAATGTTTTTACTGTAACGAAAATGATCATAATAATGATTGTAGCAGAATGACATTGCAGAATGTTGACAATGGAGGAATTCCAAAGCAGAATACAAATAAATGAAATAATCGTGTGATTACTTCATTGTGCTCCACCCAAAACAGGGAAAACATGAATCGTACAAGCTAGCACAATAACAAGTATAAATTAGTCCTTGTCAAAGCCAAATGGACATATGATACAAACATCACAATATTTTCTTCAAACTAAAGTTACAATTCCATAACAGTCCTTATAGGAGGTGCTGCTAGGACTGCGGTGTATGTTATCATCTCATTGAAGTGCTATGTCACTTACACTCAGTGGAGGCAGCCATTTTGTGGAATGGACCAATCTTGATGTGAATGCAGCCAGTCCATTCACTAGGACTCAGTGACTCCCTAAGGCGCTGGTTTATATTGAATTGATAGGCTGCATTCTTACTGTGATTGAGCCAGTCCACAAAATGTCTGCCTCCTCTGTGTATAGTTGCATTTTAAATATTCCATCATGCTTCCCGACTATCCAGGTTTAGCATACATGCCAACCCTTGTTTTCTCCCCTCTGGGAGACCCCAGGTCAGAGGTCATCTGTAATGTATTAGCAGGGTATGGTGACTCCCCCACTGGCTGTAACCTCACCCCTTGGCGCAATTTGCTGTGGGACCTGGGTGCTGTGTGCCTTCTCTTACGGAACCCCAAATTCCCAAACCTCCCAGGGGCAAACGCAGGATTTGTAGAGGGGGGTTTCCACACCACGCCGCCAGTGGGTGTGACCAGCGTGCATGGGCGCGTGGCTATAATTTTAGACGGTACTTGGCTGCTGTCCAACTCTTCCTATCCCCATAATATACATGGGCAATGCTGCGTGCACTACTGTTAGGTCTCCCTTTTCAAGCAGAGCCGTGTGATGTGGGGGCAGGGTCCAGCCACCTCAATTATACAGTGCCCCAGGCTTGGAGGGGGGGATTTCCAGGCACTAGGAACCCCCCCCCCCCCCCCCCCTCCCTCGGTTTGCCTATGCCTCCTGGAAATTTGGGGAGAGTAAGCACGTATCATCCCGTGGGTTCAGGACTTTTGTTTTGTTATTCTAGGATAGTTGGGAAATGTGTGCAATGTACCAGTGTCAGGTGTGTGCAGCACTAGAGGAGTGCTTTTAGGGGACGAGAAGGGGCAGAAGGCGGCCCAGCACTTTGGAAGTGATGCCCCAACTTGATGTGGCCCCCATGCTGTGTGACCACGTCCCCTGTGCTGTGTCACTGCTCCCCCTGTGCTGTGTGTCCATGCTCCCATGCTGTGTGACCATCCATGCCCCTGTGCTGTAGAACCACACCTCATGTGCTGGTGACCAGGCCTCCCTGTGCTGTGTCACCATGCCCCTGTGCTGAGTGACAACGCCGCCTGTTCTGTGTGACCACACCACCTTCTCGTCCACGCTGTGGAACTTGCTTCTGTAACTAAGGCAGAGTGGAGACATGCCAACGCTATCTTTCCAACGTGTTGTCTCAGTGCTTACTGCTCATATGCATGGAATGTATTCTTCATATCTCAGCTGTACCAATTAAAAGGTCGTGAATCATGTTATTACCTTATATGTCCAGGGAGTGGTCCTCGTAGGGTATAAGACCATTTGTAGCTGCGTCAGAAGTTATCCTCAGTGCAACAGCCTCAGTGGCGCCAGAGAAACAATCGACCTTCCATCTTCTGATAAATAAAAGAAGGCGGGGCTCCCGAAGTATTGTTGATTGAACTTATTTGACCATATGGTTAGGACTACTATTGAAAGTATTTTGTTGCATTATCTAATCTATATCACCTTCTGGTTTGCATTATTATGACTTAGAAAGCTGTTTTTGCTGCTCTCTCATATTAAAGCTCTTTTTAGATAGAAAGTGAGTTTGACGTGTCATTAACTCTTTGAACCCCAGAACCTGGTTCCCACCTGGAACACTTCAATATCTCATTTTGTTGTCTTCGTAATTTTTGATATCACAATAATGTCCTCTATTTATTTGTTTATTGGTTGATTAATTTTGTAGTTTCTATTTTTTTGAAGTGTTTTTTTTACTTTGCATTATGTCTATTGGACCAGTTTGTAGTTTTTAGGGAAGTTGACAAGTCTCTAATGCTGAGCTTCAAGTGAGTTTTGTGTTTTATTGTTTCTCATTAGCGAATAAAGCCACGACTACCAAATATCTGAGGAAAGAACAAAGTAAGACCTTTGATTGTCTAGTGTTCCTCTCGGTCAATTTGACAAAGGGAACAAAAGTGCGTCCGTAACTTTTTCCGCATATTTTGTCTGCTCATCATCGTAAAAATGGGAGGTTTGATCTAAGTCTCCTCATGTGATTTTTTAATCTCCTGTCTATGGGAATATTTCAATCTGTTGGCTGCAGCTTATTTTTAAAAAGTAAAACATCGCTGCTAAGGAGTCCAATCCACAACAGTGAGTACGAAATTACAGTCATTGCTCACGACAACATGGCTGTAAAAAGTCGCTAAAGGGACGTCCGCTCTTCCCTTTATCGTCCTAAACAAGGCTAGTGTGTATGCAGTCCATGGACCGAGCGATCGGACCATCGATCGCATGTAAAATTGCTCGGCACAAAAAGTTGGTGAAAAATTCTGTAGTGTGTACCCAGCTTTAGGGTAGGTACACACTGGTGAATTTCCGGCATGTCATATACAACGATTGTACCGACACAATTTACCTTCAGATCTGTGCTCTTCATCTGGTCCTCTAGTCGTTGTGTCGATAATGACAGCACAATAGACACTCCTTCATTCAATCCTGTCACACTGATTAACCGCCTCGTTATAGCTATCCACATGCAATAATGAAAATTCGTTAGCTTCTGTGACTCTGAAACAAAACATTCTGTCCCAGAACGAACCAATAAACTATGTCCATCTACAGCACTCTCTACATTTATTCACCGGGACATGTTCATTGCCGGCATTGGCTGAAAAGACCATGACTCTGTAAACCCTACGGAGATCGTGATTGGTGAGTGCGTACACACTGCGTGATCGTAAGGTGATTGGAACGTGATTATCAAACAGTGCGATCAACCAAATGAAACACCGATCGGCACTTTGAAACGACTATCGCTCATCGTGTAAGTATACACACTAACACGATTTCTGACCAAACGCTCGTATATCAGCTGAATGGTCCGATGGGCAGAACGGTGGCTCAGTGGTTAGCACTTCTGCCTCTCAGCACTGAGGTCATGAGTTCAATTCCCGACCATCTGTGAGGAGTTTGCATGTTCTCCCCGTGTTTGCGTGGGTTTCCTCCGGGTGCTCCGGTTTCCTCCCACACTCCAAAAACATACTGGTAGGTTAATTGGCTGTTAACAAATTGACCTTAGTCTGTCTGTCTGTATGTGTGGGTGTGTTCGGGAATTTAGACTGTAAGCTCCAATGGGGCAGGGACTGATGTGAGGGAGTTCTCTGTACAGCTCTGTGGAATTGTGGCTCTATATAAATAAATGAAGATGATGATGATTGGCTGAAAAACCTCCAGTGTGTACCGAGCCTAAATAGTTTATGTAACAGACTGATGTGAGTCAGGGATACGCTTGTAGTATCAATAAAAGCTTTTATTGTTTCCAGACTGCGAATGCTGACAAGTGGAGAGCCGGCTTGTGAAGATTTTCGCCTGATAATTTAAGGATTGATTATAATGGGGACTCAGTTATCCACAAACAATTTTAACTCAAAAACTATAATACACAAACTAGAAGTTGCACAATCAATTTCTAAGTAACAACATGTGCTTGAAAGGGAAAGGTTATCTACAAAAGGGAATACAAAATTTGCTCTTGGTTTACAAAAAAAACTTATACTAAAACATTACTCAATCTCTTTCAAATATGTGTTTCAAGTTCTTTTAACCCTTCAGTGGCGCACACAGGGGGGGTTTCTGAGTCTCTAGAAACCCCCCCCCCTGCGCTAACTAAGTGGCCACTGTCCTATACAGCAGCCGCGACGCTGTCAAAGAAGCTTCCGCGGCGGTGCTGTATTGTATACAGCACCGCCGCAGACGCTTCTTAGACAGCTCTCTCGTGGTTTTTTTTTTGGTTTTTTTTTCGGTCGGCGGGGAGAAACCCCCCCCCCCCGACAATCCTCCGTGCGCCCCTGCCCTTGTCTTACATTTACAGCAGAAACAACCAGCAAGTAAATTACATATATGGAATTACAAGTCATCTTACCATTCACTGGTCTTACTTTAATTTTTGCCCAATGTAGTTAATATTGTTACTAAATTTGTAGTGACTGCGGATTCAAACTTCAATTCATGACTATTACTCTTAGATGAAGAAAAGAAAATGCATTTATCTATTCAAATGTCTTTACTAAACGGCGGGTTTGAAAAAGTGCAGATGTTGCCTATAGCAACCAATCAGATTTTAGCTGTCATTTTGTAGAACGTACTAAATAAATGATAATTAGAATCTGACTGGTTGCTACGGGCAACATCTCCACTTTTTCACACTCGCCGTTTAGTAAATATACCCCCAAATCTTATTCTACAACTCAAATATCATGCCTGACTTTACTAAACCTTTCTTTAATAATATCACATTGTGAGTGATATTTTAATATAATACTACACCTCCTCCTTATTCTTTTGAATTGCCTTTTATGGCTACTTAATACTATATTATCATTATTTTAATAAATACACAATAAAAATAAATTGTGACTCCTGTGTATCCTGTCAAACAAAGAGGCTGTCATCAATGTCTATCTTTCCCAAATAATTAGACTTCCAATACTTTCCTCAGTAGTAAAAATATATCTATTGTCCTATAATACCATAAAAAGATTAACAAAACTGGGCGCAAATTTTCCACCCATGGCGGTTCCACTCACCTGAAAATAAACCTAGGCCTCTGATCAGAAATAATTATATGTCAATGAAAATAAGATACACTCCAAAATAAAAATGCTTTAGTTCAAGTAATTCAGAATCAGCCTCTGAAAAGAACTTTACGGTTTCCAACACTATTTTATTCAGAATAATCGTATACAAAGGGTTTTACTATCTTGATGTACTTTGGGCAAGTAAAATATTTCCGAAATATATATTATTGAACTTTTTGTTATTATTTAATACGTGTTGGTTTTTTAATACAGATGCTTATCACTTATTAACTCTGTAACTGGAAAACTGAAGGAAACTAAGACATAGGGGTATATTTACTAAACTGGGGGTTTGAAAAAGTAGAGATGTTGCCTATAGCAACCAATCAGATTCTAGCTATCATTTATTTAGTGCATTCTACAAAATGACAGCTAGAATCTGATTGGTTGCTATAGGCAACATCTCCACTTTTTCAAACCCTCAGTTTAGTATATATGAGTTCTCTGTAGAGCGCTGTGGAATTAGTGGCGCTATATAAATAAATGATGATGATGATATACCCCATGACCTATTGACATAATAGCTAGACCCCTGTTCATACATTGCTCTCAAGGATGAATTGCGTCCTCTGGCGTATAGTCCGTTTCTGTGCGTGTGCAGAGCAATTTAATGCAAAATATGGCACATATCGTCATTTACGTTCCTTAATGTAAAATGTATTATATACTCAATATAGCAATTCTGGTAGAGGTTCACTGCTCTAGAAATTCCTGTCTTTACCTTTAAATGTTTAGGTCAATCTCATTGTCGTCAACTGTTGTTGATCTCAATCCTCCTGGGAAACTCTAACATTCCTAACTGTAAAATAGCAGTAAAAAGTCAGCAGCATCAAAAACACAATAAACAAACACAAAAAAACCCCAATATGCTTTATTTAAACATAGTTATAATATATATTGGGCAGCACGGTGGCTTAGTGATTAGCACTTCTGCCTCACAGCACTGGGGTCATGAGTTCAATTCCAGACCATGGCCTTATCTGTGTGGAGTTTGTATGTTCTCCCCGTGTTTGCGTGGGTTTCCTCCGGGTGCTCCGGTTTCCCCCCACACTCCAAAACATACTGGTAGGTTAATTGGCTGCTATCAAATTGACCCTAGTCTCACTGTCTATCTTTGTATGTGTGTGTGTGTGTGTATGTAGGGAATTTAGACTGTAAGCTCCATTGGGGCAGGGACTGATGTGAGTGAGTTCTCTGTACAGCGCTGCGGAATTAGCGGCGCTATATAAATAAATGATGATGATGATGATGATATAAAGATTTACACGTTTTGTACGACCAGTGCATATCAGATTACCTTTTTGTCAATGTAAACAACGAGAACTTTAAAGCCTAAACTAGCTTGTGAAATACGATAGTAGCTTTTCATAACGGACCGAGAGTTAGAGGGTCTTTATTTACTAGATGTTTCACAGTATTTTAATATTGGTAATGCAAACCCATCAGGTCTATGGTTTCAATTGACACAATGGGGTATATTTACTAAACTGCGGGTTTGAAAAACTGCAGATGTTGCCTATATCAACCAATCAGATTCTAGCTGTTATTTTGTAGAATTCACTAAATAAATGATAGCTAGAATCTGATTGGTGGCTATAAGCAACATCTCCACTTATATATAAGTCAAGTAGGCACATATGTGTCAATACACTAGATCTCTTAAAGGAGGTAATGTCCTTATACCTTAAAGTAACGATGGAAAAACATAGACACACAACACAAGATACCAAAGATTTTTACACAGTCTGTATTAGTTCACATCTCTGCAACACCCCCGTTCCGCTTTGTTGGTCAGTCACACGTAGCTGAAGATTTAGCTGTGATGTTCCGCTTGATTTGTTCTAAAAGTCTCCAAAATATAGGGATATACGAACCATATAGTGTAGTATATTTATCAAAGCAGAGTTAAAATACAAAGTAAAATGCACACTCACACAAAATAAAATAAATAGGAGCTTTTCCGTGGACCTGACTAACAGGTCAGGATTTTGTAGCAGGATATCAGTCCATCAGTTCCATATGGGGACGTAGGAAATGGACTGAGGACAATGGCGTCACACTCTCAAAGCGTTTCGTCTTTATAGTGTTGAGACTTCATCAGGAGATATATTATATATATATATATATATATATATATATATATATATATATATATATATATATATAGGATTGCATGCAATCAGGTTTGGGGTGTGACTGGGTGAAGTGTGTTATGTGTCCAGGGTGAATCACATCATTAAAATAACTATCAGCAAGTAGCATGAGTCTAATTTTGCCTTAAGCCACCAACAAATTCTTCTGCTCTCAGGAAGAGCCTGATCAAGACCTCACCAGGCCCTAGGCAAGATATTGGTTTGGGCCCTCTTCACCCTTCCATTTGTCAAAAATACACCAATAAAATCAAGTTACAGTAATCTGGGTCCTAGGCAGGAGTCTAGGTTGTCTAATGGATGATCCTGTTCTAATGTTAGATATGTAGCTAGTACACTGTAGCTATGACCTGGAGCTGTAAGATAATGCATGATATAAATATATGTAGATTATGAAGAGTATTCCATAGGCAAACCGAAGGGGGGGTTTCCTAGTACCTGGAACCCCCCCCCCCCTCCAAGCCTGTGGCACTGTATAATTGAGGTGGCTGGACCCTGCTCCCGCTTCACACGGCTCTGCTTGAAAAGGGAGAGCTGCGTGCACCTAATAGTACACACAGCATTGCCCATGTATATTATGGGGATAGGAAGAGTTGGAGAGCAGCCAAGCACTGTCTAATATTATAGCCACGCCCCCATGCATGCTGGTCACACCCACTGGTGGCGTGGTGTGGAAACCCCCCCTCTACAAATACTGTGTTTGCCCCTGTATACATATACTATATATTCATATATACCTGTTTATGTTTTGCAGAGCCGTAACTAGAAATTTTAGTGCCCTGGGCGAGAAAGAGCACTGGTGCCCCCCCTATCTTAGGAGGTGTCGGTGGTCTCTCCCTGCCATAATGAAAGCTCGGCATTGCGAACTGGGAGGTCACACTGCCCTAGTTACAAACCCAATTTGTATTATTTATTATACAAATTGGGTTTGTAACTTTTTCTTGTTTTGTAAACAAAACAAGAAGAAACCCCAAAATTATTTAAATAAGAAGAATGTGCTTACCTGCCATACTCCAGTTTGTCCGCAGCTCTTCCAATTAGCAGCCACCAGGACTCCATCAACACCAGATGAGGAGGAAGAAGGTAAGAGGGGAAAAGAAGGGGTAGCTGTGAGGGGCACAGGGGAAAAATGAGTGTTGGGGCAAATGGTAGAAGAAGGTGGGGAGATATATAAAACGAAAGGGTGGGCAAAGTAACACAGGGGGAGACAGAGTTGCACAAAATTAAAAACAAACACAAAGTGGGGGTAAGAGATGCACTGACACACATACAAAACTGCAGACAGAGAGGAAAACACAACAGGGGACACAGAGTTCAACAAAATTAAACGCAGACACAAAGTGGGGTTAAAAATGAGACAGACTGACACAGAGATGCACAGACACAGATGGGGGGGGGAGCAGAACCACACATACAAAATAGCAGACATAGAGGAAAACACAAGAGGGGAGAAGAGACAGGGTGGGGGACACACAGAGTTCAACAACATAAAATGCACAGTGCGGAAGTTCATAGTGTTTACCATAATACCTTCTAAACCAATAACGACACGGACACCAGAATAACGTTGGAATTAAAATATATTTATTAAATGGATAATATTAAACTAAAGGGGCTGAAAGGCGGACGAGAGCAGGACAGATAGCAAAAACAAAACCAATAACGGTGGAAAGGTCAGACCATTGAACCACCAACCCAGGATTATACCTTATCTATTGGCTGGTGCGAAATATATGTCCAACGGCAAGACTAAACCCCCTATTTAAACCGCCAGCAAGATATTCAACATACTGGCCCAGAGTCCCATTCACTGGACCCAACACACGTGATGACAACACAATCCGAAAGGGGGAGTAGTGACCTATGACATATAACCCAAGCACCATATGCAAACTTACCAACTGCACTGCTCTCCCACCGAAAGAAACATAACCATTCTAAAAAACTGCCGGGTGGGCGGGAGGAATCCGGAAACAGAGAGGGGAAAATGGTGGAGAACCTTCACCTATATAAAACTAAACCACCCCCCCTCTCTGCCTATTGGTTAACATATAACACAAGCCCATAGGCTAAACACCTAATCACTCACCCACGTGATTTTAACTGCGTTCAGGCTGATGGCCACACTTCTCTTAATTAAAGACAGTCACAAAGTGGGGGTAAGAAAGAGACAGACACAAAGATGCACAGACACAGAAAGGAGGGGGGAAGCAGAGCCACACATACAAAATAGCAGACATAGAGGAAAACACAAGAGGGGAGAAGAGACAGGCAGACAGAAACACGGTGGAGAGTGAAGGGGGAGGGGTATAAGTTTACTTACCGACAGCAGAAAGTCAGGGGAATCTGTGCAGTGCAGGCAGCAGGACCTGTACATCATGTGACCAGGAGCAGAGAGGTCAGGGGACGAACCTGTGCATTGTGCACATGAAGAGGCCACGCCCCCTGTACAGTCAGAGTGGTCGCATGCTGCCTCTATACAGGAACAGGCAGCATGCGGCCAATTGTATAGAAAAACGGAGGAGAGGTGCGCGATTTGCAGAGGGAGACATAGCTAGCTGCACAGTACAAGTTGTGGGTGGCCGTTGCGCCCCCTTGGCTGTGCGCCCTGGGCGGTCGCACCGGCCGCACCACCCTTGTTACGGCTCTGATGTTTTGTCCAGAGCTATGTTAGTTTATGTACAGGAATTCTGTGTTGTTAGTTCTGACAAAGCTATATATATCTTTCACATCTCTGTACTGGAACAACTGCTATTATGTCAGTCCTTTCATCAATGATTGTTTAGAACCTTTCACCTAACTTGTTACTACTCCTATTTTTCCTTGTGAACCTGGATAACTAGTATGTTAATTCATTGATTAGTTTAGCAAGTACTTGTTAGCGTAACATATGTCAGGTTTTTTTTGTTTTGTTTATGTAATAAAAATCTTCCAATAAAAAACACGTGAGTCAAAAAGAATGTGAAGGGTGATGTTGCAATGCCTCACTGTACAAATATAATGATGGCCCGATATGAAAAGAAGTGAGATGCTGCCAAGATAAAACAACATTTCACCAAATAATCATTAAATAAAAAACATATTTAAAATGATTTTTTTTTTTACCAAAGTGCTAAGGTGCTTGCAAATTACTTTCATAGAACAGAATGGATTGAAGTGACAATCTGTTTTTTTTGGCAATAGCGCTAAACATTTTTGACTGATTTTGTAGCAGGTTTGTTTTAATCTGCTTAATTAGCGTTAAAATGAATCCCTGGATTCATAGAACATGACGTCTTAATTGTAGGGTTAGAATCCACAAAATAATTTTGCCTGAGTAATCTGTGACTGCTGGACATTATCTGTTCCTGTTAGCACAGTGTGAAACAATTCTGCAATGCTTGTTGTGCACATTATGGTTTAGGATGCAATAAGTAAAGTGCATTATAATATATGCAATGCGAGGCGTAGACAGGCATTTATTGCTCTACATAAGAGCGGGGGCACGAAATGAGTGGATTCTGTAATAAAATGAGTTTGATGTGTTGGACAACAGAACATAATAATGAACTTTAGATGATATTCTGTATATCAGGGAGTGATGGTTGCAGAAAGTGCCTGGTTTCAGCAGCGTCCACCTGCAGGGGGCGATGTTGGTGCAAAGTGGAGGGCTGCATACAGTCATGGAAAAGACTGTAAGGTTAGTGGTTTGGTCTAGTTGTAGTTATATAGCGGTCTTCATTCCTTTATGGCAGATACAGGTTTGGACTGTTCATTAAAGTCTGGTGCTCTAGTTGGGCTATCATCAGTCTCCTCAACCCCGACACAGAGAGTGGGGAGACCCCAACCAGAGCGTGAACCCAAAGAAACCGGGCACACTTGAGGGAATGACTTTTATTAAATGGTGCAAGGGAGAGCAACTGTTTGAACTGAACGTTGGGAAAGGTCACATGGAAATCACTTAAAATCTAAATATAATAAATTATTAGATAAGATCTTTGAAATCGAATTATGTTCTAAATCATCATCAGCATGGATCTGGTGCCAAAGGTTGAACACCCGCAGCAGATACAAAAAGAAAAAAAACTTATGTCCAACTCTACATTACGGCCCTATATTTTAAGGCAAATAACATAAACTGCTTGAATGGAAGACCTCTGCGGCTTGTGGTCATAAGTGGTACTGCGGCTTTACATATGTCATGCACTGGACTCTCAGGTCCTGTTATTTGCCCCTCCGCTGTCTTTCTCGGCTGTCCCTGTGGTCTTCAGGCTCTGCTGATCTCAGATCTCTCTGCAGGATGCTGCCCAGTCCGTCTCCACTGCAGAGATCCCTCCAAAACCAGTACATGGGTGCCGCCATTTTGGATTCTGTCACATGCTCCCTCTCAGCAAAGCAGAGTGCTGCTTTAGCTCAGCTGACCGCAGCCTTCAATTAGGGCATAGTAGCTCCTATAAAAGTACTTCCTGGACCTCTATTACATTTTCACTGCAACATTGATGGCTTAGACGCCAACCTGGTTTCTAGCAGTCTGCAGTCTTCTCAGTTAATTCTGCCTAGACAACGCCGTGAGCAATCCAGTTCCAGTACGGTCTAGCAATCTAGTTCCAGTCCGGTCCAAAAATCTGGTTCCAGTCCGGTCCAACATTCCTGTTCCAGTCTGGTATAGCACTCAGGTTCCAGTCCAGTCTAGTAATCCGGTTCCAGTCCAGTCCAGCATTCCTGTTCTAGTCTGGTCCAAAATTCCAGTTCCAGTCTGGTCCTACTTTCCTATTCTAGTCTAGTCCAACATTCCTGTTCCAGTCTGGCCCAGCAATCGGGTTCCAGTCCGGTCCAACAATCCGGTTTATTAAAGTAATTTTATCGTTTTAAAATAAGCATTGCCCAATCAATTGTATGTGTTTCCAAAGCACAAAGTGATTTATTTTAGCAGATGTAAATAGTCAACAATTCAATACAATATTATATTATGATACAGTACAGTACAGCCAATACCAAAAGATAAATACATACCAATGCTATCGCATGCGCTCGCTGCACACCCACGGGACCCGGTGGACAGTATATCTGTTAGAATACTGTGTCAGAGTTGACTGAGAGCCAGGGGGTGTGCAGCTATGATTATATACAGTACAGTGTTACACTTGAACGATAGAGATGACGTAGATTGTTTCTATAGGTCCAGACGTTGGGTGGGTCCAGGGCAAACAGGTCATAGGCTGATTCAATCTAAGGAATCCAAAGGTGGGGGTCATCTCTCCAGGGGGTCTGCTCCTTTCATAGCCAGCATCATACAAAAGGTTTATTCCCTAATATCAATAACTAAAGTATGCAATGTGCGATCTCTTCGCCGACTGCACCGGACAGCTGCTGATGAATAGGGTTTTAGTATGATACCAGACATGCCACCTTTCCCACAACCTGAACCATATATATCACTGAAGTGTACGTATAATCATTATATATATATTTATATATATACTACTAATAAACCAAATATTATCTGCTCATAAATTACAGTGTGACGAAACCAATATGAATATGAATTATATAAATAACTAAATGTTGTAATGCGAGTGTGTGCGTGCGTATTTTACCGTGCGATCGCATCACGCCACGTGTTACATGGCGTACGCTTCGCAATCGCACGGCAAACCAATATTAAACCAATATACTTTCGTTCATCCAATTATACGACTTCGACAGGTTCCAGTCCGGTCCAGTAATCCGGTCCCAGTTCGGTTCAGCATTCCTGTTCTAGTCCCATCCAACAGTCTAGGTCCAGTTTGGTCTAGCACTCAGGTTCCAGTCTGGCCCAGCAATCGGGTTCCAGTCCGGTCTCTCCTGCTAAATCTGATCACTGTCTTGCCATGCTTGACTTCTTGCCAGTCTCCTGTGCCATCCAAATTTAGTAATCTCCTGAACTCTCAGCAACCACCACCTGCTCCAGTTCTTTCCGACTCATGCGAAGGAACCTAATCAAGGCACCCAGCTTTGTGCACGTAGCCACCAGTTCTGTTCCAGAGACACAGCCCAGTTTGGGTACAGACAAATTCTCTGGCGTGACAACATACAGTGCTATTGAATTGTTTCAATAAATAAGGCTCTTATAATCCATGTAAATAATGGATTAGAAGAGCCTTCATATATATCACCTATATATTTACTTGTATATTTACATTACATCTTAGATAGTAGATGTTTTCCACCTTCTCACTGTTTTTTTTCTACTATTGAAACAGGTTATGAAAAACCTGTAATGTGTTTTCAATACATGTATTGATTAGATGTTACAGAGTTAGTAGCCAGCAATATGTAACCTAATCTATACACTTTATGTCACAACATTTACAGGGAATAATAGCAGAGAAACACATAAGACTTTAATCCTGGTGCTGAACATTGTATTCTGTTCTTTGTTAAGCAAACACTTTTAATTAAGTTCTCTGAGTTGTATTGTGCTTGTTCTGCAGTCCAAATACAAAATGTGTTGGTCAAGTAATTGGAGTATTGCTTCATCTTTGGCTGGGAGCCTTGTTTCATCGTGCTGAGCCAGTATCTGGCACAAACTTACTTGTCTTGCTCTGCACCAACCTCTCTATGTGTATTTACCCTTTAAGGTATGTTTCACTAGAGCAAGAGCAAACTTTCATCGTTCTTCTCCATCTCCTGTTTTTCTGTGTGTACCCCTTTATGAAGTAGGCGGGGATAGAACACCCTGTAGCCAATCGGATCAATTGGTCACAGCCGCAGGAGATAAGTTGTTTTGATATTGTGGTTGGCAATAACTTGTGTGACTGTGTGCGTGTGTGGCAGGGGCAATGTCACGTTTTGACTAGAGATCGGCGAATCCATTGGAACATTTGCAAATTTGAACAAATTTCAGAGATTTGACATGGAAAAATAAATTGGTAAATTGGTCAAGATTCTCCTAAAATTCGTAGAAATTTAAAGAATCGGGCCAGCCATAGTGCATGGAACATAAAGGAACCAATCAGCGAGCATCAACAAGTGTCACATGTCTGTGGCCTTTTAAAGGGAGCTTAAAGCCTCCTGCCTTTGCTCTAAGGACTTTACTGGTGAATGAGCATTATGGAGGCACTTCTTCCAATAGGAGGTCTGAATTGTTACCATTCTACTGTCCACTGTGACTTTGGTCCAGCCCTGACATCATTCAGCTTTAGGTGAAATTGCGCAAAATAACACAGGCAGTTATCGCTTGTATTTTTCAAGCATCTGCACCCTATAAATTCTGGCAAGGCTGCACCAGTCTAATGGAAGCTGTAGCCCCCAGCCAGAACTACAATCTGCTGCCGTTCTGACCTGTAGCTTCTTCCCAATTCCACTACTTATTCCACCTAACAAGTACGGTTCCTGTATTTAGTACGGGAACTGTAATCCCCAAGAAGTCCTTACCCCAACTGCTGTCGACTGAACTTTCACACCAGATTCCTCTGCCTTCCGTGGGAATTATAAACTCTCCCCATTTTCTCTGGTCATGTGGGAGAGGGCCATGCTCCAGCTCTCTGTCCCAATGGAGGGTTTAATCTAGATGACCATTAAGGATGAATATCTCCTCCTCAACCACTGCTGGGATTGGCTCCTCTGTGCTCTCTCCAAGACAAAGGAGAGTGCTTACAGGGAATAACACCAACTTCAAAACTGTCTACGCATACTTCCACAGTTGCCTGCAAAATTTTGCACCTTTTTCTGTCCGAAATTGACCTTGAGTGCTCTCCCGGCATACAGGGAATCAAGCCAACTTCGTAAGCTGGGCAGACATGAGTAACCTCCCACAGTTTAACCCCTGCAATGATATCTGAGTCTCCAGCCTTCAATCACCAGAAGCCTTCTAGACACTTATATTTTGGGGACCATACAAATGGCACATTGGAAAATACATAGCGTATAACTGACAGTGATTAACAGTCCATTTCAGGGACAGTGTAGCAATCCAAAATTTATATGACAAATACATATCCGTAGATTGTACGCTCCTTTGAGCAGGGTCATCTCTCCTCCTGTCTTCACCACTTTTAACTCTGCTCTCCAGCTACCTAGCTCTCTTTCCCCCCCCCCTCCCTCCCGTCCCCTCTCGCTCCCTCCTCTCCCCTCTGGGGGGTTTCCCTGTCATCCATGCCCTCCCTCTTGGGCTCTTTAGTATGCGGACCTTCCCTTCTCCCCTCGCCCCGCCCCTAGCTGTGCTTTGAGCTCACTGAGTTACTGTGCTTATTGTTTACTGTACTGTGCTGTCTCACCTCGTATTGTAATTTCGTTTGTCCCTGTATGGCGCTACCTAGTGGCGCCCTATAAATAAAAATTCATAATAATTAATAAAAAAAAAAAATAATATCAGGGAGATACAGGTTGGTACCCACATCCAGTCACATATGGAGACACCTGGGAAAAGTAGGGCTAAATGTACTCATGGGCACATCCAGGTACCCTTTGTGAAGTAAAATGAGCTACCTGGGGAATCGGACAACATCTAGAGTCCCTCCCCCAAATTTTGCTATGAGACTCAGCAATGCTGTGTTCCACCCCTGGCCATAAATATTTGTTATAAGAGTTGTGTGCACTTTGAAAGACACAAATCGTCATATTAAGCTTTTTAAAATCTATTAACAAGGTAAGCACCACAAATTTAGACATTTACAGCAACAAAATTGGTATTTGCTGCCTTCAAAATCTTGCTGCCCGAGACAGCTGCCTCATTACATCCCACCTCTAACACCATCTAAAGCAGTAACTAGTAGCTATCTATTAATAATGTTTGTGTTTTTGCCTTAACAACCTCTTTCACATAACCGTTCTGACATCCAAGCAAAAGTAAAAACATTCTCTGTGTACTACTATATTCAAATGTACCCCTCTTGTAATGACTTCTACAGACACAACTGTAAAAACTAAGTTTATTTGTAACCAGTAGGTCTGCATTAACCCAATAGCTACCCTGGCTACCCCAGTGGAAACTTCTAACGAGGTTTAGCATTCAATAATATGTTTTATTTGTACAATAAAAGCTTCCATAGGGATCTGTTACAACAAACGTTTCAGAAAGGAGTGCCCTGTGCATCATGGGATTTGCATTGGCACTAATTAGTCCCCTAGGATGGATGTATAAAAATGATAAAAGCTTGATCCAAGTTAAGCATTGTAACCAAATGAAGCTTATCTGCTGCAGCTTTCCAGCCTGTTATAAAGGTAGGATTTTTTGCTCAGCAATGAGGTTTAAAATGACTTTAATAATATTATTAATAATGACTCATGCTGTTTTGCTGCTACCCTGGAAAGCCAGAGGCTTGCTCTTCAACGTCCACCGTGAACTTCTTCTGACCCCTTCGTTTGGACTTGGTCCATAAACCACTTGAGCAAGAATCTCTGAAGCACTGCTAATAAGTACCATAAAATGTTAAGCCATCTATTTAATCTTCAATTGGACTTCTATTTCAGAAATGTTCTCAGGGAAGCAGAATGAACAAGAAGGTCTTTTTGCATTTTCAAAAAAAAAAACCCTTCAGTTCGATGAAATGTTGATCCTAAGAATTCCATGTTAAAAAAAATAAATATACCATCTAAAGACAAGTAAAATACCACTATAATCTACGTTGTGGTTACGGGTGTTTTTGTGGAATGAATGGATTACTGTGCAATGAATGTTCTAGGATAAATACAGTAACACAGCGTTCACGTGACACCAAAGTAAGCCTACTGGATCATTTGGGTGAGCAAGGAAAGGCACGATTTACCTCAATGGATAACTCCACCCAATAGTAAAAATTGAGTTTTGGGTAGAATTAAGTGTTTAATAAAAGAACAAACTCTTGATTACCTACGCTCCTGATCCCCCAATGTGGGGGGACCCTACAATGTCCGTAGTGGTCCGAGCAAGAGCTCCTATCTCCTTCACAGAGAGTGCTTTATGCAAACAGTTTGCAACGTTGTCAAGGCCACTCCCCTGTGAACTTCTACCAATATGAAGGTGTGTGTTAAGATAAATAATACACCTAAAATTGTTGAATATTTCCAGCATGCTTTGTTCTATCCAGAAGGTGGTGCTTCTCTATCTTACATAATTCATAGGGAAAAGTATGTGTGTAAGTCTGGTTAGTTCCAAGGTAACACAAACCAACTGCTCGGGCTGCGGGCTAGTGAACTCGCCCACATTGGCAGGCACAGTAATGTAACACCTAACTGACATCTTGCGCTTTGCATTCTATCTGTTTTGTCCTGTACTCTAGAGATTTACATTTATTTGGTGGTGCAGTCACAATTTTCAGGGCTTAAAAGTTGGGTGGTATGAGGCTACAAAAACTAAGCTTGTAAACTTGTCTGAGCATATTGTGATGTGACTGGGTGGATTATATACATGGCTTGGACAAGACAGGCACAAATTTTTAAATCTGAATATTTAGTCGGTAGCCCACTTTACGCCAATATATGTACTGTGCAACGCATTCTAAAAAGACATGGATGCTAATGCCCAGATTATATATTACATTTACCGAAGGATCATCTAGTTGGCCTGAATATTAAGTGCACTGCCTTTGGAATGTTTTGAAAGAAAATGATAATAGTGTAATTATGGTTTAAAATGTGTCCATTACTTAAAATATATTATTTTAATCCCTACAGTGGGCTCTTATAATTGAATTTATTGAGGATCCCCAATTACTCCATTGCAACACTGTTGGTGCCTGTTGAAAGTCATTTATGAAAGGCAAAATGGACCCTCTGCACCACATATAGAGCTTTAGAACTGTTGTGTAGCTCAGTTTGCGTAAATACACCTAGATTTCTAGTGGAAACAGAGGTTTGCAGAATAAAATGGCCACATTTTCAGGACGCCGCAGGTTACTGCATGAATAATATGCCTGATCAAATTCTGAGAGTGTTTAGAAACAACTGAAGTAAGATGGATTTTGAATTATGTGGATTTGTGATGCCAGTAGAGATCAAGTTTATGCCCTCCGTCCATAGTGGTTGAAGTTTGGAAAATCTCCACCAAATGTACAAGAAAGATGCCTTTTGCCCACAGTTTCTCCAACAAGCAGGGGGAAAATGTTGTCCAGTCTAGTTGGGACATAGAACCATCTAAAATCCTCCTACCTTAATGATGGTAGAACACCCGCATCTGACATGTGTACTGAGTGTAAAACATCACCAGTATCCCGAGGAACTTCGCTGTATCTTTTCACAAACTTTGGGCTCCTTCCACAACCGACCGTTGCTTAATTTATAGCCTTGACGATCTTCTAGGGTAGCCTTAGCTACAATTGAAAGTCATGCCAACCATAGCCCTTTCTCATGAATCCCACTTGAGTGGGCCTACACTCACCCACTGCCCTATAATCCTGGCTCTCCCTATTCCTGTTCTCCCCCTTCCCCCTGACACTTAATCCACTTTAAATGGAAAGAAAAAGCGTATGCCCTCACCATTAGTCCTTGGTCATTTTACTGTTACTTACATCGTTGTCGTGTTTGTAAGTAATTTTGTTAAATCTTTTGTTTATCCAGGCTATGTTCATCATTGTCTGTATTGTTTTCCATGCCTTCAATAAATAACTGAAAATAAATAAATAAAAGGGCTGTATTTGTAGAGAAAAGGGGAAGAGTTGGTTAGGGGTGAAGGTGTCACCACTGCCAGTGCCCCTCCTTTGGCAGAGTAGTGCAAAAATGAGATTATGTTTTTGCACTACACAGCCTAGGCTGGTTTCCATCACAATGGGGGTAACAGTAGTTTGGGGTCACCGTGCAATAGTGAAAATATGTAGTGCAATAAATACTGTGCCCCTCCCACTCTCCCTTTCAGAGGTAACTAGCCCTAAACGGAAAGTACTTGGGCTTTCCCCATTTCCCCTCGGCTGAGTGGGTGCTGGGGTAATTAACAAGATTGGAATCCCTGAAGTGGAAATTTTGCTACGCTAATTGTCCCAGTGTAATGGACAGGGCCCCCTAAGACTCATTGGTGTGCTGTGTGGTTATAATCCACATCGATTATCAAACCCCCACCCCAACGAATGTTGCTCTGAAGACCCAGCAGGAACGCTTCATTAGAACTGAGTTTACTTCATTCCTGAACGTCAGGAACTCTGTTCTTGCCAATAATTTCTAACAGGAACCCTGTTCTTCTCCATACTTGTGCCACTGATATTTCGTCCAGCTAACATGATACATCACAGATTTAATCTGTAAGAAGGGCTGCTAGGAGCCACAAGCCAGCAGCTGTGGGGTTCTCACAGCTCGGACAAGTCTCAGCTCTGCTGCCTGTGACCTCAGCTCATTTTATCCCACCGCACTCAGAGATGTAACTTAAAACTGAAGCTCTTTTCTCTTTGAAGCTCAGGATCATTGACAGATAATTTTCAGGCACAACATTGAAAATGGCTTTGTGCATTCTCAGTCCACACATTCTGTGGAGCCTGGCTACCGAAATAAACCACGCAGCAAAAACTGCTGAGAAACGATGAATAATTGGAATCAACATGTCCAAAATTAAGAGGATTTGTGGAACTCCCTAAATTCCTATTAGAAAGTGGGCGGGATCTCAGACATATGGGATTGGGTAGATTACGGTGGGGTTTGACAAATGTGAGGCGGGACTTATTGTGTTACAATTGTGCCCTATTACATTTTGGAAGATCTCAGAAATTAATCATCTTAACCAGTGTCTGTTTACAGCTAGGTCACCCATATAATGCCAAGGATGGCTCTATGAATTTCCCTTTATATTGGTTGCACACATTTGAAGGGACATGACAATAAAAATATTGCTTAGAATGGAATACAATCAGGCATTTTACCGTTCTACTCGTTTAATAAAGCAAGAGTACTCTTATGTCTGAGTTACAGCTCTTTAAAGAAAAATGTTAATATTTTTTTTGTGTTATTTAGCCCCTAGGTGGCAGTGTTCAATTGAAGTGAATAGATGATGTTTATCTTCCCACAGAAACACTTGCAATATATATTCAGCATCCATATCATCATCATCACCATTTATTTATATAGCGCCACTGATTCCACAGCGCTGTACAGAGAACTCACTCACATCAGTCCCTGCCCCTTTGGAGCTTACAGTCTAAATTCCCTAACAAACAGAGACAGACTAGGGTCAATTTTGATAGCAGCCAATTAACCTACCAGTATGTTTTTGGAATGTGGGAGGAAACCGGAGCAAACCCCCGCAAACACGGGGAGAACATAGAGACTCCACACAGATAAGGCCATGGTCGTGGATTGAACTCATGACCTCAGTGCTGTGACGCAGAGGTGCTAACCACTAAGCCACCGTGCTGCCCCATAGCCATATCAATAAATATAAGTTTGTAGGGGAATTAGGCTCGTCATTAGTGATTCATATTACACACTAAATGACCGAATGAAATAATAGAACGATGTACTGTAATTAGTCTGTGATTCGTATTTATGTTATTTAGTCAGTCTCAATGTAATATACAGAAATTAGTGTAATAATACTAGGACCAAAACCAAAGTACCACCAGTGGCGGATCCAGAGGGGGGCGATCGGAGCATTCGCCCCCCCTAACAGCAAAAAGCTAGGTCCCAGCCGCCGAGCAAAACGTGAGGGGCGGGGCTAAGCGCAAGCGGGGGGCGGGGCTAAATGTGGGCCAGCCAATCAGAGTGGTCCCAGCCGGCGGTCAAAACGGGAGGGGGCTGGGCCAATCACGGGCGAAAGGCGGGGTTTAACGTGGGCCAGCCAATCAGCGTAAAGGAGGGGTGTGATTATGCAAAATCGCCCCCCCCCCCTAAACATAAAGTCTAGGTCCGCCCCTGAGTACCACTCTTGCTGAACATTCATTTTCTGTTTTGTTTTCTTTGGTTTATAAAAAAAACTGCAGTCTATGGACCTGAGTCATTAAGGAAAGTAAAGGAAAAAAATAGTAACTTTGCATGTTGGCAAAACCATGTTGCATTGGAGGGAGAGCTAAATTTAAAATGTGGGGACGGATTGTATTTGGGGGTAGGGCATGCCCTAGATCAACTTTAAATTAGTGTAAAAATAAAGCTATTAAGTATTTGTGTGCTACATGACAAAACAGCCAGAATTTAACTTGCATGTAACATGGTTTTGACCAGGAGAAAATTCACTATTTTTTTTTACCTTACTGACTTAATGAATCGGGCCCTATACGCCCCCCCTCCAACATGGCTCCTTCCATCTGGTGCTAAATGTTCTGTTACCCAGTTTACAACTTCCATACTATTTCAGCTACTTGGTCTGCAGTCATTATTCACAAGAGTGTTTTTTTTAGAAATCATTTGGACAGGTAACTGCAATAGTAAAATACGTGTGAAGTTGTAGTCAGGGCAGAGGGTCATGTTGGTGGGTCTGTTTGTTATGATGCATACATAAAAGTCCCAACACATACAGGGGGGTTAATTGGCTTCTGACAAACACTTAGGGCTAGATTTACTAAGCTGGGGGTTTGAAAAAGTGGAGATGTTGCCTATAGCAACCAATCAGATTCTAACTTTCATTTATTTAGTACTTTCTACAAAATAACAGCTAGAATCTGATTGGTTGCTATAGGCAACATCCCCACTTTTTCAAACCCGCAGCTTAGTAAATCTAGCCCTTAGTGTATATGTTTGTGTGGGTAGAGACTTTAGATTGTAAGCTCCACTAAGGCAAGAACTGAAGTAAATTTAATATAGTGACACTATACAAGTAAATCATGATATATACTATGTATATATCATGATGTATACTGTGAATTACAATATAATAAAGACTAATGAATAATATATTTAGAGATGAGCGCACTCGGATTTCTGAAATCCGAGCCCACCCGAACGTTGCGGATCCGAGACAGATCCGGGTATTCCCGCCAATTGCAAAATGGAAACCAAGGCTCTGAGTCATAATCCCGCTGTCGGATCTCGCGATACTCGGATCCTATAAATTCCCCGCTAGTCGCCGACATCTTCACTCGGGCATTGATCAGGATAGAGGGAGGGTGTGTTATGTGGTTCTCTGTCCTGCTATATCTCGTGCTGTTCAGTTCTGTGCTGTGCTGTGCTGTGCTCTGTGTTCTGCTCAGTCCAGTGGAGCTTTGTCCTGTGCTCTGTCCTTCTGAGTTCAGTGGTGCTGCTGGGTCCTGTGCTGTGTCCTGTTCAGTCCAGTGGTGCTGTGTCCTATGCTCTGTCCTTCTGAGTTCAGTGGTGCTGCTGGGTCCTGTGCTGTGTCCTGTTCAGTCCAGTGGTGCTGTGTACTGTGCTCTGTCCTTCTGAGTTCAGTGGTGCTGCTGGGTCCTGTGCTGTGTCCTGTTCAGTCCAGTGGTGCTGTGTCCTGTGCTCTGTCCTTCTAAGGGCATTGTTATTTCCCCATTATTCCCAAATTATAAAAAATTTCAAAAAAAGTTATAAAAAAAATTACAAAAAAAGTAATTATAAAAAAAAAATATCCCAAAAACAATCCTGCAGTATAAGTCCATTGGTACTGCTATATTACAAAGTTCACTGATTCAGCAGTATAAGTCTAGTGGTACTGCTATATTACAAAGTTCACTGATTTTGCAGTATAAGTCCATTGGTACTGCTATATTACAAAGTTCACTCATTCTGCAGTATAAGTCCATTGGTACTTGTCACGAACAGCACTCACCTGAGTCTGTGTGACGCTTACGTGACACAGGGTTAACCACACAACAACCACTTGGTCTGTCTAAAATGATTAAATACTTCCCTATCTATGCCACACACTAGCTTTGTGATACTAATTACCACCACCAAGGTTTTTTCGGATAAGAGCTGACACTCTTATTTAGGAAGCCTTCGGTTCTCCCTAGCATTAATCCAACACAATTTACTTTAATCAGAGTTCACTTAAATCACAAGGTTTGCACAGTTTCAATTAGGTAGCGTCTGGACCAAACTGTCGCGTGAATTCATAAGAACACAGAGACTAGAACTTATTAAGTGTAATTTAATATGGAAAATACATCCACAATGCTTAAGATAAAAAGATAATAAAATGACATACAAATAGAGTGCAATTGTTTCTTATAAAATAAAAAGGATAAAACACAGAATTGATACCTCACTTAGAATCAAGTTTGTGGTGCCGGGAGGAGCAGGAAAAAATGGAACCTCTTCAATTAAACTCCCTCAGAAGAAGAACCCAGGGTTACATTTTCAATACAGTTTTAAAGTCAAGCTACAGGGCCCCCCAGCCCCCTTCCCTGTGAGGTCAGAACCAACAGGAGGGGAGAATGCAAATTAGGGTCTTATGACTTCGCTGTTTGAATACCTCTAAGTCAAGTTTTCTTTACACCGTCCTAACTTTTCAACAGTATGGTTTACGAACATGATTTTACCTTCACACAACAGGTCCTAAGTTTCCCTTCATCTGCATACCACACATGCCTCTGGTATGTATGATATTGGAGAAAATGATATGATCTTTTCCTGTGCCCTTATTCAGCTTGAATCTGTCATTAACATACAACCCAGTCTCTGCAGTCGGCCTGTCTGGGGCCTCCCAAACATGTGTGAGATTTCATTGTCTTGCAAGAGATCTCCTCAAAGGCATTCACATTTGCCATCCTGCCATAAATGGTATAAGGTGCTATCCTTATCTACCAGCCCCCCTGGGTGGTTTAACATCCACAAAACCCATTGATCTAACAGCTTCTAAGAGCACCAGGTCACACTATTTCTAGGAAGTAATACACAAACATATATTTGCAGATTTATGCCTAAACATTAGCTTGCACATGACACCTTCCCTTTTTAAGAGATGGCATGGGAATTGACTGACAGGTCATAGCCCAAGCCATCTCCCACAGATCCCACCAGGTTCAAATGGAATAGCTGATAGCTGGGCCTCAATAGGTTCTCTGGGGGGAGGGGTTAAGAAGGGCTTAACTATCTCAGACAGCTGGAACTTCCGGTCCTGCAATAGCTGTGGGCAAACCTCTGCATTCTTACCTACGCTCTCTGCACCTTTCACTGACTGTGTGTCTTTGTGGGTGCTGCTTGAGAGAACATCTCCCTCCCCCAAGAACTCCTGTAAATGGGAACCCTTCAGTCCTGGCACAGCGGAATACCTACGTCCACTCTGCCCTGCTTCCCTGTTACACAATTCCCCGTCTGTGGGATACACTATGTGATTCTGATCTGAGGGTCTAAGGAACAGGACACTCCGCTCCCCCTTAGACTCATCTATCTGGGGGTGTAGTGTAACAGGGAGTTTGGGTCCCTCATCTATTTCCTCTAAGCCATTAGATAGCTGGATAAGTGAGTGTGGGCTAGCAACTGACTCCCCTGTCTCTATAGGCAACTCAGAGGAATGGTCAGAACTCAGATGTAGATCTAAGTGGTGAACATTCGAACTACAGGTCCCAGCAGCAATGTAAGGATTGCTGTCCCTCGCTACTTCCCGTTGGTCAGGACTATGTGTCTCCCCCACATGCTCACCCGCTCTGTGTGCAGCTGATTCAGGCACAGAATATACATCTTCCCTCTGCCCTCCCTGCCAGTTACCTTGTACAACATCTTCTGAGCATATTACCTGGGTAGAAACATTGTCTTTCTCTAGCACAACAGAATTAATCACATGGTCATCTGTCCCTTTTCTAGAAAGCACATTATCTATACCAGTATTAATGCCCATATCTGCAATCACCGTATCCGCTGTCCCCATCCCATGACAAGATGTCAGTGTAAAAACAGGTTTAGATTCTAACACAATACTGTTATTGGCATTATCCTCATTATTCGCATTAGGTACAATAATACATTCTCTTTCCTTGTCACCTCCTGGTGCCTGGGAAAAAACGTGGTTACTCTCAGCAGGTTCTGGTACTGTAACATGGGCGGCACTAAAATCATTACACACTTCAGGTATAATATGGCATTTCCGTTCCCTGTCACATCCTGCTGCCTGGGAACAAACGTTGGTATTCTCAGCTGATTCTAACACAGTGACATTAGCATCATTACCTACATCAGATATAATAAGACATTCCCTGTCCCTGTCACATCCTGGTTTACACATTTCAGGTGCAATTGAACAGACCTTTTCCTTGTCACCTCCTGCTACCTGGGAACAAACTTTGGTACTTTCAGTTGATTCTGACACAGTAACAGGGGTGGCATGGACATCGTCATTACAGACATACTGAGACAACATTCTTCCTAAATCTGTCCCCAGTAACACATCTATAGGCATATTATCTGAGACCCCGACATCCCTTATACCTCTTCCAGCACCCCAATCAAGGTAAACTTTGGCTACAGGTACAGTTAGGTGAATTCCACCAACCCCTTTCACAGCAATACATTTTCCTGGAATGAAGTCCTCTAACCCTACCAGTTCTGAATGAACTAACGTAACATCCGCACCAGTGTCTCTTAACCCCACAGTTACCTTGCCACCCACAGTGACTGTTTGTAGGTTGTCCTTCCGGCCCCCTTCTGGTCCCGCAACACAGAGGACAGCTGGTGAAGATTGCAGGGAAGGTACCCCCCCAGCGGAGGGTGAACTGGTCTTCTTCTCTGGACAAGCGGTACTAATGTGCCCCACCTGGTTGCACACAAAACACCTGCGGGTGTCTCCCACAGCAGGCTTTGCCCCAACTCTCCCAAAAAATGAAGAAACAGTGGGTGATGGCGTTGAGGGGGGTGGCGTTGATCCTCCTGGCCGGCCCCCTTTCCAGGCCGACTGCCCTGGCACAAAAGTTCCTCTTTTAGCTGCAGGTGCCCGGGTGACAGTGTACTTGTCAGCCAGTCTAGCTGCTTCCGCAGATGATGTAGGGTCACGATCCACTACCCATTCCTTCACATCAGCTGGGCACAAAGTCAGAAACTGCTCCTGGATCATCAAATCTTGCAGAGCATCAAAGGTGGTGATCTGTAGCCCTCCAACCCACTGTTTGAATGAAGCACACAGCTGGGCCACAAGTCCTGAATATGTGTCAGAGGCACTGCGTTTTAAATCTCTGAATTTCTGCCTATGCGCCTCTGGGGTGATGTTAAAGCGTTGCAACAGGGCACTTTTGATTGCCTCATAATTTCCGTCCATCTCAGGTGGAAGATCTGCAAAGGCTTCTAATGCTTTACCTCGCAAACCAGGGGTTAAATATGGTGCCCACTGATCTTTGGCCAGTCCATACTGTCTGCATGTCTTTTCAAAACCTCGCAAAAAAGTATCCAAATCCCCATCTTTTCCAATACAGGGAAATTCTCAGGACGGGGTCTGCTAATACCAGCATCTCTGGTCTCTGGCTGGCGTTTGAGCTTTGCAAGCTCCAGCTCATATCTCCTCTCTGCCTCTCGCTCGGCAGATTCTCTTTCTGCCTGTCGCTCTGCTTGGCGCTCCGTTGCCTCCATAGCAGTGCGCCTCTCTGCTGCCTCCATAGCAGCGCGCCTCTCTGCTGCCTCCATAGCAGCGTGCCTCTCTGCTGCCTCCATAGCAGCACGCCTCTCCTGACGGTCAGCAGCTTCCTTCTCCTGGAACTGCTGTATGAGTTGCATTTTAGTTGTAATGTCCGCTGGGCCCAAATATTTTAGGGCAGTTTGCAAATAAACATCCATAGCAGTGTCCACACATGAACCATTAGAATCATCCGAAATTAACAGTCCCTGGTTTTGAGGAATACCCACAGTCAGGTCCACTTCTGAGTTCTGGCTATTCTCTTCCTCGGACACAGCTGTGAGTTGCTGATCCCTCTGCACAAGAGCTTCAATCAATTGCTCCTTGCTTTTGCCACTGGTGGGAATTCCTCCATCCTCACAGTCTGAAATCAGCGCCTCCTTTGTCAAGCGTTTATATGCAGCCGCCATCTCCTCCGCTTAATGCCAAATAAAAAAAGATAAGAAAAAAAAAGAGAAGGGGAGGGAAAGAAACAATTGCTGTATGTCTTATAATGTTTTAAGCATTGAGTTCAGTCTCTGGTGAATTAGTCTGTATTTCCTCTCTCAGGGATCACACAACCCTAATTCACTTAAGTTCTTTAAAAAAAATTTAAAAATATATCCCACAAGCTTGCCACCAATTTGTCACGAACAGCACTCACCTGAGTCTGTGTGACGCTTACGTGACACAGGGTTAACCACACAACAACCACTTGGTCTGTCTAAAATGATTAAATACTTCCCTATCTATGCCACACACTAGCTTTGCGATACTAATTACCACCACCAAGGTTTTTTCGGATAAGAGCTGACACTCTTATTTAGGAAGCCTTCGGTTCTCCCTAGCATTAATCCAACACAATTTACTTTAATCAGAGTTCACTTAAATCACAAGGTTTGCACAGTTTCAATTAGGTAGCGTCTGGACCAAACTGTCGCGTGAATTCATAAGAACACAGAGACTAGAACTTATTAAGTGTAATTTAATATGGAAAATACATCCACAATGCTTAAGATAAAAAGATAATAAAATGACATACAAATAGAGTGCAATTGTTTCTTATAAAATAAAAAGGATAAAACACAGAATTGATACCTCACTTAGAATCAAGTTTGTGGTGCCGGGAGGAGCAGGAAAAAATGGAACCTCTTCAATTAAACTCCCTCAGAAGAAGAACCCAGGGTTACATTTTTAATACAGTTTTAAAGTCAAGCTACAGGGCCCCCCAGCCCCCTTCCCTGTGAGGTCAGAACCAACAGGAGGGGAGAATGCAAATTAGGGTCTTATGACTTCGCTGTTTGAATACCTCTAAGTCAAGTTTTCTTTACACCGTCCTAACTTTTCAACAGTATGGTTTACGAACATGATTTTACCTTCACACAACAGGTCCTAAGTTTCCCTTCATCTGCATACCACACATGCCTCTGGTATGTATGATATTGGAGAAAATGATATGATCTTTTCCTGTGCCCTTATTCAGCTTGAATCTGTCATTAACATACAACCCAGTCTCTGCAGTCGGCCTGTCTGGGGCCTCCCAAACGTGTGAGATTTCATTGTCTTGCAAGAGATCTCCTCAAAGGCATTCACATTTGCCATCCTGCCATAAATGGTATAAGGTGCTATCCTTATCTACCAGCCCCCCTGGGTGGTTTAACATCCACAAAACCCATTGATCTAACAGCTTCTAAGAGCACCAGGTCACACTATTTCTAGGAAGTAATACACAAACATATATTTGCAGATTTATGCCTAAACATTAGCTTGCACATGACAGTACTGCAATATTACAAAGTTCACTCATTCTGCAGTATAAGTCCATTGGTACTGCAATATTACAAAGTTCACTCATTCTGCAGTATAAGTCCAGTGGTACTGCAATATTACAAAGTTCACTCATTCTGCAGTATAAGTCCAGTGGTACTGCAATATTACAAAGTTCACTCATTCTGCAGTATAAGTCCATTGTTGTTACTGCCATATTACAAATTTCACTGATTCTGCAGTATAAGTCCAGCGGTACTGCTGTATAACTCCAGTCCAGTGGTACTCTCCTGTGCCGCATATAATTTTTAAAGGCTTTGCCGAGTGTGTGTGGCTTCGGGGTACACTCTCTTGTGCTACATATAATGCAGAACAAAAATTTGGAGGATAAAGTAGGGAAAGATCAAGACCCACTTCCTCCTAATGCTGAAGCTGCTGCCACTAGTCATGACATAGATGATGATATGCCATCAACGTCGTCTGGCAAGCCCGAGGCCCAATCTCCTAGTATAGGGCATGTAAAATCCAAAAAGCCCAAGTTCAGTAAAAGTAGTAAAAAGAGAAACTTAAAATCATCTGAGGAGAAACGTAAAGTTGCCAATATGCCATTTACGACACGCAGTGGCAAGGAACGGATTAGGCCCTGGCCCGTGTTCATGACTAGTGGTCCAGCTTCACCCAAGGAACTAAGCCCTCCTCCCCCCCCCCCTACAAAAAATTTAAGAGAGTTATGCTGTCAGCAACAACACAGCAAACAACTCTGCCTTCTAAAGAGAAATTATCACAAATCCCCAAGGCGAGTCCAAGGGTGTTGGTGGTTGCGAAGCCTGACCTTCCCATCACTGTACGGGAAGAGGTGGCTTCTTCCACCATTTGCAGCACGCCCTCTGCATATGCTGGAAGGATCACCCACAGTCCAGTTACAGATTTGGCTAATGAAGGTGTGAATGTTGTACACCGGGAGGAGGATATTGATGTAGCTGGCGCTGAGGAGGATGTTGATGATTATGATGCAGACAGATACCAAATCGCCTTTCTCAATTTCTATTTATATTCTAGCTTATATAACGGCTGAATAGTTTTCTATTTTACTCCTAGTGGAGAGGGGATCTGATGCAGACAGATACCAAACTGCCTTTGTCCATTTCTTTGTATATTTGAATTGCTAGTTCTACAGACTATGCAGGCTGCTTTTTTTATATTCAACTACAAGTGTAGGGCGGGGGGGGGGGGGGGGCATAGATAGCCACCAAAGTAACGTGGTTCATTTAATTTCACTTTCTAGCTCCACAGTCTGTGCAGCCTGCTTTTTTTTTATCTTCAAAGTATTTACAAGCCTTGCAATCTAAATTAACTCTATATGCTGCAGAGGATGGAGGCGCATCAAAAGGCCATTCAAGCCTACACAGCCATCTACGACATAGGAAAAGGAGTGGGGATGCGCCTGAGTCAAGCGCACTGGAGAATGATTTCCGTTTTGTGCAAGGTTCTGCAGCCATTTGAACTTGCCACACGAGAAGTCAGTTCCGACACTGCCAGCTTGAGTCAGGTCATTCCCCTGATCAGGCTTTTGCAGAAGCAGCTGGAGAAAGTGAGGGAGGAGCTGGTACACCATTGCGATTCCACCAAGCATGTAGCTCTTGTGGATGAAGCCCTTCGTACGCTTTGCCAGGATCCGAGGGTGGTCAGTCTTTTAAAGTCAGAGGAATACATTCTGGCCACCGTTCTCGATCCTCGGTTTAAAGCGTATGTTGTGTCTCTGTTTCCGGCGGACACAAGTCTACAGCGGTGCAAAGACCTGCTGGTCAGGAGATTGTCCTCTGAAGAGGACCGTGACATGCCACCAGCTCCACCTTCATTTTCATCACTGTTTGTGCAGTTCTAAAAAAGAGGAACTGCCATTTCTATTGCTACCTTCTTTCTTTCTGTATTTCCTGTGTCCTGTGGTCTGTTCTGCTAAGGGCATTGTTATTTCCAAGTTATCCAAAAGTTCTAAAAAAACAAATTTAAATTTATAAAAAAAATTATTAAAAATTAATTTAAAAAAAAATAATAAAAATTTTTCCAAAAATAATTGGAAAAAAATATTACAAAATTTTAAAAAATCTAGCTTGTACTGCTATTTAAAAGTCTAACTACGATCATTCACTGTTGCTGTACCCAAAAATAATAGGTACTGCTATTAAAGTACAGTCCAGTGGTACTCTCCTGTGCCGCAGATAATTTGTAAAACCTTTGCCGAGTGTGTGTAGTTATGTATCACAGGTTTTAAGAAAAGGCACAACACTGACAACCTATTAGAGAAACTGAGGGAAATGATCTCTCTGTGGCTGACCCCACTTAGACTCTCCTGGGGATTCGAATAACTGCCATTTCTATTACTACCTTCTTTCTTTCTACATTTAAAAAAAACCAAAACTGTCATTTCTATTACTACGTTAATTTTTTGTGCAGTCACAAAAAAGAGGAACTGCGCCCTTAACTGCTATGTTGGTTTTAGACGTCCATCCGGTGTCCGACATCTGTGCACTGGAATTCAGACCAGTTGAGGGTTTTATTATTATATTGTGGCCCCGGTACCAAATTGGGTACCGGGGCCACTCCACTACGCAGTCCAGATACTTGTTTGGTGGAATTCAGACCAGTTGAGGGATTTTTTATTATATTGTGGGGACCACTCCACTACTCAGTCCAGATACTTTTTTGGTGGAATTCAAACCAGTTGAGGGATTTTTTATTATATTGTGGGGAACACTCCACTACGCAGTCCAGATACTTTTTTGGTGGAATTGAGACCAGTTGAGGGTGATGTATTGTGGCCCCGGTACCAAATTGGGTACCGGGACCACTGCACTATGCAGTCCAGAAAGCTACCTCGGTGAAACGTTTTGGACTAAAAGCAATATTGTGAGGGGTGAGGGTGTTCAGAATAGACTGGAAATTAGTGGAAATGATTGTTATTGAATGTTATTGAGGTTAATAATAGCGTAGGAGTGAAAATAAGCCCAAAAACTTGATTTTGGAACTTTTTATGCTTTTTTCAAAATAAATCCGAATCCAAAACCTTAAATCCGAACCAAAACCTTTCGACAGGTGTTTTGCGAAACAAATCCGAACCCAAAACATCAAGCAAATCCGAACCCAAAACACGAGACACCAAAAGTGGCCGGTGCACATCCCTAAATATATCATAGTGGAGTTTTAGTAACTGCATAAGATATATACAGGTGCGATTTCATCATCTGAGGTGATGTCATCAGTAACGCTCAGCAGTGTCCTATAATAGACTGAATGGAAGCCTGTCATGCTGCGGAACTAAATGTATTTCCCACACACAGCCCTATCTCAGCCTTATCTCATATATATTTAGTTCATGTTCCTGAAAAGTTTGTGTTTTTATTGTGAATCTTATAATCAGCACAATCATACAGGATGTTTTTGTTGTTAATTCTATAGGGAAAAAAACAGGCGGGGCAGCCTGATGCACATAGAGCAGGAGAAACACAGATGTATAATAGTTAGAACAAAGCTCAGTTTTGCCTCCCAAGGCCAATTTTCCTGTTCTGCCTCCAACCCTTCCTCCCTTCCCCCCACATTATGTAGATACCCATGGTTCTTACCCCATGCTACATTACATCTATATAAAATATGTACATGGCAATAGTTCTACGCTAATTGATTCCTTGGATAAACTTTATAATATGTAAATAATAAATGATAAATTATAGAAAATGAAAACAATGAAGTGCAAAATAGGTCTCAGGCCTATATGGACTTTTTGAAAAATCACTAATCTCCTGATATACTCTGTGCTGCTGGTGACCCTGCTCCTTCCACTATATTACTCTCAGTCTGTGTCTTCCTGCTACCTCCATCCCCCTCCTCACATCATGTCACTGCCCTTGTCACATGCAGCCCTGTCCTCACTAACACATCCCTCATCTCCTGATATACTCTGTGCTGCTGGGGGACCCTGCTCCTTCCACTATATAACTCTCAGTCTGTGACTTCCTGCTGCCTCCATTCCCCTCCTCACATCATGTCACTGCCCCTGTCACATGCAGCCCTGTCCTCACTAACACATCACTCATCTCCTGATATACTTTGTGCTGCTGGGGGACCTTGCTCCTTCCACTATATAACTCTCAGTCTGTGACTTCCTGCTGCCTCCATTCCCCTCCTCACATCATGTCACTGCCCCTGTCACATGCAGCCCTGTCCTCACTAACACATCACTCATCTCCTGATATACTTTGTGCTGCTGGGGGACCTTGCTCCTTCCACTATATAACTCTCAGTCTGTGACTTCCTGCTGTCTCCATTCCCCTCCTCACATCATGTCACTGCCCCTGTCACATGCAGCCTGTCCAGACTAACACATCACTCACTCCTGATATACTCTGTGCTGCTGGGGGACCCTACTCCTTCCACTATATAACTCTCAGTCTGTGACTTCCTGCTGTCTCCATTCCCCTCCTCACATCATGTCACTGCCCCTGTCACATGCAGCCTGTCCAGACTAACACATCACTCACTCCTGATATACTCTGTGCTGCTGGGGGACCCTACTCCTTCCACTATATAACTCTCAGTCTGTGACTTCCTGCTGCCTCCATTCCCCTCCTCACACCCTCACATCAGTCTGTGACTTCCTGCTGTCTCCATTCCCCTCCTCACATCATGTCACTGCCCCTGTCACATGCAGCCCTGTCCTCACTAACACATCACTCATCTCCTGATATACTCTGTGCTGCTTGGGGGACCCTGCTCCTTCCACTACATAACTTTCAGTCTGTGATTTCCTGTTGCCTCCATTCCCCTCCTCACATCATGTCACTGCCCTTGTCACATGCAGCCCTGTCCTTACTAACACATCACTCATCTCCTGATATACTCTGTGCTGCTGGGGGACCCTACTCCTTCAACTATATAACATTCAGTCTGTGTCTTCTGCTGCCTCCATTCCCCTCCTCACTTCATGTCACTGCCCTTGTCACATGCAGCCCTGTCCTCACTAACACATCACTCATCTCCTGATATACTTTGTGCTGCTGGGGGACCTTGCTCCTTCCACTATATAACTCTCAGTCTGTGACTTCCTGCTGTCTCCATTCCCCTCCTCACATCATGTCACTGCCCCTGTCACATGCAGCCTGTCCAGACTAACACATCACTCACTCCTGATATACTCTGTGCTGCTGGGGGACCCTACTCCTTCCACTATATAACTCTCAGTCTGTGACTTCCTGCTGCCTCCATTCCCCTCCTCACACCCTCACATCAGTCTGTGACTTCCTGCTGTCTCCATTCCCCTCCTCACATCATGTCACTGCCCCTGTCACATGCAGCCCTGTCCTGACTAACACATCACTCATCTCCTGATATACTCTGTGCTGCTTGGGGGACCCTGCTCCTTCCACTATATAACTTTCAGTCTGTGATTTCCTGTTGCCTCCATTCTCCTCCTCACATCATGTCACTGCCCTTGTCACATGCAGCCCTGTCCTGACTAACACATCACTCATCTCCTGATATACTCTGTGCTGCTTGGGGGACCCTGCTCCTTCCACTATATAACTCTC
Source organism: Mixophyes fleayi (assembly GCF_038048845.1). Taxonomy (NCBI): domain Eukaryota; kingdom Metazoa; phylum Chordata; class Amphibia; order Anura; family Limnodynastidae; genus Mixophyes; species Mixophyes fleayi. The sequence continues at coordinate 31,180,622 of NC_134403.1, read as the reverse complement.
AGTCTGTGACTTCCTGCTGTCTCCATTCCCCTCCTCACATCATGTCACTGCCCCTGTCACATGCAGCCTGTCCTGACTAACACATCACTCACTCCTGATATACTCTGTGATGCTGGAGGACCCTGCTTCTTCCACTATATAACTCTCAGTCTGGATGATCAGGATAAATAGATGACCAGAAGTTGAATACTGATAACAAAATTACACTCAGACCTTAGTCAAATGTATATTCAAAAGCAAGCAAAATAATGTAAAACTAAAGTTAAAAAATTACACCATCCAAAACTTTCGTTTCTAATAATTTTAGTTTGAATTATTATGATGTACGAAGCCCTATTTGGGAGGGGGTGCTGATTCCCCAATCTGGCAGGTCCCCCTGAAGGCTACAATGGCCTAATGCAGCTCTCCTCTCTGCTACAAAGATGGGCATGTTGATAACCCACAGTAGTGTGATCTATCACCCTCCCTATTAAACCAGTAGGAGGGTTACCAGGTGAGTAACACTGGTAAAACTTCACAATAAAGTGAGAGTAGCTGATAGAGGAGCAGTTCTGGGATGTTTGGAGGGTTCCTGTACCCCAGGTAATTACAACTTTGTTTTGAATTAATGGTGTCTATTACTTATTAGAGAACAGAAGTACTGCACTTTTAGACATAGCACATTCAACTGAAAGTAGTTATACCATATTTCTACTATTTTATCTTTTATTTATTGCACTAACATATATTAAAGTGCTATAAAGTGTAGATATTTATACCAAATATGCAATTTATTACTTGGTTACAGTCTTATTCTTCTCAGGACAATGTCGATGGTTGTTGCATGAACATACCTAAATGAAGATATGCATTTTAATGTGGATTTGACTGGTGTCTGAACACTTGATGTCGTTCATTCTTATATCCCTGCTCCAAACCTCCCAACCTTTAAAAGTGCAATATTGGAACAAAATAAGCAACACCTCTGATCTGCCCAATCATCGCCCCTCTGCACCAAAACATGACCCTATCTGCCATGACTTTGGGGATCCAAGAATTTTGACAGTCCTGCTAAAACTGGGACTATTGTCTGGCATACCCTCAGATTTACATAGTAATATAGTAACATACACAGTAACACAGTAACATAGTGTTAGGAACCCCTCCAGCCGGTACAGCACAACCCGGAGTCTGCTCTGCCAGTCTGGTGTTCACTGGAGCCCCTAGTGGTGGGGACAGACTTGGCCGCAGATAAACAGAGGGTCGTGAAGTGCGTACCGGCTGGGGAGAACCCAGGAAAGCGGAGTAAAGTCCAGGCTAGGGTCGAGGGCCGGCAGCAGACAGCGAATCCAATAGACAAGCCAATGTCAGAGGTCACAGACACGGTAGCAAGGTCTAAGATACAGGCAAGAGAGGTCAGGGTCACGAGCAAACAGGCAGGGTCCAAATCCAAGCAAGGGGTCATACACGGGAAATCCAACAGAGTGTCCACGGGACAGGGACAAAGACAGGAACTAGGATCAAGCAGGTCAGCAGGACTGTGGCAGAAAAGCTATAACCGGCAGTGAGGCTGCAGACCTCACTGCCTTAAATACCAGCATCAGCCAATCAGAGCCTAGCTCTGAAATCACATAGAGCCCCCTGCTTAATTAATAATGGTTTATTCAATTAGCCCACATGCTTGTGTTTATTTCTGCGCACGCGCCTCGCTGTCCCCAGCCGCCGGGATGCGACGCTACTCCCGCTGGCGTCCGACCTTGGCAACGGTCGGGTAGACTCCGGAAATTACGTCCCAGTCGTCAAGGTGACGGCCGGGACGTCAAAGGGCATCGGAAGCGAGCCGCGGATCGTAACACATAGTAACATAGTTGATAAGGTTGAAAAAAGACACCAGTCCATCAAGTTCAACCTATTTGGATCTCCTGTGATCCTGCACTTATATTTGAAATTGATCCAGATTAAGCAATCGCCAATCTGTTTCAATTGTGAAAATCCCCCCAGACCCAATATTGCAGTTCTATTTTTACCCTATATCCACTACTATCCTTTATTTTAATTAACGGTCGTATCCCTGGATACATTTTTACGCTAAAAATTTGTCTAACCCTTTCTTAAACATATCTATTGAATCTGCCATCACAACCTTCCCTGGCAATGAATTCCATATCTTGACTGCCAGGGGCGGGCTGGCCCGTGGGGCAGCACCCCCCCCGGGCCGCTCAGTCAGACCGCTATTAGGGCCCCCTGGATGCAATATACAACATGTTCCCCGGCAGCCGCATCTGATGACATGAGATGCGGCAGCGCCAGCGCACAGGCGGCCGCATCCCCTGTCATGTGATGCGGCCGCCTGTGTGCCCCCCGGGCTTCCCTCTCCCAGCCCATGCCTGTTGACTGCCCTTACTGTAAAGAACCCCTTTCTTTGCTGGCTGTGAATCTTTCTCTCCTCTAACCCTAGGGGGTGACCGCGTGTCCTGTGTATGGTCCTTGGGGTAAAAAGTTCCCATGAAGGTTCTCTGTATTGACCGTTAATGTATTTAAACATAATAATCATATCTCCTCTTAGACGCCTCTTTTCTAAAATAAACATGCCTAAACTGGCTAACCTTTCCTCATAACTTAATGACTCCATACCCTTTATCAATTTTGTCGCCCTTCTCTGAACCCTTTCTAGTTCCAAATTATCTTTTTTATAGAGTGGTGCCCAGAGCTGTACTGCATATTCAAGATGAGGTCTTACCAACGATTTATACAGTGGCAAAATTACACTGGCTTCCCTTGCATCTATACCCTTTTTATGCATCCCAATACTTTATTTGCCCCTGCAGCTGCTGCTTGACATTGAGCACTACTGAAGTTGGCAGTGATGAGTATGGTCTTATGGGAGACTGTGACCCGTCTACTTGTGTTAATGAGAACAGGCTGAATGTGGCAGATGTGAGGAGGAGAAGAGCGTCCAATTAAAGGTCACAGACTAAAGGGTAGACCTGCTAAAACTTCTAAAAAGTAAAAGTGGAGATGTTGCCTATAGTAACCAATCAGATTCTGGCTATCATTTATCTAGTACATTCTAGAAAATGTTAACTAGAATCTGATTGGTTGCTATGGGCAACACCTTCAATTGTCCTATTTTGAAGCTTTAGTAAACCAAACCCCTGACAGTTAGATAATAAAAGGTGCAGGGTTCCCCAACAGCACAGAGCAGTGATGGATGTGGATCAACGGTGGAGTCAAACGCACCTTTATGTGCAATGTTCATATATCCAACTTGGTTCTTTTTGTTTATTTCCAATGTTTGTTGGTGTCTGCTGTATGTTTATTGCAATGATATAATGCAAAACAAAGGAACAAGCGGAAAAAACAAGAAAATTAAAATAAATATGAAAATTGAAAACAGTGTACCTGTCATCGACAAACAATACTTGTTTTTCATATGAGTTTACAATCTAGAAGCTCGAAGGACCAAGTGGATTGCAAAGTGAGTATACATCCAAAAAGGCAGAGATATCATGACCGGCACACCTTCCTTTCACATCGAAAAAAACCCATCAGCTGCAAGACTTAATGCTCATTTTAAATCTTCCTGGCTGTAATACGCTGGACGAGTGTGAAATCTATGCTGCGAAAGCGCGCTGCCACCCAGCTGTATCAAATACTTCTTAGTAAATCTATCCTGCAGTTTATCTAGCTGTGATTAAGAGGGTGAAGAAATGATTCTAAATATAGTATGTGGAAGGAAATCGTATACTGGCAGGCAGATATGTAAGATTTTATAATAATGCATAAAGGGCAAAATCAGCAGCACGCCAAAATGAAATCATACCATCAAAAGGTGACAAGAAATTAATAGCGATAAAAAAATGCTATTAGGCTGGAAAAAGTACGAAGGCTGAAAACTCTCTATTTCAGAGGCTGAGATCATATGAGATTGCTCAGAGTTCCCGAGCCTCCTGGTATGTCCTGGAGACTTCCAAATAAGGTGAAGAGCCTCCAGACTCCCAAGAGAGCAGGTAATTATCTAACAAGGGCACTAAGCTTACTGCAAGGTGGGCGGGGATATACAGATATGATGAAAACGTGTGTGCTAACCCGGCCCACCTCAGTGGTTAGCACTTCTGTCTCACAGCGCTGGGGCCATGAGTTCAATTCCCGACCATGGCCTTATCTGTGTGGAGTTTGTATGTTCTCCCCGTGTTTGTGTGGGCTTCCTCCAGGTGCTCCGGTTTCCTCCCACATTCCAAAAACATACTGGTAGGTTAATTGGCTGCTATTCAAATTGGACCATAGTGTCTCTCTCTCTGTCTGTGTGTGTGTTAGAGAATTTAGACTGTAAGCTCCAATGGGACAGGACTGATGCAGGGGCTGGCACACAACACTTGCCCATAAGCAGCGGCCCATCCTTAAAGGGCGGTTTTTGGTACAATATATAATGATCAATATAAAAAGAGGCCATTTTAGTGTTGCTTAACCCAACGATACTTTATTGTTATAAATTATAAATCTTAAATAATAATAATAAATAATAAATAATAAATAGTGCAATAAAAAACAAAGCTCACTTTATATTGCATTTTATTTTATATGTTCCTTCTCCCTACAGCACTTTTTTTTTCTTTTTTATTTTCTGCATACCTGTCTGATTATAATGGGATTGATCAAAATGCAAAAATACAGTTTGCTTTAAAAACCTGATGTTTTTGCCAGCAAAGGGCTTGTTTTTTGCCTTCCCCTATATACTAATAGGGTTATTATTTGTTTTAGGATTAACCTAAAACAAATAATATGAGGGGTGGTCATGGGAGAAGTAGCAGAGCACTAGGTGTTAATCTGACACCCTGGCCCAGTGCTGGATTAAGGCTCTGGGGGGCTTGGGGCACTATAGACAGGGGGCCCTATGATGTAACATGGTTATCATTTTAGACAATACACAGGTATAACTATGTGCACTACTGTTAGGTGCACGCATCTCTGCCTTCACGAGCAGTACAGTGTGAAGCGGGACATACCTCCCAGCTGTCCTTGTAGTCAGACCGAATCCTGACTAAGCGAGACAGTCACCCAAATTCGGCACTACCCCAGCAGATTCAGGACAGTTGGCAGATTGTCCTGCTCTCTCCTACCTGTTCTTCTCACTTTCACCACCTGTAGCTGATGATGTCTTTAGTTGCTGCTCGTCTGGATCCTGGAATGTTGGGGGCCTTACTTGGAAAAAAAATGGGTACATGAGATTTAGAAAACTCCAACCCGCCCCAAAATAGATCAATAGCACTCATATCTTATAATTAGGCCTCCCTCCATCCCAAACAATAGATTAAATAGCACCCATTAAATAATTATGTATATTAAAAATAATTATAATTAGCCCCCATCTGCACTCCACCATTAAATAACCTACCTACCACACTATTATATTATATTAAGACCCCCCTTCCCTCACACACTACATTAACATACTGCACAGACACACACACTACATTAATATACTGCCTGCACACACACACACACACTACATTAACATACTGTCCGAGCACACACACACACAACATTAAAACACTGCGCATGCATCATCATCATCAGTTAATTATATAGCGCCACTGTACAGAGAACTCACATCAGTCCCTGCCCCATTGGAGCTTACAGTCTAAATTCCCTAACACACACACACACAGACTAGGGTCAATTTAATAGCAGCCAAGTAACCTACTAGTATGTTTTTTGACTGTGGGAGGAAACCTCATATATAGAGGAGAGGGAGGGGATGAGGGGTGCATGCATGTAGTCCCATATACTCTGTATATAGGGTGATGTCATACAATTATATATATATATATATATATGTGCACCCACAGGTGGGGGTGGTGAGGGGTGCATTCTAATATGCCATATTTTTAAAAAATACATTTTGTCACGGCTCAAAAATATTAAAAATGAGTTAGCTGTTCCCCAATTGCAAACTGTTTGGGTTATGGGAGTCACTCCAAGAAGGAAGGTTATAAAAACATCACACTCGTTCTAAGCAATATTTTTGCATGATAGTAATGACTTCTCACTTTAAGCTATCCATATACTGTACATTAAGATGCTGAAATAATATTTGTTTTGACCGTTGCCATTCGGTCCACATTTCCTGATGTGCAGTGTTGAATTAACTGTGGATGACAAGGCAATATTTGCAGTTCATAATCTTCCATTGTATAGTGCAGCAGATATTTATTTTCTATAAACAAGAATGTATTGCAGATAGGACAGCCAGCTGGGTTATATTGCTCTCTAATGTGTTGTCTTATCTGCTTTTCCCTGAACATTAACCCAGTTGTTTTATCCAGAGACGGATTCCTTCCACTGCCTCTAGTGACATGTTAACTACAGTTTATTAGATTGAGGTTTAAATATGAGAAAAAAAAACTCTTTTATTTCATAGTGTGACTAAGTAGCACATTTTACTCTATTTTCATGATTGTTAGCCTTTTTGGAATAATTATCCTTCATTTTTATTTGACTTATTATTTTCTAAGCAACATCTTGCATCCATATGTGAGGATGAATCCCATTTTTATATTTTGCAATGTTGTTTTATGATGTGAATACCTTCTTTTTTTTTTTTTTAGGAAGACAGCACTGTACTTTTTTTTACAATTGAGGACTTTTTGGTTAACAGTGAAAGTGGTCTTCTACAATGTGGGTGGAGCTCTGAGGAAATGTAGGTGTGGTTAGTCAGATTAAGGCGTGGTTAAGGTGAAAATGGGCAGGGCTTATTTTGTTTTGGAACTGAACTACAAAGCATTCACCTCATTCCCTATTTGGCTGCAATATTGTTCACATTTTGGCCATAAGTGTTCCCAATCTAACACCAACTGCAGCTCGCAAAAGAATGAATATACCTCCGGACACTAAAAAACTGTCAATTGGGGCACAATAAGCCATGCCCCTAATTTATCCCTGCTCATAGTCCTCATAAAACGCCAACCTTTTGGTAGAAGTCTGCTCATTTCTGCAGAAGCCCAGACCCTTTAGAGGTCCGCGATTAGGGACTATCCGACCAAAGACTGCTGGGAGGAATGCATTGTAGTAAAGATGGAAGACACGTCGATAAACCCATGTTTTCCTGGAGCCATGTGCACGGTGGCTTAGTGGTTAGAACTTCTGCCTTACAGCACTGATGTGGTCATGAGTTCAATTTGCAACCATGGCCTCATCTGTGAGGAGTTTGTATGTTCTCCCCGTGTTTGTGTGGGTTTCCTCCGGGTGCTCCGGTTTCCTCCCACACTCCAAAAACATACTGGTAGGTTAATTGTCAGCTAACAAAAAATTGTCCCCAGTCTGTGTGTGTGTGTGTGTGTGTGTTCGGGAATTTAGACTTTGAGCTCCAATGGGGCAGGGACTGATGTGAGTGAGTTCTCTGTACAGCGCCACAGAATTAGTGGCGCTATATAAATAAATGATGATGATGATAGACTCTGAAATCACTCATCAGATATATAAGTAAAAATAATGAGGATTATATGATGTTGTCATAAAAGGATGGTGGGGAGGAAAACATTAATTTCACAACACTTTTAAACATTCTGGCTAATCAATCCAACTCATTCCTAGAGAGAATTACTCATCTGATCCTATTTATAGCTGTTACCAACATGGAACTTTGCAGAAAAAAATCATATTTTTGATGTGTTGAGAGGAATAAAACCAAGTACTTAAGAATTTTCCATGCAGTAATAACACCATGTGTTTCTTATTGTTCTATCAAATATGATTTCTGATCTCTTTAAGTTTTGTTTCCAAGAACCGCTCTATTCTTCAAGACAATATAACTTGTTTTGCTTTTGTTAATATTGTAAAAAAGCAGAGACACATTGCTCAAGTTGGCAGCCTTGGGCGTTTAACAGGATTAACAGTCGTTGTATCAGGTCTACGGCTGCTTTATAATAAGACGAAGGAGTCAGTGAGGTTTTGACAATCATTTTACCAACGAGATAAAGAAAAATGAAGCCAAGGGCTAACGGCCTGTTGACAGCGGAAAAGAACATTTGAAATCTAACAAAAATTACTAATAAAATGTAAAAGCTTAAAGGGCTTTTGCATATACAAAGAATACTCTATGACTATTTTTTTAATTTTCTGCTTCTGTCTGTATAATGTAAACGTTGAGGGATGTATAGATATCTTTGTCTGTTTTACCCAGTTTGTTTATTAGTTTACTATGTTTGTCCCCAATTGTAAAGCACTACGGAATATGTTGGCGCTATATAAATAAATGATGATGATGATGATATATTCTTGTTTCTAGTTTCTATAATGGTGCTGGTTAGACTCACCATTCAGAAAGACGTGCCATTAATGACTTATATTTCCCATAATCCAATTCTTTCTTCTCCCAGAGCCCTTCTTTCAATTTATTGAGGTAATTACCTCAAATAATAATAATTCCCCTAGAACTGTTGGAGTATAACAACTGCTGCATGCTATGTATAATTGTTTTTTATTGTGCAAAAAAAAATAGGCGCGAAACCAAAAAAGTGCTCAAGAGGGAGCGGTACTGGCCCTTCTCTAAAGCGAAAGACCCCTAATCTCCAAGACCAAAAGGTCCCTTAGGGGGCAAGGGTCTTCAGACCCCCTTTGCCGTATGGCTAGAGGAGCCACTTTTGCCTTTGGGATCCACCAAAGCTTCACCCACGGCAAGACTTGCCCATTCCCTGGAAGGGAGGTTATCGATGGGTTCAGGGGTTCAGGAACCTCCGGGCCTCACAGCCCCCCCTAGGTCCTCGGGAATTTGGAGCCCATAAGGGCGTACCCGCATCCTTAACAATCCGTGAAGCGAAAAATAAATAAGTGACAGCGACAAACGAAGAGTGTCATAAATAAATAAATAAGTGCCGAGTGATTAAGGCCTCAGCCTAATAGCTGGGCTACTATAACTATTTTCCCGCACAATGAAAAATGCCAGGGCAAAAAGGAAAGTGCTGCGTAAACGAAAGTGTTACAACATGCTAGGAGCCAATAAAATCACGTGTCCTGGTGCAGCAACCATGATTCATGGCACCGCTGGCTCACCAAAGTCCCAAGCTTTCAACGCCGCATCCCAGCCCTCAGCCAGAGTACCAAGCACAGCTCTGGCACAACTGCACTGGATCTTAGCCAAAAGGCCGAGAATACATAGCTACAAGCTCTGTGTTACTTGAGTGACTATACTGGAAGGATAGTAGGTTACGCTGTATCTTACGTTTTCACTGTGTTCTCTCTTCTATCTGTTCTAGTTATGTCTAGAGATGCTCAAACTCGGTTCCCTGAGAACCGAACACACCCGAACTTAGGGGATCCGAGTACCGAGCCGAGAAAAGCTCCATCTTGCACTATTTTTCTTTTCTGCCACTGCTGTGTGCCAATGTTTCCTAGATGTGCTAGGAACTGCCGTGTGTTTGTGTCATTGCTCTGTCGCTTAGCATCCAGCCAGGTCGCTGCAGTATTTGTCCGAAAGTGTATGAAAATAATATTGTGATCTGTGAGATGGTGACTACAAATGACTTGAAATTAGTGTTATTGAGGTTAATAATAATGTAGGAACAAAGAAAGAGCAAAAATATGTGATTTTAGTATATTTTAGGATTTTTTCTAAAAAATAGAAAACCAAAACAAAAACACACAAAGGCGGTTTTGCCAAAACCAAAACCAAAGCACAAAGCTAATCCAGATCCAAAACCAGTTCACGGGGTCAGTGAGCATCTCTAGTTATGTCTACATACTGTAAGGTTTTTCCTGTACTGGACACTGTACATAATCTTTCTCAGCGTGTTGACGCTTGAACATAGAAGCACAAGCTGCCACAGGTTATAAACAACAGAAGGCGACAAGCAATCTTCCAGTGAAATCTGCAAAGTGTATGTGAGTAACTCAACGCTGTACTTCAAAAGGGAATAAAGAAAATAAATTGTCCAGCAGCTCAGAGCTTAAACTATCTGTGGCTAAACTGAATAATGACAATTATCAGCTGTGGAAATGTGAGGTTGAGATGCTGCTATTGAGAGATAACGTGTAGGAGGTTATTATTACAGACAGACCAGAGATTATAACCAAGAACGAGATAAGAATAGCAGACAGGAATGAACAACCATAACTTTATTGGTTGACGATGACCAGCTAATTCACATAAGACATGAGACTACCGCCAAGGGCACATGGGATGCGTTACAGAAGGTCCAATCTATACAGCTATTTCTGCAGAGGAAACTATACCAGGAGAGGCAAAGGATAGGACATGCTGGAGCATATAAATGGAATGCTAGAGACAGTATCTCTGGGAATTACCTACGGTGCACCAATTAATGCCCTGTAAACAAGGCTTGAAGCAGAATTAATAGTAGACTTTGTGAATACCAGGCTTATAGATGGACACCAGCGTAGAGAGGACACAAAAACCAAACCTGGATACTGATTGGGCTGCCAGAAGGGAGAAAATCTATAGGCTGCAAATAGACATTCAAAGTTAGGTGTAACTCAGATGAGGAAATTATACAGTACAAAGACTAGAAGCCAGAGTTGGACTGTGGCATGAAGGGCCCACCAGGGACTCCTGAAGTGCATGTGCTCCCAGGTCATGGTGGCTCGCCGCTGAAGGGTAATGAACAGCCGCCAGAGAGGGGCATGGTCAGCTCACGGAGGACACGACTGGCACTATATTCAAATGAGAAGATGATGCGTACCTGCCATCTTCAGGTTCAGTTATGTGGTGCTGGACATGGTTGCGTCTCTATTTGCCCACATCGATTCTGATCGGAAGCCACCAGAAAAGGAGGAGGAAGGTAAGGGATGAAGAGGGGAGAGATGTAAGAAGAAGAAGGAGACAAGGTGCAGGGCAAGAGGAAACCTGGGTTGTGGAGGAGGGGGGGGGGTGTTACAGAAGGATGGTGGGGGGAAATGGTAGAAGATGGTGATATGATATGATAAGAGGGGTAAAAATAGACAGATGGGGAGACAGAGGTGCACATAGAAAACTAGAGACAGACACACAAAGAGAGGGACACAGGCACCATGTGGAGACAGAGGGGGAGAGACTAGCACAAGGCAGAGTGGTTGGGGCAGACAGGGGAAGGAGATAGACTGGCCAATACAGGAAAATGGCAGAGAGGATGGTGCAGACGCGGGAAGGGCAGAGAAGCGGGCACAGACGGAGGATGGGCAGAGTGCCTACCACTGACAGGTGTGAAGATGAGAAAGACTGACACAGACGGGAGAGAATGATATCTCACGGAAAAGTGACGAGAAGATGTGTCTATATAAACTCACCTTACTTGCCTTCAGTCACAGCTCCAATGCAAAGGGTCGGTGGAGATGATACCAGGTGCCGCCCAGGAAAGGAGGAAGAGTAGAGGTAGGGTCACGGGACATTTAGGAGATGGCTGACACTTGAACCCTTCAGATGAAGAGCGCTGGAAATATTGCACCGGCGCTGAACTTGGCGTCTTGGTAACTTGATTTTTCTTTATTTTATTTTAAACCGGTTGAGACTTTTGGCCACTGGAGCCCACCCGATGGTCCAGTCCAATCCTGCTAGTAGCCAAGGGATATTCACGAAGGTATGGAGAGGAATATGATGAGATAATTGCTCCACTGTGCTTACAGAGGCACCCACAAAGAAAATGTACATGAAACATTTTGATGACAAAACTGCCTTCCTGCAAGGGGAGCTGAAGGAGGAGGTTTAAATGGGGCAACCACCAGGATTTAAGGACCCTCAAACAGCAGACCTATTATATTTTTTTTTGCATCAACATTTTTATTGAACATTTTCAAAGATATATGGGGTACAGAAAAAAAAAGAGGGGAAGAGAAAATACAAACAAAGGAAAACACATAGGGAATCCCCGCACAGGGGGAAAGGAATCACTCGATTAAGATTAGGCACAGTATATAAACAATGTACAATTTACATTTACTGATAAAAAAAGAAAAAAATTATACAGCAAGATATATCAACCTTCATTTTGACCGACCGAAGATGTTTCTACCATGGGAGGGGTATCAGTGGTTGGAGCTGATCAATAGGCTGAGGGGATTCTATGAGGGCCGCTGGAGAATGAGCTGCTGGGAAATCGGGAGTATCTTGAGGAGCCCCAGGGCCATCTGTGATGTATTCATGCCACCTAAACCATCTCATGGGAGCTGATGCAGATGAGGAATAGGGCGTATCTGTTGTTTCCATCTCAAAGCTATACTGTATCTCAGAGATGATTGGGGTAGTGGTGGGGGGGGGGGCTGAGACTTCCAGTTTTGTGCTATTGCTGCTCTAGCAGCTATCAATATATGGCTCAAGAGGTAGCGATCGTGCTTTGGAATGGAAGTCGGGTAGACATGGAGAAGAGCCAGGGCTGGGTCTAGGGCAACAGGAATCTTTAAGACAGTTGAGATCAGAGCAAATACCTCGCCCCACAGCGGCTGAATCAGTGGACATGACCAGAAGACAAGGAAAATATCGGCTATTTGGGTACATTGGCGCCAGCAAAATTTTGATTGACTTGGCCAGAACCTGTGTAACCGCTCCGGGGTAAGGTACAGCCGGTTGAGAAGTTTGACCTGCATCTCTGTATGATTAATGCATTTGGATATACAGTAGGAAGTTACATAAATTCTTTCCCATTGTTGCTCAGTGAGCATTAAATTCACATCCGTTTCCCACTGGGTTTGTGCAGGAGTTTTAGTTGGGGGGATCAGGGAGTAAATGTAGTGATACCAAAACGTTATTCCACCTCTACTACTACCCTTTGGAGTGAAATAAGAGAGTAGGGGGCCCTAGAGACAGTTCTGACCCAGTGTCTGATTCTGATTTGCAAGTATCTATATTTCTCTGAGGATGGCAAACTAAAGCGATCTTGGAGCTGAGAAAAGGAAAGAAGACAAAGGCCTTGGGCAAACAAATCTGATACTGAAGAAATCCCTCTGGCTTTCCAAACAGCAAGGTTTAGATCTGAGATGAGTTGACCCACTGCCTGGAGAGAGAGATTATGAGATGGGAGTACAAAATTGGCATGCAGCCCAATGATTCTATCCCACACCTGCATGGTATCCGAGATGGGCCGTAACCTATAGACAACAGATGGGCGGACCGGCCTGGGTGTCCAGACCTATTATATTAACTCCAGAAAAGCAGTTTGTGAGAGCATGGAATATCAAAATAAATAAATAAAAGGAGGATTTTGTGTTTTCTGTTTATGCACAAAGACAGTGATTGAGAGACTGATCTTTCTACTCATTTATATGTACAATCTTGTAGTCCATTTTGAGCTAGAAAACATAAACCAGGATTTTGAGACAAAAAGCCTCGAACACATATCACATTACCTGGGCATCCAAATTAAGAGAGGAGAAGAGGGCAGTTTTCTTCTTAAGGAAACATGTAAAACACAGATAATTATTAATTATTGAGGATTTCGGGATAAAAGATGAAAAACCAGTAAGCACTTTCATAGAAACCAACTACAAAAAGAAAAAGAATAAGCACTGTATTTCACTACCAGATAATGATCAGAAAAGCAATAGAAAAATTGGAATCTTTAGTAGACAGGTCTGAAAGCCAATCCAAATGCAGCCTGACCCCATATGTGGATACGGATTGGGCTGCAGACTCCTCTTATAGAAAGTCCACCAGTGGTTACATTTTTGTACTCGGTGATGGACCAGTCAATTGGACTAGCAGATAGCAATAATCATTCTTTAACAGAGACAGAATATGCTGCAGCAGCACATGAAAGTCAAGAGGTGATATGGCTGAGACAGTGGTTAGCAGACCTGGGACAACAGCAAGAAGAACAAACACAAGTCTCTGAAGAAAACCAACGATGTTTTGTGCTAGTGCAGACAGAACTGGAATTAACCTGAGAACCAAGAACGTGAAGTACCATTTCCTTAGGGATCTACAAGAACAAGGCTGCCTTGACTTACCATACTGTACAACTAAAGACATGATTGCAGGCATCATAGCCTCTACCTGGGGAAAGACATCATAAGCTATTAAGGAAAATGGGTTTAGTGGACAAAGCATAAGCTGTTGAGAAGAAGCGCTGGAGTATAACAACAGCTATAGGCTAAGCATTACTTGAGTGACTATACTGGAGGCCCACAGTAGGTGGCGCTGTGTCTGCAGTTGTCACTGTGTCATCTCTATTGTGATAATGTAGTCTCTTCGATCTGTTCCTTTAATTTTTCAACCAGTTAAATGCATATACTGGTTCTATTACAGTTTTTCCCACAGTCTTTCCCTGCATGTTGATGCTTGAACATAGAAGCATAATCTGCAACAACAACACAATATATTAAGGTTATGTCCTAATGCTGAGGAATATGTGTGACATAATTAGGGATTAACATCATTGGGGTGTGGCCAGATATGAAAAGGAACAAAAACATGACAGGGAGAAAGCAAAGAGGTGGCAGGTACAGCCTTCTGCACACAAAAAAGCGAAACAAATAATATTGGGCCTGATTCATCGTGGAATGTAAATCCATTTGTGTGGCGTATCTTGCGTGAAGAAAGTCTGTGCTTCCGCCAGAATGGGACTTACGCCAATTGTATATATGTAACACCCCCCTAGTGGTGTTTTAGTTAAACCTTTACCTCAGTGAATAGAGGAGGGGTCACCTAGAGGGTAAGATAGAAGTTTCTGAAAAGTTACATAAACTGGTTACCATGGTGATAACCCAGCCCAGCCTGTGAGACTAAGTGAGAGGAAGGAGGGGCTGTCATTAAGGGGGGATAGGAACTGAGAAGGGAGACACAAGAGGAGAGTTGTAGCTGGGGACCTGGGGTGGAAGCTCCCAGGCTCCCCCAGCATTCCCTGGAAGTCTGAGCATGGTGACTGAGCCAGGGCAAGGAATGTGTGCCCTGGATGAGGGGGAGAACTCCATGCCATTATAGAGAACCCAAGGAAGAGGGGGACACTTCGCATGGAAGAGGCCCTGGAGTGAGGGCTGCTACAAGAGGCCTGGTAGCTGTAGTGTCAGATCCTGAGGCTGAGAGTACACAGAGTGACGTGTCAGAGCACAGGAGACATCATCCCCGCAGAGGAGGGGTGAGCTGCAGTTGAGAGGTACACAGAGTGTGTCAGAGCTGCATGGAGGAGAGGCTGCCTGCCTATTAGCATCCATGCATGTGCCCCTGCAGAAAGGGTATCTGCAGTGAGTATGGAGTGTAAGAGAGACCAATGATTTATGTTACATAACATCTGGATAACATTAAGAACTGTGCAGGAGGAGTAATGAGATATATTTGCAACCATATTCGTATTGCTCATTAAGAACTGTGCTGGAGAGAGTAAGGAGCTGTACATATATTTCTTTATTGCTGCAACCATTATGATTATCGTGCTGGAGGAAGAGTGTAAATAAAGAGTTGAGTTTGTTATAGAGATGGTCTGGCGCCCAAATTATTGTGACTTCTATTACACTGCACCAAAGTGACATTACCTGTGTCCCACTAACTACAAAGAAACACCTGCATGTGCAGGGACCCCCTGATCATTTACACCCATGCCCATCAGCTAGCCAGGGCTTGAGAAGGAGGTGCACTGTGTACCCTTTGCACCCCACACTACACACAGTGACAGGGGGTTACATAATGGCGCCCAACGTGGGGCTCGAGCACAACAGATGGAGAAAGTGCTTGCAGGACACAGGAACTGAGAGCAGTGTGCCCAGCCGGAGAAACACCCTTGGGACACCATGTCTGACCGTCTCTAGGTGCCCAACAGAGACCAAGGGTAATGAGGAGGTAAAGCAAGTTGTTTGCTGAGTAGTTCTGTCCAGGACAGTATATGGAGCAGCAGTGTGCTTGTTGCTGAGACTTGTAGTGCCACTTATCCCAGCTGAGTGGGAAGCAAAAGAAGAAAAGGTTCAACATGTGAGGTGCAATTACAATGCAGTCTGTATATTGCCTTTCCTGAGGATTTGGGGAAGCAAAGAGAGGCAGGCTGTGCAAGTGACGTCTGTATATTGCCCTTCCGGAGGATTAGGGGGAGCAAAGAAAGGCAGATCGTCCACGTTGGAGAGAAAGGGGGGGAAGACAACCCCGCTGGTCAAATGCCACCCCTGCATATATTGCTGAGATGTATTTGTTGGGAGGGGCCCACGAGAGCCACCTGTCTCTTTTTGACCCAGGAGGGGGGAGACATGGGCAGGCATGGGCAGGTGCTACATTGCTTTGGCATAAAGCCATATTTAAATGTACATTGAAAGAAAACAGGACACCTGTGACTCACATGTTTACATCCATTGGGGGTGTTGTGGGGTATGCAATGTGAAATGTGTTTTATATTGATACTGCCATTGTATTGCTATGTATGTATTCACTTTACACTGTGATTTTTCATGCAATAGTGATGTAGAAAAGTTTACATGTGTGTGGTCATATGTGAGTTAGGTGTGAGTGAGATTAGCTAGGCAGCCCCATTAGGTGTAGTTTAGGGTGCCCAGCTAATCGGGGGAGAATGTAAAACCCCCCTAGTGGTGTTTTAGTTAAACCTTTACCTCAGTGAATAGAGGAGGGGTCACCTAGAGGGTAAGATAGAAGTTTCTGAAAAGTTACATAAACTGGTTACCATGGTGATAACCCAGCCCAGCCTGTGAGACTAAGTGAGAGGAAGGAGGGGCTGTCATTAAGGGGGGATAGGAACTGAGAAGGGAGACACAAGAGGAGAGTTGTAGCTGGGGACCTGGGGTGGAAGCTCCCAGGCTCCCCCAGCATTCCCTGGAAGTCTGAGCATGGTGACTGAGCCAGGGCAAGGAATGTGTGCCCTGGATGAGGGGGAGAACTCCATGCCACTATAGAGAACCCAAGGAAGAGGGGGACACTTCGCATGGAAGAGGCCCTGGAGTGAGGGCTGCTACAAGAGGCCTGGTAGCTGTAGTGTCAGATCCTGAGGCTGAGAGTACACAGAGTGACGTGTCAGAGCACAGGAGACATCATCCCCGCAGAGGAGGGGTGAGCTGCAGTTGAGAGGTACACAGAGTGTGTCAGAGCTGCATGGAGGAGAGGCTGCCTGCCTATTAGCATCCATGCATGTGCCCCTGCAGAAAGGGTATCTGCAGTGAGTATGGAGTGTAAGAGAGACCAATGATTTATGTTACATAACATCTGGATAACATTAAGAACTGTGCAGGAGGAGTAATGAGATATATTTGCAACCATATTCGTATTGCTCATTAAGAACTGTGCTGGAGAGAGTAAGGAGCTGTACATATATTTCTTTATTGCTGCAACCATTATGATTATCGTGCTGGAGGAAGAGTGTAAATAAAGAGTTGAGTTTGTTATAGAGATGGTCTGGCGCCCAAATTATTGTGACTTCTATTACACTGCACCAAAGTGACATTACCTGTGTCCCACTAACTACAAAGAAACACCTGCATGTGCAGGGACCCCCTGATCATTTACACCCATGCCCATCAGCTAGCCAGGGCTTGAGAAGGAGGTGCACTGTGTACCCTTTGCACCCCACACTACACACAGTGACAGGGGGTTACATATAATTCATGTTCAAAAATGCAAATGACACTTACCACTGCCTACGAATTCAGGAGCGGAACGTGGTGGAAAAAGGTGAACAGACGTAAGCAGTGTACAGTAAGGACGTGCCAAGGCAGATGCGGGCAATTCAAGTGCCGGGCATCTTTAAGTACTTGTTTCTTAAGCTTGGTACATACTACAGGTTTTTCGTCCAGTAGTCACCTAAACCAGCCGACATACGACAGATCGTTCGAAAGTCAGGTCAGTGTGTGTAGTGACATGATGGTTGAAAGTCTTCCCAAATGGTCGATTGTCGCCTCACTTAGTTGGTCTTACCGTTCAAAATTTTCATTCTAATCATCTTTCCATCGTGTAGTGTGTATAATTTTACGATCGATCCACGATAATCCTCCGATACTTCTTTGAGCTGGGGCTCCGTTGGGGGCGTGTGTATGGGAATTTCAGTGGGGGGAGGGGGATGTGTGCTGCTATTATGGAGGGGAGGGGAGTGGTATGTGTGCTGCTCTTATGGAGGAGAGGGGGGAATGTATGCTGCTATTATGGAGGGGAGGGGGGTGTATATTGCTATTAGGGAGGGAAGGGGGGAATGTATGCTGCTATTATGGAGGGGAGGGGTTAATGTATGCTGCTATTATGGAGGGGAGGGGGGAATATATGCTGCTATTATGGAGGGGAGGGGGGAATGTATGCTGCTATTATGGAGGGGAGGGGGGAATGTATGCTGCTATAATGGAGGGGAGGGGGGAATATATGCTGCTATTATGGAGGGGAGGGGGGAATGTATGCTGTTATTATGGAGGGGAGGGGGGAATGTATGCTGCTATTATGGAGGGGAGGGGGGTGTATATTGCTATTATGGAGGGGAGGGGGGAATATATGCTGCTATTATGGAGGGGAGGGGGGAATATATGCTGCTATTATGGAGGGGAGGGGGGAATGTATGCTGTTATTATGGAGGGGAGGGGGGAATGTATGCTGCTATTATGGAGGGGAGGGGGGAATGTATGCTGCTATTATGGAGGGGAGGGGGGAATGTATGCTGCTATTATGGAGGGGAGGGGGGAATGTATGCTGCTATTATGGAGGGGAGGGGGGAATGTATGCTGCTATAATGGAGGGGAGGGGGGAATATATGCTGCTATTATGGAGGGGAGGGGGGAATGTATGCTGCTATAATGGAGGGGAGGGGGGAATATATGCTGCTATTATGGAGGGGAGGGGGGAATGTATGCTGCTATAATGGAGGGGAGGGGGGAATATATGCTGCTATTATGGAGGGGAGGGGGGAATATATGCTACTATTATGGAGGGGAGGGGGGAATGTATGCTACTATTATGGAGGGGGAGATGTGTGCTGCTATTAGGAAGGGGGGAATGTGTGCTGCCATTATGGAGGGAGGGGGGAATGTGTGCTGCTATTATTGAGGGAGGGGGGAGTGTGTACTGCTATTATGGAAGGGGGGTAACTGCTGCTATTATGGAGGGGGATGTGTGCTGCTATTATGGAGGGGGTGTGTGTGCTGCTATTATGGAGGGGGGATGTGTGCTGCATGCTGCTATGCTTTATGAGGAAAGGGGGGTATGCAGCCATAATGTGTGAGAGAAGGGGGGGATGTATTAATATAATGTGTGATATGAGGGTAGAAAGGTTGGGTGTCTTAGTACATGGGTGGGAGGTAGGCTATTAATTTAATGGTGACGCTTAGGTGGGGGATAATTATTTAATGGGTACTATTTTATTTGTGGGGTGCTGGTGGGTCAATTTAATTTATTGATGAGGATTTTTAATTTAATAGTGGGGTCTATTAATTTAAGGTGAGGTGACGGGACCTTTAATTTAACGCTGGGGTGGTTTGGGGCTATTAACTGTGGGTCTGAGTTTGGTGAGGAGGGCTATTTATTAAATGTGAATATAAATTATTTAATTCCGGAGATGGTTTTGGGAAATGCTTATATTTATAAAAATGTAAATGCTATTTAATTTATTGCTGGGGCTGTTTGGAGGAAGGGAAATATGTTTATTTATTAAATAGGAATACTATTATTTTAATGTTGGGGCTAATTATTAGTTTTCTAAATTTCATGCACCAATTTCTTTTTCAAAATAGGGCCCCCAACATTCCAGGATCCAGATACTTCCTCTGCACTGAGGCCATTCTGTGCTGTCCCTGGACATCTTATGGTAAGTCATTTTTCAGGAACTACAGTTACACACACTGAGCACGCACACACAGGTACAGATACTGGGCATACATGCATTTGTACATATACTGGACACACATACAGGGACAGACACTCTGGGCACACACATATACAGTCTTTTGATGAGACTGAAGAAGATAATGAGGGAGTTTAATGAATATGAATGAAATTAATTTATGATGTGGGGATTAATGATTAAACTGGACGAGGGAGTTAATGTTGATAGGGGTTTTATGATGTTCCTGGAGTTCACAATTTTGAAGAGGGTTCACTGATGATTAGGGGGGTGGTATTGTGAGGCAGTCACAAAAATGCTCTTTGTATTATGTGGGGTCACTAGAATGATATCTGTATTGCAATCACAAGAATGCTCTCTGTATTGTATTGCGGTCACAGGAATGCTCTCTGTATGGTGTGGTGGACACTAGGATGCTCTTTATATTGTACGTGTGTGTGTATATGTGTGTGAGCTCCATCCAGCGCTGTGAGGCAGCAATGCTAACCACTGTTCCACCATGCTGCCCATAAAAAATAAATAAGTGAGGATTAAACGAGTGTAAATTATGAAGCAATAAAAGTTCATGGAGACCATGCATGCTATGTGTTCCAGTGTGTCTCTTTAGTTGTTTCATGTTTCCTCTTTTGCTGGCTGCTACTCACTAATGCCATTGACACTTTATGCTAATGAGAGGCAGTAGACAGATTCAGCAGGCACTCTAGTACTGTGGAATAAAACCTGCGGTGCGCCACGGTAGATGATGGGCGAGTGATGAAGTGGTAGTTAGAGAAGACCCATAATAAATATTTTAGAGCAATCCCCCCCGGAGTCCAGTGTCCTGGGTTTGCCACAACATCTCAGTCATTGCTCATGTTGTGAAATACAAGTGTAGGGAACACCGAAATGTAAATTGTCCTCTTTGTCCTATCATGTCTCTCTGTACCTGGTTTAGTGTCACATAAGGTTACATTAACCTGGCTTAGCAAGTTGCAATGTAATGCATATATTCTGCTGCTTCACAAGGATATGTCGCCTGTCTCACATTAGAAAGCAGTGTGAGTCTCGTCCTTGCAGTCAGTGGACACCGCACGTCTCATTACAAAGCACAGTACAACCAAATTAGTTTAACAAAACCTATGCAAACAAACCTATTTTCAAAGCATATGCAAAGTGCCGCATGCTGAAAGTAATGTATATACTGCCACATGTGAGAAAATATCTACTAGGTTACAGAGCAGAAGCTGTAGGCAGAGAAAGGTCAACACCAGGGATTGTCACATTACAGGTAGTGATATTTCTCACAAGGTGACCTTGAAAGGAACTAAGATTCTATAATTACTTCTAAGAGTGTTCACAGAAATTGTTTAGATTTTCTCAGTAATGCTTTAAGTTATAGTTTTGGAAACATCAAAACGGAGAAGAGATTTGTAATCAAGGGTGTTCTTCACATAAAGGATAGGAGGGAGAAGGGGAGGAACCCTGCATTGTAGGTCCCCATGGCAAAGTTTGGGTAAGGTCCCAGGGATGCAGCTGTAACTCTCAAAGCCCCCCATTCAGCTCTGAAAAGAGCATAATGGGGGTTTCTTCTGAGAATACACAGCCAGTGTCTAGGGTTTTGGAAATGTGCAATGGTGTTTTAAACACAATCAGAGTGGCCGGGCAGCATTCTCTGCCTGCCTGTCTCTGCCGACACGGACCTGTACACAGCAAGCGGCCGCAGGTAGCCAACTGAAACAAAAAAATTGCGGGCTAACTCACTCCCCTTAATTTTTTTTTAGATCTGCCCGTGTGAGGATCCAGGTCGTGGCCCATTGTAGTTGGTTCCCTTTGTGAAAGCAGCAGAGCACTTAGCTGGAATGAGGACTCTGCCGAAAACATCATAGATGGAAATGTGGGTACGGGTGCGCTGCTTTCTGGACACAGGAGTTGAAGAAACTCGAATATCTGCTGTACTTCTAGTATAGTCCTGGAGCCGGAGTATCGATGTTGGACACAATTGATATTCCGGGACTGAGGATTGCACTGAGCAGGTTCTTATAGTGGTTGATTGCTGATTCCCTGCATATGTCCTCAGTATTGGAGGTTAGTGGTGACATCTGAGAGAGGTGTTATGTCATCTGAAGCCTGAGACTGAGCCCAGCTGGGCTCTATTAAGGATTGTAATTGGGAATGCCACAATCAATGGCTGCTAAGGGTTGGAGGCAGGACAGTGATGTCTAATACCCATTTATCACCAAAATCCCAGGTCAGACATGGGATAATGAACACGGTTTCAACTTGTGTTACAACCCTTCACACCGCACTTTGGTTGGGTTGCCGCCTTTCACACTGGACCGTGTCTGCCCGGCATTATCAAGTTGATTCATTAAAAGGGGACAGCAGATGCTCATATAGATGATGTAGCAGAGGCCAATGAGCTGCTCTTAACAGAACCTGGGTAGAATAACCCGGAAACACCTTTCATACCGCAGCGTATCCGGCTACAACACGGAAATAACCCTGGCTGCCACCAGGGTCGTTGACCCATTCACACTGATACACTACCTGGGTTATTCCATGACCCATGCCTCGGTGTGAAAGGAGTAGATGACTGATGACACCATGGTAGTTCCACCACTAGGAAAGGGGAGTGTAGCTGAAGAGCACAGCCACACCAACATCTGTCAGATTTGGTGACAAGTGGCACACACTCACACGCACATCAACTTCAATCAGAACATCAAACTATTATTTAATATTTATTTATCTGTTATTGTCCATAAGGTTTGGGTCAGGGGGCAAATTGAACATTTTGATTTGGCAGTATGTAAATTTAGAAATGGTGGTATGGAAAATGTAAGTAGATGGAATTTGATAGTATTAAAACCACAGGAGGAGAAATGGCGGTATGGCTTACCACGGTATACCAGCCCACTACCACCACTGGTTTAGATAATAGGCGACATTACGAACTATGATGAAGTGTGTTGTCTACCATGCACATACACTGGTGCACACCTCTGTTTGGCAACTGCCTCTGTGAAGGAACTTGGTGTGGGATTGTGGTCTTTGATATGAAAGAGCATAATAGAAAATGTAAAACCATCACTTTTGGATAAATTATATAACTTTACCACGTTACAACATTTTTCCTATAATACTGCTCATTGGAGTTGTCTTAATTAAGTTATGAGAGTATGAGAGTAAGAGGGCATTGAGGCTCTTTTTCCTGTGTCACATTTGTACATTTTAATGTATTTCACACTGGTATTTGAGTGGATAAAAATGTGCCTTCCGGTATAAAGAGAACAATGGATCGTATAAAATGCATCACATTAAAAGTAAGGGGCCACCTGATCTCTGGTATCTCCAAGGACATTTAGAAATCAAGTCAATTTTGCAGAGAAAAAATACTTTGCTGTCACCCATTATGCTGGGAAATCTCCCCTAAATATAAAACCTTCACTCTTCAAAGCTCATTTAAATATTTCATCCTGTAACCTGAAATTTGTTTTCTCATTTGAGTACATTATCAGGCACATTATTTCAGCATGGCCAAGTGCAGGTTGGGCCGAGGGGGCAGAGGGGCATCTGGTCCGATAGTGGGCTAACTTGGGCTGGGTCACAGGGCCACCTGCAATTTTCCCCTTTAAAATGTTCTAATAGGTTGAGTCTTTCCCTCCGGGCTAAAATTTGCCAGCCCTCCCCTGTGCATGGCATTCAGCGAGAAAGGTTCTGATTCACCCAGCCTCTCCTGGGCATTGTCTTCTTGGTGTACTTGATGTGCATGGTTATGTAGTGCTTAATCAAACATTATCTTTTGAGTTGGAACATTGACAAAAGCAAGTTTTAGAATGTTGAATGATCAGAAGTTCTATTATTGAAATAAAGTACAGATGAGTTCATCAGAGAGCAATCAAACATAGAGACACCATACTTCTTAAGGTAGCTCCTCCCAAGCATAATAAATACAGGGGTTATATAATATTGCAAGAAAATCGTGATATGCACAGTACACAATAAAACTTTAGCTCGCACAGCAGACATGAAGATACATTCCCAAGGGAAGAGTAAAAGAAAATAATAACATATTGATAATAAGACCATATTTCTTGGCAGAACATTTTGTATTTAAAACATCTACTTCCATGAGGCTCAAGGTTAAATGGTAAACTTTCCTTCTTACGTCGATTCATACATACATATTTCTTTGCTTACATAGGAAAAGGGGTCTGTGTTCCATTAACCCTGGTGAAGAAAAGTTATCCAGGTCTGATATATGTTTCTTTAATATGTCTCATATATTCAAACTTTTTCAGCTTAAAATCAATATCTTAGAAGAAAATAACCTTCCACGCATATTGCTAAGACAGTATGTTATTTTAGTGTAAACTTTAACACACAAGCAAACTGATTGACATATGGTTTGCAAACAACTTAATCATCCCAAATTCCTTATCTGTGTCTTGAAGCTATGTATTTGAAAGTGTATTGTTCAAGGCATGGGCATTTTCACTTCTATGGGGGGTATTCAATTGTTAGCGTTAACGGGAAAAAACGAGCGCTCAAAAAATATTACCGTTTATACGGTAATATTGCGCTCGAAAAGCGTTAATACGGTAGTTTACTCGCGGAATTTCAGCTCGCCGCTCAAGAGCGGCGAGCTGACATTTCGCGAGTAATTACCATATTAACGCTAAGATTTTTTGAGCGCTCGTTTTTCCTGTTAACGCTAACAATTGAATACCCCCCTAAGTGTGTTGTATAAGGCTGGGTACACGCTACAAACATTTTGTTATCTATAACGATTTTACCAATTACTGAAGTTCCGATCTGCATGCCGATTCATGCCTGCACACTATACATGTTTGAAACGATTTTTACACGATTTAGCGTTCGGGTTGTGATTTTTGTCTGTCGTATCATTGTCTCATAAGATTGTGACTTTGTACACACTGTACAGATATATGACCTCCTAGCAGCAATATGCTAAACAAATTTAAATAAAGTCTGAACCTCAGCACACACAACACCCACAAACAAAGATTCCGGAAAAGGAAATACATCATCGCCATTCATTCTAAAATTTGCCAGCCCGACTTTTACAGCTGTTCATAATGGTAATGTTCAATATTTTCCAAGTAGTGTAGAGGTCCTGTAGACAGGAGGGGTACTATCATCATCATCATTTATTTATATAGCGCCACTAATTCCGCAGTGCTGTACAGAGAACTCACCCACATCAGTCCCTGCCCCATTGGAGCTTACAGTCTAAATTCCCTAACATACACACACACACACAGACAGAGGGACTTGGGTAAATTTTTTGATAGCGGGCAATTAACCTACTAGTGTGTTTTTGGATTGTGGGAGGAAACCAGAGTACCAGAAGGAAACCCACACAAACACGGGGAGAACATACAAACTCCACACATATAAGGCCATGGTGGGGAAACGAACTCATGACTCCAGTGCTGTGAGGCAGAAGTGCTAACCACTAAGCCACCGTGCTGCCCATACTAGCTTGGCTTCCCATGACGGGATGTTGCCTATGTAGTACTAGCGGATGGAATGTTTGAGATTGGACCGGCTAAAAGTACTCAGACTCCTGTGTGTGGGGGGTTTGTGTCAAGATTGTGTCTTATGAGAGACCCCTCCCCCCTCTGTGTCTTATAAATCATGTCATTAGCTAAACGTTCCATCTCCATTCGCATTTCAACAGGAAACCTTCTCATCGTTTTTCCAGTGTTGCCCCAAGAAGGTCACATTCATCTGGTTCCATTGACATTAATTGGTTCGCAGACTCTATCACTTTACTAGTAAGTACGTCCCTTTGTTCATGGTCACCTGCCCTTTTTTCCCCCTCCTGCCAGTTTGATCCCCTTGTGGCTGGACGGCTTTAACAGTCTCCTGTGTAGGTTAGTCTGAGGTAAGCTTGTGGGTATGTCTGTACTCTCCTGACAGTCTTCTGTCAGCTGGGTGACATGGAGCGTTGTCCTACATTGCTCTGTCACATTACAGAATCCAGATATAACAGATGTGTAATAAAAACAGAGTGTAAGCTAGTTTGTATGATAATACATGCACATATTGATTTAACACATGGATTTATTTATTATTTTATTTGGCAAATTTTTGGGAATTATAAGAGGAACCAAAAGAAGGTAATTAAACATAGTTAAAAAGGCTGAAAAATGGAAACTGTGACCTATACCGTTATATTTCAGTTGGTATGGACCAGCACGGCAGCATGTCTGGACAGACCCAGGAGGGACATCAGCATAAAGCTGATCATAAAGTGATTTCAAGTAATGTCCAAGATGAGCAAATGGTCGTAGTCCCACTGTGGAAGACTATGTTGTGTTCCGTTTCTTCATTAAACATAATTAAGTTAATTACCATTTCCTCATTTATATACCGTCATTTCTGGCGAGAGTTCGGAAGGAGAGAAGGAGGGCACAAGCACCAATATTTCTATAGCTTCCGTTGATGGAAAAGGTGCGGCCGAGAAGATGGAAAAGCTGAACGAATATTTTAAAGAATTGAGGGCTAACATAACATCAATGATGCAAAGAAAAAAATCCACAACCTGGAGAACAAATATCTGGCTTTGTTTCACATGTATGAGAAAGTCATGTTTGAAACCTGTAGCCAGAGCAACTGTTAAAATAATCATTAGTACTATAGCGTAGATGGACCTGGAAATGCATTTCACGGGAACTCCTGGCCTCTACTTTGGGCCTCTCTAATGCTGACAGACCACTCGTGATTTCCTCCCTCCCATCCCTCAAATTTTGATTGTCTCTTTGGGACTCGTACCGGGCTAGATATAAACTGTCCACTCCTGTTTACCCTTTGACTCCGCACTGGAACAATCCGAGTTTCTCCCCGGTAATTCTCCCCTACATTTTAAGCAATGGATGCGGGTCGGAATACTGGGTGTTTCAGACTTGGTTGTCAATGGCGTGTGGGCCTCTCTCTCAGACCTCTACCAAATATATGAACCTTTCGGCCCACTTTTCTTGGAATTTTTTCAGATTCGACATTTCGCTATATTGTTGCCTCCCCCTGATACCCTACGGGCACTCACCCTTTTTGAGCGCATATGTTTTCCCACTCACTAAAGGGATGATACCAGTTATTTATACCTGGATAATTGAGACCACCTTTGACACCCAGGGATGTCATGAACAGGAATGGGAGAGGGATTTGGGACCCCACCCTGGACGAGTCCAGCTGGGAGGAGGTGAGGGAGGGGATTGCCAAGAGCTCAATTTCCACATTAATTTAAGAAACAGCTTATAAACTGTACTACAGATGGTACTGTACACCTAACATTCTATCCAAAATGTTCTGTACATCCGCTCCGAGCTGCTGGTGGGAATGTGGACAGTGGGGCAAGATGCTCCACATTTGGTGGACCTGTCCACGTATAGCCCCTTTCTGGACTATGGTCCTCTTGCTTATAAACTCTGTCTCTGAACAACAGGTAACTAAGGACCCCAAGTCATTCCTTCTCTCTCGCTCCTTCCCTGATGAGAGTACCTCCTCTAATAAACTGATCTCCCATATATTAGCAGCTGCTAGATCCCTGATAGCTAAGATTTGGAGAAATCCAAATCCCCCCTCTGCAGGCCATACGGAATTATGGAGAGTATCACCTACTATCTACACGATAAATCTCGTACATTTTACCAGATATGAGCTCCATAGTACCTTCGAGAGAGCTGTAATTGCAGACCAGCCTAAGGCCACCAGCTCCCTGTTGTAGGGACTTAAACCATGGACTGCCTCCGGAACCTCCAGGCTAGGTGCGCTACTACTCGGGTAAGAATTATATATGTGTTGATGTCTAATTCCACTCTTTTCTTTTTACATAGCAATTTTGTTTGATTCCCAACGGAAGCTATCACTGCCCTTCTAGTGTCTACTTCTCCCCCCCCCTCATCACCTTTTTACCTCCTCTGCTCTTTTCTGTTTTCTTTGTCCTCTCTTTCCCCCTCAATTCCCCATCCCGCTATTTCTTCTGAAACACTTTGGATATTCATTTTGCATTGTTTATTATGCTGGATGTTCGTGTTTGCTCCGGTTTCCTCCGGGTGCTCCGGTTTCCTCCCACACTCCAAAAACATACTAGTAGGTTAATTGGCTGCTAACAAATTGACCCTAGTCTGTGTGTCTGTCTGTGTGTGTGTATATTAGGGAGTTTAGACTGTAAGCCCCAATGGGGCAGGGACTGATGAGTGTGAGTTCTCTGCACAGCGCTGTGGAATTAGTGGCACTATATAAATAAGTGATGATGATGATGATGACTCTATACTAATATGTCTAGTGTGAATTCTATTTCCATGGCTTCAATATACGGTTGAATATTTTCAGCAAAAAAAATAAGTTGGGAAAAATAAATTGGTTTATTTTTTCTTGTATTTCCAATTAGTAATGAAGAAATTTCAACTTTTTGTACCTTCTTCCACGACCCAATTACATGTAGAACACTGTTTCTGTGGACAAGAAGCTTTACTTGGAGACCCCATCTATATGGGATATTGTTATCTCTCAGAAGCTTTGTTACCGGCTGAAATGAACGGCGTTTTATGACTGTAGTCATAAAACGTAGTCAAGCTTCTGGAAAAGATTGGTAGCAAAAGAGTAAAGTTCTGCATTTGAAACTTGTTCAGAGATTCCCCGAATTTTTATATTGTTTCGGCGAGATCTATCTTCGAAATCCGTCATTTTAACTCTCATGGAGCTCACTTCAGCCTCCAATTGCTCGTGAGATGTTATCAGCTCATTATGCAACGCCACTATCTCATCCGTCTTATTTTCCAGATGGTCAGTCCTGTTCCCCTGTTCCGCCACCTCAGATTGGAGGGCTTTAATGGAAGAACGCATTTCTTCAAACAGATCTGCTTTTAGGGTGCCCAGCAGGTGCTGCATTGATTTAAACGAAATCGGAGCCTCGGGGTCTATCTGCTGTGGAGCGGCTCCATTAGATAGGGGATTTAACGGGGTGACATCAGGATGAGCCGACGCTTCACCGGGACCTCCCTCCACCTGCGATGATGCAGACGGGGCTCTCTGGTTTTGAGGTTTAAAGAAAGGGAGCTGCTTAGCAGGCATAGATGATTTAATATTTTTAATTCTTTTAGGAGCCATCTTACAGGATACAAATTGGCGTCCCAATTGCACGTGGAAATTTCAAGAAGGCTGGTCCACTTTGATCAATACAGGCAATTTGAGTAGGCTTAGGACTGAGCACAGGGTCACATGTAGCTCAGTTGCTCAATCTTGTTAGTCTGGTCAAGAACCTATGGAAATATGGACAAGGCATCAGCTCCTGCTCCTGCAGGGGTAGACTGTACTCAATTAAACATTGTAAGGTGCATGCGGGCTGCAGCTAAAGCTGCATCTAAGACAGAGGCATTGGGGCCATTCTCCTCAGATAGGAGGTTAAAGTGGATTGATTGAATGGCCTCTTCAGGGCGACTGGAAAAATCGAGCAGGTGTCGTGACGGCCGTAGCCAACCTAACCCAGGTAGTGGTCTTTTCTCACTAACCTGGCTCCTTTGTGCTGATGGTAGCAGCCCCTCCAATTTTCTTTTAACTGCTTGATCCGGCAGTCGGCGGTGTAAATTTCAACTTTGATCTAGTAATGTTTGACTTGTTTAGCAGTGGGATAGAAGCATCTCCATGTGTAAAGGGGAGTGTTATCACAGTGGTAAGGAAACTACTGAAGGAATTTGCAAGTAAATGTGGGGTAACTGCCATTTTTAGACTGAGGATCGTGTTTTGTAGGACAGGTAAAGGTTTGTGAGGCATTACAATGTAATCAACAGTTGAATACACCCGAGCACTCCCAAGAAAGACATATGTCATTGTCTCACGGGTGGAAGTAGACCTAACCTCTCCTTGATACAAATAGATGAAAACTTTCTTATATATATATTGAAAAAGACTGATGCATATGACTAGTTAGTACTTAGTGTATGCCTATCCTCATGGCTCTGAGGACCTCTGTCATAATATCTTGCTTAGAGACCGGTTCTGAAACTTTTACCTCTACCTAAGACGCAATAGCGTCTACAAAGCATAACAGAGCACTTAATATTATTGCTTGTGATTTTCTGTATTCACTGCACTGGAGGCATAGATGGACAATACATGGTTAATGATAACTAAAGTAAACAATATTGGAATCAGACTAATTTGATAAATTATTATGTGTATACATATTTCTCTAATTATACAGAAGGACGGTTTTCGATGATAGCCATTCCATATTTTCCTAAGCTAGATAAGAAGAAGGACTCTCTTATGAGCAAGGGTAAAGTTTCAATAATAGTAGCAGTGCATTCTGGGAAAAGAACACTGGAACTTCTCTTGCATAGGACATGTAGTATGAAATAGTAGGAAATAGCCAGTGTAATTTTACTGTACAGTGACATTATAGTAATGCTCAATTAATTCTTAACAGAGGCTCAATTAAGAACTTTGCTTTTGGTATACCAGAAATTCCTCAGATCCCTCAACAATAAATGTCACCCTTTTAGCCATGATCTATGCATCATACTTTATTAGAAATCGTATAAGTAAAATCCTCCCTACTTTTATATATCTGGGAAAGATGCTTATAAATGATTCCCACCTGATTGGTCAGGAAGTCGTTATTTAAGCTACGTAAAGCCTGCTAGGCGACACCCAAAGATTGGTTAGGAATTTTAAGGAAAGGTAAGAAGGACGGTTCATTTGGAATAGACTTTCCCCCACACAGAGTATACCTAGCTATGAATGGTGTAAAATATATTATTATAATTATTATTATATTTATTTATAAAGCACTTGCATGTTACACAGCTCTGTACAATGAGGGGATCAGGACACAGTGAATTACATACAATAACACGAAACAAAAGGTAAAGATAGCCTTGCCCACTGAGCTTACAATCTAAGAGTTGTGGGGAACATAAGATACATACGCTAGGGGAATAACAATTGTATGTGTTGGTGGGGAAAGTGCGTGTGGCTATTGTAAGGTGGCAGCGTTTTCAGCTGCCAATATTAAAGTCTCCATTGGCAATTGCCATTTCTGTGTTAGCGGTGGTATGGGATGGTTAGAATGAGGAGAGACCGTGCGAGGTGAGGAAGGGAAACATATACTAGTCATTGTAAAAATCTTAAAACAGTCAGCTGCTGGTAATTATAAATGTCCCTCGCTAATTATCGTTACTTATTTTCCATCCTCTTCTGGTTCGAGAGAAGGCCTTTGCTGGGCATGGCATGGGCACCCTTGTGGTTGTCCGCCAGTTTTGAGTAACTGTCTGTAGCCCAGTATCTTTCCTTAGTATCATGGTTGCTGCAGGAAACTTGTTCCTAATGTTCGTCGGCAGCTGCTGCCAGAAAGGAGGCTGTGAAGGTCACCAAAGACGAAACACCACAATGACAGCCGACAGCCAAGACAGTTGAACACATTGGCCCTGATTCAAGTCCGAACGCAACTTGCGGTTGAAAAACTGTACGGAACTTAGGCCTATTACCACCCGCATTAAAATCCAAGCGGAACTTGAGCTGCATTTCTATTTGAATCTGGGTGTAAGTACGCTCTTTCTAAACCTTACGTGCCGTACGTTAACAGATACAACAGAGTGCAGGATACAGTGAAGTCCATAAATATTGGGACATCGACACAATTCTCATATTTTGGGCTCTATACACCACCACAATGGATTTGAAATGAAACAAACAAGATGTGCTTTAACTGCAGACTTTCAGCTTTAGTTTGAGGGAATTTACATCCAAATCAGGTGAACGGTGTAGGAATTACAACGGTTTCTATATGTGCCTCCCACTTTTTAAGGGACCAAAATTAATGGGACAAACTAAACAATCCGACATCAAACTTTCACTTTTTAATACTTTGTTGCAAATGCTTTGCAGTCAATTACAGCTTGAAGTCTGGAACTCATAGACATCACCAGACGCTGGGTTTCATCCCTGGTGATGCTCTGCCAGGCCTCTACTGCAAATGTCTTCAGTTCCTGCTTGACTGTATACACATACATATGTGCAATAGAAAGTCATATCAAAACGTATAAAAAATATTTTCTGAATTCAATAAGCACCTCTTAACACTAGACCTTTAATATAAAAATGGATTTAAATTTTTTTTACATTTATTTTTTAAACATGAAAAAGTAAATAAATCAGAATGTTCTTAATGTGCACTGTGTGTTTGCAATGTGTTTTTATTGTCTCTCTTACGTACATAAATATGTTCTGTGCTGTCTAGTGACACTCATACATCTTTTTTTATAATACAAAGACTTTGGCATGTCAGTCATCACTATCATTCGGCACTGACACCTGCCCTGTATCTGGTGCAAATGATACGGCTGAAACAATCATATTTATGGGAAAACCGGGACATGAATCGTCCGCATCGTCCCTCAGCAAGCCCTTACTGTACATCGTCTATGTTTGTCGGGGTGGGGTACGGCATATTGATGTACAATGTAGAAGGCTTTGTAAAGTACACTGTACATAGGCGCATACTTACGTTACATCATTAAGAACAGCAATAATCCCGTCACCATGGTGAATGACGTCATGAAGGGGAGCCGGCTTCTTACTTCTTCGTGATTGGTTCAAGTCGCTTTCAACGGTAGTTGTGATCGATGATCGTTGGTAAGGAGCCTTTGGGAATCATCATGTCGTGGTAAGTGTTGGCGGGGTATTCAGCATCAATATGCCGACTACCACTGGTTCGTCGTCCCCTTCCTGCATTCATTCCGCCTTTTAAGACGTAGGCAGTCGTAAGTGTCATTTGCGTTCAGAAATGAATTGCATTCAATTGTGTTCACTGGCATAAGTTGCGATTCGGCACATGCGCAGAGTGAATTCAAGATATGGCAGGCAAATGGACATAAATCAGGCAGCTGAACTTAGTATTCAGAAGATCTCCCTCCCACTGACTCCCCCTTGTGCCTTGTTGTCTGTTTTCCCTCCCTTTAGGATGTGAGCTCTTTCGAGCAGGGTCCTCTTCCCTCCTGTCTCATTACTTATTTTTTCTGCTCCAGTTACACTGGTACTGACTGTGGTTGGAGCTTTTGAAATCTTAGTAGTACTTGTTTATTGTTCTGTACTGTTATACCTTGTATGGTCTCCTTTCTGTTTGTAATCTGTACGGCGCTGCGGAAATCTTGTGGCGCCTTAGAAATAAAGAATAATGATAATAATCTTCCTGTGGTTGTGTGATGACATCTATGGTACTTCTGTGTCATTACCCGCTGCCTTGACAAAAGTTTAATTGTCTTATATTTGTGATAAGATGAACATGTGGGAGGTAGAGCAGAGAGCTGAGTCAAAGCACAGCCATCACTAACTGCTGTCCGCACGCCAAAGATTTTGGATAAAATAGATAGCAATCATCCTTCAGCCCTAGATACGTTAACGGAAGATTTCAGAACTAGTAGAATTGTTGCTCCTCAGAGTAGGATGGCCTGGGACTTATTGCTAACCAGCAACGGAGATGTGGGTTGCTTCACTAGGTCAGGAATGCTGCACTTTCATATATGATATTTCTGCAGAAACTTAACAAAAGGTTAATAACCTAAAAAAGAATCTGAACACTTAATAGTTTCAGATTCAGATAACTGGGGGTTATTCGCAATTTGACATACCAGCACTTCACTTTTCAACACACTTCATGAGCATCCAGGGCCAGTGGTTACAGAGGAAAGCAAGTAGGGGGAGCGCCATTCTGGAGATGCGCTTCACTCTGCCTTCCTTTTCCCCTTCTCCATGAGAGCTGCATCCGGCAGCAGCTGCCTACTCCTCTCTGGTCCATTCTCATTGACAATGTCAGGAGTGACGTCATCACGTCCTGACACTGACAATGAGGAGCAACGCATAGAGGAGCCAGAAGACAGAAGACAGAAAGAAGAAAAAGAGAAGACAGAAAGTCATAGAAAGGTAAGTAGAAATGCTGGGAATTTTCCTGGCTTGCCAACCTTTCAGTATATTTTTCCAGGAGATAATTTCAGAAATTTCAGAGGCTCTTTATTAAAATGTTTAGGTGGACTAATCACCTCAGTATCAGCTGTTATCTGTACATGCGAACTTGTTGTTGTGAATACGTACCTTGGCGAAAATAATGTACATGTACTAACTGTACATATATTGTACACAAATTGTACAAAATCAAAACACTTAATTTTTTGAAGCAATTTTTGAAGCAATTCACTGCAAAGAAATGTTGCAAATGTTTCTGTTGAACACTTGATTAATAATTCATAGTAATTTCATACTGTGCCATCTCTGTCTGTTTGATTTACCAACTGAGTACTATTGTTATGTTGAATTTCTTGTTTTTCAACTTCAAAGCTCATAATATTGTCCAAAGGATTGTGTGGATTAATCTCTGCTGTACAGCATGTTTTTTTAATGTTTAAACACTGATTTTGTTGGAGGTACCAATAAATGTAAGCTTAATTTTATCAATAATTTACATCTTTATTCCTGTGAGTGTTGTGTAGGTAGGGCCCCAGTCCATTGATTTGCCCGGGTGCCTATAATGCTGTCAAGATGGCCCTGGGGACAGCAGGGGAAACAGGGTGATGAAGAATGGCACAATGTAATGAGGGGCACCGGGTGATGAAGGAGGACACAGGGTTGTGCAGGAGGGCACAGTGTGATGGAGGGGCTTATTGTGAATGACTGGCACAGAGTGATGAAGGAGGGCTCAGGGTGATGAAGGGGGTACAATGTGAAAAATGAGGGAACAGAGTGATGGAGGGGCACAGAGTGATGTAGGGGGCAGAGTATGATGAATGAGGGCACAGTGTGATGGATGGGTGTCACGGTTACATACAGGAGTACAGCTAGGAGCCACGAATATGGTGAAAACACTCTGTTTATTTGTAGAAAAGTATAAATAGCAGGTAATCAAGAGTAGTAGTAAATACCAGGTGCAAGCTGATGCAGGAAGTAATATGAATGTTCAGAAACCAGCAGGTACACAGCTAATGCAGGTAAGCAGGAGGTATGAACAGATTCCAAGCAGCATGTAACCAGAGGAGCAAGGCAGGAGGAAGAATCCACAGGGTGCAACAACAGGATATGACATCAATAACCAGCAATGTGTGCTGGGAGTGACAGGTATAAATAAGGAAAATGAGACCACACCCAGGTGCATGGGATAATTAGTGAACAGAAAGGTTAACCCCTAAAGCACAAGAAATGCACAATAGCAGCACCTCTGGACATCAGAGGTACTGCTGCAAACACATAAAAAGAACAAATACAAATAATAAAGTCCAAAAGGTAGGAGCTGCCAGGCGGATCGTGACAGTACCCCCTCCCTTAAGGGCGGATTCCAGACGCCCAAATTACCACCAATGTCTGAATTCATCAGAATCATAGTCCACAATAGGGGCCCTGGCAGAACAGTCCTTGTCCATGGGCGGAAAGGCACAGGGGACCGTGCCAGCTGCCAGTTCAATCACTGCAGAACCACCTCTCTTCTTACGTCCTCCTCTCTTACGGAACATCCTTGGAGTTGGGATGTGCGCCAACTGGGAGGAGCACAAAGATATCACTTGGCCAGGTGAGATGGGTGGTACTGCTGATAATGTAGAGGCCCCGCAAGATGGCATAGCGGGAGGTGTTAGTGAAAACTTGTTGATCACAGCCTCAACAAATAGTTGTAAGTCAGACAGGATGGGGTGATCAGACTCAATCAAAGGGTATGCCCATTCCATAGCCTCTCCTCTAAAATTTGTAAACAAAAACAAAACTTGCCTCCTTGGGTCACTGACAAGGCTAGCTATTGAGGGGAAATAAGAAGCACAAAACCTTAGTAGAGCACTAAATTCAGAAAGGTGTCCCTCAAAGGTAGGTAACAGCTCAGACTTGGCACGCTCGGCAACGGATGGTTCAGACTTGGCAGCAGGCCCGGACTGGGCGACAGACTTGGCGGCAGGCCCGGACTGGACGACAGACTTGGCGGCAGGCCGGACTGGGCGACAGACTTGGCGGCAGGCTTGACAGGAGACCCAGACTGGGTAGAAGGCTTGGCAGCAGGCCCGGACTGGGCAGAAGGCTTGGCAGCAGGCCCGGACTGGGCAGAAGGCTGGGCAGCAGGCCCGGACTGGGCGGCAGGCTTGGCAGCAGGCCCGGACTGGGCACCAGCCTTGGCAGCAGGCCCGGACTGGGCAGCAGGCTTGGCAGGGACAGCACTGTGAGAAGCTTCGGGGCAGACATCTCTGTGAGAAGCTTGGGGCAGACAGCACTGTGAGCAGCTTCAGGGCAGACAGCACTGTGAGAAGCCTCGGGGCAGACAGCACTGTGAGAAGCCTCGGGGCAGACAACACTGTGAGAAACCTCAGGGCAGACAGCACTGTGAGAAGCCTCGGGGCAGACAGCGCTGTGAGAAGCCTCAGAGCAGACAGCCCTGTGAGAAGCCTCAGAGCAGACAGCACCAAGTGGCAACTCGGGCTGAACTGCACCGAGTGGCAACTCGGGCTGAACTGCACCGAGTGGCAACTCGGGCTGAACCGCATGGACAGGCAACTCGGGCTGAACCGCATGGACAGGCAACTCGGGCTGAACCGCATGGACAGGCAACTCGGGCTGAACTGCATGGACAGGCAACTCGGGCTGAACCACATGGACAGGCAACTTGGGCTGAGCCGCATGGACAGGCAACTCAGGCTGAACCGCATGGACAGGCAACTCGAGCTGAACCGCATGGACAGGCAACTCTTCTGGAGCAGACTGGAGGGACAGGACCCCCTCTGGAGCAGACTGTAAGGGCAGCGCCCCCTCTGGAGAAGACTGTAAGGACAGCGCCCCCTCTGGAGAAGACTGTAAGGGCAGCGCCCCCTCTGGAGAAGACTGTAAGGGCAGCG
Source organism: Mixophyes fleayi (assembly GCF_038048845.1). Classification (NCBI taxonomy): domain Eukaryota; kingdom Metazoa; phylum Chordata; class Amphibia; order Anura; family Limnodynastidae; genus Mixophyes; species Mixophyes fleayi. The sequence goes on along the minus strand of NC_134403.1, from coordinate 31,144,048 downwards.
CCCCCTCTGGAGCAGACTTTAAGGCCAGCGCCCCCTCTGGAGCAGACTTTAAGGCCAGCGCCCCCTCTGGAGCAGGCTGTAGCTCAGGAACAGAGACAGCGGCTGGAGACTCAGAACCGGACACAGTGGCATTAGACTCAGGACCGGACACCGTGGCAGGAGACTCAGAACCGGACACAGTGGCAGGAGACTCAGGACCGGACACAGTGGCAGGAGACTCAGGACCGGACACAGTGGCAGGAGACTCAGGACCGGACACAGTGGCAGGAGACTCAGGACCGGACACAGTGGCAGGAGACTCAGGACCGGACACAGTGGCAGGAGACTCAGGACCGGACACAGTGGCAGGAGACTCAGGACCGGACACAGTGGCAGGAGACTCAGGACTGGACACAGTGGCAGGAAACTCAGGACCGGACACAGTGGCAGGAGACTCTGAGCAAGAGGCAGATGATGGCACCTTGGAGCAAGAGGCAGATGATAGCACCTCGGCACAGAAGACAGAGGCTGGCACCTCGCAACAGGAGACAGAGGCTGGCACCTCGCAACAGGAGACAGAGGCTGGCACCTCGCAACAGGAGACAGAGGCTGGGACCTCGCAACAGGAGACAAAGGGAGTTGGCGCCTCAGGACAGGCGGCTGGAGCTGGCGCATCAGGACAGGCGGCTGGAGCTGGCGCCTCAGGACAGGCAGCTGGAGCTGGCAGATTGGGTCTCTTCCCAGAGAACAGGAATGGTGGAGCATAAACAGATTTGGAATGCAGAGAGGAAACAACAGGAGATGGTTCAGTAAGCTGACGTGGTCTACGGATAGGACAGTCCTGCAAGAAATGTGCGTTGCTGGCACAGTAGAGACACAACTTGTTTGTTATTCTGCGTTGTCGCTCCTCTTCGGTCAGATGGGGGCGTGGACCACCTGTGAACTGGGAAATAGTTACCCCATAGTTCTTAGAAAACAGCAAATTTGTAGAAGCACTTTTAAGAGGTGATATTTGCACAGGTTCATCAGCAGAGAAGGTGGATTGAGACAGATCAGCAGCTTCTGAATTAGGAGAGACAGAATCTGACAGTCTCCTGAGTGGGTCCATAAGCAAAGTGGAAAATTTAGCCAGCTGGGAGCGTAACAGGATTATGTCCATTTGTAAAGCCTGTAGCTGTGGCAATTCAAAAGCTGGTATAGCAGACATGTTCCAAAAGTAAACGAAAAAGGAATTGCAGAACAAAAAGGTGCCAGAATGAAAAACTTTCACCTGACTCCTAAGCTGTTTTTTGGGCTGGTTATACTGTCACTGTTACATACAGGAGTACAGCTAGGAGCCACGAATATGGTGAAAACACTCTGTTTATTTGCAGAAAAGTATAAATAGCAGGTAATCAAGAGTAGTAGTAAATACCAGGTGCAAGCTGATGCAGGAAGTAATATGAATGTTCAGAAACCGGCAGGTACACAGCTAATGAAGGGAAGCAGGAGGTATGAACAGATTCCAAGCAGCATGTAACCAGAGGAGCAAGGCAGGAGGAAGAATCCACAGGGTGCAACAACAGGATATGACATCAATAACCAGCAATGTGTGCTGGGAGTGACAGGTATAAATAAGAAAAATGAGACCACACCCAGGTGCATGGGATAATTAGTGAACAGAAAGGTTAACCCCTAAAGCACAAGAAATGCACAATAGCAGCACCTCTGGACATCAGAGGTACTGCTGCAAACACATAAAAAGAACAAATACAAATAATAAAGTCCAAAAGGTAGGAGCTGCCAGGCGGATCGTGACAATGGGACACAGTGTGATAATGAGGGCACAGTGCGATAAGTGAGAGGCACAGTGCGATGAATGAGGCACAGAGTGATGGAGGGGGAAGAGTGTGATAAGTGAAGGGGCACAGTGTGATAATGAGGGCACAGTGTGATATGGAGGGGTTATGAAGGGGAAAAAGTGTGACTTCACTAGTGAGAGGGAATAATAGGAGCAGGAACAGGAATAGAAAGAGAGGATCAATGAGAAATGGAGGAGTGAGAGAATCAGGGTGTGAGGCACAGGGTAGAGTGGGTAGAGAGGGATAGAGGGGGATACCTGCAATGAAGATATGGGCACATAAGAACAGAGAAAAGAAGCAGATATGGGAAAGATAAAGGGTAACATGGAAGATATAAGGGAGATATTTTTGAAGGTTTTCTTATAATATTAGGGAGATCAGTACACAAAGGAGTCACGAGGGAGAGGTGGAGGGACTCAGAGGAAAGGTAATTGGACACTGGAGAGGTGGGGGACACATGCATCACTAAGATTTTTTTCAGGTCTATACTAGTCTCTATTGTTCTATGACAGCATGCATGTGCTTTATTTATATTGCTTTTATTGTTGTTTTTACATGTGCGAACATTTATGTATTATGCTTTCAATGTCTTTGTGATTATCCTGTTATGTGATGGTTATAATATAATCATTTTTATGACTAGTAATAAATTGTGCATTTTGTAGAAAACAACTATTCCTATTTTTTCCTGGCCTGGTGATCAGTTTTATTGATCATTTGCAAGGCTTACTTTCTATTGGATTAACCTATTTGTTGTCAGCGTCTTTTGTATATGACTTTTGGCATATACTCAAGTGTAACCTCTCTGTCACGGAGGTTCAGACTCTGCTATAGCAGCCCTAGTGGCCAAGGATTCTTCTTGGGAAGACATGGTCATGTTAGACGAGTCTTTTGGAAGTCACAACTTTGCAGGATTTGAGAATAATGAGGATGAGGGTCGTGTTGTTGTTAGTGAAGACAGGTATTTACCAAAGCTGCCATTATCTGATGCTAAACTTCCTGCTACTCTTTTCCTGCTTGTAGAAAAAGGAACTTGCTGCAAAAGACATAACAGGAAAGAGGTGCTTCAATAGCTCATATCTCTGCTTACTCTGACCTGACAAAGGCTACGGATGCCTTGACAAATGTTGTCTGTTTTTAGGTATGTGGTATTCTATATCTCTATACATCACAGCGAAGTAGTAACTTAAGGTAGTGTATATTTAAGAATACATCAGCACAGGACGGATTATGCGACCAGGAAGATGGAATAGATAGGGGAAAATAAACAACAGCGTGGAGAGATTCTGATTCTGAGTAACTACAAGTTAATTGCAAGTACTACTACTAAGAAATAAATATGTGTAATCAACATACCTGTTGATTTCTTATTGTCATTGTAGCTAGAGCCTGGATATAACTCGGTAGATACATTTGCAGATACACGAGAGGTGGCTGTGTTTGTCTTTCAGCCGGACACGATAATGCGCTTATTCCTTCAACACAATCAACATCATCCTCATCAACTTGTTTAAGCTCAACACATGCATCGTGATTGTGATCATTATTACCATCACCTCACCAATATCCCCCTCAAGCTCAAGCATAGAAGGAAGTTCCAAAGTAGCATTCTCAATTTATAAATCACTAAGCATCCACACATTTCCGACTGGTTGAGAAATTAAGGTAGAAGTATCAGCTGCGTTACAGTCAGAAGTACAATTAAAGAACCCCCTTAGACTCTCGTCAACTGGTTCTTCAGCCTCAGGGTTCCTCTACTGTTTCTTTAATTGTTTGTTTTGGAGGTGACAGATTTAGAGCTAAAAGGTGATGCCGAAGATGCATGACCCTGGTGGGCACTCACATTGGTCCTGGGTGTTCTATTACAAATAGTAGCAGGACCAGCACTAGTAACAAGCAGCTATAGTGTGATTATTTCCTTGCTAATGCAGATGGTGTATGGGATGCCAGCTATATTCTTTTATATTCTTAAATTCCCAATTATTGCTTGAAACAATGTTGTGTTGGGAGAGATCATGAGCACGGAGGTTCTTGTCTGAGACTTTCTTAGATTACCCTTTGTACTGGCAGAAGTACTACCATCAGTATTAGTCATACTTGCCAACCCTCCCTGAATGTCAGGGAGGCTCCCTGAAATAGGGGTGATCTCCCTCACTCCCTGAAGAGTCTGGCATTCTCCCTGATACTGAGCCAGTACAAGACGTGGTTGGCTTCGCCATCTGTGGCATGATAACACAGTTCAGAAATTGTGTCCTATGTCCATGTATTGATGCCTATGGAGGTGGCCATTTTCATGGAGACCAAGATTTAATCAAAAACTGACAGGTAAGACAACATGACTTCAGTAATGGAGACAGAAATGTAAAAGACACTTCAGTCTCTAGAGATTCATTAGCTGCTTTTCTTTAACACATAGTTTCCTACTCTCGCGAAATGTCTGGGAGACTCCTGCATTTCTGGGAGACCTCCCAAGAGAGCAGGGCAATGTCCCGGATCCTGCCCCCGCCATAGATAAGGGGTGGCGGGGCTTAATGACACAAATATCCCGTCATCTTAGCCCCTCCCTCCCCCCCCTCCCCCCCTGCTGTAATTGGCCAAAATTGGGACAATCGTTTAGGAGGAGGGGGGAGCAAAATGATGCGATTCTTCAAGCCCAGCACGCCCACCTCCCCCGGGATCTCACTGAAGCCAACGAGGAAAAGTTGGCAAGTATGGTATTAATACTGGTATGCTCCTGTTCCATAGGCTGATCCATGACAGTAGCTGCAAAGCCATGCACTGCAGTGCTTCTGCAAATACCAATCACAGCAGGCTTACAATGAGGTAGGGAAAGAAGGACTACAAAATAGTTACCTTGCTAAATTGTTACCTTGCAAATTTTAAGTGTGGAAATCTTAACAGTGACAAATGGGCAAGTGTGATTGGATATATTGGTGAAATTTCTGGAACCCTGGGTTTACACAATAAGGTGTTGGCGTGTATAGGAAAGGGTGCCTAGCTGGGACAGTGGAATTTTTTAAACACTTGGATTGAAGAGATCATTACAACACCCAGCTGTTTGCCTTTCCAGTAGCTCTAGGACCTATACATATACAGAACACTCATACACAATTTATTACATTTAGAAAAATGTACCTAATGTCTCAGCAGAAATTGCTTTTTTGAAAAACTTGGGATAAAGAAGAGTAAGAACATAGAAGACCAAGCTGTTTGCTTATATGTTAATGCAGTCACCATGCACCAAATGCAAATTTTTAAATTGAGGATATTTGTAAAAAAAACATGGCAAAAGTGACACGCTGGAATAATTTTAAGAATTGGGATAAAACTTGATGTGCACTCAAGTTATACATTTTTTAATACAATTTATTTCAGTTATTTGATTGCATGACTAATATAATTCTAACTGTTGAATTTGCCTATATAATACTATGCTGATAATTATTATTTAACAATATCACCAAAAGTAATATTGTATGGGATGCAAGGCAATTGCTTCACATGTAGTATAATTGTCCACTCCCTAAATGATTGATTTAGTTATACATGCAAATAATTGTGATATTAATATTTATTCTGGTATTATTCTCATTAAGCAATGTATTCCAGATATTAAATATTTGTATGCATTTCTGTTGCAGCTACCGCGATTTGCTAGATGAATTGGGTATGCAATGTCGACAATGAACATGTCTACATTCAGAATGTCGACCTATTAACTTTTTTCGACATTATAAAATGTCGACCTTATTGTGCCAACGTTCTGAATGGCGACATGTTCATTGTCAACATTCCAACTATATCCCTTCTAAACCTATAGTGCTGCCCAATTGCTTTATAAAATATGCATTGTTTAAAAGTAAAAAAAATTTGCAAAACAATTGCTTTATGTGTAGTATAAAATACACACTATATACTATATTGTTTGTCCAGTCCCTAAATAATAGTTGCTTGAAAAATGTTCAGTGGAATTTCACTGGTTTGTGGTACAATCGCCGTTTGACCCCCAACTAAAACTTGTGATTCAAAATGTGCGGGTCGTGTTTTTACCTATATTTTAAACATTACTGTGTTAGAAGTTCACCAATAAAAACCATTGACATGCATCAATTTCAACTTGAATTGGCTCAATCACGTCAAGAGTCCATCTTTTACCATTTCGGTTGGACCCCTTCCTCCATGGCCCAACACTACTTTGCTGGCTGCTACTTGCTCATTGCCCCCGCTAGTAGCGTGTTGTCAATAGACAGACTGCTTACATGAAAAAGACAGCAGGAGCGAGAAGACTGCAGCAGACTTATTGGACTCTCCTTACTCCTGACAGGTTTTAGATAGGCACCAACAACAGGCTGCCAGGTGGGGCGAGCACATGCTAGCAAGATACAGTCAGCCTCGGACTGGCCTGCCGGGCTATCCACCAGTAGGCCCAGCGGGGTTGAAGCTCCGCCCCCTCCGCTGTTGGGGCAGAGCTTACGCGGAACACCGGAGTTCAGATGCCCACTACACGTCATTGTTCATTGGTCTCATCACTATCGACGAGGATCTCTAGTCAAGCGCCTAGCAACACTAGCGTGCATTCCAGCTGACACGCAGGCTAACACAGATCCAGATCCATTTCCGGGACTGCCGCGCGGCTGAACAACAGCAAGTATTTCTTAACGCTGCTGTATTAAGTGGAATTTTCTCCTATTAGTGTTTGGTACATTCCGGATGGACACCGCTTTCTTTATCAGGTCTTAACGGCCACTGGAACTATATGTCAGATATAGACAGCAACGCTGCATAACCACCCCTCTAATTGAAGTGAATTAGTGAATATTGTGTGTTTATTGTGTTATTTATTGTCTATTAGTATGTGCTTCCATATGACAGGGGTAGTGGTCTATATGGTGTAGCTTTTTACTGAAATATTTTGAATTGTGGTGTTTTTATTGTTCAATTCATTTGCTTGTTATAGCTGATGGTTTCAATTGTATTTTATTAACAATAAATTATACAATCAATTTTATCTGGTCACCCATATATATTCACTTTGAATAATACGTATTATACTGGTTCAGTATACAGTTAAAAACCAAGAAGTCAATGAGCGCCCAACAATATTAAATTTTTGGAACTTATAATGAAACTTGTTAATGTCCTTCAAAATAATACTGCAGCATAAAAGAAAAAAAATACGAAAAATGTAGGGAATGGAAGATTTTTTGGATCACAAGTAAAAATAAAGACTTATTTACCAACTATATATATATATTTACCAGGTGTCCTTGTTCTTAACGTTGTAAGTTGTCCTCCATGGGCTGACCAAACCCCCTTGACTGGCCACACCCACTCTTACAGTTGGCCACACCCTGATGTAGTGGGCCGCTATCACTGCATTCCCCCGGTGGGCCCTTCATGCCCCAGTCCGACACTGGATACAGTGAGATGCATCCAGGATGGGGGAGGGGGAATGCAGAACCATGTGAGTGTACTGCCTCTGGGAAAGGATTGAGTTTAGTTTTGGAGTCAGGGTAAGCTTAACTTTGAGTTTTGTGTTACTGTTCCTCTTCGACTATAGCCAGGATGGGAGATATTGGTTGTAGCCGAAATTTGAGTGCCAGTGTGAGTTCCCAGAGGAAGGGGCCACAACCCATTGATAGTGAGGGGAGAGCTTGAGATTATTCAGTGTTAGCAGTAACGTACGCTCCGAGAGACTCCCAATAGGTGCATGCAATCTGAGTCTGTCCACCTTAGAGCCCTAAGTATGGCAGAGAGAGCAGAAAGTGAGATCCCTGTGCTGTGTGACAGCTAAGAAAAGATAACAAGGCCCGTTGGTGCAGAGGTGAGGAACCATGAGACAGTCCCGAGAGCGAGAATGTCAGCTCTTGTGACCATTTATGTGATGCACTGCCATTTGTCAATGAAACCAAGGACTTTGCTGGAAACTAGAATAGAAGATGCAATAAAGTTGTTATGTTTATTTCCACTAAGAGAGATGGTCTGGGACCCATTGCTTTACTACTGAGTGATTGTACTGTGCTATAATGCATTACAAACATTTATCTAGTTATTTAACCTGCATTTATTCCTTTACATATCACCCCGAACCCCCCCCCCCCCCACGACCTGAAAAAGAGGGACCAGAGCTAGTACCCAGTCTGCTGATCCAGAGAGGCTGCAGAAGTAGATGCCAGAGAGAATGCACCTACAAGACCAACCAGTGATTATGCGGCTACATTAATTTTCCCTTTTTAATATAATTTATTGTTGTTACAAAATTAAATTTTTATTTTTTTAAAAAACAAAACAAAAACATTTTTAGCAGATTAAAGGGTAACCATTCAAACAATATTGCATAATTGCAAAAATTATGACAGGTACTACAACTTATTAAAACAACTCTTGGTACTTCAAAAGACTTCTGCCTGAAAATGCATGTTGAAAACTGAGGAAACACACTGTTGCTGTCATTTGACATATGTGCTATGAATAGTTGACCATTCTTAGCAACATTTATAACCATACAAACAATCAGTGCAGACAACAGTTTGTTTCCACGGATACAAATATTGCTGAGTAAGGTTAGTTATTCAGGGCCATTGCTTCCGATAACAACAGTGTCTTTCTCATTTTTCATCAGGTGATTTCATGTCCTATTTCATGTATCAGGAGTTATTCCCTAAATTCTAGTACCCTGCATAGTTATTTTAATTAGCGACCATCATTTTGAAACAAACTCCCTGGGATTTATTTCGCAAGTTGATTTGAGATCACTGAAACTGCTAAGATCCAACAAATGAGTCGTACAGATCTGTTCTCCTGATTTATAAGTGTTATGGTAAAATATCTCAAATTACTGATACATTTGTATTTGGCTTTTTGTTGTCATGGACCATATGCTATGTTCTAATAAATATTTTTTACTCAAACATCATTCTGCAAATTCAGTGATTGTACTGGTTAGAAGTTTGTGACCATACAGTAATAAAACAAACTTAGTGTAGATTTAAGCAGTTTTCACCATTTCTTTTTACATTTCAAATAAACAAATTCAGTAGCTTAGAAAATATGAAACATTTCAGAGGTTCGGTCAAAACTTTGTGTACTGCTAGTGAAACTCTCCCTCGGGTTACTAAATAATTACAGATCTGACCTTGTCCTCTTACATGGATTATGAGGAATATGCATTATTTTCTCTCCACAAGGTTGCACAGAATCTCTTATTATATGTATCCAGCTGTTTGATGCAAAAGATTATAAGGTCGCCGTGCACTTTAAAGGGTTTCCCAGTATATGTTGTGTCATTACTTCTCCCTTAAGTAACTTATTTTACTGGGTAGCACTGGTTAGCATTGCGTCACTGTAGTTCCTTGGCTTTCATCATCATCATCATCATCATCATTTATTTATATAGCGCCACTGATTCCGCAGAGCTGTACAGAGAACTCATTCACATCAGTCCCTGCCCCATTGGAGCTTACAGTCTAAATTCCCTAATATAGACATACACTCACACAGACAGAGAGGGAGACACTAGGGTCAATTTTTAATAGCAGCCAATTAACCTACCAGTATGTTTTTGATGTTTGGGAGGAAACCGGAGCACCCAGAGAAAACCCGCCCAAACACAGGGAGAACATACAAACTCCACACAGATAAGGCCATGGTTGGGAATCAAACTCATGACCCCAGTGCTGTGAGGTAGAAGTGCTAACCACTAGGCCACTGTGCTGCCCATGGCTTTGGGCTCAGTTGTATTTGCAAGCAGTATGTATGTATTTGTTTTCCTCCTGAAGCTTCAGCTTCCTCACACAGTCCAAATACATATCGTTATGTAACTGGCGTCTGACTAAGCCTGCCCTGGTATGTTTGTGTGTTTGCATGTCAGCAGTAGATATGTGGTACCCCAAAGCCCTGTTGAACAGCACAGAGGAAGTGCATAAGCGCTTTTAAAATGCAGGGCTACAAGGGGTTAATTGTGCTCCTGAAAACTTGTGCCCAGGAGTGATTGACAGGAGGAGGATGAAGGCACTGATTGGCTGGGGGAGTAACAGGAAGAGGATGTGCAGGAAGGAGGAGAGAGAGAGAGCAGCATGGTAGAAGGAACAAGGGGGAGGACGTGCAGCCGAGCAGAGAGAAGATAAGCTGCTGCCAGAACTGTGACATTGCCATCAAAGCGGACGGAGAACAGCTGGGGACACGCAGCGGTGCGCCAAAGACAGTCTCCACTAACTGCAGAACCGTCTCAAGGTAAAACCCTAGCCTGCAGTGTACTGCACACACCCCAGTGTCAGAGGGAAGAGTGATGAGAGAATCTATCCAAAACTGACATTGCATTCTTGTACAAGGAAGGATTGTGAGAGCTTTTCCCCCAGATCATACCTATACACAGGCTGCAGGGAACAATTAAGACGGTCGTTTCAGCTATATCCTGTGTGTGTGCGGATATCTGGACATTATACTCTGTTGCAGAGCACATGTGCTGATAGAGATTCATTGACTGTTGAGAGAACAGTGCCATCTTGTGGCTGAAATGAGCCCTGCTTTCTACTATAATACTTAACCCTTGATGGAAACCTCTGCAGGACATTGGAACACTACCCAAATTCCTGTGCACAGGTCAGCCCAGGACTGAGTGGAAAATATGGTAACGTTACTGGGGATAATATTGGTGCACCAAATGTTTTAGATGATGTTAATGTTATGTGATTTACCTAAGAATTGATTTATTAATATTGAAGGTGTGACATTCAGTGTTAGTGGTATCACTGCAATTCAAGTTAACTCAGCAGTAGATGCTAAAAGTGGGGTGCCTGACCCATAGGGAATAGCACGGTACCCCAAACACCTGAATAAGAAGTAGCCCTCTAGTGGGCGCGGTAGTGACCATAAGAGTCTTGATGGGTTATTATTGATGGTTTTTGCATCATCACCAGTCAGATATTGTTAACGTGAAAGTAGTAACTGTGATTACCAGTGTGCCTTATTAGACAATGTGCATTGAAGATGTTATCGTTATTCTGCCTCATACTCACCAGGTGTATGTCATATGTTAAATGCTATTGTGCTCTATGCTGATCAGACGCATTATTTTGTCATTACTATTGAGCTGAAGGGGTCAGTGGCGCGGTGTCTTACCGAAACTATCCTTACCGCATTCTCAATAAACCCAAGTTGTTTGACCAATCCTTGTCCCTTTCATTGAAGTATTTATCTCCTGACCATCGGATATCCGAACAAAAAAGAACCTGACTCGTGTCTGGAGGACAAGGTAAGGGAAGGATTCCCATCAGTACTCGACCACCACAGATACACCTTACATTGTACTGCCAGAGTGATCAGCTGTAGAGGGCTGCACTGGACCCCGGTTACAAGGTCATTATGGCTACTGTCTTGTAGTAAGATAAGTTTCTCTGGGATGGAGTTTTGAGTCACTGAGAGTTTGAAACTGACGGCATCAGAAGCGGTGTCACAGTAACAAATAAAAGAATCTCTGTTACCTTACTGCGGTAGACGGATTCCAATGTTGAAAAGAGAGGAGTTCCTGATGAAGCTGGCTGGGAAGTGATCCAAGCAGCTGCTGAGACAGTAGTTCCAGTAGAGTTTCTAATATAGCAGCAGGTCAGTCAGGAGACATCCATTAGCGAGTCCAATTGTCTAGAGCTAGGTCAGTACACAGTATAGCCAGGGCTGGATTGAGGGAATGGAGTACTGTGAGGGCCCCCCCCATGTGGCCCTACCCCCGTGAGCCCCCCAATGTGACCCCCCCCCTGCTTCCGCTGGGATCTTGTGAAAGTCTTACTCTCACAAGATCTCCTCAGTAAGGAGATTACTGGGTGCCGCAGAAGCACTACAGTGACAGCAGGCAGCTAACAGTATAACATTTGCTGTTGGCTGAACAGAAGATGGATATCAATACAATTACCTAGTAATGCCTGCATGACAGAGGGACTCTTTAATAGTATCTGTAGGGATTTCTTGATGACCTTAACAGGAAACTTTCAAAATGAATGAAAATTAATGGAAAGTTCTGCAAACCTCTGTCTGCCTGGTGACGCAGGAAGCCGGAAGCGACTTCCGACGGAGGAGAGCCTGTGCAAGGCAGATGAAGGCTGAAAATTTGAAGCAGTGGTCAAGCCGTAGGAAGAAGCTCGCCCTAACAGGTAAGGAACAGCATGTCCATATCGGGGGCGGACATGCCGCTAATGTAGTCCCCATGACAGGTGGGGGTTTTTCCATCTGAAACATTGCTGGCAGTAATAGAGCTCAATCACTCCTGTATTGACACAATACAGGACAAAAATAATTGCGCTCAATGGTGGAAACACTGACCAGTGATTAGTATAGAAACATGTATTTTGAGTCATTCTGTGTTACATAGGTCAATATCATATTAGTGTAATGTCCCTAAGTCAATGAACTGGACCCTTTTACAGGAATGACTTTTATTATGGGGGTAATGGAACAGAATCGGGGAAGAATTGGTGGGACAGGACGCAAGAGATTTTCAAGATGCAGTTATTATAATTAAGCAACAAATGAATCAATTGGACCAACTATACATTAGCTGTAAAAATAAACTAGATAATATATGATAAAACAGTACAGGTCATTGTGTCTTAATTCTCTAACTATTTAATTCAAATAATAATTAGGAAAATCACTGTTGTTTCATTTTCTTTAACTTGTAAGTTATAAATGACTTTGGACAATTATAAAAAATCATTTATAATCATTGTTATGTACATTAGAGTCCAACTTGTCCTTAAACTGATGCTCCATGAGCTCTAGCTGAAGCTTATGGCCACTTAAATGTTAACTCTAATTTAGTCTTTTATTAGCAAAGTGTGCTTGTTTTATATCCTTTACGCTCAGTAGCAGTTTGAGTAGTTTACTCTTTTGGTCACTTGAGCTATCTCTTTAGACATCAATATATTGAAACATCCCATGGACTTGGGTCACAGGAAAGTGAGCCAATAATATTTGATCTTTGTGCAGTTCCCCAAACATCACTGGGCTTACTCTTCCAGGGCCCATCCACTGAAGCTGGGCCCAAGTCACCTGGACCACTCCCCCTTCCGGGATCCCATGTACATCACAGATCCTCTCAACCCGCTGCAGAAAAATACTGATACGAGTTGTTGCTTCTTTGAAGGGGAAACTATATCTCAGCCTCACGAGTAGCACCTCTGAGGAGTGTACACTAGCAACAGGTGAATGAAGTGTGAACCACACAGGGACCTAAAGAAAGACTTCCTGTCACGGTTCTAATGCCAGAACGGTTTAATGGACAGAATCCTGCCGTAAAATACAACACCCAAGTAAGGCGCGGAGTCAAACGAGGAGACGGTATTCACCAGGGACCAGTCACAAGGCGGTTTGGGCTTAGCAGCGTCTTCCTCACAGGTCGCGGCCCTTACTAGGAGTAACTAGGCAGAAATTCTTAGAGAAACAAGCCAGAAGGGTCAGCAATGACAAACAATTGTAGAGTGTCAGCTCTGCAGACGACTGGTTACCACTGGAATGGCGGCAGAAACACTTAGGAGGTGTTTGTTCAGTAGTCAGCAGATTTCCACAGGAACAGAGGAGAAGCGCTGTTGTAGAGTGTCAGCTCTGCAGACAAATAGGAATAAGGGAGCCACGTCTAGTATGAAGATAGTAACACAAAGAAGAGGCAATGAGGATACAGAGGAGGCGCCTTTTAAACTTTGGAGCCAAAATTCCAGCCAATGGGAGAGAGGCAGAGGAAGAGCGAAGATGGCGGCGCCCAGCCAGGAGCGAGCGGTCGGCAGGAGCAGGTAAGCGTTCCGGGTATCGGGTGTATGGCCCGTTTGCCCCTGCGTGTGACACTTCCATAACACAGGCAGGTTCTCTCTTGCATACATGATGTCTCAGGGCTGCTAGGTGCTCACTGAGGAGGATGGTGGATCTATTTCAGAATTCTGAATGAGGAGATCCCCTCCCCTGAATGCTGGAACTAGGACCCTGCACCTGTATTATCATCTCCTTGGTGTCTGTCCGCTGGAAGCCAATATCTTTCAGTTGACATGAAGCCTGGTGCTAATTATTTTTTTGACCACTGTTATATGTCCTCCTGACAAGGTCAGGGATAAAACTGTGGCCATTGTGTTGCTGCTAACTGGAGCCACAGTGCACAGATTAGGTGAGCTCACTTAAGTTGCTCTACTAAAGCTCAACTGAATCTTGGGTTGAGTGATCTGATCCCTCTGCTGCCACTAACTGTGAAGAAACCCATGGGATAGGCTCATCATGGTGACTACTGAGGCTTATCGGCCCAGTGAGTCCCTTACATGGTGTAGAAGGGTCCCTGGGTTCATCAGCGTGGATAAGAAACCACACTCAGACCGGCCACAGTGCAAAATAAGACAATAGTTTTAAACAAATGGTTTTCACCACTTTACATCAGGTGCTAAGAAAATCAGGTTAACCACACTAGCCTCAGAAGATGCATGAAGACAGACACGTAAGGTAGGAGTGGTTCTACCAGTGATTCTGGTATTCTTGTCGAATTTCCCACAAAGATGCACAGATTGGCCTTGATGAGGTTAATGACAAGAAAAATAGTCATGTTGATGAGTCACACAAGTTCAGCAGAATAAGCTGACTTATATACTAAACACATTTGGCACGATTTACCTTCAGATCTGTGCTCTTCATCTGTCAAAACCATTATCTAAAAAGATGGTGACTCTGCACACTGCACAGAGATCTATGGACACTGCCGGTCCTGAGTGCACACACACTGCAGGATTTGAACGACATCGTTCCATCGTTGAGGGAGATTTTTAGTCCAGTTTACAAATCAAATCAAACAATACGATGAGCTTTGGAATGATAATCGTTCATCTTTGCAGTGTACACACTAATGCGATACCAGGCCGAACGGTCGTTTATCGTTTGATTGTTCCGATAACCGGCTGAAAACCCTGCAGTGTGTACCCAGCCTAAGCGCTCTTACCTGAGAAAAACATGCTTAAAAATTTGCAGCAATAAGCAGAATGGATAATTTTGCAAATCTAATTAGAAATGTTTTAACAATATATATTTCTTTGTACACCGTTTATGGTAAAAGACAGTAGTGCTTTATGTTTAATATTCCTCAGACTACAAACCTGCTTACGGTGTTGTGAGGCCGTCATAAGACAATATTGGATCAAAACACAGAAATGATTTATTAAAACGTCTTGCAGACTAGTTTTATTTCCCACTGCTAGTCGCCCACTCACTGACACAGCATACAAGTGAGAATAAATACCTCAAGATGACGAGATGATGCAGTGCTCCAGGCCCACATGATTCTCCGCTTATTGCGCATCTGTTCACAGATCCTGAGTCATCTCGAAATTTGATCTCTTAAAACACATTTAACTTTATTTTCCCCTCATCAAGCCACAAAAACAAATAACAGTTTCTCCTACAGAGTACCAGAGCTTTCTGAGCAATATACTAATGCAGATTACATGTCCTGAACAAAAAAAAGTGGGAAATATGGGGAAAATGGCCGCTGTTTGTCCATGGCCTTTGGCAAAAAAAAAATTACTGTTATATAGAGTGGAGTTTTTCAGGAAAACTGAAAATATTGTACTGATTCAGCAAGTATCCTTCCTAAATAATTACATAGGGCCTGATTCATTAAGGAAAGTAAGGCAAAAAAAAAAAGTTTTCTCCTGGACAAAACCATGTTACAATACAAGGGGTGCAAATTAGTTTATTATTTTGTACATAAAGTTAAATACTGTCTGTTTTTCATGTAGCACACAAATACTTGATAGCTTTATATGTACAATGAAATGTAAAGTTGATCTAGGACATGTCCTACCCCAACTATAAATCTGTCCCCACATTTTAAATTTACCTCCCCCTCCAATGCAACAAGGTTTTGCCAAGGTGTAATGATACTCTATTATTGCTTTACTTTCCTTAATAAATGAGGCCCAATGTGTTTTTGTGTGAATTCCAAATGTACAAACACAGCACAGTGCTAGCATTGCTAACACAGAGGGTCTGAAGTAGAGATGCTCACTGACCCCCGAGAACTGGTTTTGGTTTTGGATCTGGATTAGCTTTGTGTTTTGGTTTTGGTTTTGACAAAACCGCCCTCGTGTGTTTTGGTCTTGGTTTGGATTTTTGCTAAAATCACATATTTTTGCTCTTTTTTTTGTTCCTACATTATTATTAACCTCAACAACACTAATTTCAAGCCATTTGCAGTCAATTTTGACCACCTCACAGGTCACAATATTATTTTCATACACTTTCGGACAAATACTGCAGCGACCTGGCTGGATGGTAAGCGACAGAGCAATGACACAAACACACGGCAGTTCCTAGCACATCTAGGACACATCGGCACACAGCAGCGGCAGAAAAGAAAAATGGGGGTCCGCCCTCCCTCCCACCCCTCGCTATGTTGGGTCTTAAAAAGGAATCCAAAACTTGCGAGATCCGACGACATAACGATGACGTTTGCCTCGTTTTCGATTCCGAGGCACGCAAGAGTACCAAGCTGAGCCGGCTCGGTACTCGGTTCCCCTAAGTTCGGGTGTGTTCGGTTCTCTTCTCGAGGAACCGAGCCTGAGCATCTCTAGTCTGAAGTGATGTTTTGTTGACTTATAATCGGTATACAATCATCATTATCATCATCATCACAATAAATACAGTGACATTTATATTATTGCTGGAGATATGCTCTGATCTGTAGCTCAGTAGTACAACCACACAGGACTGTCCAGACTACTGTATTAACTGACAGCATCCCTGATTGGATATTTGAGGGAAATTAGGCCACACCCTGATCTACCCAAACCATGCACTTCCCAAAAAAAACCACCCTGATCCGCCCCAAATCACACCGATTTCGGGAGACATCACACATCATCATCATCATCATTTATTTATATAGCGCCACTAATTCCGCAGCGCTGTACAGAGAACTCATTCACATCAGTCCCTGCTCCTTTGGAGCTTACAGTCTAAATTCCCTAATATAGACACACACACAGACAGACTGAGAGGGACTAGGGTCAATTTTTTTTTATAGCAGCCAATTAACCTACCAGTATGTTTTTGGAGTGTGGGAGGAAACCCACGCAAACACAGGGAGAACATACAAACTCCACACAGATAAGGCCACGGTTGGGAATTGAACTCATGACCCCAGCGCTGTGAGGCAGATGTGCTAATCACTACGCCACCGCGCTGCACCGTGCACACCTCTCTAGAGTTCCAAAACTATGGGCTGTTTAAGGGTGTGCTTGAGAAAACAAAATATCTAATAATAAAATGAATGATCATGGTGCAAATAAAATCTAATTTAAAATTCATTACATATGAATGATTACTGCAAACTATTTAATATGTTCAGTTGTAGCACACAGATGTTTTACAGTACTGAAAGCCTCCCTACATATTCTGGCCCACAGCAAATTAATAACTATATATTGGGCACAGTTGTTCATGCAGACTGACTGCAATCAATAATTAAAGAGGTCAATTCAATAAACTTACTTATTTTCCTGTTGGGAATTGTTTTCTGATTTGACTCATTGGCAGTTTGCATATATTGTTTTAAAATTGGGGGGGGGGGGGGGGTGACAACATAATAATCACAAAATACTAATATATATAAACATCAGCAGGAGCTGCCTAGACGGGCGAGGCCTCCAGGCCAGCCCCCAATTGAATGTTTTGGGCTGGCATTCAAACTTCTGGGTAGTATTGATCATAGCCTATACGTCCCCATCATTCACTATAACGGCATTGATCCTACAGGAGTCTCGTAGGACCAGTGCAGTAATATTGAATGGCTCGGACAAATAGTTCATGATCAATACTAGCTAAAGGCATTGAGTTAAATTGGAATTTGCATGTTATTTTTTGTCTTATGTCTTCCTTTCTTTAACCCAGTTCCAATATCAATATCAAAATGCTAGAGATCAGCGAATTGATTCATCCCTACTTGAAATTTATTAAAGTCTCTTATAATTAGACAAACCTGACAAAAATCAGGCCCGATTCGGACACAATCTAGTGATGTAAGAATGCGCCCTGTAGAATCTGACCAATCACAGTAAAGTTAACAGGAAGAGGAGCCAATAGCAACACAGTAGTCACCACCACATGACCAAAACCCTATAATATTGTCACGGGGAAGCTTCTGTGAGAGAATAACCATAAGTGCTTGAACAGTAGAAATGGTGAACTGAAATTCTGTGGTGGGACAGCTGTCAGCTGTTTTGCAATTTATCCTTTTGCTTGGCCCATTCTGCATTGTGTTTGTAAGTTTGCATTTCACCGAGTTTATAGTCTATACATAGAAGTGGAGAAACAAGGCTCTATGATGACAGGGGGAATTGGGCACAGAACACCTAAGGCCAAATATTGCCTGAGAAACTTGCACAATTCGGCAGCCGATGTGTAATCAGACAGATATTCCACAAAACAGTGTTGTCATTGTCCACATCTAATCAGTGTCGCGCCAGTAGCAACAAGCAGGGCCATCTTTTCCATTGGGCACGATGGGCAGCTGCCCGGGGGCCCCACGGGCAAGGGGGCCCTATAGGCACGGCTCTTAATGAGAATAAATAATCCTGCAAAAGAAAAAAACCTTCAAAAAAACCTACAAGGGTCACTGAGCAAGTACATCTATCTATCTCTATCTCTATATATCTATATCTGTATCTGTATACATCTATATCTATATCTATATCTATATCTAGGGGCCCCGGTGCACTGCTTTGCCCGGGGGCCCATAATGTTGTTAAGATGGCCCTGGCAACAAGTGGTTTTATTAGAAATACCCTTGTTCTTCATCAGATAGCAAAGAATAGATTTAATAAAACGTCTAAAATGGAAAAGTGGAGGTGTTGCCCATAGCAACCAATCAGATTCTAGCTGTCATTTATCTAGCGCATTCTAGAACACGAGAGCTAGCTTTAACTGCAAATTGCACAGTTTTATGAATTTTGCCATCTAATTCTAACTCATCAGCAGTTGAATTTTGAAAGAGTTGCCTCTACCACCACTATCTCTATGCTCTACATGTACACTGCCAGGAACAATAGTAGGAGTTAAGGAGCGCTTGGAGATGCCTGTTCATTCATGATACCCGCTCCTACCCAGCTGTATTGGGGACGCACAGTAGCTGGAGTGGATGCACTGGCCTCCACTCATACTCAGAAAAACAGGGCATAATGCGGGAATGGAAACACATTGCCAGAACTCCCATAAAATAGTGGTGGGCCCGATCATCATATGTAACGTCCCTACACACTGCCTTGTCTAGGATTGCAGTTGGCCAGGGCCTGATCAACCATTAGGCTGAGGTCGCTGGGGGGGGCGCAGCGCCAGCACAATTGACCAGCATTTTTTTTTTAAATAAAAATACATTTTTTTTTCCTACCTAAAATGTCCGGCGCTGCCTCCTCAGTGATCGGACCACCCCTGGGCTCAAGGGGGCGGTCTCGACTGTCAGTGTATCTAATCACACTGATACAGGCAGCTAACAGCACATCCGATGCTGTTAGCTGCCCTGTCAGTGCAGCGATGCTAAGCTTAGTGTGGTCATGTGAGATGATCACATGACCACATGGGGGGGGGGGGCAACCGGTGTATTAGCCTAGGGCGGCTGTGACTCTTAATCAGGCCCTGCAGTTGGCTAATCATAGGTATTGAAGAATTGGGCTCTACCCACTTCTATAATTTAGCTGTTTGCATTGAGAATAGTAAACCAGAAGCAGCCAAGGCAAAGCCCACCAGCGTACGGGCAGCAGCTGGTACACTATGTTTTATACAGATAGACAGACATTTTTCCATGCTGCTCTGTAAGAATGGTGACTATGAGACATATGGACACAACAGCATATTTTCAAATCTCTTCTGGTCTACTGACCCTGGGACCCAGTTTGATATTTAAATGTACCAGCAATGGGGGGATAAAAGATTGCAGACCTCTGTGAAAACTGCTATCAATGTTTCAGCAACGTAAATGCTTCACAGAACTGCTTTATCAGCAGGATGTGCCCTGGGCTGCAATCCATGTTTTCCTTAGTTTTGAAAGAGTCATTGACCCGACATAGGAACAGAATCAAAATAGGATGAACAAAAACCCGACTAGACGCTGCACTATTTTAGTGAAACTTCTTTCAGCCCGCGGAGAAAGGATATATCGATGCTTTGTTCTCCAGTTGCTAACTTGGTGGTTAATGGCACAGTTTGCCGCACTAGTGTTCATTTCCAATATGGTTTTAAAGACCTGTTTGTTGATATTGTAACTTTTGGAGGAAATACTATGAGAACAGTTCTCAAAAATGCACACATTCCTTTTTTTTCAGTTTTAATTCTGAGCAGCAGCCTATATTATTATTATTATTATTATTATTATTATTATTATTATTATTATTATTATTATCATTATTATTATTATTATTATTATTATTATTATTATCATTATTATTATTATTATTATCATTATTATTATTATTATTATTATTATTATTATCATTATTATTATTATTATTATTATTATTATCATTATTATTATTATTATTATCATTATTATTATTATTATTATTATTATTATTATCATTATTATTATTATTATTATTATTATTATTATTATTATTATCATTATTATTATTATTATTATTATTATTATTATCATTATTATTATTATTATTATTATTATTATCATTATTATTATTATTATTATTATTATTATTATTATTATCATTATTATTATTATTATTATCATTATTATTATTATTATTATTATTATCATTATTATTATTATTATTATTATTATTATCATTATTATTATTATTATTATTATTATCATTATTATTATTATTATTATTATTATTAGCATTATTATTATTATTATTATTATTATTATTATTATCATTATTATTATTATTATTATTATTATCATTATTATTATTATTATTATTATTATTATTATTATTATCATTATTATTATTATTATTATTATTATTATCATTATTATTATTATTATTATTATTATTATTATTATTATCATTATTATTATTATTATTATTATTATTATTATTAATAAATAAAACTCATTAAGTGGTAGATTGAGCAAAGCATCTAAAAAGAAAACATGGAGGTGTTGCCTATAGCAACCAATCAGGCTCTAGCTATCATTTATCTAGTACATTCTAGAAAATGATAGCTAGAATCTGATTGGTTGCTATGGGCAACACCTCAACTTTTCCTTTTCAGAAGCTTTGATCAATCTACCCCTAAGGCTCATTTAAGAGTCATAAAAATGGGCTAACATACACTTTTTCTTTATGTGCCCTAGAGCACTTGCTTGTCCATGTAGCAACTTTCAAGGTACACGCCAACTTCACGGAACATGGAACCGCCACCAGAAAATTAACCGACGCCCAGTTTTGTAGACCCACCTGAAAATTGGCACGATGGAAAGAATGTAATGGAGCTTCCATTTCCAGCCTACAGACACTTTGGCACCATCTCTCTGCATTTTAACTTTTTGTTTTTTTATCCTAAAATACTGTTTAGTTTAATTGTAAACGTTTATAATGTTTTAACCATTCATGTCCATTTTTGCCTATTTTGAGACATTTTGGGCTGGTCACATTCCAATATTAATATCAGTCATTTGTTTCTGTCGTACCCACACACATCATACCTTGTTTTTTTTTTTTATCAAAAGGCATTGAATGTTCAGAAAACACAATTAGTTTGCTTATATCTCCTGAAAGAAAGAAACTCTACACAAAATAGTCAAAAAAAATGTTTTTTAAATTGAAATTGCAAGAAAGTGATCTAAAAGCAAATGTGCATGTTTTTTTTTTACTAAATGACACCAATACATAATTTGCGGTTCTTGTTTTAACATCAATCCCCCTTTCCAAAAAAGTAAGGCAGGATTCTAAACATAGGTTTTCATAATATAATTTACACTTGAAAATGGTATGGATTTTTTTTTTGCTAGTTTACACTGTCTTGAAATAAAATGTGTAGGAATAATATGTGTCGCTCTACAGACATACCATTTTGAAAACTAGACAACCTATGGCATCAAATGAAGTGACCCCTGGGTTTATTTGAGTCAGGATGGGGAAGATTTGGGCATCTCTGGAAAGCTTAAAACACTCTGTAGTGTAGGGTGGTATTGTCTCGTGATCGGACAATACCCCTTTTAAACGAAGAAACCCTTAAGTTTATAGAAGCCAGGATGTGGTAGATCCTTCCTTATCCATGGACTTCTTAGTGATTCCTGCAGTTTAGGGTTTATTGTCTGGGGATCATACATAATAATTAAAAAAAGTATTTTCCTTAAGAAAACATGTAAAAAAGTAAATGTAAATTACTAAATAGCAGGAAAAAAGAAAATTTGCAAATATAAATGCTCATTCAATCAAAGGCTTTTTTAAGAACATGTTCAGATTCCTTCTCTTTTATAGAATGCCACCCCGTAAATTTAAAAGTTAAGAAATTAAAAACACACACACAAATGGATGTATCATACTATGATGACATTAGTGGCAAACGGAGAACTAGGAAATCTAAAAGGAGTAACAACACAATACCAATATAGCAAAAATGTATAAAGGGAAGAGAATAAAAAACATCGACTCATCCAAATAATGAATAACACAAGAGAGCTTAACCCCATAGAAAGGAAGATCAATCTTATTGAGAAGTTATAGAAGTAATATTCAAAAATAAAATCAATTGATATACATGTACCATAACAGAGTAACCCAAAATAAGGAGCCGTAAAGCAACCGAAATTATGGCAATTAGTTTAAAAAAAGGAAATTGTCTCCATGCAAAGTATAAATTAGTTGTATTTAAGGTACTGGAAGCTTTAATGCTTGCTGTTTTACCCAGTTTGTTTATTAGTTTATTATGTTTGTCCCCAATTGTAAAGCAGTACGGAATATGTTGGCGCTATATAAATAAATGATGATGATGATTATGATATACACATATACTAATTCCTATGGTAGTTTGATGAAGGGGTGAAAAGAACGCCAATTCAGTTTCCATCTGTGTAAACACCTGTTTTTCACCTATTTAATATACTTAATTTTTAGTATTTAATGTAAGATAACATGTATCTCCCAACAAATGCTTATATTGTGTCTTTTCTGTGAGCATAACACTAATGCATCAATAACGTAAATGTGAATTGACCCAACTTGCATTTATTAACATGTGATACATTCTTTGAAAGTTTATATAATCTACTTCTGAAATGCAGACACCAGGCTGCTGAATGGATGGATTTGTAGCACAGTACCTTGTGATTCTGTGTTCTGGCCCATCCTAATTAAAGGGGATGTAAAACTATTTTTAGAGGTAGCACAGTGGCTAAGTGGTTAGCACTTCTGCCTTACAGCACTGGGGTCATGAGTTTAATTCCCGACCATGGGCTTATCTGTGAGGAGTTTGTATGTTCTCCCCGTGTTTGCGTGGGTTTCCTCCAGGTGCTCCGGTTTCCTCATACACTCCAAAAAAAACATACTTGTAGGTTAATTGGCTGCTAACAAATTGACCCTAGTCTGTCTGTCTTTCTGTCTGTGTGTGTGTTAGGGAATTTAGACTGTAAGCCCCAATGGGGCAGGGACTGATGTGAGTGATTTCTCTGTACAGCGCTGCGGAATTAGTGGCACTGTATAAATAAATGGTAATAATAATAATACTAATAATAATAATAATAATAGAGGTTAGTTTCGCTCCACAATGTTATTAAATAGGTACATAGTGGACACTACTAGAAGTAAACAGTAGAGGGAGCTGTGTTCTAATGTGCTCCTAAGTAGAGATGAGAGATGGGCGAATCTTTAAAAATTTGATTTGTGATCAATTCACCAAATCCAATCCCAAAATTCAGAAGCCCACACAAAATTTGTTCAATTATCTACTGATTTACTGAATTATATACTGTAGAATTCAGAAAGGTGCAAATCAATTTGGCGTTCTGTGGTAAACAAAAATATTAACTCCAAGCCCCTGAAGCATCTGTTTAACTGTTTTACTGATCACCACAAAGTCATTCTACTCTCCCTATGGTGCACGTTAAGTGAACGGGAGCTAGGGATGCCCTTTGCCAGCAGTATTTCTTTAGCTGGTTAAATATGAACTTTATTTGTTTTTACACTTCATAATTGCAAGTTTAAAAATTCAATTCAATAATATAGGTCAGTGTTGGCTAACCTGTGACACTCCAGGTGTTGTGAAACTACAAGTCCCAGCATACCCTTCCAGCAATAAGCTGCTATATATTGGCAAAGCATGCTGGGACTTGTAGTTTCACAACACCTGGAGTGTCACAGGTTAGCCATCACTGATATAGGTTATATGATAAATTTAATGATAACGAGTATATTGTTTTTGTTAAGCCACACATAACAGAGTTTATTTGATTGAAAAAGAGATGTTTATGCAACTATTTAATTTCCCAATTCAATTCCCAGAATAAAGCGTATTAAAAGAATTTAAACAAAAGCTATTGTGGTATTTTTTTAGACTAAAAATTGACAATACTTAAGTAATTTCCCAATTAGAATAAAGTATGTGCAAAGATTTTGTAGCCACACATACAGTAGTATTTATTTCAGGGAAAAGGATGTTTTATAAGACAGAACATTTTGTGTAAATTAGGATAAAGTATATTAAAATAATTTGAACTACAGCTAACGCAGTGTTTATTTCAGTGAAAATGATGCACTTGAAAGACAGACTATTTTCAGGTGTATTTGATACTAGCTGAAGTACTCGGTGTTGCCGGGGTTTAAATCTTCAAGTTATTACATTATCATCATCATCATTTATTTATATAGCGCCACTAATTCCGCAGCGATGTACAGAGAACTCATTCACATCAGTCCCTGCCCCAATTGGAGCTTACAGCCTAAATTCCCTAACACACACACACACACAGACAGACAGAGAGAGAGAGAGACACTAGGGTCAATTTTGATAGCAGCCAATTAACCTACAAGCATGTTTTTGGAGTGTGGGAGGAAACCGGAGCACCTGGAGGAAACCCACGCAAACACAGGGAGAACATACAAACTCCACACAGATAAGGCCATGGTCGGGAATCGATCTCATGACCCCAGTGCTGTGAGGCAGAAGTGCTAACCACTAGGCCACTGAGTTGGATGTAACTGTCAACCTTTTAAAAATAATTAGTTGATTAGAAGCTTTTCTTACACACCCATGAGGTGGCGGCCCAGTGTCATTTTTGTTTTTATATTAAACGTCATCCAAATCCACCCAGTGGAAGACCCAGAACAGGTTTCCTGGGTGAAAGTTCTGCCCAGGGTACACCAACGGGAGGTCTGACTGGGACCTTAACCCCCTAGTAGGTCTTCTGGGATACAATGTTACCAGTCTTTGAAGTTTTCCTCCAAATCCATCCAGTGGAAGGCTCAGAACAGGCTCCCGGGTCAAAGTTCTGCCCAGCGCACACCAACGAGAGGTCCGACCAGGACCCTAACCCACCTAAAACTTGGCCAGGATCCAACTGGACCACCTCACATTGGTTTCATTCCAATTAGTGCATCGGTGTCCGAATGCATAACCAGAAAGACAGACAAACAGACCAATGATTTTTATAGATATGATACTATATGCTATATAACTATATGATGAAAATGTGAACTACACATACTGCAATATTTATTTGAGTAAAATAAGATATTTCAAAGTCTGGGTAAAATAAAACTATAAACAAACTATACGCACTCACATGAATATGCAGGTGATTGGTGCGCTGGGCTGTTCTCTTTTTTGTAACAAACTGTACAAAACCAAATTGTAAATCTTCAACAGTGAAACCTGGATACATGGGCATTTGTTCCCAAAATGTATTTTTTTTTTTGTTAAATATCCACATTGGAAACACTAAATATCTACTGGAACTTGGCCACTCCTTGGCCAGTAGTCAATGAGTACCAGATTACTACCTGGCTATTTACTCCTGCCAACAGATAAAGGACCTCATTTAGAGTCGGGCGCAAAGTCCGTTTTAGGCGCATCCAACAAAAAACATTATCAGGCATGAGCAGAAAGCACCATATCCGCCTGCATCTTGGACGCAATTAACACTTGCGACAGCTTGCGGCTCACTATGAGAGAATGGGAGGAACACGGAATTGTGAAGGCGTGACCATGTAAATACATCCTAGTCGCAGTGAGGCGCAGACGCAACACACGTCACAACAGGGCTAAAGCTGTGAGGCAGGAATTAGGTGGCACAATCGGCTAGCTAGCTGCAGGAACTGCTCACAGCTTGATAGGGTATTAAGAGTGGCACGCAATTGGGGTTGCTTGCCACTGGTAATACTCTACCAAGCTGCGGCACACTCCCACTCCTACACTTTTTAAACGGACTTTACGATCGACTCTAAATGAGGTCCAAAGAGTATACTCAGAGTTATCAGGTAATGACTCTGAGACCAGATCGACAACACAGGGCTTGAACCTCATCCTACTTAGCACCCGCATTACTACCAACATAGGTAAGGATTTTACACGCAGGCAAAGTTCAACTAAACAACGCCCACCAGCAGAACTATAACGCTTTAATAATAATTACACTATCACACTAAAACCAGGTAACATAGCAATAAAGAGAAAACATAATATATACATACCATTAGCCGATCCCTGGGGCCCACGCCCATGGGTAGGGTATTGAAACTTCCTTCACTGTCAACAAGACAATGATCCAGCCTAGTGCCACCCTGCTTTTTCTGGGCACACACCAATGCACAGACCTACCAAGTTTGTTGGATTGAAGAAAGTACTTCACAATCCTCCACAATGTCACCTATAGGCCCATGACCTACAACAGTACAGTGGGTACCGTAATCCACAGCCAGTTCTCTCCAAAGGGGCATAACCATAGTAGTCTCCTAAAGGTAAATTTTTCAAGGTGCGAGTTTCCGGTGGGATTGAAAAGTGGAGATGTTGCCTGTAGCAACCAATCAGATTCTAGGGCCTGATTCATCAAGGATCTTAATTTAAGAAACTTTTTATTTAAGTCTCCTGGACAAAACCATGTTACAATGCAAGGGGTGCAAATTAGTATTCTGTTTTGCACATAAGTTAAATACTGACTGTTTTTTCATGTACCAGGGGGGGAAAAACAGCTGATGTCCATGGGATGAAAAAGCCCATCGTCATGCCTGGTCAGAAGACCAAAAAATGCACCTCTTCGGTCTGGAGTTATTTTTATCCAAATCCAGACAATCAATGTATGGCCATATGTAGCTTATGTAAAGCTCAAATAAGCAGGGGTAAGGATCTTGCCCACCTAGGAACATCCTCCCTTATACGTCACCTGAATAACCTTCATAGTTCAGTGGTTAGTTCAGGAACTGGGGCTAGGACCGTCATCGGTACAGGGACACCTAAATCCCGTGGTCCAGTTGGATACACACCAGCAACACCCTCCTCGTCAACTTCCTCCATGATCTCCATCAGATTCAGTCCTGCAGCCCAAGTCAGCAGCCAGACTTAGTCCTCCTCAATACGGGATTCATCCGAGGAATCCTGCAGCGGTACGCCTACTACTGCCACTGCTGCTGTTGCTGCTGTTAGTCGGTCATCTTCCCAGAGGGGAAGTCGTAAGACCGCTAAGTCTTTCATAAAACAATTGACCGTCCAACAGTCGTTTGCCATGACCACAAAATACGATAGTAGTCACCCTATTGCAAAGCGTATAACTGCGGCTGTAACTGCAATGTTGGTGTTAGACATGCGCCCGGTGTCCGCCATCAGTGGAGTGGGATTTAGAGGGTTGATGGAGGTATTGTGTCCCCGGTACCAAATCCCTTCGAGATTCCACTTCACTAGGCAGGCGATACCAAAAATGTACAGAGAAGTACGATCAAGTGTCCTCAGTGCTCTAAAAAATGCGGTTGTACCCACTGTCCACTTAACCACGGACATGTGGACAAATGGTTCTGGGCAAACGAAGGACTATATGACTGTGACAGCCCACTGGGTAGATGCATCCCCTTCCGCAGCAACAGCAACAGCTGCATCAGTAGCAGCATCTACAAAATGGCTGCTCGTGCAAAGGCAGGCAACATTGTGTATTACAGGCTTTAATAAGAGGCACAACGCTGACAACATATTAGAGAAACTGAGGGAACTTATCTCCCAGTGGCTTACCCCACTTAGACTCTCATGGGGATTTGTGGTGTCAGACAATGCCAGTAACATTGTGCGGGCATTAAATATGGGCAATTTCCAGCACGTCCCATGTTTTGCCCACACCATTAATTTGGTGGTGCAGCATTACCTCAAGAGTGACAGGGGTGTGCAGGAGATGCTTGCGGTGGCGCGCAAAATTGCTGGACACTTTCGGCATTCAGCCAGTGCCTACCGCAGACTAGAGGCACATCAAAAAAGCATGAACCTGCCCTGCCATCACCTCAAACAAGAGGTTGTGACGCGTTGGAACTCCACCCTCTATATGCTGCAGAGGATGGAGGAACAGCAAAAGGCCATTCAGGCCTACACAGCCACCTACGACATAGGCAAAGGAGTGGGGATGCGCCTGAGTCAAGCGCAGTGGAGACTGATTTCCGTGTTGTGCAAGGTTCTGCAGCCATTTGAACTTGCCACACGAGAAGTCAGTTCCGACACTGCCAGCTTGAGTCAGGTGATTCCCCTGATCAGGCTGTTGCAGAAGCAGCTGGAGAAAGTGAGGGAGGAGCTGGTAAGCCATTGCGATTACACCAAGCATGTAGCTCTTGTGGATGTAGCCCTTCGTACGCTTTGCCAGGATCCGAGGGTGGTCACTCTTTTAAAGTCAGAGGAATACATTCTGGCCATCGTGCTCGATCCTCAGTTTAAAGCGTATGTTGTGTCTCTGTTTCCGGCGGACACAAGTCTACAGCGGTGCAAAGGCCTGCTGGTCAGGAGATTGTCCTCTGAAGAGGACCGTGACATGCCAACAGCTCCACCCTCATTTTCTTCCACATCTATCGCTGCGAGGAAAAAGCTCAGTTTTCCTAAAAGAGGCGCTGGCGGGGATGCTGATAACATCTGGTCCGGACTGAAGGACCTGCCAACCATTGCAGACATGTCTACTCTCGCTGCATTGGATGCTGTCACAATAGAAAAAATTGTGGAGGATTACTTTGCTGACACCATCCAAGTAGACATGTCAGACAGTCCATATTGTTACTGGCAGGAAAAAAAGGCAGTTTAGAAGCCCCTGTACAAACTGGCTCTATTTTACCTGAGTTGTCCCCCCTCCAGTGTGTACTCGGAAAGAGTTTTTAGTGCAGCGGGGAACCTGGTCAGTGAGCGGCGAAGGAGGTTGCTTCCTCATAACGTTGAAAAAATGATGTTTATAAAAATGAATAATCAATTCCTCAATGAAGTACAGCACTGCCCTCCAGATAGTGCAGAGGGACCTGTGGTTGTGGAGTCCAGCGGGGACGAATTGATAATGTGTGATGAGGAGGAAGTACACACTGTAGGGGGAGAGGAATCAGAGGTTGAGGATGAGGACGACATCTTGCCTCAGTAGAGCCTGTTTAGTCTGTACAGGGAGAGATGAATAGCTTTTTTGGTGTGGGGGCCCAAACAAACCAATCATTTCAGCCAAAGTTGTTTGGTAGGCCCTGTCGCTGAAATGATTGGTTTGTTAAAGTGTGCATGTCCTATTTCAACAACATAAGGGTGGGTGGGAGAGCCCAAGGACAATTCCATCTTGGAACTTTTTTTTTTGCATTATATGACCAATCAACAGTCGTTTGCCATGTTCAAAAAGTAAAACAAAATTTAAACAAATTCAAGAAATTAAACCAAAAATTAAAATGCCCTGTCATAATTTAAAACAAGAGGTATTGACGTGCTCTAAAACTACTGTATTGTTGTTTATATTTTATAAACACTACACTTGAAAGCTTGAGTCTTTCAATGAAAAAGTAACTCTCCATTGCACGAATATTTGCAACAGGGACAATTTTAGGGTTAAGAAAGTCAACAAATAACACTTCGACGCTGTCTGTCTTTATAAACACTACACTTGGAAGTTGGAGGAGGTATTGTGGCCCCGGCACCAAATTTACTACCGGGGCCACTCCACTGTGCAGTCCATATTTAGGTGTATCAGAAATTAAACAACGGTGACAGTTGATGCCCAATTTTTTAATTATATTGTTGGCGCTGTAAAAAATTGTGTTCTGGGCACACCACACTACGCAGTCCATACCCTTTTTTGGTGGAATTCTGACCCGTGGAGGGCTTTTTAATTATATTGTGGCCTCGGTACCAAATTGTGTACCGGGGCCACCACACTACGCAGTCAAGAAAGATAGATTCGTATCATAGATAAAGTACATTCAGTGTTGTGGGGCAAATTGAAAAATATTCAAAATGCACTGTCATTATCAAAAACAAGAGGTTTTCACACGCTGAAACTCCAACATGTATATGATGGAGAGGATGGAGGAGCAGCCGTATGTGCAGTGTAATGCAGACCTGTTAAAGGTTTTCTATATATTTTTTATTGTGGTGCCCAGTGCCCACTACTCTACACAGTCCAGATACTATTTTTGGGTGTAATGCAGACCTGTTGAAGGTTTTCTATATATTATATTGTGGTGGCCAGTGGCCAGTCCTCTACGCAGTCCAGATACTATTTTTGGGTGTAATGCAGACCTGGTGAAGGTTTTCTATATATTATATTGTGGTGGCCAGTGGCCAGTCCTCTACGCAGTCCAGATACTATTTTTGGGTGTAATGCAGACCTGTTGAAGGTTTTCTATATATTTTTTATTGTGGTGCCCAGTGCCCACTACTCTACACAGTCCAGATACTATTTTTGGGTGTAATGCAGACCTGTTGAAGGTTTTCTATATATTATATTGTGGTGGCCAGTGGCCAGTCCTCTACGCAGTCCAGATACTATTTTTGGGTGTAATGCAGACCTGGTGAAGGTTTTCTATATATTATATTGTGGTGGCCAGTGGCCAGTCCTCTACGCAGTCCAGATACTATTTTTGGGTGTAATGCAGACCTGTTGAAGGTTTTCTATATATTTTATTGTGGTGCCCAGTGCCCACAACTCTACGCAGTCCAGATACTATTTTTGGGTGTAATGCAGACCCGTTGAAGGTTTTCTATTTATTATATTGTGGTGGCCAGTGGCCAGTCCTCTACGCAGTCCAGATACTATTTTTGGGTGTAATTCAGACCTGTTGAAGGTTCTCTATATATTTTATTGTGGTGCCCAGTGCCCACTACTCTACGCAGTCCAGATACTATTTTTGGGTGTAATGCAGACCTGTTGAAGGTTTTCTATATATTTTTTATTGTGGTGCCCAGTGCCCACTACTCTACGCAGTCCAGATACTATTTTTGGGAGTAATGCAGACCTGTTGAAGGTTTTCTATATATTTTATTGTGGTGCCCAGTGCCCACTACTCTACGCAGTCCAGATACTATTTTTGGGTGTAATTCAGACCTGTTGAAGGTTTTCTATATATTTTTTATTGTGGTGCCCAGTGCCCACTACTCTACGCAGTCCAGATACTATTTTTGGGTGTAATGCAGACCTGTTGAAGGTTTTCTATATATTTTATTGTGGTGCCCAGTGCCCACTACTCTACGCAGTCCAGATACTATTTTTGGGTGTAATTCAGACCTGTTGAAGGTTTTCTATATATTTTTTATTGTGGTGCCCAGTGCCCACTACTCTACGCAGTCCAGATACTATTTTTGGGTGTAATGCAGACCTGTTGATGGGTTTTTAATTATATTGTAGGGAACACTCCTCTACGCAGTCCAGAAAGATACCTCGTTGCACCGTTTTGTACTAGAAAAAATAAATAAATTGTGAGGTGTTAGGTGTTCAGAATAGCCTTTAAATTAGTGGAAATGATTGTTATTGAATGTTATTGAGGTTAATAATAGCGTAGGAGTGAAAATAAGCCCAAAAACTTGATTTTTACACTTTTTAGTTTTCTTTTAAAAAAAAAATCCGAATCCAAAACCTTAAATCCGAACCAAAACCTTTCGGCAGGTGTTTTGCGAAACAAATCCGAACCCAAAACATCGCGAAAATCTGGATCCAAAACACAAAACACGAGACCTCAAGAGTCGCCGGTGCACATCCCTAATTGAAAGTATTTGTGGTATTTCTTTGAAATATGAGTATGGTGAAGGACCAGCAGCCACGGCACTTTCACTTATTGCTGTGGAATTTTCAGTAATTTTCAGTTACTTTTTGGTCGCTGTCATCAGTGACAATGTGACTTGCTTATGTTTTTCTTTCAATTTATAAGTTGTACCCTTACGGTTTCATTATCACTTGACAGGTGTTTTCTCTGTGAATACTGATTGTGGAATTTAAATCCATCTTCTGAGGTGCAGTCATCAACAAAGGGATTTCCACAATGACCATTTCACTGTCACACTTGCTGTAATATAAATATCTCAATGTTGTGTAATTCACCTATCACGCTATTTCATGTTATTTCAGCAGGAAACTGTTGCTTACGACTAGAGATGTTCACTGACCCCCGTGTTCTGGTTTTGGTTTTGGATCTGGATTAACTTTGTGTTTTGGTTTTGGTAAAACCGCCCTTACGTGTTTGGGTTTTGGTTTTGGATCTCGATATTTTTTTTTTTTAATTCCTATTTTTTTTTTTGCTAAAATCACATATTTTTGCTTTTTTCCCCCCTACATTATTATTAACCTCAATAACACTAATTTCAAGTCATTTGCAGTCAATTTTGACCACCTCACAGGTCACAATATTATTTTCATACACTTTCAAACAAAGACTGCAGCGACCTGGCTGAATGCTAAACGACAGAGCAATGACTCAAACACACGGCAGTTCCTAGCACATCTAGGAAACATTGCCACACAGCAGTGGCAGTAAAGAAAAGTGGTGCAATTAGCAATGCAGCAATGGAGCTCTCCTCTTTGTGTGTTACCTATATAACACAGTACAATGTGACTGCAGATTTAGAAGACCAAGAATGCCAGACCTATTGTTTTTATTTCAGCAATGACAATTAGCTATGGAGCAATGGAGCTCTCCTGAATGTCACTGGAGACTTTGAAGAGCACTGCTACCCCTCCTCTTTCTATTCTAAGTATGACGCTGCCCAACTTCACTAGAGACTGCCAAGAACTGTGCTACCCCTTCTGTGTCCCTCTGTGAAATGGTGCTGGATCGCCGTGGAGGGCGGTACTTATAGAATCCAAAGCTCGCAAGATCTGACGACGTAACAATGACGTTTTGCATTGTTTTCAATTCCGAGGGCGCACGAAAGTACCAAGTCGACTTGGATCTGCTAAGTTCGGGTGTGTTCTACTTGCGACACACAGTTTTCTGTTGCAAGTGCAATATATTATATTATACTACCTTTAAAACAGACCCTTCCAATTGTGATATGTGATATGAGGAAGAACAAGTGTTTCTAAAATATCTTTCTGCAACACTAATAAAATGGCAGAACTTTGTAGGACCAGCAAGAGTCACTTTGTATCAGGGGAGGGCTGGCAAATTTTAGCCCGGGGGACAAGACTCTATTCAGCAGCCTATTTTAAAGGAGAAGAGATCCAAACTGCCCCCGACCGATCAATACTGCTGCTGAGCACTTTCAAGGGCCGCCTGGATGCCATAGACCCCTGGGCTGTAGCCCAGTTAGCCCTATGGTTAATCCGGCCCTGGTCCTGATAGACATTTATCCTCTCACAGCAGCAGGAATAATGAGTAGGTAGCTTGTCACATGGTATGTTTATAAGATTTTGGTCATGTGATGTTGACCCTTGTATTGCTATTGGCTTCTTTCCATAAACTTTATTGTGATTGGTCAGTTTCCTCTGGTGGCTGTTTTTTATTTGTCAGATATCATCCATACCAGCTTGATTTGCAAAATGGTTTGGTTTGTCCAAATTTATGAAATTCAAACCCATTTCTACTCCAGATGAATCGCGTAGCTTATTTCTACTTCCAAGGTGGAGCCAGACTGGGCTTCCAGGTTCCTGGTTTGAGAATCTCATTCATTCTGTGACAGATCACAATGTATTTCACCTGCTTTTTTTCTCAGTCACGTCCAACTCACCACTTCATAATAGATACCACCAAAGAAGGATTAGGTGTCCTGCAGTCTTAAAAGGGAACAAACTGCGGTGAGCATTTACTATGTGCTCAAATCAGCTTTTACTGCACCTGTATGAAGACAAAGAATTTCTGTTTGCAATGAGTTAGACGAATTTTGGCTCAAAATTCTGCTTGCAAATCACGACTCAGTTAAAAATACTAGCAATGCCTATGACAAAGTTACCCAGTTATGTAGATTCAGAACGCACTAGTAAAGCAAATGGCCACAAGTCAACAACCTCACTTACAGCCTGAGATGATTTCACAGCATATAGTGCATACTTGCCAACTCTCCCTGAATGTCAGGGAGACTCCCTGAACTAGGGGTGATCTCCCTCACTCCCTGAAGAGTCTGACATTCTCCCTGATGCTGAGCCAGTACAAGACGTGGTTGGCTTCGCCATCTGTGGCATGATGACACAGTTCAGAAATTGTGTCCTATGTCCATGCATTGATGCCTATGGAGGTGGCCATTTTCATGGAGACCAAGATTTAATCAAAGACTGACAGGTAAGACAACATGACTTCAGTAATGGAGACAGAAATGTAAAAGACACTTCAGTCTCTAGAGATTCATTAGCTGCTTTTCTTTAATGCATAGTTGCCTACTCTCCCGGGAATGTCCGGGAGACTCCCGCATTTCTGGGAGACCTTCCGGGCTCCTGGGAGAGCAGGGCAACCTCCCAGGTCTCGCCCCCGCAACAGATAAGTTGGGGGCGGGGCTAAGATGACACAATATTTGCTTCATTAACCCCCTGCTGTAATTGGCCAAAATTGTGACAATCGCTTAGGGGGCGGGGCCAAAACATGTGATTCGTCAAGCCCCACCTCCACATGCCCACCTCCCCGGGATCTACCTGAAGCCAGCAAAGAAAAGTTGGTATGATATAGTGTTAACAATTATATATAACTGACAGCTGCGGGCAAGGAAAATGAGAGGTTGTGGGTTACTGTGACCTCAATGCCACAATTCAGGCTGGAAAGTCCCAATATGAGGGCTCTCTCTCCCTCGTCCACACCCCAGACACTCTTGTCCCACTGCTCGAAAAGTTTGGAGGTATGTACCATTCACTGTTTCTCAGCGGTGAATGGGTGCCACACACACACCAGCTACTGGTGTGAGAAGCTAAGAACAGGCTTATTAAGCGCTAGATACACCCGCCTCACAACTTGGCTACACCCACAGCGACATGACCACGCCCTTTTCATCATCTGTCCCGATTGAAGGACCAGCAACGGTGGAAGGTATAGTTATGCGCCCTGGTTATGGATGTGTTTCAGAGAAGTCATGGGGTTGTGTTTATCCTGTGTACACTGAATACAGCAGAGTTTTTGTTCCCCAAGTCTGTCCTGGTTTATAAAGAACCTGGACTTAAAGGTCAGTATTCTAACACCGGACACCCTGGCAAGTATCTCAGACAAGTAACAGTATGTCACTGACACTGGAGCAGGGTAGACCTGAGAGGGTCAGATGCTTCCGAAAGGCATTTCACCCCTGTCACAAAGTGTAAATTGATTATCAGCTCCAATAATGATCCATTTTTATTTTAACTGTATAGTAAACCTTCCAACATTCTCACATTCTGTGGTACAGTCCACACAGGTTTTTGCGGCCCAAAGGAATAGGACATTTTGCAGTGACCTTGATAAAATGTGTCTGGTTTATCAGAAGGGTGCAGTATAAACACATTGTTTATTCATGGTCATTGGCCCGTATAGTGCACATGGTGTAATCTCTATGCTCAGTGTGTTTCTAACAGATACAAATAAACTTTCTTGTTATGAATCCACGCAGCCTCCTCTGTTTAATGTGACCAATAACTCCAAAAGGCTGAAATACAGTAAATGTTCAAGAATCATTAACTAGTGCCGGTCGGAGAGAAATGGGGGGGGACAAACAGCTTGGGGTCCCCCGATTCCCCTCCAACCAGACTTAGGCTTTGCCAGCCGAAGCTGGTGAAACTATAGCAGGGGAACCCGCACCCCCGGGCTGCTGTGAACAGTCTGGGCATGCTGGTGCTTGTAGTACTACAAGCACCAGAGTGCCCATGGCTGCCAGGGCATGCTGGCGCTTGGGGAATCACAAGTGCCAGCATGCCCTGACACCCTGGGTCACTGGGCACTGTAGTGCACCAATGCAAAATGTAAACAAAAGACAAAAGACCCCCCCCCCTCGATGAAACCACAATATTTTCTAAAAAAAAAGGCATTCATACTTACCAACACTGTTCTTCATCTATATGATCCAATATTGCAAGCTTTTAATCCAAATGGCATTGTTACAAAAAATAAAATAAAATGAATATTCAAAATATGTTTAAAAAAAAAATCTTGTCTTGCAGCTTGATCCCCATAATAATTTGCCCGAACATGCTTGGCAAGAAAAAAATGTCAGTAAAATGAAATTTACTGTCGGCGGCCCCAGCGGCTGTATAGCCCCTGGACCGCTGGCATTATTGATATAATGTCGGCATTGTGACTGATTTCAATCACAATGTTGGTATTCTATCAGTGTCTGCAGAATTGAAATACCGGCATTTATCCCATACTGCATTTATTGTACCATACTGTATTTATTACAACTTTGCATAATTTGGCCCCATCCCCTAAACATCCATCACATTTTGTGATCTATTACAGCAGGGGGCGGTGCCACAATGCCACGCTATTCGTGTCCTAAGGCCCACCCCCCGCCACTTTACTATTGAGGTGGTTAGGAACCGGGAAGTTACCCTGCTCTAGGACTCCCAGAAATTCAGGAGTCTCCCGGACAAACCGGTAGAGTAGGCAATAATGATTTACCCTGTCGGCATTTACATGTCGGTAGGATAAGTGTCATTATTTCTTCCGTCGGGAATATGACTTCCACTATTTCAATCAACCATCAAGTTTAGAAAGGCAATGGTTCACCTGCAGGGTCCTGTGGTATGGTGGGCACACGGGGTCAACAGAAGAGTAGCAGGGGGACAATGAGGAAGTGTATCCAGCCCCAATACACCAAGGTGTGCTACAAGACATTTATCGTCTCAGATCTGACAGTAGAACTGATTTGACTGCTCTCGGGGTGGACCGGATCCCTCTACATTATAATCCATAGAATTAATAAAACAAGCTTTGCTGTCTTTATTGCAGCATTCAGTTCATACATACTGTGGGAGGAATAAGATGAGCAGGTTTAAACTGAACAGCGAATCCTCAAGTGTTTTCAAGAGAATGTCAAGGACCTTTAGAGAAAGCACTGTTCAGTGTATCAGCATTTTGTGTTTATTGGGATCTAGAAGAAATAAATATGTGTGGATGACCCCTGTAGAAATTGTGTGGGTTGATAACTAAGACAACTGTCTATATTTTTGTCTTGATTTTTTTCTTAGGGTGTTATACTATAAAACCGTGTCTGTGTAACGCAAAATACAAGAAGATGGTGACATGTACAATTGCAGAACACATAGTATTTGCCCAGCTAGATGTTCACTATTTGTGAAAACAGTCAAAGATTATAAAAAAGCACACCCCAATTCACCTGAAGTTCATTTACTTATAGATTTAGTGAGCGGTAATGTCATCATATAATGTCACTTCTGGAAAATATATCTTATATTTGGTGACAGTGAGGTGGTGAAAAAAGTTACATGAAAAATGCAAGTAAGCATTTGACAGGAGTGAAGCAATATATCTATATGGGCGTAGCATAACACATGCAAAGCACAGATCAGCAGTTATATAAATTTAGCATGTAAGTTCCTTTGAGATTCTAAAGTGATACATTAATGAGAAAAGTCAATCGTGTACCTTGCTTTTACAGGAGAACTCCAGCTATGAGCTATAGAGTCCCACTATATAGACCCCGACACTCACACTAGCAGACACGCTGGGTCTCACGTCCAGGATCCTTGTTGTTCAAGGGGTACTTATCTCAGGTGCGACCAATCTCAGTTATTCTTCCCAGGCTGATACCTAGATGAGGTTTGCATTGGATAGTTGTCGATGGAGCTGATTGGATGACTATTGAGGCTTGTCATTTTCATCATCACCATTTATTTATATAGCGCCACTAATTCGGCAGCGCTGTACAGAGTCCCTGCCCCATTGAAGCTTACAGTCTTAATTTCCTAGCACACACACTCCGACAGACAGAGACAGAGACACTAGGGTCAATTTGATAGCAGCCAATTAACCTAATAGTATGTTTTTGGAGTGTGGGAGGAAACCGGACCACCTGGAGGAAACCCACACAAACACGGGGATAACATACAAACTCCTCACAGATAAAGCCATGGTCAGGAATTGAACTCATGACCCCAGTGCTGTGAGGCAGAAGTGCTAACCACTGCGCCTACCGTGCTGCCTTTGTCCAATCAAGTCCATCGAGGGCTGCAGGATATATAACTATATAAAGCCTAGGGTACATGCACACCAAGGGTTACTTCAGATAGATTCAAGGTATACTTCAGTAGGTTAAATATAACAGATGTAATAGTAAATAATAAAATTTATGCAAAACTAATCAGAAAGGTTATTTTTAGAACATCTCAATGCACAAGGGGTGGTCTCAGAGGAGGACCATGGCCGTTGGACCCAGAACAAAATTTGGGGGGGAGGCGCACGCTCTGCTCTTCCCTGGGAGGGAACAGCATTGCAGTGACCCCCTGATGTCCGGGCCCCATAGTCACGGCACCCCCTGCAGTCATGGTAGTTCCTCCGCTCAGTGTTCTATTGTGGAATTTAGGAATCCCAGAGCATGTTGTCAGGAGATTATAATGTGTGAACCAGGGTAAGAGGGAGTCTTTGTTATTGTCTGACCGATTACATTTCCGAACACAGGATTCCACACACACCAACTACGGGAACTAGTAGCTCTCTGTCAGGCACCGTCTTGTTTCTGCCTCTAGACGGACGCCTGTCTCCTTGCAGAATCGACGCCCCCCTGCCTAGAGATCCTTGCCGTTCTATTTGCATGCGTACGCCGAGGTTGGCAACCGTCACTTAGCAACATGATGCTGTTCCTGTTTGCCATCAGTACGCATGCGCTAGGTCCGTCGGCCTGCGACTAGCCAGCGATTGGTTGCGGTTTTCCCGCCGATTTATGCACATATCAGGGATCTCTTTCCTCTATTTAAGGAACTCACTGAGGCCATTTGCTTGCCAGAGTATTTAGTCTTCAGCCTTGCTCCAGCGTTTGTTCCTGTGTTACTGTTTATTGGATTCTGACCCCAGCTGTTCCTGACTTCTCCTTTGGTTCCTGATTTTGGCTTAGAGTGATTAATGGTACTAACCCGGCTTCCTCACCATTCTCCTGCTTCTGATTTGGCTATATCCGTATCTTTGGTTCTGACCTGGCTTGCTGACTATCCTTCCATCCTGCACCCTGGTGGGCCGTCACCACTGCCTAAATTGTTACCTCGCCAGCTGACTGATACTGAGGGCCGCGACCTGCACGTCCTTGCAGCAAAGTACATACCTCCTTGTGAGGGTCCCTGTTGAAAACCAGGGGCGCGTTAGACTCCGCGCCTCAGTACTCAGTAGCGCCAACTGCTGGCAGGTATCACCAACTCCACCTAGTGATTCTGATACTCTCCTAGTGAATAAGGTCAGGTTCTGTTCTTCCCATCCAACAGAGAGTGGTCTACACCAAATGTCACATGGAGTAGACTATCTATTTATAAGACAAAAATGCAGAGATAAATAGCTGTTCATAAACCAGGAAACAGGCGCTTGTCCTGTCATAGCTGACTAGAGAGTGGCACATTGTTGTAGAAGTTGTGATGGAGAACTTACACAACAATGGTTGTGCCTCAGCAGGAGGTCATAGTGCACCTACTGTGCTCCGCAAAACACCTTGGTTTGGCTCTGGCACACGTTGATGGAGCTTCCAGCCCACACCAAGGTGCACACTAACTGTTTTACTCCTAAAATACTGCTTGGTTTAACCACATTTATGGATTTAATAGATCGTGAGAATAAGGTGACATCAAGACTTATTTTATTACGTGTCCATTGTATAACATATCTCGGAGTGCGCCCGCCAACGCCCTTCTCCGTCAGACAGGTCCCATTGAAACCTCAGGCTTTTGTTGGGGAAGCCCATCTACAGGTGTACCCCGAAGTGTAAATACAACTGTCCCCACTTCTTAAAAGAAATCAGTCAATAAATTAATAAATAAAACTGGGCAACATGTTCCCCCAATTTTCAACCAGCCCCAGCACTAGATGACCTGGATGGGTTTCCAGTATAACAGGGAGACCATGAGTATGGTGACAGCTGGTGTCTCCAAACGCCAGCACGCCCAAACACTTAATGGCAGCCTGAGCATGCTGTGATCTGTAGTGCACCAAGGAAAAAAAATTGCCCTACTGCTATCAGCACTGAGCTGGTTAAACCTAGGAGGGGAGGTCCACATTTATTTGCGGACTTGATCTCCCTAGGCAATCCAGCTCCGTGCTGACCGGCCTGAGGCTGGTTTGACATTATGGCAGGTGGACCCCATGCTGCTGGTTTCCCTGCTATAGTGCTAGCAGCCCAGCCTGGCAAAGCCTAATGCTGGTAAATCGGGGGACCCTATGCTTTGTATCTCATTGATTTTGCAATTACCAGCCTAGGCTGGCAGCACTAGGGTTGGTTAAGATGTTTGGGGGGGGGGGGGGGGGGGGTTGCACAGTGCTTTTTTTTTACATTTATTGGCGTTCCTTTTACATGTATTTACTTTCCTTTACATTTTAAACGTTGACATTTTAACTGTGTAGACTTTATGAACATGTAGACATTATGAGTGTCGACATTTCGACCACATCCCACTGGATGAGATCTCCAAGACCTCTCCACATTGTATTGAAAGAGTTATTAAACACAAAGCACATACACAATTTGCCAATAAAGTTTAATTGAATAGAAGTTCCCCCAACACCCTCTTTCACAACTTTATTAAATAAACAATAATCTTCTTTCCTTCTTTCTTCATCCATCACAAACTAAATTGAAAATGACATCATTTTGTTTTTAATCCACTGTAGTCCCAACGGAAAAAACAAGAAACATGAAAAATCCCTATTAAAAAAGACCCGTCAACACGCCGCAGATGGCATCCATGAGATGACTATAGCCAGGGGTAATCACAACCATTTTTCCACATTGGTCGCTTATGACTCACAGTCAGTGAAGGTGAGTCATGGAGGGGAATACCGGCTTTCATTATCTCCCCTCGCTGCGCAGGGAGATTTTTTCATGGGGATTTTTCAAGGTTTTCTTTCTATTTGAACCAAGAAGGATCAAGAAAGAAGAAAAGAAGATTTAATTTGCTACTTGGACTGGGCTCTAGTTTTTTTGCACTCCCTTACCCATAGTGGCCCTAATTTAGAGTAAGAGAATAATAAGAAAAACTCAACCACCCACAAGAAAGTACAAAAAAGAACCGATTTTTGGCAAATTCTGTCAAATTCTAAATTTCTCTTTAAACCCGCTCAGCCCCAAAACTCTTCTTCCCCTCTGCTGCTCCTCAAATGCACCCATCTTGCTCCGCAAAACTATGTTCCCCCAGCGAATATCTTGGTGCATGTGGCCCGAACAATGCGCACATAGTTGTATTTGCGCTGTACATTGGGCATTTTGAACATAGGAATTGACCCCTGAGTTCTTTGGTTTTTGTTTAAACATTACATACATTTTTGGCGGGCAGCTGGGGGCTCTCTAGCTGTTGTATAGCTGCACATTCCAGCGTGCTGGGCGTCACCCCCAAGAGATATGCTGTCTGCTGGTATTGGCGCTGCTGGAGGCGCCGAGTCTAACGCGCCACTGGTCTTCACCAGGGACCCCCGCAAGGAGTTATGGACTTGGCTGCTAGGGACACGCAGGTTGCTGTTCTCCAGTACAGCTGCCAGTGAAGCAGAGGTAGAATGGTCAGGGGATCAGGGTCAGAACCAAGCGGACTAGGGCGGTACCAAATCGCGATCCAGAAGAAGCACCAGGAAACAAGCCAAGGTCAGAATCCACGAGAAATAGGCAGCAAAGGGTCAAGCGAAGGAGTAGTCAGGAACAAGTCGAAGTCAGTAACCAGGAACCGAAAAGATAATCACAGGAGACGCTGGAGTAGAGGTGGACCCTCCTTAACTAGAAATAGGCCAGCGCTAATTACCGAGTCCGAGATAGCGTCCCATTGCCTAGCAAAGGTGCGGGCATGAGCCAGAAGTTCGGCGTCTGGTTGCTATGCAACCAAATGCAGCGGGTGCAGAGACAGGTGACCGTCCCGGAGGAGGTACACAGGGACGGGCCTGACACTGGGACTTATTGTCCCACATTAGCTGGAGAGCCCCACATTACCTACCTCTGACATACAGCAATGAACACATTACACTGCCCAAAATCAAAGACAAACCAACCGCTGAGAGAGATCAAAGGGCTGAAGTAACACATTGGAACGTGTCCTTTGACACTTGAAGGGACATCACTTGTCAGGCCGCTGAGATGTCCCAGCATGCCGTGAGAAGCCGCTACAAACAGAACACTGGGACAAGGTAAGATATACATTCTTTTGTCAGATTATTATGCACATGTTCCTCTATGGTTACATGGTCTCTTCTCCATTACAAACAGGCCGCCAGCCAAGGGCAGGCTGGGCAGGGGGGGGCAGGGGGCATCTGCCCTCCGGGCCGGTACCATAGTGGGTTACCTTGTGCTGAGTATTGCCCCCGGGTTAAAATTTGCCAGCCCTCCCCTGCCGCCAGCGGACAGCAGCTAAAAGGATCCTACCTAAATAATTTGATGACATGAGTGGTAAGGCCATGTAGCCCTTTGCCTAGGGCGTTTAAGTTGCACGGACTGTACTTTTGCACACCATGTCTGTCACTTGTATATATTTAATGTTGTATTTTAAGAATTATTGCTTATTATAAACATTTAACCATGGTAACAGATGTTTCTGGACATGTTGGGGGGACCCCACACAAACATGGGGAGAACATGCACACTCCACAAAGATAGGGCTAGAGAACAGAATCGAACTTAGGACCCCAGTGCTGTGAGTCAGCAACGCTAACCACTCTGCCACCATACTGCCCTGTTGAAAAAAATAATAAAAATTTCCATTGCAAGAGAGAACAGTGTCTTTGAGGATTTACTCAGGGAGGGATCTTAAAAGGGTGCAGGAGAGAAAATGATTACAAAATGAACGACGAAAAACATTGCAAACAAAATAGTTTTAATAATAATGACTTATGTTACAAACAGTGAAAGAGAAATCTATCTTATGTTTTGATGCATTTGTGCGTTTCCACGTGACTACATAGCACAGTACTGAGGACAAAGAGCAAGAGCCATATAATTGAACGTGTCGAGTTCCTTGTAGCACAGAAGCCTTGAAGCGTACTGTATATATTCTGTGAATTTAATCACAGCAGGTGATAACACTATCACCTGGCTTTAGAAAAGAAATGGATTGCTCATATTCTACCAGAAAGTAAACATCATTGAATAGAAATGTGTCTACAGGCATTATCTCCATTCTGTCTGGGCTTCCATGCCACTGACGTGCAAGGCATTAGAATATGGACCTTTTTATCTGACAAAAAGGGTTATTTCCTGGTAAGAACTAGATTGTGCAAACGATGAAGTCATAAAGCATATACCAGGAAAAATCAGAGTATTTATTGGTAAAGTGATTCTGCTTCCTTTGGGCATAATACAGTATCATTTAACCCCATTGCTGCTGGGTGATATCATTTTCTAGATATTTGCACTGTATTGGTGTCACTGATAACAGCATGCAAAAAGTATTTTGTTTTTTGGAGGAGAAACGGCTATTCTTACGATACCGTAGTAGAGTACATACGTATTTTACTTTATGGGTATTATATAGGGAAAAAACAATTCCCTTCACACATTTAATTTAGCAAATAAAATATGTTTTGTTTTTAATACAACAGCAGTAACACCCAAAGCCTATGTTATAGCAGTGTGGTGGGAGAACTGCTCTGGGTCTTATTAAACCATCTACCAGGAAAATCCCAACACCAATCATGACTGTCACCAGATTGTCAGACAACCCCACGGTGACGCAGTACAGAACAGTTTAATACAGAGCTCTCTCTGTGTGTTCAGGAAGCCGTTGGGGACATTATGGAAGCCAAGTTCATTAGGTGTGTGCATACATTCCCATTTTTTCAATGGCCAAAGGATTGTAGGCTGACGTTAAAGAGGGTGTGACATTGTCTGAAATGTGCATGCTGTTGGTGGATAAGAGTGTCCTGATTTCCCAACAGCAAATATTGGCAGGTATGTATATCTGATACAGAAAGATGTCACACGTGACATATCATCATCATCATCATTTATTTATATAGCACCAATAATTCCACAGCGCTGTACAGAGAACTCACTCACATCAGTCCCTGACCCATTGGAGCTTACAGCCTAAATTAACACACAGACACACATACACAGATTAGGGTCAATTTGATAGCAGCCAATTAACCTACTAGTAT
Organism: Mixophyes fleayi; assembly: GCF_038048845.1. NCBI lineage: Eukaryota > Metazoa > Chordata > Amphibia > Anura > Limnodynastidae > Mixophyes > Mixophyes fleayi. The sequence goes on along the minus strand of NC_134403.1, from coordinate 31,099,608 downwards.
ATTTTTGGAGTGTGGCAGGAAACTGGAGCCCCCGGAGGAAACCCACGCAAACACGGGGAGAACATACAGACTCCACACAGATAAGGCCATGGTCAGGAATCGAACTCATGACCACAGTGCTGTGAGGCAGAAGTGCTAACCACTGAGCCACCGTGCTGCCCACAATATACCAATCAAATATGCATTAGTTAGCCATCACATACATGTAAATTACATATCAATGGCATATAAATTGACAACACACATATACTAGTTACCATTAATGTAATGATCGTCTTTTAACCACTTGTGCGCTGGCATCAAACTCACAGGAGAGAGACCAGTGTTTGTTGTTCCCTCCTCTACTGCTGGATAATGGCTGAGTATTACTGAGCAGCAACACCACCAATAAATGTACTGGCAGCTCTGTGCCCCCCCCCCCCACCCCAATAGCAGGAAGCATTAGGGTTTGTGACCCCGGGACATTTAACTAATGTGACTGCTGCAAAGTGATCTGCTCTGATTCTCTTCACTTTACAATATAACTGTCTGTAGCATAAATTGCTGCTAACAGGACAGGGATCCAAGTCAGTGACTTGGAATGTGGAGCAATGCTTTCAAAGAAATATGACAGCGTGCAACAAGCAAATAAATAATTATTTTCAGAATAAACAGAGACGTGCTGATATTGAAAGACAGCAAGTCATTAGGATTCATTCATTCATTCATTTCCTCTGCAAAATATGAAATAGGGATAGTGAAGTAATATTCTTTAGTTTGGTTTCTCTAACAGACGCTGCTTTGCATCTTTTGCTTCTTACCTTTCAAACTCCATTTTGTGTTACCTTCTCTGCAGCTCTTAGAAGTAAATCTGTATTTGTGTGCTATATTCCAAAGCAGGCAGTATTTCAGACAAAAAAAAAATGTATGGATGTATTCAGTGGCTGATGGGAGTTGTAGTCACTGTACAAAGCTATTTCTGGGGTCACAATAAACGAACACAGCTCCTGGGCAAATATAACCTTTATGATAGACATTATTTAAAGAGGGAATTATTGTTTTAGTGAGAAAAAGTCATAATGTACTTTCATTATGATAACAAACAGTGGTCGAAGTGGGCAGGTATATTTTGGTATGCCATAGCGCCACCTCTAAATTTTCATATCGCCATTTTTAAATTTTCTCTTTGACCCCTGATAACAAAGCCTTCAAATACCCCAAACAGAAACAATAACTTAGACTATTGCGCAGAAAATAAATGCTTGTAAAAGGTTCCCTGAACCCTTCATCTCCATTAGGCTACTAGCTAATTCCAAATCCAGGATCTTATCCAGATTCAACCAATCAGTAATCAGCAGGAGGTGTTCAGGCCTTCTTTAAAAAAAATACTTTCAGAGGCCTGAACCTTCCAGCGTGCTGTAAAAGAAATCAATTGTACATGACAGATCTAGGGGTATATTTAGTAAACTGCAGGTTTGAAAAAGTGGAGATGTTGCCTATAGCAACCAATCAGATTCTAGCTGTCATTTGTAGAATGTACTAAATAAATGATAGGTAGATTCTGATTGGTTGCTATAGGCAACATCTCCACTTTTTCAAACTCTCAGTTTAGTAAATCTAGCCCCTAGTCTGTCTAGGACTTTCCATGTAACAGACTTCTAGCAGCAATAGATAACCTGCCTTTTATGGCTACAGAGAAGTTACAGAAATGTAAGAATCCAAATCAGAAGCGGAAGTAGCGAGCTGTGGGCCCTGGTGCAGGGAAGCGGGAACCTGAGCCCACAGATCGCTTGTTCCGACCCTCTGCATCTGCCTGCAGCGGGCCCCATTATCTCCATGGGCCCGGTGCACCTGCAAGTACTGTAAGCCACCCTCCACTCCACCGATCCCGCCCAATCTTCTTTGACTTGCCTGAACTTGACATTGCGTTTGGATTTTGTACCTTAGTCCTTACCTGCGATTGAACCTTACCTGAACCCAATTTGTTGTCTTATTCCTAAGCACAGCATGTATGTACAATTTAAGGTACATTTAATGTAAACACCCACCCATGTTGGCAATGCCCGTCCTCTGTGATATTTCCATTTGCACAAACAGAGTAAGGGGAAAGAGAACGATGCATCGCTGGACTGCTGGAACCCTGGTGACACCCGCCGCTGCTGGTCCTTATTATCAGGGGGTACTTTCTATGCTTTGGGACTGTACAGTTGTATTTTAAATCAATGCTCTTTCTCCATGAGTGTGTTGCATTTGTGCCATAACTCAAATCATACAGACATGTGAACGTTGAGTATAGAATATGCTATACATCGGTAACAATTATTAACTGTACCATTATTATTATTGTAGATCTGTAATGTGCCACAGAGCTCCGCAACGCTTGACCGTGGGTAGAAATACAAGGTAGACAAAATAAATGCACACATGAAAGGAAAGAGGAGCGAGCGATTGTGGCTCGGAGTGGAGATTGGGACAGTTGCGATGGTGCAATAATTTGGGCAGTATATGTATGAGCAGGGTAGGTGTGAGGGTTTATTAGTGTGGGTACAGTAAGTGGGTGTAGGGTAAGCACTAATAAAGTGATGAGTTTTCAGACAGAGTCTAAAGATTTGAAGGCTGCGGAAAAGCCTGATTGGGCATGGTGAGGAATCCCATGACCGGAGGTTACCAGAGGCGTGACAAGACTCAGGTCAGAGATAGATCTAAGAGGGAGGGAGGGAGGGAGAGTATTTTGATATGAGATTTGAGATGTATGCAGGGGCAGGGGCGGATCTAGAAAACTACTCTACCCGGGGCGATTTAGGGGGGCGATTTAGGGGGGCGATTTAGGCCCCGCCCCTTTCTAACAGTTTAGGCTGCCGACGGCATGTGCAGGTCCGTCCAGCCGTGACAGGCAGGGACAGTGTGCTGCCCGGCTGCTCTGATTGCCCCCCCCTGGATCCGCCACTGTGCAGGGGTGGTGTTGAGGGCTTTGTAGGCAAGGGTGAGTAATTTGAATTGGATTCTGGAGGACACAGGGAGCCAGTGTAGGGAGTTGCAGAGTGGTGCAGCAGATGTAGAGCGGTGAGAGAGGAGGATCAGTCTTGCAGCAGCATTTAAGATAAATTGAGGCGTGGGTAGATTGGTGAGGGCAATGCCATATAGAAGGAGGTTGCAGTAGTCAAGGTGGGAGATGCTGAGAGAGTGGATACATTTTGGAAGCACCTTCAGTAAGGTCAGCATAGGATAGGTAGATTTACGTGTGATCAGCAAAGAGGTGGTACTGAATGAGCGAATTTACACAGTGTGAACAGTGCAGTACGAAGAACAGAGCGTGGTGGGAGCCCAACAGATAGTGAGAGTGGAGGGGGAAATGTGCAGGGGAGGACTGGCAAATTTTGGCCCAGGGACAAGACTCGACTCAGCAGCCTATTACGATCATTTTAAAGGAAAAAAAATTCAGGTTGCCCAGTGACCTAGTCCAAGATAGCCCACTATTGGGCCCCCTTTTCCCCAGCCCAGCCTGTGCCTGGGGATGTGCCAGAGGTAGCGAAACTAAAAGAGCGGTTCAATAGGTAGAGTGTAAACTAGGAAAGAACTGCATCACGAAGGCCAATGGAGTGAAGGGTGTGTAGAAGATGAGAGTGCTCAACAGTGTCAAAAGCAGCAGAGGTCCAGGATAATGAGTATGAAAAATGACCCATAAACTTTGCTATGAAAAATGACCCATATACTTTTCTGCAAATAGATCATTGATCCCTTTTGTGAGAGCTGTTTCAGTGGAATGTTGGGGGGAGAAGTCTGACTGCAGAGAGGCGAGTATGGAATGTGAGGAGAGAAAGTGAGACAGGTATTTGCACACAAGTCGCTCAAGTAGTTTGGAGACAAAGATGAGAAGAGAAATAGGTTGGTTGTTGAAGAGAATGGCTGGGCCAACAGATGGTTTCTTTAGAATTGGTCAGATGAGCGGATATTTAAAGGAGGATAGAAATATGCCAATGGAGACAGACGGGTGGAAGAGAGAAGTTACAGGTGGGCATGTAGTGGGGGAGAGGGAGCGAAGAGCCTTATTTACATTCAAAAGTAAATCCAGCTAAAGAGTGCAAACTTGGACCTGGACAACCATGTTCCGATGCAAGGGGTACACACCCAATTATCTTATTTTATGCCTGCTTCTAAATGTTGCACACCAATACTGTGAGCTTCATTTGAGCACTGTGATTTAGGGTTGCGTTAGGACACGTCCCCCTTTCCCAACTCTTAATGGGCCTGATTCATTAAGGATCTCAAATGAAGAGGATACTCATTTCAGTCTCCTGGACAAAACCATGTTACAATGGAAGGGGTGCAAATAAGTGTTCTGTTTTACACATAAGTTAAATACTGACTGTTTTTTCATGTAACACACAAATACTTGATAGCTTATTTGTGCACTGAAATTTAAAGTTGATATTTGTGTGCTACATGAAAAAACAGTAAGTATTTAACTTATGTGTAAAACAGAACACTTATTTGCACCCCTTCCATTGTAACATGGTTTTGTCCAGGAGACTGAAATGAGTATCCTCTTCATTTGAGATCCTTAATGAATCAGGCCCAATATGTCCACACATTTTAAATTTGACCCCCTCCACAGGTGGGCAACACGGTTTTCCAAGGTTCAAAATTGTACCTCCTAGCTGGAAACTAATTATAAATGAATCCTAATGTGATTACTGGGCGGCGTGTGTACTGTCGTTCATTGTGACTCACTGCAAGGATATATATTAAGGATTTAATAAACCGGGCTGCACATGTATACATTACGACCATAGATAAAGGTCATATTTGCTTCTATTTGCTAGCAGTGCTATCTTTAGGATGTGGTTAGAAATTTTATTGGGACACACACGCACCTTAACTCAGATCTGTATGGATTGCTATCTGCTGCATGTGCTTTGGTGAGTGCATCTGGACAGATGTCCTAAATAGTGTCCATAACACTGACCTCAATGTGTCACCTACAGCAAGCACAGGAAGTGTTGCGGTACGGAGAGCACTGAGCTAGCGGGCTAAGATAACATGTCAATAATAGCACAGGATGCTATACACTCTGCACCTTGCTTATCCTCTATTTATCTTTTTAGTGATCAGTATTAAAAAATGCGTTCAGAAAATGTCACGTCATTATAATCAGTATTAATCACAACTATGTAAGAGCACATCAGAACATACTAATTATATTATAACATTTAATATTTATAACATCTGGTATAGTCATGTTGGGCGGGTGCTTGATGACAAGCGTGACAGTCCCCTTTATATCTTCAACCTCAGTGCACTCGTTTTAATATACAGTACTAATTTTAATGAAAAGTAAATGAGTGACAAAGATTAGCGCGACCCTTTGTTATGCACGTTTTGTCGCTATCCAATAACGATTGTCGAATCTCGATTTGTGTTTCCAACGCACAAATATTTATACTCAAAAAATAGCAGAATAATTCAAGCAAAATAATAATAAGTACATCCGTTACTTATCGCAGGCGCTCTGGATCCAGTGAACAGTCATTCAGGTCTGAAGTCTGTGGTCAAAGATGACTGCTCACTAGATGAAAAGCTCCTGCTTATATGCAGACAGAAATACAGTAAAACAATGCAGTTGATGTGGCTTGCTTCTATTGGTCCAGGTTTCAGGAAGGTCCAGAGTGCTACAGATCATAGGCTAGTTCAAACTAAAATATCCAAAGGTGGGGGTCATCTCTCCAGGGGATGTGCTCCGAATTTCCCGCCAAGAATCCAGTCTCAACTAGTCTATTAGCCTTTTATAGTCAGTATCACTTTAAAGATTTATTCCCTAACATCAATAACTAGAATATGCAATGTGCGATCTCTTCGCCACATGAACCGGACAGCTGCTGATGGATAGGGGATTAAAATGATACCAGACATGACACATTTCACCTGTACCATATGTTTTACTAACATGCATATAATTTATAATATTAAACATAAATACTACTATATTTTTACATAAATAACTATGTGCTGCAACTGCAATTAATGTGTACTAATTACAAATGTGTGTGTTTGTGCGAATGTATATAAAAGTGTAAAAACTGTTATTGCCACGTGTTGCGGCTGGATACGCCCTTCCACGCCATAGCGTGCTCTACGCATATGGAAAGCGATGGGGCGCTACCAGCGTATTAGCCTCGGGAGGCCTGAATCCTTAACCAGACCCTGCCTCCTCCGTTGTGGGTGCGGAAACGTCTGCCCAGGATACAACATAGCATGCTAGAAAACACACAGTATAATATAATAATGAGTACAGTAAAAAATTAAATAATAACACCAGAAGACCCGGTGACAGTGCTGCTGTAGTCGTCCCTTAGAAATATCAAATGTTTTAATAAAGCATGTCAGGAATTATTGTGTGCTGTATGTGTTATAAAACTTACAAAAACACATTAATGTTATCTTTTGCCTTGTCAGAGGTTTTGGTGAATTACCCTCTACAACATGCTGATCAGAAACCCTTCCCCGCCAATGATGAGTCCCAATCATGGTGAAACAAGGTGTCAGTAATTAGGATTCTGCCTCTACACTTCCTCGCGTCATGCTCTTTATATTATGTCCTAAGGGCTGCAAACGGCCATCTGTCTGAAAATCTACAGACATTTAAAAAGAAGGGACATTTTATTCAGCCAGTTAAAAAAAAATAGAAATCTGTTATCTGTTACGTTGCTTATATAAGTAAGGCTGGGTACACACTGGAGCTTTTTCATCCAATCATCGTGCCAATCAGCCAACATACGACGGTTCTGTCGGATGTCGCGTTAGTGTGTATAATAACACAAATGGCTGAAAGTCATCCCAAAGTTCCAATTGTCGATTCTTTTGGATGATGTTTAATAATCACATTCCAATCACCTTCCGATCATGTAGTGTGTATCAATTCAAGACCGTTCCACGACCAACTGCCGCTAGTTCCTCAAACTGCGACTCCTTTCAGAGTGTGTGTATGTAAATTTCTGATGTCTGTAGCTCTCAAACGTGGTGCGTTGTCCGCACGTCAGTCAATTGGCAATTAGGTGCTTCTAATGGAAAAGCAATAGTAGCTGTCTATTCCATTTATGTACATAGCATGTGTCTGCTTGCCTAATTATACACCTTTTTCTGCACAGTCTACAAGAAAGGCGCGTAGCTATGTTTTCTATAGATTTGTATTGGAAATGTCTGCTTTCATATTTATACACCTGTGTACATGTACTATAGAAGAAAAGTACGTACCTATGTATTATATAGATGTGTATTGTATATTTCTGCTTGCAGAATTCTACACCTTTGTCTGCAGTCTACAAGAAACATCTCTCCTCTTGAACCACTCTTTGGTCCAACAAGACCGATTCTTTCTCCTTCTTTCCCTCTGGGTATTTACTTGCAGTCTTCGGGGCCGTAGTGAGTAACATAAGACCCGTAGCTTGTTGATCTTCAACATTATCCATAAAATTTAAATAAATCGTTGCTGTGCAGTTGCGATTGAATGTACACTGTACACAAAGATGTGTTATAGAATGAATGAAGAAGACGTGTTAACTTTTCCTTTTAAGAGATTTTGGGAGGTTCTTATCGGAGTTGTTCTGCTTTTTATTTAATTTTCTTGGGGATATATCGCTAAGGGGACCACATGTCGTTTCAGTGTGTACGAAATCACAGTCTTTTAACACGACAATATGACTGCAAAAAGCCGCTGCCCGGACAGTCAGTTTTTCGCTAATTGTTTAAAAAGTGTCCAGTGTGTATGCATGGATCGCCCGAGCGATCAGACCTTCAGTTGTAGGTACAATCACAGATAACACGTCAATGGGAAAATTCTCCAGTATGTACCTAGCCCTAGACTTGTAAATGCACCTTACTGTTAAATGCCGTCCATTGGCAAATTTGTGCATATATATATATATATATATATATATATATATATATATATATATATATATATATACACAGCAAGTTATTCTTTTAGTTTTTGTTTCCTTTCACCTAGAACAAAGGAGATACATACTAACATTTCCTCTGAGTGGTGAAAACTTGTTCTTGCAGAGATTGCAAAAGATAGAAGAGCCGTCATCAGAATATGTTTCAATGTGTTGTGTAAATCAAGTGTATTGTAATAAAACTGCAGAATGTTATTTATTTAGAAAATACAAATAAAGGTTTTGATTATATTTGTTGGATAGTATCTATTTAAACCATAGAGATGGTCCAAGTTCTTTTTCTGAAGATGTGAAGCGTCTGACCCATCATAGAGTGACAAAAATGTAAAAAACAAACATGTAAAAAAAAAAGCTTTTACCCTTTTAAAGAAAAAAATACTCTAATAAATGTACTTTATTTGCTTCGCCACAATCCGAAAGTTATCAACAGCTTGAAATCAGATCACTACATTTTGGCAACTGTGCTTGATCCTAGGTTTAAGAGCTATGTCTTCTCTTTCTTTCCAACTGACCCAGGTCTCAAGAGAAGCAATGAGCTCCTGGTCAGCAAGCTGACAGCTCAAGTAGTACATGACGCAACGACATCTCAGTTTCTTTGGCAACTGCTGCTAGAAAAAAAGTAGCTGTTCCAAGACACCCAGTGGTAATGCAGATGAGTCAGCACAACATATTTACATTTGTTCTGCTCTAAAAGCATTGCCCAAAAATTGTGACAGCTCTGTCGTAAAATTAACTACAAATTCCACGAGAAAAGGCCATTACCGGAAATTACATCAAAGTACAGAGACTTCTGTAATGGTGGATTCCAGCACAGATTAATTAATATCATGTGAGGATGATGTACACACTGATGAGGATGATGACAGTGTAGATTGAAGGTGCTGGGATCTAGCTGAGAGAAGGGAGCTAGCTGATACTGGTATGCTTGTTAATATTTTCGGTAGAAAGGCATGTTAGCAATTTTATGTTTTTCTACAGTTAACTTTCACCTTTATTAGAGAGGTGTTTTTTTATTTAAAAAGGTAAAATATATATTTTTTAAAGTTTTGTTTCCCTAACTTAAAACCACTATGCACTTAACATAGGCTTTAGCAGATGATGTAGAGGGATTAGTATCATCATGACTGGTGCCAGCAGCTGCTTGGTGCTCCTGGTCTTCTGTGGACTGATGTGAATCCATATCGATGGCACAGAGCAATGTGACTGGAGACTGGAGAGTGACAAGAACAATGTGACTGGAGACTGGAGAGGGATAAGAACACTGCTACCACTGTTTCTGTGTGACCAACGGCACTGAGACTGGAAAGTGACAAGAACACTGCCACCCCTCCTGGTTCTGTATAAGCAATGGCACAGAGCAATGTCACTGGAGACTGCCAAGAACACTGCCACCCCTCCTCTTTCTGTTTTAGCTATGACGCTGGCCAACTGCACTGGAGACTGAAAAGAATGCTGCTACCCCTTTTGAGTCTGTCTGGGAAATGGTGTCAGAACTCCGTGGAGGGTGGTACTTATAGAATCCAAAACTCGCGAGATCCGACGAAGCAACAATGATGTTTTGCCTCGTTTTCAGTTCTGAGGCTGCGCAAAAGTACTGAGCCGGCTCGGCACTCAGATCTGCTAAGTTCAGGTGGGCTCGGTTTTCGGAAAACTGAGCCCGAGCATCTCTAATATAATAATCTGCGGGTTTGAAAAAGTGGAGATGTTACCTATAGCAACCAATCAGATTCTAGCTGCCCTATAGTAGAATGTACTAAATAAATGATAGAATCTGATTGGTTGCTAGAGACAACATCTCCACTTTTTCAAACACGCAGTTTAGTAAATATACCCCTTAGACAGATTGCAGGGCTGGATACCTCTAGAAAGGTGGTGAAACGAGTAGCCTGCGGGTTGCAGGGCTGGATACCGCTGGAAAGGTGGTGAAACGAGTATCCTGCGGGTTGCAGAATTGGATACCTCTGGAAAGGAGGTGAGACGAGTATCCTGCGGGTTGCAGGGTTGGATACCTCTGGAAAGGTGGTAAAACGAGTAGCCTGCGGGTTGCAGGGTTGGATACCTCTAGAAAGGTGGTGAAACGAGTAGCCTGCAGGTTGCAGGGTTGGATACCTCTGGAAAGGTGGTGAGAGGAGTATCCTGCGGGTTGCAGGGTTGGATACCTCTGGAAAGGTGGTGAAATGAGTAGCCTACGGGTTGCAGGGTTGGATACCTCTGGAGAGGTGGTGAGAAGAGTAGCCTGCGGGATGCAGGGTTGGATACCTCTGGAAAGGTGGTGAGACGAGTAGCCTGTGGGATGCAGGGTTGGATACCTCTGGAAAAGTGGTGAAACGAGTAGCCTGCAGGTTGCAGGGTTGGATACCTCTGGAAAGGAGAGAGATGAGTAGACTGCGGGTTGCAGGGCTGGATACCTCTGGAAAGGTGGTGAGATGAGTAGCCTGTGGGATGCAGGGCTGGATACCTTTGGAAAAGTAGTGAGACGAGTAGCCTGCCGGTTGCAGGTTTGGATACCTCTGGAAAGGTGGATGTATGCTGAACAGGTTACCCTGAGAAGCAATGAGCTGCAGAGAGCAAAAGCAACAAGATCCACATAGGTGTATAACTCAGGAACAGGGTAGATGAAGCTGTGTCTGCAGCACTGGAGTGACCTGATGATCTGGCCCAGACCTCTGGGCGAGGCTGTGTTTTAAGGAGTAGTGGCAAGTGTAAACAAGCTTAGTTCAGCAGGAAGAAAAACCGTTCAAGCGCCACAGTGGCCCCTTTGGTGGCATGGTGGTACTGCAGGCTATATATATCCACAAAGTCCAACATAGCTTCTGCCAAACAGGAGCTGCAGGGGTGGTCAGTCGTCAACAGGGGGTGTGGTGTTGTGATGGGGGTGTAGCCACAGCACAATGGGGGTGTGACCACTTCCTCAGAGGGCTGCCTAGCTCTCTAAAAAGCTACTCTGCCTATTAGAAATCTCCCTTCCCCTCCAAACACTGCTGGAGCCATCCACCGCTGCTCTGCTATGCACAGAAGATATCTCCCAACTTTCCCACCCACGGGACAAACATGTCCCTGGGCGGGACAGAGCCCTAAAATCAGGACAGTTGGAAAGATGGCTGCATAATATGATTGCTGCTGAATAAACGCTAATAAAATATACGTACAACATTTTATAATTGCACAGTAAATACACAGCATAGATGACGTTAAATCACCTGATGTTATTGCAGTTTGCTTGTTTGCTTTTTAGTTTTTTAAAATGTTGGATGATTCCTGCAAAACTACAATGACAGGGGTCATATATTCATTTGAAACGACTAAAATCAAGATTCAATCTCTTCTCTCACTTGCATAGAATGCCACTAAGGAGGGGACAGCTAGTAAAGGATGTTGAGGGCACAGATAAGAGGATAGCCAGCTATATAAGCATGATAGGGTCTCCTATTTTACTTCAATTTCCAAGACTGATATTTTTAACTCATGATGGAGATATTCCAACAGTACATCTAGGGTAACCAGTTTTGTGGAAAGTGAAACTTTTTCTGAATTTGTCACATAAAGTAAGTGAGGGTTAGGGACCGATCAAGACTTAAAACGCAAAATGAGACATTTGCGTATACGGAAAAATGCATCTGTACGTTTACATTTCTATAGCTGTATTTTGAGCTGCAGGTATTCTAAGTACCTATTTATCGTATAGGTGAGGTGCAAACATCAACGATGATACTTCCGCCAAGAATATAGGAAGAATATAGGAAGGGCAAAGTTATACGCCTACATGTAAGTGAAAGTCGCATGCATCTCTTATCGCTGCGGAATTAGTGGCGCTATATAAATAAATGATGATGATGATGATGATGATCTCTTAGGGGTGGGGTGACTTGCTTCTCCATGCCCTTACTGTACTGAGCTTACACATGAATGCCCGTTACCCGCCTCTCCAAGCGGAGGTGGGCACAAATATAAAATACGCTCAATTCAAAATATGGGTATAAGTTGTGTGCCTGTTCAGTGCAACAAATCTTACGGGATTAGCATTTTTACATGGCGCAAATGGACTTATACCTGGCTGTATATCAGCCACTTAGGGATAGGTTTATCAAACCTTCTAAAAAGAAAGAACGGATTCTAGCGATCGTTTATCTCAGTGATGGCCAACCCAGTATGCTTTAACCTCCAAAAGGGCAGCAAATTACCCTTAATTTTAAAACAACTTGGGCTCACCTACATCACTCATCCCACAATGCACACACATGCTCCAAAATACCCCCACATGCCACTCAGATCTTCCACATGCACCAAAATACCCCCACATGCCACTCAGATCTGCCACATGCTCCAAAATACCCCCACATGCCACTCAGATCTGCCACATGCTCCAAAATACCCCCACATGCCACTCAGATCTGCCATTTGCTCCAAAATATCACCATATGCCCTCAGACCCCCTCTTGTCACAAAATGACCCCACACGTCTTACTAAGCACCCCCGCATGCCCTTCTATTCTCTCCACGTGACCCTGGCACCTCTGCACATCGCCCCACAGACCCTCACACACTCACCTGCACAGCCGGAGCACGCAAAGGAAGGATGGAGAGGGTGTGGTCCAGAATATACTGCACTAACTCCCCCCCCCCCTCTGATTGGCTGCGCTGTGTCACCTCCTTGTACTGTGCTGAGGAGGTGACATGACGTGAAGTCAACTGCTCCTATTCACCCTTCTTGCAGTGAGAATAAGTGAGATCTGCTGAGGGCCACAGGTGTAGGCTCGGCGGGGCCACCAGTTGCCCAACACTGATTTATCTAGTACGTTATAGAAAATTATAGCTGTAATCTGATTGGCTGCTATGGGAAACACCTCCACTTTTCCTTTTTAGAATGTTTGATAAATCTGTCCCTAAGTGTTTATTGACTGAGTATACCCCCTGACACAAGGGCATGTCTCCATACGAGGAATTTGTATTCTGGTGAAGTGACTTCTGGGAAATGCTATTGATATGGGAGCCCCCCTTTTAGGTCAATACTTTTCTCGCTGCACCATTCATAGCCTGACAGTCATCCAAAGGTAGTTCTGTAATAGAGAACATGGGGTTAATCTCTAGTCACAAATGTTTTCAGCATAACATAAAATGTTATGAAAGAAACTAGACAGACTTACAAAACAATTGTCTACTACTTGTGCAACAACATTCACAACGCCATTTAACTTGCTTTATGTACAATTTCCTTCTTTTTCCGAATCAGGTCGAGTTCATGCTGGAGCCATTGAAGCTTGAAGATGGGAGATGGCAGGACCGAGATATGCAAACATCTATGTTTAGAATTTGCATTAACATATGGTATGACCAGCTGGAAGTATAAAAAACTGTAGGAGAAAGGCTAGGACTGGGGTCTCATATCAACGACAATATTACCAAATGATTTCTATGTTGTAGCTTATTTTGTATTATTTAGACGTGGGCTTATATTGGGACATTTATGAAAAGCGTTATGCTGGAAAAATGTACTGGCAACTGATGAAAATATTGCTGTCAGTTTAATATTGTTTAGAAAATTAAAGCAAATATCTGTTTTGTTGATACTGGTCACAAATAGAGTTGCTATCTTTTGTGAAGGCCAGACCTGGGCACGGGGTAGGTGCAAGGATTCTCGGCACCCTAGGCAAAGCTTCTACTGCCCTTCCTCAATACCCAATTCCTAGCCCCTCACACCCTTTTGTAAAATAAAAATAATAACTCTTACCTTTTCCTGATTATCTGGCCGTATAGACTGCTTTCCAGATGCCCTGATGTTGACATGAATTGATGTCCGATTGCACTGATGTCCAGATGCCCTGACGTCCAGATGCCCTGATGTCTACATGAATTGATGTTCATCAGGGCCGGACTGGGACTAAAAATCAGCCCTGGCATTTAAAGCACACAGGCCCACGTGTTGTGGGCTCCATGCACTATATTGTTGCACACTGATGCTGGCGCAGAACAACATGATGTAGTATGAGTGTGTGTGTGGGGGGGTATTTATTTCTCCTAATGACCCTCAACATTACATTATTAGCACCCCAATTACATCAATAAACACCATGACAATACAATATTAGTACCCAAATTACAGCAATAAATAACCCCCCACACACACTCATACTACATCAATCACCCCCACATTACAGCAACCGGCATCACTCCCCACATTACAGCAACCGGCATCACCCCCCACATTACAGCATCCAGCATCACCCCCCACATTACAGCGTCCAGCATCACCCCCCACATTACAGCGTCCAGCATGACCCCCCACATTACAGCAACCGGCATCACCCCCCACATTACAGCGTCCAGCATCACCCCCCCCCCCCCCCACATTATAGCAATACCCTCTCCTACTTATTAGCAATACTAAGCACCAAACACACTACAACATTGCCACCAGCACGCCACCCTATACTACAGCAATACCACCAATTATACAGATGCCACTGTAGGAAACAATGTTTTGCTTTTTTCAAATCTCCCACAAAATAGCAACAACGAACAGAGTACTTACACACACATATAGGTAACAGGTACCCTTTTCCCTCAATTAAATAGTAATGGTAGAATTTTCATGAATCATTCCACATGAAATAAAACTAAAATATATCTAAAAAAAACATAACTATTGAATGATCAGTTGAACCCACACGGCCGCATTAAAAGTATTTCCATCTACAGCAAAATGTCAGAGAAAAATATTTTTGTTTTACTACAGTAATTGGATATGCGTCTTTTCTATTCATTTTAAATAACACAGTATATAAATTAAGGGGGATAGAGGAGGTGGGTGAGAAATAATTGGATGTGATCCATCAGTTTGATTAGATAGGAAACATTTAGATTATTTACCTGGAGGCGTCTACCCCCTTGACTTACAGGCAGGGCTGACAAGAGGAAATTTTGGGCTCCCATCAAATTCAACAATGAAAGACTTGCCTTTGGCAGAAGTTCATATGATGCTACACCGTAGTGTGCCCAGTTCATATTATGCCACATCGTAGTGCCCCACAGTCATATTATGCCACATAGTGTTACCCTCAATTCATATTTGGTCATGCAGAAGTGCCCACAAATCATATTATGGCATAGTAGTGCCCCCAAATCATTAGTAAAGCTCAGATAAAAACTCATTCACAAATAAAAATTGGTACAGCATATCAGATACTGAGTGTGAGTCCCAAGAGCAGCTTAATACATCATTTACAATACAAACAAAAATAGATATATTGACACAATTACAGATAAAATTTATGACAAGCAATGTTTTTTGCTCTTAATTAAAAATCTCTGTACAGATAAATATGCAAAAAACATTACAACGCAATAATGAGCAATACATAGTGTTAAACATTATTGGATACGCTGTAGTGTCCCCAGTTCAAGAAAGGATGGTTAAAAACATATTGTACACGAGAAAATATATGAACTTACCTGATTATGGCATCCTGTGTTCTGTTCTCCTAGTGGGCGCGCTGGGCGAGGAGGGATCAGCAGCTGTCAGCTCAAACAGGCAGTCGGGAGCAGGAATAGAGGGCAGTGGTCGAAGCAGAAATTTAGGAGTGGGGGTATAGAAAATATAGGTGAATGGAGTATGAAGGCTTGTTTTTTTTTTTAACACTTGTCCCCTCTGTGCATTTTCATTCTTCATTACTACTTGTGTTTTATGATGGCTGCATCCATGACATTCCCATTCTTAAGATGTCTCTCCCTTTACACTTTCTTTTACCTATGCCCCTGCACCATCTTCTCCTTTGTCCCTCTCACTTAACCCCCTGCACCACCTTCTCCGCTGGCTCTCACACATCTTCCTGTACCACCTACTCCCTGGCTCTCTCACACGTCTTCCTGCACCCTCTACCCCCCCCCCCCGGCTCTCTCACTCCTCTTCCTGCACCCCCTACCACCCTGGCTCTCTCACCCCCTCTCCCAGTGCACCCTTCCCCCTGGCTCTCTCACCCCCTCTCCTAGCACCCCCTGGCTCTCTCACCCATCTCCCAGAACCCCCTTTCCCTTTGGCTCTCCCACCCCCTCCCCCAGCACCCCCTTCGGCTCTCTCACCCCCTGGCTCTCACCCCCTTTCCCAGCACCCCCTTTGGCTCTCTCACCTCCTTTCCCAGCACCCCCTTTGGCTCTCTCACCCCCTCTCCCAGCACCCCCTGGCTCTCATCCCCTTTCCCAGCACCCCCTTCGGCTCTCTCACCCCCTCTCCCAGCACCATCTTCGGCTCTCTCACCCCCTCTCCCAGCACCCCCTGGCTCTCACCCCCTTTCCCAGCACCCCCTTCCGCTCTCTCACCCCCTTTCCCAGCACCCCCTTCGGCTCTCTCACACCCTCTCCCAGCACCCCCTTCGGCTCTCTCACCCCCTCTCCCAGCACCCCCTGGCTCTCATCCCCTTTCCCAGCACCCCCTTCGGCTCTCTCACCCCCTCTCCCAGCACCATCTTCGGCTCTCTCACCCCCTCTCCCAGCACCCCCTGGCTCTCACCAACCTTTCCCAGCACCCCCTTTGGCTCTCTCACCCCCTCTCCCAGCACCCCCTTCGGCTCTCTCACCCCCTCTCCCAGCACCCCCTGGCTCTCACCCCCTTTCCCAGCACCCCCACGACCCCCCCCCCCCGAAAATCGCGGCACCCCCCTCCACCCGAAAATCGCGGCACCCCCGCGACCCCCCCCCCAAAAATCGCGGCACCCCCGCGACCCCCCTCCGAAAATCGCGGCACCCCCCCCCCTCTTCAGTAAAAAAGAAAGCAAATTAAAAAAAAACAGGAAACTCACCACTCACCAGTGTAACTGGCTGCACAGCATAACGGGGGAGGGAGCTGGGGAGCACGCAGCAGAGGTGGCTGGTTCCTGGAACCAGCCACCAAGAAGACAGGGGGAGTCGGGCCGGCCCATATAGCCATCGGCCCTTCTGGCATTTGCCAGAAGTGCCAGATGGTCAGGGTATATGAACATTGTTCATATACCCTGATGTCCGGATGCCCTAATGTTCAATTGCACTAACGTCCAGATGAACTGATGTCCAGATGTAATGATGTTTAATTGCACAGATGTCCAGATGCCCTGGCGTCGAGATGTACTAATGTCCCAATGTCCAGTTGTACTGATGTCCGATTACACTGATGCCCAGATGTTCTGATGTCCAGATGCCCTGATGTCCAGATGCACTGATGTCCAGATGCACTGATGTCCGATTGTACTGGTGTCCAGATGCCCTGATGTCCAATTGCACTGACGTCCAGATGCCCTGATGCCAAGATGCCCTGATGTCCAGATGTACTGATGTCCAGATGTACTGATGTCAGATTGCACTGACTACCGGACGCCTTGACGCCCAGATGTACTGATTTCCAATTGCACTGACGACCAGATGCCTTGACGTCCAGATGCACTGATGTCCAGATGTACCGATGTCCAGTTGCACTGATGACCAGATGCCCTGACGTCCAGATGCACTGATGTCCAGATGCACTGATGTCCAGATGTAATGATGTTTAATTGCACAGATGTCCACATGCCCTGGCGTCGAGATGCCCTGATGCCCCGATGTCCAGATGCCCTAATGTCCTGGTATCCAGATGCCCTGATGTCTGATACAGAACGCTGTCCAGGCTTCACAACTGTCCAAGGGGAAACACAAAATTTCTAGAAGGGCAAAAAAAAACTTGTTGTAATAAGCTGCCAACAAAGTGTGTTTTTACTGTCCAAGTACATATATTTGCCATGTGAAGATCCAGCAAGGGTGTTACTGGCTTTATAAATGACCTGGGGCACAGGCCCCAACAACACTATGACATCACCATACACAGACATGCCACCAGTGTACCCGCAAATGCCCTTCACAATGCCATGTGTCCCTTACATGCCGTCCACTGTACCAGGTGACCTCACATGCCACCTAGTGTCCCAGTCATCTTATGCCACTCACAATACCCACAGAGACTATTACTGTGCCCTCATTCTGTCCTCCACATATCAATAACTGTGCCAGGTGCCCCCACATGCTACGCAGTGTCTGAGCCCCATTATTACACCACTCAGCAGGAACCATGCTCTATCAGTGGTCACACAGCAGGGAGTGAAAGCCACTGCTCTTGACCACTAACACAGCGCGGTACACCAGGAGGACGCCTCAGTAGTGTCCCTCAAATCATGGTGCACTGGTCAGCTGTCTTAAGCTAAATGGCAGTGCTGGGCCTGGTACCATTATTATTATTATTATCCTTTATTTGTTAGGCGCCACAAGGTTTCTGCAGCACCACACACAGTACAAACAGGGTAAAACAGTACAAACCAATAAACAAAAATACCAATGCTTCAGAAACTCCAGGCTGGCCGATGTAGTAAACAAGGAGCAGAAGAACGGTAAGGAGACAGGTGGGAAGAGGGCCCTGCTCATGTGAGCTTACATCCTAAGGGAGGGAAAACAGACTGGCACAGGGGGAGCCAGATAAGGCACGGGGGAGCCAGATAAGGCAAGGGGAGAGCGAGTGGAGTATAGAGAAAGGGGTTATGTGGATGATTGGTAGGCTTTGAGGAAGAGGTGGGTTTTCAGCGCACATTTGAAGGAGCACAGAGTAGGAGAGAGGCGGATGGAACGAGGGAGGTGAAGGGGGGCAGCACGGGAAAAGTCTTGGATTCTGGAGTGGGAAGAGGTGATAAGAGTGGAGGAGAGGTGTCGGTCATTGGCTGAGCGCAGGGAGCGGGCGGGAGTGTGAATGGAAAGAAGGTTAGAGATGTATGTGGCAGTAGAGTTGGAGAGAGCCTTGTAAGTGGTGGTGAGGAGTTTGAAAAGGGTTCTGTAGGGGAAGGGAAGCCAGTGTAAGGTAAGGCAGAGAGGGGATGCAGAGGAGGAGCGGCGTGAGAGGAAGATGAGTCTTGCGGCCTCATTGAGTACAGAACGGAGAGGGGAGAGATGGGAGTGGGGGAGGCCGGTGAGGAGGAGGTTGCAGTAGTCCAGGCAGGAGATAATGAGTGTATGGATGATAGTCTTGGTAGCATCCTGAGAGAGAAAGGGACGAAAACGGGCGATGTTGCGTAGTTGGAAGCGACAGGCTTGGGCAAGGGAGTGAATATGGGGGGCAAAAGAGAGAGAGGAGTCAAGGGTGACACCCAGGCAGCAGAGTTGTGTGACAGAGGAGATGGTGGTGTTGCTGACGACAATAGAGAGGTCATGGTGAGATGGGAGTCTGGACGGAGGAAAGACATTGAGTTCCGTCTTGGAGATATTGATTTTGAGAGAGCGCGCAGACATCCAGGAGGAGATGGCGGAGAGGCAGTCAGATACACGAGAGAGGAGGGTGGAAGAAAGAACAGGGGAGGAGATGTACAGTTGAATATCGTCAGCATAAAGGTGATACTGAAGACCGAAGAAGGAGATGAGAGCACCAAGGGAGGAAGTATAGAGCGAAAAGAGTAGAGGGCCGAGGACAGAGCCCTGCGGGACTCCTACAGGGAGAGGGTAGGGGGAGGAGGAGGAGCCGGACATGGATACAGAGAAGGAGCGGTTAGCGAGGTATGAGGTGAACCAGGCGTGGACAGATCCTGCTGCAAGAGTTTGCAGCAGGAGGGGGTGGTCCACAGTGTCAAAGGCTGCGGAGAGGTCAAGGAGGATAAGTATGGAGAAGTAACCCTTGGATTTGGCCGATAGGAGGTCATTAGTAACCTTGGCCAGGGCAGTTTCGGTGGAGTGAAGAGGACGGTAGCCGGATTGGAGGGGGTCAAGGAGGGAAAGTCCGCGAGGTGTCTGGCAAGGCGGCAGCAGACGATCCGCTCAAGAAGGCATAGGGGAGCAGTGAGATGGGGCGATAATTATCGAGGGAAGTGGGGTCAAGATTGGGTTTTTTAAGGATGGGAGAGATAAGAGCGTGTTTGAAAAAGGAGGGGACAACACCAGAGGAGAAAGATAAGTTAAAGAGGTGTGCAAGGTAAGAGCAGACAGTGGGAGAAAGAGAGCGAAGGAGGTGGGAGGGGATGGGATCGAGAGGACAGGTTGAGGGAGGAGATGAAAGGATAAGGGAGCGAACTTCTTCCCCTGTTGTGGGGCAGAAGGAGCACCAGAGTTGGTTGCTGGGGGGAGGCGAGGCAATGGGGGTGGCAGGAGAAGGGGAGGAGGAGGTGTTCAGTCTGATGGCCTCAATTTTGGACGAGAAAAAGGTTGCAAAGTCAGTAGCGGAGAGGGGGGGCGGGAGAGGAGGGGGAGGGGGAGAGAGGAGGGAGTTGAAGGTGGCAAAGAGGCGTCAGGGGTTGGAGGACTAAGGAGAAATAAGGGACTTAAAGAAGGATTGTTTAGCGAGGGAGAGGGCGGAGTAGAAAGAGGAGAGAATGAATTTAAAGTGAAGGAAGTCAGGGAATGAGATTTCCTCCAGAGGCGTTAAGCAGTGCGAGAGCACCTTTGGAGGAAGCGGGTGAGTTTGGAGTGCCAGGGTTGGGGAATAAGGCGGCGTCGGCGGATGGTGGAGGCCGGGGCAACGGCATCAAGGGCAGTAGTGAGGGAGAGGTTGTAGAGAGAGGCCGCTTGGTCAGGACAGGCCAGGGATGGAAGAGGTGATAGGAGAGTTTCAAGAGAGGAGGAGAAAGAGGAAGGGTCAATAGCATCAAGGTTGCGCCTAGGGAGGGTGGCTTTAGGCGAGGCGGGAGTAGGGGAGGAGGACAGAGTGAAGGAGAGGAGATGGTGGTCCGAGAGTGGGAAGGGAGAGTTGGAGAAGTCAGAGAGATCACAGAAATGAGAGAAGACAAGGTCTTGGGAGTGACCAAGACAGTGGGTGGGGGAGGAGGTCCACTGAGTGAGGCCAAGAGAGGAGGAAAGGGCAAGAAGTTTGATGGTGGCAGGGTCAGAACGGTTGTCAACGGGGATATTAAAGTCGCCAAGAATGATGGAGGGGAGGTCAGAGGCGAGGTAGTGGGGGAGCCAGGCAGCAAAGTTGTCGAGGAAGAGAGACGTGGGGCCCGGGGGGCGGTAGATGACGGAGACACGGAGGTGGATAGGGGAGAAGAGACGGATGGAGTGAACTTCGAAGGAGGAGAAGGAGAGGGAAGGTAAAGAAGGAATTACCCGAAAAGTACAGTTAGGGGACAGAAGGAGGCCTACTCCACCTCCCGGGCGCTCATCCGGTCTGGTGGAGTGAGTGAAGGAGAGGCCCCCATAGGAGAGAGCAGCAGGAGAGGCAGAGTCGGAAGAAGTAAGCCAGGTTTCAGTGATGGCAAGAAGATTTAGAGAGTTGGAGATGAAGAGGTCATGGACGAAGGATAGTTTATTACGGATGGACCTGGAATTCCAGAGGGCACATGAGAAAGGGAGGGCGGGAGCAGGGGATATGCGGATGAGATTGTTGGGGTTGGTGGAGCAAGGGGGAGGGTGAGAGGAGGGGTGGAGAGGGTTGTGCAAGAAAAGGGGGCTGGGGGAGAGGATAGGTATAGGAAAGGAGCGGGGCGGCATTGTACGGTGCAAAATCAAAGGCAGTGGCAAAGACAATATGAAATATAAATATGAATGCGGTAAAATACGGTGCAGTAAAATTAAAACAAAGTGCAGATGAAAGAAAGAAATAAATGAAAATGAGGTGAGATGAAATGAAGTAAAAGCGCATAAAATTAAAATAAACTCAAATTAAGATAGAATAAATTAAAATTAAAATAATGAATTAAGATAGAATAAAATTACAGTGCAAATAATATCAAAATAAAATACAGAGCAATAGGATAAAATAGTAAACAGTACAATACAATGCGATAAAAAGTGGAAGTGGTAAGATTAAAGGAGGGCTGCAGAGAGCCGGTACCAGGTGAGAAACGGGAGAGTCCTGGATGGAGAGTCCTGTGTGGAGAGACCAGGTTGGAGTGTCCAGAGACCAGGGAGAGTCCAGAGACAGGTCGCTGTAGCCGTCCGGAGGGACTGGAGAGCGGGAACAGCAGCGGAGCACAGGTAGAAGACCAGGTGGCGGGAAGATGAGATGGCGGCAGGAGTCCAGAGGAAGTGGCCGGCAGTCCAGTGACACCAGTTGCCTATTTCTGCAGTAAAAAAATTCTGTATATAACTATTGGTATGAAATCAATTTACACTGCAAATAGCTCTTCCCCATGTGCCTTATAAATGCACTGTATTATTCAATAATATATAGAGCAAACTATTTATGGCTTCATTAACTCACGGGGGAGCATTTTGATTGTTTTTATAACATGTGTCACTTGTGTGTGAATCTTTTATTACATTGCTTGGAGCGTGCTTAGACATGTGTAAGATGAATGCGTGAAATGGGTCTCACTGGCGCAGAGTTGTATAAAGTAATATAAAAAAATTACAAATTAAAAAATGGACGGCATGCTCCACCAAATCTTCAACCGGGCTGGGTACGGTTTAACGCTTCCGAGAATTCCGACAACGTTCATACCTACAAAAAAAATCCGATTGGCTACAAAAACAATGCAATTATACCAGACTTACCTGAAAAAACCGGAGGTCCAGAAGTCCAATGGCACCGGTATGAGGAACTGATGCCGAAGATACAGCTCTCCGGCGCTTCAGTGTCACGTCATCGCGACTTACATCTATGTTCATTTAAAGCGGTAATGTGTGGACCCCGCAAGTTAAGTGCCATAGCCAAAGCCTACTTAATGTATGGCTGGTGCCTCTATTAGGAGGGGGGGGGGCACAAAAATCAGTACGCTGACCCCCTCCAAGTGAAAATCACTGGGTCAGGGCTCTTCCTAACTCTGGGCAGTGAGGACCAGGGTAATTAATTAAATTGGGATGCCTGGAATGGCAACAGTAACACACTACGATCCCCCCAGTCAAACAGGGGGTTACACAAACACACCCCTTTCCCCCCCAACAAAGGACCCACCTGCACACTAACACCAACTGACATTACATGATAGCTAGAAATTCCGACATCTAGTGTATCCGTATGCCTACTGTCTCCGTCATCAGGGGCAGGCTGGGCTGGAGGGCAGGGGGGCATCTGTCTACCCGGGCCAGTCCCTTAGAGGGCTACCTTGGGCTGCGTCACTGGGCCACACACATACATACACACACACACATATACATATACATACACACACACATACATACGCACGCAAACACATATATATACACACGCATGCACACACACACACATACATATACATACACACACATACATATACACACATACATATACATACACACATATACACACACATGCATACACACACATACATCATACTTACCTACTTTCTTCAGCTCCCTTCCGGGAGCCAGCCAGTGGAGGGGGGCGTGAAGGGGCGGGGTGGCCGAAATCGCGTCATTTCGGCCCCGCCCCCTGTGACGTCATGACGCAAATTGCGTCATTTGACAGCGGGGGCGGGGCCAAACGCCGCGATTCACCGGGAATCGCGGCGTTTGGGATCTAATTCTGCCCACTTCACTAGGAAGTGGGGCACTTCCTAGTGAAGTGGGCAGAATTTGGGAGATTGCCACACTCGCCCGGGAGTCCGGGAGACTCTCACAAAATGCGGGAGTCTCCCGGACATTCCGGGAGAGTTGGCAAGTATGACATACATATACACACATACATACATACATACATATACACATACATACACACACACATACATACATACATACATACATACATACATACATACATATACACATACATACATACATACATACACACACACACATACATACATACATACATACACACACACACACACACACACACACACATACATACACAGGCTTTCAAGCTGTTGTTTACATTGCTATCTCAACTCTTTAAACAACAATTTTTACAGCGGTCAATGACCGGGTCAGGTTTGTTAGTACAGTATGACCTATGGGCACAGTGGGGGATTATTTGATAACAATAAGAAGGGATCATTCCAGTGAACGCGAGGGAGGTAAAAGAGCCGTCATAACTGAACTATTACATTTTTCATGGTTTTTCTTCTTTCTTTAAGCACAAATCTACCGACATCTCTGTCAAAAAGAACAAGGGCAGCACTGGAAAACATTTTATTTAAATTATAAAAGTGGCTATTTCTGTGCAGCTCCAGTGTTATGTCACAGTAGACTAATTGTTACCTGTTCTCCCACCTGGTTCTCACTATATTCAGCACAGCGGAGAACAATGAAATAAATATCATTATGGCAGCATCCAATAAGCAAAGAGTTGCTACAGTATTACTAGTGCAGACTTTCCAACTGTACCCATTTTTGACTAATGCTATATTATATGGGGGTGCTATGTCTACTTTAACATACATCCATCACTGACACACAGAGGTGGCGGCCATTTTGTGCTCTTCACTAGGATACAGTGACAACACTGAGAATGTAGCCTATCAATTCACTAGGATATAGTGACATCACTGAGAATGTAGCCTATCAATTCACTAGGATACAGTGACATCACTGAGAATGTAGCCTATCAATTCACTAGGATACAGTGACATCACTGAGAATGTAGCCTATCAATTCACTAGGATATAGTGACATCACTGAGAATGTAGCCTATCAATTCCCTAGGATATAGTGACATCACTGAGAATGTAGCCTATCAATTCACTAGGATATAGTGACATCACTGAGAATGTATTCTATCAATTCACTAGGATATAGTAACATCATTGAGAATAGAGCCTAACAATTCACTAGGATAAAGTGACATCACTGAGAATGTAGCCTATCAATTCACTAGGATATAGTGACAACACTGACAATGCAGCCTATCAATTCACTAGGATATAGTGACATCACTGAGAATGTAGCCTATCAATTCACTAGGATACAATGACAACACTGAGAATGTAGCCTATCAATTCACTAGAATATAGTGACATCACTGACAATGCAGCCTATCAATTCACTAGGATATAGTGACATCACTGAGAATGTAGCCTATCAATTCACTAGGATATAGTGACAACACTGACAATGCAGCCTATCAATTCACTAGGATATAGTGACATCACTGACAATGCAGCCTATCAATTCACTAGGATATAGTGACATCACTGAGAATGTAGCCTATCAATTCACTAGGATACAGTGACAACACTGAGAATGTAGCCTATCAATTCACTAGGATATAGTGACATCACTGAGAATGTAGCCTATCAATTCACTAGGATACAGTGACAACACTGACAATGCAGCCTATCAATTCACTAGGATATAGTGACATCACTGAGAATAGAGCCTATCAATTCACTAGGATATAGTGACATCACTGAGAATGTAGCCTATCAATTCACTAGGATATAGTGACATCACTGAGAATAGAGCCTATAAATTCACTGGGATACAGTGACATCACTGAGAATGTAGCCTATCAATTCACTAGGATACAGTGACAACACTGACAATGCAGCCTATCAATTCACTAGGATATAGTGACATCACTGAGAATGTAGCCTATCAATTCACTAGGAACTGTCTGAATGATGTAGCTGGCTGCTAGAAAACCCATAGGCTGACACTGTTTTAGCAATATTTACACTTTAAGTGATAATATTTCTAAATTAATTTATAGTGTGGAATATGACAATTGTATGACATTTCAGTGGAGATGTTTGTGTGTCACATGGGTAAGAGCTGGACACTGCAGTATTTATTTCCGGCTGTACTAGAAGCGATGCAACTGACGCTGCGGCCATTAAAAATATTTATGTCCACCCTAAATAAGCCTCACACCCAGTGCATTATCCAAAGTACAGACCAACCCATTTTTTAGGACATTTATATATATAAAGAAGTCTACTGCTGGGTTATATTCATACCACTGCGGAAATACAGGACGCATTTATCATAGTCAACACAGACCCACGAGGGTGGACAACTATTTATCTCCAGCTGCCCCTCAGCTGTTATACCGCAACCGGTGACAGAAAAGCCCACTCATAGTAACGCCCACCGAGGGAGAAGCTGCACATACCAGACAGTCTATAAATGTGTTAACTTGGGAAGCTGATCCACTTCTCCGATCTTCAGGAATTGCTTATTATTTTCCTCTGGCCCTATTATATTTATCCCTTATTTATAACGAGTTGACATATTACACACTAAGGAGAACATAATACAAACAAATTATGTACAATTATATGAAACAAAACGTAAAGATGGCCCTGCCCAGATGAGCTTACGATCTCATAGGTGGGGTGGACGAGTCACACATAGGGTAGCAGAATAATGAGTGTAGCTGGTGGTGGAGAACGTGAGTGCGGCTACTGTTAGGAAGAAGCATTATCAGCCACCAAAATTTCGACTGCAATTTTTATGTGGCTGAGGGCGATGTACGGTTGGATTGAGAGACCGTGTAAGGTGGAGCCAGTCGTTGAAGAAACTTTAAACCAATCAGTTTCTGGCAACCCGCACCATCTTCATGCACCATCGCCAGGCTCCATACAAAATTAAGGATAAGGGAGGGTGATCCCACAAAATTAGGGGTAGGGGAGGGTGACCCCCCTCCCCCGAGCCCTATAGCAGGAGGGTGACTCCCCTCCCTACCCCGAGCCCTATAGCGGCTGCACAGTCTGCAGTGGAGGTAGATAGGCTATTGTCCTTCACTATTTACATTAACAGAACCGCCTTCTCTTCTGGTTCTGGAGGTTTCTGCTTTTGTAGCACCTTGAGGCTCATGGGTGCGAGCTCAGCTGTGTACCTGGTACATTTGTTCAGCATAATGCTCGCTTACATATTAGATATTCCATCCTGACTAGGTCACATAATCTGGTATTCTCTAAACTGTCTAACTTGGTAAGAGTTTGTAATGTTCCACTCAAAAGTCTTTGATCATTTCCGTATATCAGTCCATCAATATGTTGCCATCCCAGGGATTCCGGAAGCATCAGTACATGTCGTAAGGGGAAAGGGAATTTAGTAAAGAACTTCTCCTCTCCAAGAATCCTGAAAAATATTTGGAAGAATGTCCATAAAACCTCTATGTAACCATCAAGGAAAATATATGTAAAATGATGCTTTGTTGGTTCTCATAAGTCCTGTGCTATCCACTCTATATGTCCCTCAGCATCCGCTCTTTGCTGGAGATTTTGCAGAGATCATAGCTACATATGCTCTGGCCATGCCTAGAAATTCAGAATTATTGAAAATAAATTCATTGTATTATACAGTCTGTTCTTCACTTTTATATTCAGCTTGCGCAATCCACAGCAGAGACTTGTGGAAAACATTCTCAAGTCAGCCCACAGTGCAAGCCCAGCTTATTGGACATTGGTGGATCCTGCAAGTCTGGGGTATGTTCGTATGAGACTGCAGCTTTTTGGACATCAGATGGACTTTTCCTGTGTAATGTGGGATTTAAATCTTAAGTCATCCAAGTTTCAGCCTGGGCATGAATGGACATATGGTTATTGTTATCTCTGGGTCTGACCTGGAAATTCTGTAAACGTGTTGAGTATTGTTGATCATTTGATCACTCCCCTCTGACACCTCTCGCCTCTCCTAACCCCTTTAGGGTAATAGATTTTAAAGCTGATGGCTTTACATGACTTCATGCTCTTCTTCTCTGATATGCTTTAGTTATAAAATGTGTTTTTAATTGGAAATGCCAATAATGAGGGTGGAAAGTTGGGTTTAATTAGAAATTTAATTAAATCAGTATAGATTTGCATTATAGAATCAAGAGGTTAATATGATTTAAATGTCACTTGTCAGTGTTTTACCCTCACCGATGTGTTATTCTGCCATGAAACATATTTTTAAAATGAGTGGAAGTGGATGCACCCTGTTTTTGTGTTCAGCACATATGTATGATAAAAGGTGGTCTTGGCTTTAATACGAATTATACAATTCTGTAGTACCAAATTCAAAGCATTACTTTTCAGTCCACACTGATACAAACTTTCTCATTTTCTTCATTCGTGACATAATGGGCCTGTCTGTCTATTAAAACCGGAGAAAATTATGATTTTCTATCGCTGCTTAACGTTGCTAGTCTGCTTACGTTGCCATTTATCAATAAGATATCGCCAGTGATAATGCCCACTTTTGAGAGATATGCGTGAGCCAGCTAACTTATTTCCCGCACAAGCAGTGGAAATAAAAGCCCAGACTTGGCCTTTCAATTACGTTAATTAAAGAACGAATAAATATAGATAAAAATATTTAGACAATTGAAAAAAATGCTTAATTCATATAATAAATCCTTCTGACATCAAGGTTATCGGCTGGGGTTATGCCATGAAATTGAATGAATATCTAATAATAATCTAGGAATTGTAAACTGATCTATAAGCCATTGGTCTATTCCACCTGTCATTCCCATATGCTGCCTATAATAAAATAATTAAACACACACCCCTCCTGTCAGCCAATGAGGAAGGGAGTGTGTTTACGGTAAATCCCCTGGGACAGACAGCGCTCAGTGCTCGGGAGCAGCAAGGAAAATAAAAATGATGGCTCTCATTCAGTATTTTAGATGCCCCCTAAACTTTGCGGCTCTCAGTGGCCACCTATCTAGCCCAGCGGTAGCATTGCCTCTACAGTAAAAGTAGTGATGTGGCTCCTGGCAAACTGATGCAGAAAGATTGTGGTGCCAAATGCACCTCTATATGAAACAACATTCGTACCTATATTGTTCTGGATTAGAGAGTAATGAACAAAATGTAGCGGCACATGGAGAACACACCAGCTTTTGACGTATAATAGAGATCCGGCACAATTATTTTAGACACATGAGCTTGTAAGGTGTGCTGTAGGGAGAAAGAGAACACAACCGGAAAATCCCCTACCTGCACCCCAGGTACTTACCTGATCCTGAGGGACGACTATGGGAAGAAGCACACACTCCTCACTAAGAACCCCATGGTCCAACCTCATCGTTCGGACTCCTCAGCACTACGGACTAGGGAAGTAATCAGACAGGTTACTGAAGGGTAGGAATACCGGAGAGGAGAATAGGTGTCCGCGGCGGCGGCAGGGAGTAGAGACTCTTCACTCTACCACGATTGCCGACATCTCGTTTTGTTCTGAGCCTGGGAGTGAGACTATGGATATTCAGGACAGGGAAGAATCCTACCTGAATTTTTGACTCACCGTGGTACAGGTGAGGCTCCCTACCAAGAGAGACAACATTGAAATACGGTACTCATCGAGGGATGGTCACCTCGCCTTGATATCCGTTTGCAGCTCTGCAAATTGGACACCTAGGAACAGGGGCGACACAACACATAACCACCCTACAGAGCTATCTACCCTCTCAAATGTGCTTCCCACCATACCGTATCTACAATAACAACAGAGCAGCCCCCTGATCCTAACAACCAACAATGTGACCCAACGCTGCACGACTATAACGCTACCACTAGGTGTGGTGCATTACTCTAGCACAGTGCAACGGCACAAATCACAACTTGTAAACAGAATAACAGATACCAATAGCCTACCTTTAATGTGGACCTGACTTCTGAATCCTTAAAGGGAAAAAACTTAAACAGGTACTAAACCCATTTGTACCCTGGTGAGTCCATGCCCTAGTCCCAGGAATTTACTGTGGAAGCTAACCCTCCACTGACTATGAGGTGTTCGTTCTCTTCTCAGAGCCAATAGCCACCCCAGCCGAACGAGGACCACCACCACGCAGAATGAGGAGTACACACCTGAAACCTTCAGAGGCCGCTGACGGAAATCAGAAGAACAACTACCCATACTCCCTGGAGGATACTGCCTGGGAGCTGTGCATTGCTATGGTTTGGTGTAAATTTTGCACGTAAATGCAATGGGCTCTATGTACTAATGTACACAGAGCTCAGGAGCCCCCGTAGTGCTTCTTTTTGGAGAAGAGCGGCCCTTATATGTAAGCAACGACACTTACATACAACACAGTTCCGCTGCAAAAACGGATCAGGACTGACCTCCGCCACCTCTCACGTGGAGGAGGGGAAGGAGCGGCGCACATGCAGCGTAGCAACGCGTGCGCGTTGTAGCTCCACCTCCACACCTGCATAGCGGACTCCGACCCCCCCTCCTCCCCCGGAGGTCTGCACACACTGGGACAGAGAGAAAAATACACCACTCTTTCCTCCATATGTGCCTTAGTATATAGATTGGAGTTTGTGTGTTCTCCCCGTGTTTGCGTGGGTTTCTTCCAGGTGCGCTGGTTTCCTCCCACACTCCAAAAACAAACTAGTAGGTTAATTGGCTGCTATTAAATTGCCCTTAGTCTCTCTCTATGTCTGTCTGTCTGTCTGTGTGTGTAAGTTAGGGGATTTAGATTGTAAGCTCCAATGGGGGCAGGGACTGATGTGATTGAGTTCTCTGTACAGCGCTGCAGAATTAGTGGCGCTATATAAATAACTAGATGATGATGATGATGATAGATCCCAACGAGCCCCATTGTTTACTACGGTAAACTAAAATAAACTCCCTCTTTTTATCTATGCTGCTTTTCATCTTGAGTGGAGTTTTTTTTCTCTTGTTTTTTTTTTTTGCAACATTCAATGTCCTTTTCTTTACAAAAAAACAAAAAAAATTGCAGAGACTTAATGTCTACTACTCTGCAAGTGCAAAGGAAATGCAAATAACTGTCAGGCTTCAGCGTACTTGTTTTGCTAGGATACAACCTTAGCTCATGCGATGCTCTCTGTGCTGTGATTGGCTGCTGCCCTCTAGCTGCTGACGTTCGCCTGTTGCTGGGTGAAAGGCTTCAGAATCCGAGCACTTCTTCCTGCTCTTAGCTAAACTTGTGGGAGGGTGTTGGGGGGGGGGGGAGCCACAGTTTGTGTTTGCAGTAAAAGCAGATGACATGAGAAAACCTCAACAAAACAGGAATAATAATCAATATATTTTTTAACCCTTACGTTTCTGTATTCCTCTTCTGATTGTGTAAGGACAGATTCACACAGGTTGTGTTTGCAATGACTGTTCTTTGAACCACGATCACAGCTCGCCCTACACTGCAACATTGCCGCAATTTTATTGTAGTGCAATGTGTGCCGGGCCCTTGAAATGTGACATGTTTGCAGAGCTGCAGATGGTTGTGCAAATCCACCTCAGTCTAATGAAATGCAGAGTCTGTGTAACCGATACATTGAATTAGCAAAGTGGTTAGCATTGCCGCCTCACAGAGCTGGAATCGAGAGTTCGATTCCAACCACGGCCCTATCTGTGTTGGGTTTGTATGTTCTCTCCGTGTTTTCGTGCGATTCCTCCAGGTGCTTCTCTCAGTCTAAAGACATACTGGTAGTTTAACTGGCTTCTTCCAAAAATGGACCCAACTGTGTGTGTGTGTGGTAGAGAATTTAGATGGTAAGATCCAATGGGGCAGACACTAATGTGAATGACTATGTGGTATGATTGGTGCTTAATATCATCACCATTTATTTATATAGCGCCACTAATTCCGCAGCGCTGTACAGAGAACTCACATCAGTCCCTGCCCCATTGGGGCTTACAGTTTAAATTCCCTAACACACACACACACACATGGGTCAATTTGATAGCAGCCAATTAACCTACCAGTATGTTTTTGGAATGTGGGAGGAAACCGGAGCACCCGAGGAAACCAACGCAAACACGGGGAGAACATACAAACTCCACACAGATAAGGCCATGGTCGGGAATTGAACTCATGACCCCAGTGCTGTAAGGCAGAAGTGCTAACCACTAAGCCACCGTGCAGCCCAAATATAAGATTATAATATATACTCTGGTTTTTGACTCTTTAAGAATAAAAACGCAGAGAAGGATGAAACAAGTGGAATCCCTCTAGAGTGTAAGCTTCCCTGGGCAGGGTCCTCTCCACCCTATGTCTCATGTCTGTCACCCTTGTACGATCCTATTGTCATATCTTAAGTAGGTGTTATTACGCTTAATTGTATTCACTTATCTGTTATTATATTTAATGTGCTCATGTCATACACATATTCTGAAACTTTTTCCCATACTTATTACCTTCAGATGATTTTAGTGTATTCAGTAAAGTTGCAGGAGGGTGTATACAGGAGGATAAAGTAAAGTCACCTGGAAGTGGAAAAAATAAATATCATGGGTCATAAGTTAAATACTTGATCGTTTTATGTTTACACTGAAACTTAAAGTTGATCTAGGACATGCCCTACCCCAATTATAAATCTGTCCCCATATTTTAAATGTACCTCCCCCTCCAATGCAATATGGGTTTGCCAAGGTGCAAAGTTACTCATTTTTTTTTTGTTTACTTTCTTTAATGAATCAGGCCCCATATGTTTATGATATGCTTTAATCTAAATAAGTATATATTTGTTGTTCTAGGCTTTATCAAGCATTAACTTTAATTATATTTACAGAACAGTTTTCAAAAATAAGTATTGTACCAGCGTAATGTTTCCTTAACCGCGGTAACTGGAATAGATTGCTTCAATAGTTCTGCTATATTTTATGTCCACAACAAATCCTGGACTGAGCAAATTTCAAGTCCCATGAGGTCTCCTTATTTATTATTGTAAAATAATGAGCGTCTGCTCTATCTTCTACATGGTTTCCCCCTATGTCAAATTGCAGATTAAAGGGACACTGTGAGTTATGTAGAATCAATATCTGCCTAACCTTTAGTGAGTAAGTTATATATTAAGTTTTTATTATGACATATTTGCAGAAGTCTATATTACATATTTGCTTACTCTCAGGAGGGCGGGACGAAGGGTCCAGAGAGCAGGTATGTATGTAATATTATTACAGCTTATTGATGGAACAACAGCCCAGATACATCGCCTGTAATTTTTTGTCCAATTTTCAATGGCTTCACACTTTTCATTGTCCACCAAAACAACAGGTAACTGTTATACACATTTAAAAAAAAATTATTACATCCACGGCGGGGGACGGGGGGAGGCGGCCGCCCCGAACAGCCACTAGACTGAGTGGCCCGGGTGCCCGCTGCCCCCCGTTCCAGCCCGCCCCTGAGGGGGGTGCGGCATTTGACATTCTCGCCCCAGGCGCTACAATTTTAAGTTACGGCTTTGCCTGCACCTACTAAATGTATATAGCTCCCATACTGCCTCAATGTAAATACTTTGCAAGACCATTTGTAGGATTATGGTCCCAGATGGCAAAATAAAACATGTCGCTGTAAGATCTGTTACTTCAAATGTGCTTTCTTGAATCAAGAGCAGAAAAACAAAATTCCAATTGTACTGGTATAAAGATTGATAGGAACGAGGGCCTTATAAAGGTTGCATACAGGTGAGGTCCTGTATGCAACCTGAGGTCTCTGGTCCTAATTTATTTCACCTGCAGCAAAGTGCTGAGTGCAAGTGCAAATTGCAAAAAAAGTGCTGTTGTCAGTGTTGGTGGTGCACTGCCACCTGTCCTCTGTAGCTGGTATTGCGGCGGATCTCCACCTGCTGCAGTTGTCAGTGTTGGGTGTGCACTGCCACCTGTCCTCTGTAGCTGGTATTGCAGTGGATCCCCACATGTTGCAGTTGTCAGTGTTGGGGGTGCACTGCCACCTGTCCTCTGTAGCTGGTATTGCAGTGGATCCCCACATGTTGCAGTTGTCAGTGTTGGGGGTGCACTGCCACCTGTCCTCTGTAGCTGGTATTGTGGCGGATCCCCACATGCTGCAGTTGTCAGTGTTGGGGTGCACTGCCACCTGTCTTATGTAGCTGGTATTGCAGCAGGCCCTCATAGTATACACCCAACCTCTGCCAACTACGAGTATGTGTGATTTGTTTTCCTTTAAAATTGGCTGCTGAGTCAAATTTTGCCCCCCAGGTTAAAGTTTGCCAGTCCTCCCCTGTCTGTGGTGCCTTTTAACTAAACAATGATTATGAATATTTCTGCTAAAGTGCATGTGTGTATGCAGAGCAAGATGTGGCCATTTGTGGAAGAGCAGAGGTGGGCATTGGCCAATAGGAGAAGTTGGGTGAAGTAAGAGCGTTCCGTACAATGATTCTCTTTGTTTTGCAGAGCAATGCCAAAGCGAGATTTAATTCAGCAGAGCAAGAAATGAGCAATTTAGCAGTGTTTTTCAGAGGGCTTAAAAGTGGAGATGTTGCCTATAACAACCAATCAGATTCTAGCTGTCATTTTGTAGAATGTACTAAATAAATAATAGCTAGAATCTGATTGTTTTTTCAAACCCGCCGGAAAACTCTCAGCTTGATACATTTATCCCTTGCTGTGCTAAAGGACTTTTGCACCATGCTGCAAGATTGTGACTCTTAGGGGTGATTCATGGTCTGAATAAGGGTTCAGGTCGCCCTAGGCTAATACACTGGTAGAGCCACCTTGCCAGGATATTACACAGTCGGTACAATCTAACTCATCCTTAATTTAAAATCTGGTTTCCTGCACCCACCCTCTACCAATCCTTATGTTCCCGTGTTTTTTGAAACTCAGCTCCACTTGGCTTTTTAAAAGTGTGATAACAATCTGTGTCACTCAAGTCGTTTTCATTAAAATCAGAATTGTACAGTAGAATGGAGACATGAGAGTAAAATATGAAGGTGTAGGGGGCTATCATGCCCTGTGCCTGTCGCCATCCTTATCCTCAAGTGCCCACCCAAGGATGACCCAATGTCTTCAGCTTTTACCCTGGGAATATGTCAAGATTAAATCTGAATTACTACATTTTTCTTTCATGGTTTTTTTTTACTTTGGAGAACAACTATTCTCCTCAGTTTACTTCTCCCTGTCACAATTTCGCACCCCCCTAAAAGCCTTGCACCCTAGGCTGCACCCTATTCGATACTTAGACCCTGTGCAATACATTATAAAAACAATCCAGTTGTCCCCTCACTCACATGATTAAATTAAGCCTGAAATGACTAAACCAAGCAATATTTTACTCTATTGCACAGTGTCTGTTGTGATATTTCCGCCTCCTAGTGCACTTTAAACATTAGGTGCACCTTGAAGTGAGCCGAATGGACCATCTAGGGGGGTAAATTTATCAAGCTGCGGGTTTGAAAAAGTGGAGATGTTGCCCATAGCAACCAATCATATTCTAGCTGTCATTTATTTAGTACATTCTAAAAAATGACAGCTAGAATCTGATTGGTTGCTATAGGCAACATCTCCACTTTTTCAAACTGGCAGCTTTGATAAATGTTTTGTGTCTTTAACTGAGGTTGCAAGAACATATGTTACATTTTGAAACTCATAACACAAGTCTTGTAAGTAGAAGCATAAAATATCTAGAACAGAAAAGGAGGAAGCTGAGGGAACATCATGCAAACAAAAATACCAGCAGCAGAAACATAAACAAGCACAGAGACTGCTTCCACTTCTCTTTCTACAAAGTAAATAAACAAATAAAGCATGGTGTACAATCTAGTACAGAGGTGGGCAACATACGGCCCTCCGAGCCTTCACCTGCGGATCCCAGATCCCTCCTTATCGCATACTTGCCTACATTGGCAAGGACTCCTCCAGAAGATCAAGGGGAGGTGGGCGTGTTGGGGGCGGGGCCTGATGGGTCAAGTCATTTGGCCACGCCCCAAACATTCAATCACTTGTTTAGATCAATTACAGCAGGGGGCAGGCCTTAGGATGCAAATCACACGTCATCGTGGCCCCGTCCCCCAACCCCCGCCACTTTACTATAGGTGGCAATTAGAAACTGGGAGGTTGCCTCGTTCTCCCGGCAGTCCGGGAGGACTCCCAGAAATTCGGGAGTCTACCGGATATTCCAGGAGAGTAGGCGATTATGCCTCATTGTCAGATTGTGTGTTTGTGTGTTATAGCCTGTAACACTTGTGTAAAACAACTGCTGATATGTACAGATAGATGCCTATTTCCCTGATTAAATGTATTGTTTTAACTTATTACTGACATTAAGGGTGATGTGTGGCCATTTTGAAGGTTAAAGGGCCACCCAAGTGTATCAGGTTGCCCATTACTGATCTAGTCCAATCTAGAGTAGACAAGGAGCGAGGGTAGAAGGTGAAACATGCAGCCTATCGATTAGGAGGGAGCTTTAAAACTACAGCTGGCCACACACGTTACAATATGGCAGCCATCATCAGGCAACTGGTCCAATATCGCAGTGTGTGCGGCCCCAGAACACCCCTAACCCCTGATAACAATGTAAAATCCAATCCAATGATGGGCCAGTGTGTGATCATCTCCCAATCGGAGTAATAGACTGCAATGACCCACTCCGCAGTTTCATTGCCGGATGATGTTAATTTAGTCAACTTTAATAAGCTCCTGGTCCCCAAGCTCATGTTTCCTACTGATAAGTCAGGAGAGCCGGAGCCATTGGGGTATATTCATATTAAGCAGGTGCTGCTTTCACAGCTCATCCTATGCTAACCTAGTGACCTGTATGGGTGCAGGTATAGGAATAGGTTGCATTGGATTGTGATCCACGGGGTAGGAAAACTCTTTTGCAATGTCACCGGTCCCTTGTGTCCAGTGTAGAAAAAATTAGATTGCCGCACTTCTAATAAGTTATTCAATTGATCAGTACAGCAAGCTTCTGTGAAATGCAATTTACATGGCCGATCTTTGAATCAATACTCTGCCCGCTGGGTATTGGGAACGTGATACAAGCCAGTGTTGAGACAGAATCATCCTACAGACTGTTTCATCCTCATCTGAGCTGATCAGTGTTAAAAAGGGGTTTTCTGTTTAACATTTAAAGCACTATAAAGTCAGCTTCACTGAACCAATCAAAAGGTTCAGGAGAATTTTAAGCTTAGACCACGTGCAAAAAAGTGGCTCATGTTCACTAGAACAGACTTCTGGGAATTGTCACGGACATGGCATCACTGGGTATTCCGAGCATAGTACAGACCAGTGCTAAGACAGAATTCTGAACTGATACATATCCTTACTATCTGCAAACTAGAGGAAATTTCCAGACCTGTTTATTTACGATCCTATATACCTTAAAATGTCCAAAGTTTACAATTTCAACTCTGGTGCAGTAATTTATTGTCTTAGTTATAGCAGATTGTTTTGTTGCTCTTTTAGCTGTAGTGCGCTGTTCTACCTAACAGTAGACTGTTACATTTTTATTACCTTGTGGTGGTGTTATTCTAGGTAAGATACTCACTCACACATGTATGTGATTTCACTCAGAGTGGAGTTGATGGACTCACAAGACCTGACCTGTCAGGCTTTTGGAAGATCCAGCAACAGTGTATTCTGTGAAACAGCATAATTTCATTTGTGCATATATGTATTACTTAACATATCAGTGTAACGTGTTTGATGACCCTGAGTAACTCTTTTACCTTTCAGTGGACTGTGCAAAATAAAGCAAAACAAAAGTGCGACTGTTTTCGAGAAGTTTGCATTGTTCATTTTGTACAAGATATAGGTACGCTTAATTCTTGTTTACCGAGTTCCATACATAATGACTCACAGGAGAATTAGAAGTGTTTACCCAGGATTGCTCAATACTAACTTGTCAATAAGGTGGATGAAGGACTTTATAATATAGCGTGGTGGCTCGCTGGATCATGTGATTGGTACAAGGGGGGCTGACAGGCAGGGGTCCACCTTTCATAATGGGGCTTGTGCTATGTGAGGAGGTAGAACAGTCGCTCAGGTGTCCATTATTGCGCCAAAGCTATATACGTTTGTCGCCAAGATGGTGGTATCTGCAGGAGCACGTTCTGGTGTCAGGAGCTGGGTATATTGAGGGAGTTCTGAGCTAAATGCATATATTACGAAATTAAGTTTTGTTTTATGGGACAAGCTATTTAAATCATATTAAGGTGGCTCAGTGGTTAGCACTTCAGCCTCACAGCACTGGGGTCACGAGTTCAATTCCTGACCATGTCCTTATCTGTGTGGAGTATGTATGTTCTCCCTGTGTTTGCGTGGGTTTACTCTGGGTGCTCCGGTTTCCTCCCACACTCCAAAAACATACTGGTAGATTAATTGGCTGCTATCAAATTGACCCTAGTTTCTCTCTCTATAACTGTCTGTGTGTGTGTCTGTGTGTTATAAAATTTAGACTGTAAGCCCCAGTGGGGCAGGGACTGATGTGAATGAGTTCTCTGTTGTCACTCACCGGACTGTTAGTGCCTCTAGGTTGGGACATGGGTCTTTCTCGCTCCTGCCGGCGCCTCTCCTGAGCCGCGGTCGTCCGCCATCTTGACTAAGATTGCGCATGTGCAGAAACCCTGAAAAAGGCTTTGAAAAAGTGCCTGGAACAGGCACGAAACGCGTCAGCGGGGGTTTCTTGTGAACTGGATTTTATGTGTGATTGCCTCATTACCTGAATCCTCTCTCCACTTGTGTTCGCCAAGTGGACACTATTCTTATTTACTGCCAGCGCCGACTTTGGCTTGCCTCGACACCCATAGCGGGTGCGGATACAATATCTGAGGATCATCTGGCAGGACCCGTTTAAACAACATTGCGTGATTCACGCTGGAGGCAGTTAATCGGCTCGCCGCACGATTAAACATCTACAGCCGGCTTGGATATTACACTTCAAAGTCACCTCAGCAAGGTCCCGGTATCATCGGGGCGTGACTAACGCTGGAAACGGGACTGCTAACCACGGGTTACCGGTAACATTTATTTACCCCTAATTCAATAAATAGGTGGCGACTGAAGCCTAGAAGTGATCATCAAGATCCAGGCTGTGTATTATGCCTGTCGGATGTTTTGGATTCAGGTGATTCAATATTTTAAGGAGGAATCCACATACAACATATCTGTTACTATTTATGCATATCTATTCCTATTTTATTGAGACTTTACCATTACCGTCTCATTCTGCAGGTGCCTCTTTATTGACTGGTTTAACTATTGGCCACATTCACCTTGGTTGCGCAACCATATGTCATATTGATTTTTATTTAGTCTATTAGCCGCGGCTGTTTGTATACTAACTTAGCTAGATTTTATGTTTCTATGTCATAGCTATGTGACAGAGTGATTTCACACTGTTTTATTGTACAGCAGGTTTCTGGCTATTGCCAGTACTCTGTACTGGATATATCTATATCTATATTAAATGTTTTGATTGCTGTTCAGTGCCGCTTCTGATTTTCCAAGAGATCACCATTAGTCCCAATATTAATTTCTGTACTCATCCAGCAGCGCAACCCTCACTTTCTGTCTGTATGTGTCTATGACTATCTCTGGTGGCTGTCAGCAATCCACCACGGGTGTGCAGCAGCTGAAGAGTACCTGTATTCAGATTTTTTATTATAATTTGTATTCTTTACTAATTTACTTTTTGAATCTTTATCCAGAGTTATCCCGAGGGGCTCTCTAGTATGCGCCATTTAACCCTTAGTGGGCTACCTGTTTTTCCTGAACTGTTAATACCTCGCCTCTAGTGTCATTGGTTAATTAATCACCACTCAGTACTTAAGGCACCTGTTGCCCTATTACCTTTGCCTGTTCTTGGTTCTCATTCCTTGAGACTCTGAGGTGTTTCCTGTTTCTGCTCGTGTTATCCGTTTGCTCTGGACAAGTCTCCTCTCCTCATCGGTAGTAGAACTTACCCGCTGCAGACTACTCTCGCTACCTCCGTTACCTGCCTGCTTCTGGACAAGTCTTATCTCCTCATCGGTAGTAGAACTTACCCGCTGCAGACTACTCTCGCTACCTCCGTTACCTGCCTGCTTCTGGACAAGTCTTCTCTCCACATCGGTAGTAGAACTTACCCGCTGTAGACTACTCTCGCTACCTCCGTTACCTGCCTGCTCCTGGACAAGTCTCCTCTACACATCAGTGTTACAACTTGCCTATTGCAGACCACTCACATTGCTCCGTTCCACGCCTGCACCTGGACAAGTCTTCCCTTCACATCAGTGGTACAACTTGCCTATTGCAGACCACTCACGTTGCTCTGT
The DNA here is from genome assembly GCF_038048845.1 of Mixophyes fleayi. Classification (NCBI taxonomy): domain Eukaryota; kingdom Metazoa; phylum Chordata; class Amphibia; order Anura; family Limnodynastidae; genus Mixophyes; species Mixophyes fleayi. Next base: position 31,059,908 of record NC_134403.1, on the reverse strand, counting down.
TACATGCCTGCACCTGGACAAGTCTTCCCTTCACATCAGTGGTACAACTTGCCTATTGCAGACCACTCATGTTACTCCGTTCCACGCCTGCACCTGGACAAGTCTTCTCTACACATCATTGGTAAAACTTGCCTATTGCAGACCACTCACGTTACTCCGTTCCATGCCTGCGCCTGGACAAGTCTTCCCTTCACATCAGTGGTAAAACTTGCCAATTGCAGACCACTCACGCTATTCTGTTACACACCTGCGCTGGACAAGTCTTCTCTACATATCCGTGGTGAAACTTACCAGCTGTAGACTATTCATGTTTCCTTGTGATATAGCTACTACTCTGTATGGTACCTATTAGCTGGACTAAAGTCTACAAGTGCCTCTGTGTTGTAGCTGCAAGTCGCTGACTCTTCTACTATATTATTGATTGGTCTTTGCCTAACGTTATCCAGTTATCAAGTACTGGCCTGCTATATGCTACCTGCGTGCTAAGGCACTTGGACTCTTTCCTCATTTTATCCTGTTTACTAAACTGCTCTACCATCACAGTTCCACGGTGCCAAGACTCAGCATTTATACTATTGACATTCCTTTCCTTTATTCTACTGTATGGTTCCACTGATTCACCACACTACCCAGAGGTCCGCACTTCTGGTAAGTGTAGCTACACCTGGTGAATTCTGGGTAAAACTCCTAGTGCCCGTGACATCTGTACAGCGCTGCGGAATAAGTGGCGCTATATAAATAAATGGTGATGATGATGATGATTAAAGTAGTCTAAATAGTGCAGTTAGAAGGACGCTCCCAGAGCATCTTCCTCCCAACAAAATAACTTATTTGTTATCTTCAGAAGTAAAGGAAGCCAGGTCTTGGCCTATACTGTCTACACTCTTATCCTCTAGATGCACTATGTGCAAAATTGCATTCCTAGGAGCAATACTACCAATGTAATAAAAACAGTAAAACAACCCAATATCTTCTCACTCTGATGATAAATGTCAGACATAAATGAAGTTAAACCAAGCCATATTACAAGACGAACATCTAAAAAGTTTTATTTAATGCGGAGGTTGGTCCTAAAGGAGTAGTAGGGTGGACTTTAATGGACGTTATGACTCTTTCCTTCATGCGCATTTTCGTCTGGACCCACAATGATGCAGAAATAGTCGACTGTTTTTCCGAGGGGTGATTTTAAGAACCGAATGTTGGCACCGGACGGACAATTAGGCACAAAATGGAATTGTCTGTGTGCTCACAAATTTTGTGTTACCGAAATGATCTTCGGAATGGACCATGAGTGGGCTTTTTAGGTCAAAGATTGAAAATTGCTTTACAAAACGGGAATAAAAAAGTGCAGAGCATTCTATTTTGTGCAAAAGCATCAGTCTTAGCGCCAAGCATCTCCCACTCATGTCTGTCTGTAACAATTCGTATAATTGCGGACCATGATCGGAATGTTGATATCCACAAAAGTTAAAAAACAATTCCAGAATACTGCCCTCTGCCACTTTTGGATCAACCGTTAATTAATTAGCATTTTTGTGTTCAAAATACTGCGCGTTGATTCATTATTTGTGTCTTAATAAGTTGAGAGAAAGGCACATTGCCACTGTCTTTATTTCATAAGTCATACTTGTACACAGGGGCGGTTTGGACTGTTCATAATCTGTGTGGTTTGACTCCACTTACCACGAAGTCGGGGAGTGTAGCAAGGTAAAGGTTTTCGCCAGGGATCCCCATAAGGAGATTTGACCTTCGCAGTTTTACCCTGCAGGGTACCAAGCGAGACTGACAGGAGAAGATGTTATAGCAGACAAAGAGTGACCAGAATAGGAATGGATACTGGATACCAGGTTACCAGAATAAGCTGAGATGCAAACAGCACCGGATACCAGGATCGGCTGTATAGGAATGGATACTCGATACCAGGATACCACAATTAGCTGAGAAGCAAGTAGTCCTGGATACCAGGATCAGTAGAATAGGAATGAGTTGATGGAGACGGATACAAGATTCCAGGATTAGCTGAGTAGTATATGACGCTGGATACCAGGACCTGATGAATACACACGGATACAGGATACCGGGATACTAATAGACATGGATACAGGATACCAGGATTCAGAGGAGCCAAATATTCCAGCAGGTTAGCAACAGCTACAGGACGTGAAGATCTGTCACTATTTTACTGAAACAGATGCCTTAAATAGTTTTGAGAAGGAGGGGAACAGCCAAATACTCAGCTTAGGGCTGAATAGAGAAAATTATAAAAGACCAAAATGGCAGACAAGTCAACGGGGGGAGGAGGTCCAACGGAGGAGACCAGGTCTACGCACTGGATCCCGGTAAGTGAGCCGGAGGGTCCATTGCGTGACCTCGGAGCTAATATGTCATTGCACGTACCATCAATACCAGAACACCAAAAGCACGTAATCCCTACTTTCAGTATTTATATTTGCTGAAGAGCAAACCACTGCTAACAACCAACAGTCAGGATTGGTCAAAGAAGGAAATATAATGGTGCCCGCTGGCACCAAACCCATCCCGGTATGTATAGTGCCCCCAACAAACAGATTCAGAAAGTGTTAGGTTTTATTTCTCTACATACTATTTTGCTCTCCCGCCGCTCTATCTCTGCTTGTCGCTACACTAGATCCCCATAGCCTACAGAATTCAATTTAAACTCCTCACCCTCACCTACAAAGCCCTCAGCCACCCACCCCCCTTGTCCAACCTCATCCTTATCCAAACTCCTTCCCGCCCCCCCTGCTCTGCCATAACTCCGCCTCACTACCTCACCGATTACCTATTTCCACTCCTGTCTCCAAGACTTTGCTCCACTGCTTCAATCAGGCGTGTCCTTAAAACGTTTTTCTCTATTTAAGCCTTTCAGCCCTCCACCTAATCTCGTTACCTCTGCTATCCCCTCAACTCCCCCAGTCAGTACCACCCTACTTGTGTCTTCCCCTTCCCTTTAGGATGTAAGCTCTCACTAGTGGGGCCCTCTCTCCATGTGCATCACCCTCTGTACCGCTAGGTCTAGAGCAGGGGTCAGGGAACTTTTTTACCTTTTACCCCCAAATATATTTAGATACGCCGACGTTACCCCTTTGAATTGAAAGGCAGGAAATCATATATTATTGGAATTCAAAATTTTATTTAATTTATTCAAAATTTCTTTAAAAGCTTCAACTTCAAAACTTCAGGTTTTGGAGAAATGATGTTGCTTCATTTTTGATACGAGAGCATCAATATTGGAGCATTTTGATGTCAGAGCAATTTGGATACAGTCTTCAGCGTCCAATCGATTTCTCTGCTTTGTTTTTATGTTCGTTAGAGTGGAAAATCCTTGTTCACAAAGGTAGGTTGTTGGAAAAACAGCAACCTTTTGACTGCCTCCTCATGTGCAATTTTGAATGCCTTTGCAGCTGTTGATATAAAAAAATATGACAGATCTGCTTTGTTTTCAAATGCAATACGAGCTTCATTATTGCATCGAAGCTCAAGAAGTGCCTCTGCCAACCCTTGAGGCTCTTCTGGTACAACAGTAATTTCACATTTAAAGGGGTCTACAATCCAACTGACAGCATGTGAATCGGCAGCATTAACCCCAGGAAATTCATTTTTACCCCCATTTGTGGTAATTTACTGCTGTTCCCTGACCACTGATCTAGAGGGTGATGCTTCCATCGCCCTGTTTTCTTAAGCCCAGGCCTACTGCACGTTGTACATCACCATCAGTAACTCACTGTCACGTAAACAACTTGATCTGCATTACCAAGTTATCTGTGTAATCTGTCTCGTCTTTATATATGTTTAGTTTAATAATGTATTATGTAATGTACTATGGATCATTGCTGTGTATTCTATACCACCGTAGATTTCGTGCACAGCGCTGCAGACCTTTTGTGGCGCCTTTTAAATAAAAGATAATAGTAACACAATTGGTTTATCGGTACTTGCTTAGTTTGCACAGTTGAATAGCATGCTATAGTAAGAAAATAACATGAATCAAAAAAAAAATGAGTGAAATAAATAAAATATATATAACTGTCAGTCCTAACGCTAAGCTATAATATAGCCAGCTCAGCGATGTCACTGCTCCTTAGGGAATTGATAGGCTACATTCTCATGGATATTGGTCTGAACCACTGTGTGTAGATTCCATGTTCACCTTCACTCTAAACACAACGTTCTTCCAACCAGATGTTATCCACTCCTCACCATAACGGCAACCCAGGCTCTGGACCTATCCTTAGGGTGGGTACATACTGAAGGCTTTTCAGGTGATTGTCGGGACAATCACACAATAAACAACCGCGTGGCCCGTTATCGCATTAGTGTGTACGCTGCACGGGTGAGCGATTATTGTTCCAAAGCTCATTGTATCATTTCATCAAGACTAAAAATCTCGTTCAATGATGGAACGATGTCGTTCCAATTCTGCAGTGTGTATGCACTCAGGACCGGCAGTGTCCATAGATCTCTATGGAGTGTGCTGAGTCAGGATCTTTTCAGCTGATGGTTATGACAGATGAAGAGCACAGATCTGAAGGTAAAACATGTTAAGTGTGTACATTAATCGGCAGCTGGTCGGGACTTCATTTTATTTCAGTCGTTGGTAAACTCGTTACTGATATGGCATTAGGAGAAAATTTCTGCAGTGTGTACCCAGCCTTAGCACTTGCGTCGCTCAGGTCCTGCTCCAGATTCCAATTATGGATGAAACAACAGTAATTCATACTGCAGGAGACACTTGTTTTTAGAAAACAATGAAAACGTATCTTTGTTGTGTCTGACAAGTGTCCACGAATGTTTTAAAGCGGCAGCAGATTTATGATATTTATTCTGTGAATTTGGCGCTGTGAAAGAACCTAAACATGTCGTAACTTATCCTCTCGTTCTGTCAGTCCTGTGAGTTTCCCAGGCACAGCTGAAACATGTTCTTTTCAAACATCTAAGTCTGATCCCTTCACTACTGAAGAACTTAACAAGCTGGTCTGCAATGGCAGAAGAACATTTCAAACTAAAAAACATATTCAATATTATTATTACTTATAGATTTGTTTTGTTGCTATATTGTAATAATAGTGTTTTGTTGGGTTTTATTTTGTAATTGGGTATGTACTGGATGAGACATGGGACGGGACACAAGTTTTTAGTATCAATCATATTTAAGGAGGAGATGAGCAACCAATTCTCTTTCTGTGTTGATAGATAATATGATAGATAATATGATTAGCTGGCTGGTCCGTGGAATGTTAGAACTAAGTCTAGGAACACACTAAAGCGTTTTCGTCCAACAATCGGGCAAATCAGCCGACATACGACCGTTCGGTCGGAAGTCGGGTTAGTGTGTATAGTAACACGATGGTCGAAAGTCGCACCAAAGTGTCGATTGTTGGCTCATTTGGTTGGTAGTACATGTAGTGTGTATAATTTTCCTCGAACTGCGAGTGTGTATCTCCCAACTCGGCAACTCCGTTTTACACAAGATCTGCGTCTCTCATCCACCCTCATTACAGCCTCCCATTCCCGGTTACAGGACTTTTTTCGGGCTGCACCCACTCTATGGAATTCTCTCCCTCGCACAATAAGACTTTCCTCTGATCTACAAACTTTCAAGCGTTCTCTGAAAACCCACCTCTTCAGACAAGCTTATAATATTCCTCAACCACCCTATTAACCTCACTACCTAACCCTTTTACCGCCTGTTACACAATTTCACACAAGACAACTACCCCCTGACCAACATTGTTGTGTGACAGGATCATTTAGTCTGAGTCACTTTTACCTTTGCAGTCTGGCTGGGCCAAAATGCAAAATGTAGACTTAACCTCATGTGTCAATCTCCCATTGTCCCATAGATTGTAAGCTCTTTGTCTGTTTAACCCAGTTTGTTTATTATTTTACTATGTTTGTCCCCAATTGTAAAGCGCTACGGAATATGTTGGCTCTATATAAATAAATGATGATGATGATGATGATGATGTGTGTATGCCAATTTCTGATACCTGTACATCTCCCACGTGGTATGGTGTTCGTACGTCACTTTTTTTTTTTAGGGGTTGAGAACGAACATATAATGTACACCTGCTAGCGAATGAATGAAGAAAACGTGTTGCCTTTCACTTTTTTATGAGGTTTGGGGTGGTTACTATTGAACATGCTCCGCCCCTTATTTAAATTTCTTGGGGATAACGTTACATAGTCGTTTAAGTATGTACAAATTTCTAATATTTGCTCACGACAATATGACGGTGAAAAGTTGCTGCCCGGCCGGTCAGTCTTTCATTAATCGTCTAAAATGTGACTAGTGTGTACGCATTAATCGTCCGAGCGATCGGACCTTCGGTCGAAGGGAAACTCGTTCTACATGTCGGTCGGAAGATTCTTCAGTGTGTACCTGGCCTTACACTGGGAGAGAAATATAACTTAGCTCTTTTGATTACTACAGATGGCTACACATAATCAGACAATTGCAAAATAGAGTTTAAACAGGGAAATGATTTACCTTTTTAAGATAAGAAAAAGCAGAAGTAGCAGGAAAATTGTTGATAAGTTATAGGATATGGAGTACAAAGAACAATAATATTTATAATAATAATTAAGACAAGTTTAGGCAAGATTTCCATTCCAACTCTTTGTAGAATTAACCTGCAAATTATATAATATTCTCTTTAAATCTGTTCAACACGTCCTTTTTTAAACCACTATTGGCAGGACCCAAATAACAACTTTTTGGTTGAGTGTGCACTTTAATCTCTCTATTCTACGTGACGTTTCAGCGCAGTTAGTCAATCTGTATGATCCAGATATTGATGTGTGTGTACTAATCTTACAATCTTTTACAGTGGTGCTAGAAAGTTTGTGAACCCTTTAGAATGTTCTTTTTATTCAGAAATGTGACCTTAAATGTATTCAAATGTTCATCTAAGCCATAAAAATTGATAAGGAGGACCCAATAATTCACATAACACACTCAAGGTTATACTTTGTCATTCATTTATCAAAATGATTCAACATTAATTTTCTTTGTTGGAAAAAGTAAGTGATCCTTTAGGATTATCAGTTCAGTTAAGGGGAAAATTAGAGTCAGGAGTGGTAATCAATTGGATGACAATCAGGGGGTAAATGTATCAAGCAGAGAGTTTTACAGCAGGTTTGAAAATTGGAGATGTTGCCTATAACAACCAATCAGATTCTAGCTATCATTTTGTAGAATGTACCAAATAAATGATAGCTAGAATCTGATTGGTTTTTCAAACCTGCCAGAAAACTCTCAGCTTGATACCCCCAGTTGTGAGTTTGGGTGGCTCTGCAATATTTAAAAAACGTAAACTTGATCCTTCACTACCAAAGAATGGTCTTCACCAGACAGGTTTGTGAATGCAGGCCATGCCTTGATCAAAGGAGATTTCTGAGGACCTCAGAAAAAGAGTTGTCGATGCCCGTCAGGCTGGAAAAGATTACAAAAGAATTGGGCTTCACCAATCCACTGCCAAAAACAAATGGAGAAAATTTAACACCATTGTAACTCTCCCCAGAGTGGTTGTCCAACAAAAATCACTCTAAGAGCATGGCCTATAATGTTCTGAGAGATCACAAAGATGCAATGCCTGTCTTGTCTTGTACTGGCTACTGCATAGGGGTCTAGCGAGAGGAAGCCACTGCTCTCCAAGAAAAACATTGCTGCCCTTTTAAAGTTTGCTCAAGACCACCTGGATGACTCAGAAGACCACTGAAAGAGTATTCTGTGGACGGATGAGTCTAAAATAGAACGTTTTGGCTTAAATAAGAAACATTATATTTGGAGAAAACCAAACACTGCATTCCGACACAAGAACCTCATCCCAACTGTGAAACATGGTGGTAGCAGTATCAAGGTTTGGAGCTATTTTTGCTGCTACAGGACCAGGCCAGATCGTCGATTATTGATGGAACTATGGATTGCGAATTGTACCAGCAAATTCTACAAGGGAATGTCAGGGTATACGTCAGTGAACTGAAGCTCAATGGAAGGTGGGACATACAGCAAGACAATAACCGTAAACACACAAGTCAGTGTCCAAAAAACTGGTTGAAGCAGAAGAAATTCTGCATTTTGGAATGGCTGAGTCAAAGCGGAGAACTTAAACCAATCGAAATGTTGTGCAGGACTTGAAACGTGGTGATCATGCATGAAAACCCACCAACGTCCAGGAGTTGAAAAAGTTCTGTAAGGTGGAATGAAACAACATTCTTCCAAGTCAATATTCGGCACAAAACAACATGTATCATAAACGTTTGCTTGACGTCATTGCTGCTCAAGGAGGTCACACCAGTTTCTGAAAGAAAATGAATGAAAACATATATCCTTTTGTGTGTTATCTGATTCATTGGGTTCTCTGTAGTTTTATGACTTAGATGAAGATCTGAAAAAAATCAAGGTCAAATTTAAGTAGAAATTACAGAAGATTCTAAAAGGGTTCTTAAACGTTCTAACACCCCTGTATGATCCTCTCCATTTGCAATAGCATCATGAACTAAAAAAATATGTGTTAAATGTACTGACATCGGGAGACAAATGTCAGGATAGACATTTAACTATCTTAGTCATTTTACAATAAGACGGATAGCTCTTTATTCACAATTTCCTGGCATTTGGGGAGAGACATATATACATTATTTATGTCCCATCCTTGTTACTATCCTATTTCTGCCCAACAATAATAACCAAACAAACTTATATTTAAATATTCTGGGATTAGTACATTAGTATCAGAAAGGACCTAATTAACTATGTAGGATTATCGCAAATTATAACAAATATTTCAAGACATGTTGTTTAAGAACATAGTTCACGTCAGTCACCTTTAAACAGAACATGACATTACACACATGGGCTTATAACGCTCTTTAATGTCAATATAGAGTATTATCAGCATCAAAGAGATGGAAATGCTTTAATATTTGATGTTGGAATTCCTGTGACTCTAATGTAGTAATAACACCTTCTAATTCCTTCTTCAAACACTCCCCGACCACTAAAAGTACAAGTACTCTAGTTAATAGTTCTTACATTAATGGAAGTAATAAACGTAATTACTCTTTATCATTATTTCCACTAGTTTTGCAGCATTGCAAATGACACTTAAATGACCACTACACCCTAAAACTGAAATGTTCAAATATGAGCCATTGTTCTGCTTTAACCCAACATTGTACCGAATCTCTGTTACTTCCCTGCTCCATTACAGACAGTTGACATCCTTCCTGTATCTTTAGGACACTGTCAATAAGTTGAGAATTCAGTTAGTTGAGCTGCTGTGACATCACTAGCCTCTGCCCCAATGTATGAATCTAACACGGAGCAGGTTTGAAGACTGGTCATTCATGCTGTGTTCAGACTGAGATGCACCACTTGGAATCCTGGCATTAAATAGACCATGATGGTCATATTTACTTATTTCAGCTACATAGTAATACATAGACTTTGGTGGATTAATGCCAGACAGTGTCTTTACTTTTAAAGTGTACGTAAACTTCTAAAAATATCTTGAAATGTTTGTTTAGCAGCTGTGTTGCCTTTCATTGAAAGTAAGATGTTTCATATTTCTACGAACGTCCTTCTTCATCATCATCATCACCATTTATTTATATAGCGCCACTGATTCCGCAGCGCTGTACAGAAAACTCACTCAAATCAGTCCCTGCCCCATTGGAGCTTACAGTCTAAATTCCCTAACACACAGACAGAGAGAGTCTAGGGTTAATTTTTGATAGTAGCCAATTAACCTACTAGTATGTTTTTGGAGTGTGGGAGGAAACCGGAGCACCCGGAGGAAACCCACGCAAACACAGGGAGAACATACAAACTCCACACAGATAAGGCCAGTCCTTCCCACATTCCAAGTACTAGTACGCCCGCAACTATTACAATTTAGGGTGAGACAGTCCTGATTTTATCATACTGTACCAAAAGTCAGGACTTTTATCCAGACACTAGGGACTGTGCGATATGATGTGGTCACTCCCTCTGTTCAGTGGCACAAACACTGTCTCGAGGAACATATCTAATTTTGGGAGATGTGATTAAATAAATATTTAAGCCAATTGCCAATAGCAGAAACGTATGCTAATGCAGATATTTTATGTCATTTAAATTTTTATACAATGGACAATAATAGCAATGTACTAAACAATTGTCTTTACTTTCAGCAAATACAGCACAGTACTGACAACTTTGAAAGCTCAGCCGATGTAAGTAAATATTACCCCACTTATCACTTTCACATGTTGGAACAGATACTCACCCCTTTCAAATTACACATTTTCATTTTTTGTTCCACTTTAAAAATAATATCTGCCCACCCCCCTGCGATTTGAAACGGGATTGAAAACAGAGGAGGGTCAGAAGATATTACAGGGAACTAAAGGTCGGAAAATTCAAATTTAAGACAGTCATACATTGAATATAGTTTATTGTAAGATCCAAACAGCAACACAAATTCTGTGCACTGCTGACATATTTAAAGGGACAGTAACCCAAATTGTTTTCTGTGTGTAACACAAGGGAATGCATTTCCTAGACAGTTATATGTGATCCCTTTTTGATGGCTACGAACAGACTCAAGGGGCAAATTTATCAAGTTGCAGGTTTGAAAAAGAGGGGATGTTGCCTATAGCAACCAATCAGATTCTAGCTGTCATTTTGTAGAATGTACTAAATAAATGATAACTAGAATCTGATTGGTTGCTAGAGGCAACATCTTCACTTTTTCAAACCGGCAGCTTGATACATTTACACCAAGGAGTTCTGCCTGATTTTAATTTGCCTTCTCCACTAGATCGACTTATCTTGTTTTTACCTTCATACCCTTGAACATGACCACATATAGGTCAATTTGACAATCCAGGCACTAAATTATTTTCTTCAATCTGTTTGTTCTGCACTCAACATTTTGACCTCACCACTTACCATTCCACTCTAAGCCCCATATGAGAGAACAAAAATTTTCTCCCCAATGTATCAGCTTCCCACGCACATTAATGTAAATGTTTACCACGTAGACCAAGGATTGCATACGACTTTATAGATGGTGCAACATGGTGCTCATTGGATTCTCTCTCCCAGAGGCACTACAACTCCCAGCTGAAGCTAGACAATTACCTCCAAGTGCGTTCCTTTCTTCAAAAAATTTCTAGGGAAAAAGTATTTAGAAATCGAACCCCTTTTGAGACAACCTACTATTATACTCTTATAGTGAAACATGAATCTGATTGCGAAAAAGACTTAGGGGTAGATTTACTAAACTGCGGCTTTGTAAAAGTGGTGATGTTGCCTATAGCAACCAGATTCTAGCTTTCATTTATTTAGTGCATTCTACAAAATGACAGCTAGAATCTGATTGGTTGCTATAGGCAACATCACTTTTTCTACTTCTCCTTTACACTGGCGAGTATTTCATGGCAAGGTCTAAGATGTAGAAGGGGGGGGGGGGCATTGTAGAGGGCTTTGTAGGTGAGGGTAAGCAGTGGATTGCAGTGTCTATCAATGGGATTAATGACAGGAATACTGTGTATATAAAACTTCCCCTATAATCACATCATTGTCTGTATCATACTCAGTTTTGATAAGTTTCTGAAACTTTTAAATATAGGTTTGTGGATGTCATTAGTAACTCTTTTATATATCCTCATTCCAATTTTAGGATTGTGGTTTCTGATTTTGAGGACGATGTCCCTTTTTTTTTATCTTGTTTATGTGAAAGTAAGTTACACCATTCCTGCTTAAGTGTCTTGCCAGTAATGATGTGTACCTATTGATAGGCAGTAGCCTTTACTCTGCATTTTTGCTTCTCAATAGGTGATGGAGTGCTTAGGTACTGTCTTCCATCTGTACAGGGGGCAGATCTAGACATTTCTTAGGGGGGAACGCCGTCACTTTGATTGATGGTCCCCGGCGTCCCCCCTTCGCTCCTAGCAGGGGCGAGCTGCTGGAGGCCACACAATAAGCACAGGTGCCTGACGGCCGAGAGGCAGGTAGAGGATGTTGTGTGGCTGCCCCTATTGTGTTTAAAACACAATCGCCCCCTCTGGATCCGCTAGTGGCTCAATAGTCATGTCTTTATTTCAACAGGCAGAGTCATTTATTTTAATTGCTCTAAGAAATGACTAGTATTAAGGAAAATTGCTGTGAAACTTTATGCAAATCGAGCTTCATCAGCGGAACAAGCTGTTTCTTAGAGGTTCCGACGATAGAATCTTTGAGTTCATCATTATGCGGAATGACATTTTATGCAGCAAGTAAGTTTGCATTTTCCTGAATTCATCGTCTATGAATAGAGCTTGGACGACTACATTTAGTTCATTTGGTTGTGTGGTGTGGTAGTGCTTTAAGGCCAATGTCCACCAGGGAAATATGCAAAATTTCACGTAATGAGTGGAATAAATATTCCAGGGAACAGTTTTGGAAATGTAGCTCACATTTCTGCTGAGCTCTCTGCATTGGTTATAATTGTACCCGGAGAGCAGCTTTGTGTCGTATCCCAGGGTAACCAAAATAAACTCTGGTGAAGTCAAGTGTCAAGAGCACGGAAGGAAGTTCTAAAAATAAACTAATGTATTAAGTAAAAGTTGCAATGGGGCACGCACAAGCCAGTAAAATAAAGTCACCCGAACGTGGAACCCACCATGTTTGATAAAGAGGGTTTAGCAGCCATGATAATTTAATATCTAAATTTGCACAGTTAGCAAATAAGAACTATGTTTGAATCTATACGTCATCTGTGAGATAAAAGGTGAACATTTGCTCTTGGACAAGCCTTGAGGAGTGAATATACAATTATTGTTTTTGCATGCAGGGTAAATACTGCCTGCGCAAGATGGGTTTGCCAAGGTGCAAAATTACACATTCTAGTTGGATTTACTCTTAACTCTATGAGTCCCAAAAAGTCCGCACAATACAGGAACACAGAGCATGGCTACTTCATCACATCAGTGGCCTCGTTACCTCTTTACATTACCACATCCCCTTCCTCTCTTTCCTCAAATTGTTATTTTTTGCAAATTCACTTTGTGCATCTGGACTGCTCAACTAAAGACTCAGAACTTGTCAGACATAATAACATAGGTCACATATTAGTGAAGGACTCACTATATCAAAATATGTTATTTACAGCATAAGATTTCTTTTCTGTGCTCTCCTATTGTACATCAGTATACTACTTTTTAATTATTGATATTATCTTCGACCCTATACTATTCTCTGCCCCACTCATTTTATTTACTTACCTGATCCTAAGCTAGCTATATTCTGGCCCATCAGAACATAGACATGGATGGTCAAATCTGAAAACAGTGGACGTTTAGTGCTTGGTCCAAACGTCCTAAATTGTTGGAACTACATTGGCACAGTCAGATGTTGCTTTCATACATGGTCAGATACAGTCATCCTCAGACCACATCTACCATCTATCCAGTTCAAGAGATCCATTAAATCTTTATCGGTCATATTTTTTGCCTAATTGGCTTTTCAAACGGGAGCATTAATGCAGGGCCAGTGCAATTCCAAAAGGCACATCCCCCCCCCCTTCCTGAAACTTGGAAGTGGAACCCCCTGCTTCTTACATAGGCGGTCAAGAGATGGGGGTCGCATCCTTGGCTCTTCAAACTTGGCTGTGACATCATAGCCAAGCGCCACACTCCCACTGCAACCATGACATGGAGGAGCGGTGGCTGGCGCTCTGCGTGGGGGCACTACGGGGGCATGGACACCCTAGGTAACTGCCTAGGTTAGCCTAATCATAGTGCTGGCACAAATATATGGGCACATTTAGTCATTCCCCCCCCCTTGATATTTACTGCTTCTCTTCCTAGTCATTCTTCCCTCTTTTACCACTCTAGTGCTCCCGTATGTCCAGGGCCCTCTTAACAACTTCCTGGGCCCCCGGGCACAGCAGTGCACAGGGGCCCCTATATACACACACATATATATATATATATATATATATATATATATATACATATATAAAAAATAATTATTATTATATATATGGGCCCTGCAGCCCAGGGGGACCGTCGGAGGCAGCAAAAAAACAAAAAAAACCTGGAAAAAAAAAAGACAATATTTACCTTGCGGTCAGCTGGCGATCCGGCTCCCTCCATGGTCTCCTCCTCCGTCGCGCCCCGCAATGGATGTCGGGCGGGCTTGATGACGTCACACCCGACATGCACTGCCAGCGCGACGGAGGAGGAGACCAGGGAGGGAGCCGGATCGCCAGCTGACCGCAAGGTAAGTATTGTCTTTTTTTTTTCCAGTTTTTTTTTTTTTTTTTTTGCTGCCTCCGACGAGCCCCCCTGGGCTGCAGGGCCCCCGGGCACCTGCCCATTGTGCCCAATGGGAAAGACGGCCCTGCGTATGTCCTAGGATACCTATAGTCTCCAGTGTTCGCCCAATTTAAGAAGATAAGTGGGTCCCTGTTCCGGCTCTGTTATACATGAATTATGCCATGACCAAAGGCCAGGGCAAGTTGTATGGAACTCTACTCTCGCCAGTGTTCCGCATCGTATCCGTACTTTGGACATCACTGCCCTCCAAGAGAACACAGGAGTCCCTGGTTAATTTTATGTTTTGTTTTCTCCACCTCTCTGATGGGGACAGTAGGGGGAATATGTGGAAACAGGGAGAATTGGGTTAGGGGCCCGTCCCTGGATAGGCAATGCCATGAATCCCTTGAAATGGATATTTGTGTAAGAAAATCAGAAACAATCTCTCACATAACCACGCCTCCTGTTTTGCACAGTCACACCCACCCCAAAGCTGTGCTCCTCCCCTCTCTTTTCTCCTCCAACCAAACCTTATGCCATTCACAAACTTTACCTTTTGAGAGCATTGTCTTTCACATTTATCAGTGATGCCTATTAAGCCTTATGTTAGTCAAGGGTAAGATCAAGTGTAGATCTACACTGAAGCTTGATGTACTATGTGCCACGGGTGCTGCCTGAGCAGAGGGGCGAAGGGTAGGAACCTTGAGCCACCATCCTCAACACGTCCGTTGCAGGCCCTCTCTTGGGGGATGGCTGAAGACCTCGATCTCATGTAGAAATCTTGGCCGGCCTCGGAGAAAAGAGGCCCCACCCTGACCTTGCAGATAGGGTGGGCCTGAAGACCCTTGCCCCCTAAGGGGCCATAAAAATTGGGAGGAGTGAGATTAATGGGACCCCCTAGCTTCAACGAAGGAGGGCCCAAAGACCACAGTCCCCCTAAGAGGCCTTATGGCTCTGGGGAAGTGCTCAAAATTCCAGCCCCCATGTGCTGTGTGAACGCATATCAACTGGGTGATTGGAGTCACACATCTGGGGCTTCAATAAAAAAATGCTGCTCCTTAATTATGATCTGCCCTATTCTCATGTCATTGCTCCCTTTATTTACATCACCATGATATTCCCTGCACCTCTTGTACGTATCTCCTTATTTACTATAACTCTCTTTAGCCCTTGCTTGCTCCCCTCATTATAACATTGCAACTCTCGCTAGATATTGCTGTTATTACGGTGACTCTTTACTCATTGCTCCCCTATTTATTGATTGAAGCTTAAAGTATTATTCCATTTGTATCTGCATCACTCTTCAATGTTTGATCTCTTTTGTTTATTGCACCTCTCTACTGTTACCCCTTGATGCTGACTGCACCTCTCTTTACTTAGTGTTCCTGTTATTTACCGCACCTCTTTATTTATTGTTAATTGTTATCTTCTCCACTTCATGGAAGTCCTTGTTCCATTGTCTGCATTTTTCTGTAATAACATTCCCCTTTTTACTTATTACACTCTCGTTCGTCACTGCTCCCTATTATTTACTGTAACTTTTTGGCTGCCACTCACCTTGTTACTTGCCCACCCCCTCACTTATTGCACCTCTGCAGTTATGCACAGCTCCCCTTGTTACTTTCCCACAACCTCACTTATCGCACCCCTGCAATTATGCACAGCTCCCCTTGTTACTTGCCCACCCCCTCACTTATCGCACCTCTGCAGTTATGCACAGCCCCCCTTGTTACTTGCCCACCCCCTCACTTATCGCACCTCTGCAGTTATGCACAGCCCACCTTGTTACTTGCCCGCCCCCTCACTTATTGCACCTCTGCAGTTATGCACAGAACCCCTTGTTACTTGCCCACCCCCTCACTTATTGCTCCTCTGCAGTTATGCACAGAACCCCTTGTTACTTGCCCACCCCCTCACTTATTGCACCTCTGCAGTTATGCACAGCCCCCCTTGCTACTTGCCTACAACCCCACTTATTACACTGCTGCAGTTATACACAGCTCCCCTTGTTACTTTCCCACCCCCTCACTTATTGCACCTCTGCAATTATGCGCAGTCCCCCTTGTTACTTGCCCACCCCTCACTTATTGCACCTCTGCAGTTATGCACAGCCCCCCTTGCTACTTGCCTACAACCCCTCACTTATTGCACCTCTGCAGTTATACACAGCTCCCCTTGTTACTTTCCCACCCCCTCACTTATTGCACCTCTGCAGTTATGCACAGCTCCCCTTGTTACTTTCCCACCCCCTCACTTATTGCACCTCTGCAGTTATGCACAGCTCCCCTTGTTACTTGCCCACCCCCTCACTTATCGCACCTCTGCAGTTATGCACAGCCCACCTTGTTACTTGCCCACCCCCTCACTTATTGCACCTCTGCAGTTATGCACAGAACCCCTTGTTACTTGCCCACCCCCTCACTTATTGCACCTCTGCAGTTATGCACAGCCCCCCTTGCTACTTGCCTACAACCCCACTTATTACACTGCTGCAGTTATACACAGCTCCCCTTGTTACTTTCCCACCCCCTAACTTATTGCACCTCTGCAATTATGCGCAGCCCCCCTTGTTACTTGCCCACCCCCTCACTTATTGCACCTCTGCAGTTATGCACAGCTCCCCTTGCTACTTGCCTACAACCCCTCACTTATTACACTGCTGCAGTTATGCACAGCTCCCCTTGTTACTTGCCCACCCCCTCACTTATCGCACCTCTGCAGTTATGCACAGCCCACCTTGTTACTTGCCCGCCCCCTCACTTATTGCATCTCTGCAGTTATGCACAGAACCCCTTGTTACTTGCCCACCCCCTCACTTATTGCACCTCTGCAGTTATATACAGCTCCCCTTGTTACTTGCCCGCCCCCTCACTTATTGCACCTCTGCAGTTATACACAGCTCCCCTTGTTACTTGCCCACCCCCTCACTTATTGCACCTCTGCAGTTATACACAGCTCCCCTTGTTACTTTCCCACCCCCTCACTTATTGCACCTCTGCAGTTATGCACAGCTCCCCTTGTTACTTGCCCACCCCCTCACTTATCGCACCTCTGCAGTTATGCACAGCCCACCTTGTTACTTGCCCGCCCCCTCACTTATTGCACCTCTGCAGTTATGCACAGCTCCCCTTGTTACTTGCCCACCCCCTCACTTATTGCACCTCTGCAGTTATATACAGCTCCCCTTGTTACTTGCCCGCCCCCTCACTTATTGCACCTCTGCAGTTATGCACAGCTCCCCTTGTTACTTGCCCGCCCCCTCACTTATTGCACCTCTGCAGTTATGCACAGCTCCCCTTGTTACTTGCCCACCCCCTCACTTATTGCACCTCTGCAGTTATACACAGCTCCCCTTGTTACTTTCCCACCCCCTCACTTATTGCACCTCTGCAGTTATGCACAGCTCCCCTTGTTACTTGCCCACCCTCACTTATTGCACCTCTGCAGTTATATACAGCTCCCCTTGTTACTTTCCCACCCCCTCACTTATTGCACCTCTGCAGTTATGCGCATCTCCCCTTGTTACTTGCCCACCCCCTCACTTATTGCACCTCTGCAGTTATGCGCATCTCCCCTTGTTACTTGCCCACCCCCTCACTTATTGCACCTCTGCAGTTATACACAGCTCCCCTTGTTACTTGCCCACCCCCTCACTTATTGCACCTCTGCAGTTATAGACAGCCCCTCTTGTTACTTGCCCACCCCCTCACTTATTGCACCTCTGCAGTTATATACAGCTCCCCTTGTTACTTGCCCACCCCCTCACTTATTGCACCTCTGCACTTATGCACAGCTCCCCTTGTTACTTGCCTATCCCCTCACTTATTGCACCTCTGCAGTTATGCACAGCCCCCCCTTGTTACTTGCCCACCCCCTCACTTATTGCACCTCTGCAGTTATTCACAGACTTGTTATTCACTTTTCCCTTTGTCCAGCAAAGAACCTCTCTAAGCTCCAGTGGGAGTGGCAAAAGCCTGTTTTTGATCTTTTCCTATTGGTCGAGGCGCCTTTCTATTTCTTTGCCCTCTGATTGGACGCCGCGAACAGTTACCGGGGGGCGTGACGCGCCTAGCTGGCTGGCACGCGATTGGTTGGAGAGAACGTGAGGGCGAGAGGGCGGCTATCTGTCAGTGTGAACATATGAGAGGGCGTGATTACCCCTGAGAGAGGCGTGGTCAGGGGAGGAGAGTGGGTGTGGCCACATCATATGTTACATATACCAGGGCGGTGTGGGCGTGGCCGGGGAGTCAGGTTGCCGGAGAGCCGGCATGTTGGTCCTCCCTCCGGCTGCTGTCACTCAGCCCCCTCCTCCCTCTGCCCGGTCTGTGCTCTCGGGTCGGCCCGCAGTGCACAGCTCGCCGGCAGCCCCTCAACTCAGCTGGAGCATCGGGTCCGGGCGGGGAGCCGACAATATGAACAGCACCAACAACCTGAGTAACAGCGGGGACTACCTGATCTGCAGCAACTGCCGCAAAGTGCTGAGGAAGGTGAGAGCCCAACTATTACAGAGCAGCCAGGGGGGCACTACAAGTCTCAGCATGCACTGACTTGTCAGGTCATGCTGGGTCTTGTAGTTCCCCCAGCAGTTGGTGGCCACAGGTTGTCTGTTCCATAGGGATAGTATAGCTCAGTATATAATAAGTGAACTACAAGTCTCAGCATGCTCTGACTTGTTAGGACATGCTGGGTCTTGTAGTTCCCCAGCAGTTGGTGGCCACAGGTTGTCTGCTCCATAGGGGTAGTATAACTCAGTATACAATAAGTGCACTGTAAGAACCTTATTCCTCTCTAACACCCCCCTCCTCTTAACTTAACCACCAATAAACCAAACTTATTAGTACCATTAGTTATTTTGCAGAGTCTGTTACTTAGTGCAATTATGCTGTGATCATTATTATGGACCAACTAGACATGCAAATGGCTTAAGTTAGTTTATATACCTTATTTTTCTTGCTTTTTTTTTTAATGCACATTTTTTTTTAACCACCTGTATTTTTCCCAGTGCAGTAGAGGAGGGGGTTGGGTAGAGAGGGGTCAGGAGCATGTGGGCTGCTGCTTAGTTACTTTAACTTGCAGTGCTTTGGGCAGCTTCAATGAATGCTAAATACAGCTCTGGCTCTGCACACCATTGTAATCACTTTGTTGCATCTTTCTAAAGATGTTTTGCTTATGGAAGCGAGCAGGGTTCTGAACACTGGTGCTGTGAAGCTTGCAATCCAATTTTAAAGCTAGGTATATTCATGAAAATGTAATTGTCCCAAGGTCACAGTGAGATGACAGGGTGATTGCAACTGGTGTCCTCAGCATGTCTGGACATATTATTTGCATGTATCTGTACCGTGAAGTGAAGTCTGCCAGTCTACATGTTTTCTCAGTCTTGATTCAGCATTATGTCATAATTATGCAGTAGGCAGTAATGTCATTGTATGGTTTGTGTATTTATAACAATCCTTTTAGTTAATCTAGCCCTCCGGCAATCACACGTATTGAATTGTGCAGTTATTTGTTGATTAGCGGATCAGTAACCAAGGTTGTACTGTGTTTTTTACTTATGTCACTCTTACCTTAATGCTCATTAGATTGCTCTTTTTCATGTGCAAACGACAAGCGTTTCAAAATGCCAGTAATTTTGCACTTTAAGGTGAATATTGCTTGTTTTGCTTCCCAGACTCGCTCATTGACTACAGTATATGCCCAGTGCATTCCTATTGCTGCAACCAATTTTAAATTGCTGAGTTTCCCAAGTGTCTGACAGATTCTTGTCACTTCAGTCTTGTTTACTGAAACTGCTTTATCATTGTTGCACACTAGTTGGTAACAGGATAATGTCATATATTTAGTTTTACAGTGTTACATTTAAAATAATTCTTTTTGAATTTTGTATAGTGCTGCTTGCACCCCTTCTACCTATCTTGGCATTAAAGCAAAATGGCATTGACATGAAAGCAATGGAATATTTTTTTCCCCTCCTACCAGTTATTTTAGAAAGTAAATACTATGGAAAACAAAGTGTTGGAATTGAAACGCTGATAGATATTGTCTTATATTCCACATTTAGTTATAATCTGTGTTTTGTTTTTTTCACTAGTTGGTGCAGAATTCTGTAATTCGGTCTGTGTTAAATACTCCTAAACCATTACAATCTGCAGCTTGCAGTACATCTCCTAGTCGGAGGTCTTCCTGGTACTCTGCTGTCCTCTTATCTTTCTTCATTGTTTTTTTTTTGGCAGGCTAGCGTCTTAAAAATCAGTGTGCGAACATTATCCCCCTTTTCACTAATCACATTTGTTTAGCCGTCAAAAGATTACCAGTGAAATCCCATTCTCAATATCTGTTAACCCTTTGCATGGCCATCGTATTCAGAAAGTGATACATGATGCATGATGACTATATAAAATACCTGCACAGAGGGGCTCGTTAGTGTCATTTTGATTATATCCGTGTCACTTGCCCAGACGCATTCTGTTGTAAAGCGCTATGGCCTTTGCTGGCGCTATATAAATAAAGAAATCATGTTTGTCCGTTTCTCATGGCATTAGTTTCTTAGAGTCTGGTCCTTTTGGTTACATACATCATCATCAGCATCAACATTTATTTATATAGCGCCAGCAAATTCCATAGCGCTTTACAATTGGGAACAAACACTGATAAGACAATACTGGGTAATACATACAGACAGAGAGGTAAGAGAGCCCTGCTCGCAAGCTTACAATCTATAGGACAGGCGTTTGAGATGCATTGTTTTTAATGGTAGTAAAACGCATCTCAGAGGATTACGAATTAGATGCAAGTTTCATATGTGTGTCTACCAGCGTTTTAGAGACAGATATGTTTTGAAAGGCGTGCTATTGCGGCAGATGCACTGAAATGGAATAATCAGCGTTCTGAAAGCGCCACGCAAGTAAACGCAAATAGTTATGGCCTCCCGTGGCACAGTGATGTTTAGTGTCACAGTTATTTATAAGCATGAAATAACTTGTGTACAAAGCATAATTGAAACGCTAGATTACACACCAAAATGCTCAATTTATAAGCATATACTCCATGGCTTACTATATCGGATCAGAAATCTTACATGCTCTTAATGTATACTAGTTTGTTTGTAGAGGAAAATATAAAATTTATTTCATTTGAAAGTAAGTGTCAGCAACCGGGAATATTTTTTTGCTGCATTAGCTAAATCCAGCTTTTCAGGAACCTTTGCTCTTCTACCCAGAAACCCAGGTGACATACAGGATAGGCGAGTCCCAATACTAGAAAGTGTCCCACTGCCCACTCCCCAATGAGCAGTCTTGCGTAAAGTCTATTCTCATAGCTCATAAATTGCTTATATTTGTTATAATCTGCTGAAGCTTTGCTAAGCAGATCTTTACGACGTTGTGTTAAACATTAGCATATCAAAGTCCATGCCTGCGAATTGTGCTGAGAAGCCAAGTGTCACGTTTAGAACACTGAAAGGTTCCAATTAATTAAATAAATAAATAAAAAGAAACCATTGTTCAGCACTAAAAATAAAAAAAATAATCCTTCATCATACATAGAAGGTGCATTTTGCATGTATGTGTACACCCTAAAACATGTGAATGTCACAGAATGCAGGTTGGCCCAGAACTCTACAAATTCCACCTATTCCCCAATATGTATTCCTAGTGCTGGGACCACCCTTCTTCCAAACTGAGAATTTTGCACGATCTACCTGTGTGGAGTATTGGTATAACACAAAGGTTAAAATGTAAAATTTAAATATCCCTCTTATATTTGGGCCCTATAATTGTCAAATCTTACATAAAGTACCCATATTTGGTATCCCTATATCTATGAGAACTAGTTAATTCAATTTTGAGGTAAATATTTGGGGATGTTGTAATTATGTGAAACAAACAATGGGAATAATGAAGGAAACGTGTATTTTTTTTTTTTAGCTATCTTTTAATACAATGTCCATAAAATAAAGATATTTGTTCTAATGTGCTACTAAAAGTAAATATTATCTGTCCTGGAAAAAAAAAAATATAAAATGCATTTGCACGAGGGAGCAAACAGGATAATTTGTCATACACATTCAATGAGTAGAGGGTCAGGAGGGGGTAAGGTAAGAGGGAGAGGGGGGATGAAGGTTACAAAAAATGTACCAATTATAAAAGAAAACTCCTTTAAGCATTTCAGGCACATAGAAATAAATTTAAGGTGTTATGGTTCACGGTTGAAGTAGTGCCAAGTTTTATTGTAAACTCCATGCGCAGCAGATCACCGGCCATCTTTTTCATAGGTCAGGTTTGCTAGACTTGTTTTAGCCAATTGGGTATAGTAGGTGGTATTTTAGACTCATCGAATGAGGAGCTCAGTCACAGTGAGTAGTTGTTTAATCTTTTATATTGTGAAACATGAAGGGGGGGGGAATCAACAGGATAAGATGGGTCATATGGAGATTCTACCCGTAGATCCTCCGTTTACTCAGTCGTAATGGAATGTTCCACATTCCCAAAGGATGTTCTCATTGGGCATGACCACCAGCTATGTATTATGGTTTGTTGCCATCATCAATACAAATGGGACATTGATTCTTCCATCGTTTTCAAGTCATTACTGTAGCGTAGCTCCATATTGCGTTATTTTCCGCCGCTGTAATGGGTAGTAGTCGGAATGTTTTCCATTGGTGATGGGCAGTGCCGTAACTAGACATTTTAGTGCCCTGGGCGAGACAGGGCACCGGCGCCCCCCATCTAAGTGGGAGTGGCATTTGACAAGTGGGTGTGGCCAACCTAATGTGGGGGTGTGGCTAGTACTTTACTGAAAGAATTCTGTTACACATATTTGCAAATACATGAATATATATATATATATATATATATATATATATATATATATATATACACACACACACACACAGTGGTGTGATTCAAATAAATTAACTGTATTGATGACTGTATGGAAGGGCAAACTGACCTTCATCAACAATCATTTTGTACCTTGTAAAAATGCTTGAAGAGAGAGAGAGAATAACTATGTTTAGTGATCATGTAGTGATAGTGGGTGTAGTACACTGAGCCAATATCACCCCCCTACCCACACTACACCAATATCACCCCCCTACCCACACTACACCAATATCACCCCCCTACCCACACTACACCAATATCACCCCCCTACCCACACTACACCATTGCCACCCCCCTACCCTCACTACAGAAATGTCACCCCCCTACCCATACTACACTATTGTCACCCCCTCTACCAACAATACACAAATAACAGCCCTTTCCCCACACTGCACCAATGCCAGCCATACTGCAACATGCAGGGGGGAGAGGAGGGGAGACAATGGCTTTCACTTGCATAGGGGTGAAGAAGGGAGGGAGGACAGAAACTTTCATGCACAAAGGAGAGGGACAGAGGCTGACTGACACACAGAGAGAAAGGGGAAAGACGCTCTCACAAGCAGAGAAGGAAATGGGAGGATACAGAAGCTGTCACAGATTTGTTGAAAATACAGAAAATGTATGTTTGATCGTAGCTCCGCCCACTTTTGGAAAGCTCCTCCCCTCCGAACGCCGTGAATGACAGGTATGCCGAAGCTGTCACACACAGGGGAGAGAGACTGTCCCAGGTAGAGGATAGCAGAGAGAGAGGCTGACATGCTTAGTGCCGATGTGTGGAGTATCCATAGTCCAGCCTTTATAGAGACCATGGGTTCCCCAGCAGCCTGCTGTCACTGAGCCAGGCACAGAGGCAAGTAGCGGGCGGCTACTGCGCCCCCTTTGGGTGTGCGCCCTGGGCGATGGCACCGCCCGCACCTGCCTAGTTACGGCTCTGGTGATGGGTACAGGATTTAGTGATGTTCCTGGAAAATCCAGACATTGTAGAGATATGGTGTTTCAAAGGGCAGCACGGTGGCTAAGTGGTTAGCACTTCTGCCTTACAGCGCTGGGGTCATGAGTTCAATTCCCAACCATGGCCTTATCTGTGACGAGTTTGTATGTTTTCCCCGTGTTTGCGTGGGTTTCCTCCGGGTGCTCAGGTTTCCTCCCACGCTCCAAAAACATACTATAGGTTATTTGGCTGCTAACAAAATTGACCCTAGTCTGTCCGTCTGTGGTTATGTGTTAGGGAATTTAGACTGTAAGCCCCAATGGGGCAGAGACTGATGTGAGTGAGTTCTCTGTACAGCGCTGCAGAATTAGTGGCGCTATATAAATTGATGATGATGATGATGATGAAAGGGTAAAGATTCAGATGATGATACAGACCTATAAAACGGCATCTATGTCAATGTGTAGATACAAAGTGTGAAATTTGGTGAACATGCCAAGAAGCCCTAGACAGAAAGACGTATTTGGGCTGGACGTCAGAAAATGACTTTTTCTGATTGTCCAATAAGATCCGATGCCTCCAGTACCTGAAGGCATTAGGCTGAAGACCAGGTCAGAGGGCAACGTAATTTATCAAAGGGATAAGCAGGGACTCTTGTGTGGGAAGAATAGAGCAAGCTTCTCAATCTGTATCCACTCTTTATCAATGGAACAATGTCTCCACCCAACTGGTTGAGTTATCAACGAAGCTTCGCAGTATAGTTCAACATCCGGAAGCTGTAGCCCTCCATTATTTAATTAACTCTAGCACTATACTTTACCCTTTGTTTCCTCCCTCCTCATACAAATTTGAGAAACAGAGTTGTACCGAAGGATTTTGGTAACAACAAAGGCAGAGTTTGCTGTAAGTATAACATTAGGTTGTGCCCCCCCCCCCCCCTCATTTTAGGGTAGGAGTTTAAATTTGCATTCAATGATGATATCTTTGGAGAATACTGATGGATCCTTAATTTGTTTTGTTACGGTAATAATGTGTTTCCATTCTCAATAACATGTTGGGCAAGTTGTATTAAAATAAAGCAGTAGATCCCAAACTTTTTCAGTTTGAGGCACCCAGGGGGTCTCCTTAATTTTTTGAAGGTACTCCTAAGCCAAAACCGTTACCAAGTAGTCCCCCAACTTGCTTACCATCGGCGCACAGTTTGGGAACCACTGACATAAAGAATAGAGAACCAATCTGGACCAGAACTTTTTACTGCTTGAGTATGTTTAATTCCGTAGTCATAGATTCCAGGACACTAACAGTGTTTAATTTGGATATTTTGTGGTCGTGATGGGCCGAAGTGAAGTACAGTCAGACTGTTATGATCAGAAATATAGAATATTGCAAAAGTGGCAACAATCTTATCAGGATGTATATGGAGATTCCCTTTTTCATCCGTGGTGGAACATAGCTGAGGAGTTGTCTCTGGCGTCGAGCCGTGACCAATCATCCTCTGCATATCTTACCCTGGGTGTAGTAATGGTGTTTACAGATCAAACCAGCCCCTTTAACAGAGTGAATAACCAAAGCTTTGGGGTATATTTACTAAACTGCGGGTTTGAAAAAGGTGGAGAGGCCTATAGCAACCAATCAGATTCCAGCTGTCATTTTGTAGAATGCACTAAATAAATGAAAGCTAGAATCTGATTGGTTGCTATAGGCAACATCTCCACTTTTCCAAACCTGCAGTTTAGTAAATCTAGCCCTTTGTCTCTTATGGACAGCTTTCACCGGGGTAGAGGTGCTCCTGAGTGGACATTTCTGTGTCCTGTAGCGAGACAAGATCAGATACTATTCCATGGGGGGGGGGGGGGTAAGTGACAGGTGGGGTATAAGGAGAATGCAGCGTAGCACTGGTTCTATGTTCAGCCCCTCAAAGCATTTAAATAATAGTGACCTTGGAGGTCTCTAAAAGGTTAATTCACCATTGGTCTCTACATTCCAGTGTTGTTCATAATCTTATTGAAGAGAAAAAAAAGAAAAAGAAAGATTATCCCCTTTAGTGGTTGAAGGGCCAGCTGTGTAATCTGTTTAATGCAGCTTCATATAACTAACACAATCTCCCTCACTAAGTAATTTAAGTCAGCAGTGCCTGTTAGTGGCAGTGTTTTGTTTTTTTGCTAATCGTGTAAACGAGTGCTTTACATTTTTAGATATATGTGTTTTCACCTCCGCCTCAATTGATGATCTCCGCAAAATTAATGAACATTTGTCAGGCTGCCTTGCAAAGTTAGGCAGACAATGCGGATTAACGTGCAGTAAAGTCATCTAAATTGCCATTTATTTGTTCATATTCCTGTGAGCCCAGCACAGGAGTGTTGAAGCTGATGTTTCCTATCTGTATCTACTTTTGACTTCTTTGTTAAGATTTGGGGTGGGTGTGTGAGGGGGGGGGGGGGGTCGACTGGAATGTTTTTCTTGTATAGCACTGGACAGAAGCCAACACCAGTTGTTTGTCAAGCCTTCCTCTGCTCTCGGCAGCTGGATCCTATGTAAAAGGATCTTGTTGTTGAATTTCAACAGTTGCAGATAGGAGAATTTAGCAAATTGCAGAGAGTTTCATGTTGTTTTTCTTCATTTTTTTTTTTTCCACAGCAGGAGGGGACATTGAAGAAAAAAAACAAACACCAAATAATAATGTTTTTATCTACTTATGAAAAGGATAGTGTGAACGGTTATTTTTTTCCTTAGCTCTTGGGATCAGATTACATATAATGTTTTCAACCACCCTATTGGACCGAAGAAGCCAAAGAGAGGGGGGCGGGGGATTGTGCAGGGTGGCTGCATGTGTTAACCCTTGGCTCTCTGGCCCGGCTGTATAGGCTCTTACACAGCATTTTTTTTATGACTTGTTTTTCTCTTCAGGAATGTTTTCTATTCATACTGTAGGAGGCAAGGCATTCCTGCAGCCTGCCATATAGGAATATGCTAGAGGCACGGCTCTTGCACAAGGGGCTATTGGTATAGTGAATACACACTGTACACAACTTATGTAAGGTCTGTCCATGTTCTATTCACCACGATGATACGAGCGTCTTGTACACGCCTATAAATGGATCATATTCACTTTAAAAAAAAAAAACATTCGCTGGTGTTTATTTATAAAGCCGTCCAATGGGCTCGATCAACAAACTGCAAAAGGCGATGCAATCGTTTAAAGTTCCCCAGGGTGCAGAGCCCTGAAAAGGGTTACCAGTGGTGTTTTGGGGGTACCTCAGGGACAGTCTATGTACCAAACCAGTAATTTAGTTGTCGTGTCAGGTTGTAGAGTCTATACTAGTATATAAAGAGCTAATTAAATATGTTATACAAGTGACGTCCACATACGGTCACTTGTGATCCAATAATATACTGAATAGTGACAAATAAAGAGCAGAACGAGCCTAGCAATACAGCAATTCATCAAACAAAGCCAGATATTTATTCCCACAGTAATGTATTTACCTCAGTTTTAAAGGGAACTGTTCTCTAATCTATTTTAAAACCATTTTTTAGCAGACACCGAGCATGCAAAACGATTGCTCCTTGCTGCCTCAGAGAGGCATCGCTCATAAAGGTACGTTACCGTTTCAGTACCGTGACACGACTTAAGTTTGCTCGCCTGCAGTTGATGTCCAGGTATAATTATGGGCAGTTTGATAAACAATTGTTTTAAAACCCTTGTGAGTTGTGCCAAAATGCCATTTATCCTGCTCCTTCTGTATCCTAACCTTGATCTTGCCACTGCATCTTAATAGTTTAAGCCCTTCCATAGCTGAAATCTAACTTTAAGCCTAGCCCGAACCATGTGAGCGACGTAAGCCATCCTATTAGTCCCCTAAGTGGTCTTGTTGAGCAGTTGCTGCATATTTTTCAAGCGATTGTCCACATAATTTGAAATGTGAGCGGAGTTGTGTGTACATGGATCAAAGGCCGCGCTAGCTCTGATGTGTTTGCTTTCTAAAATGCATGATCTATAAACAGGTATAGTCAGTAAAACCGTCTGCTGTAGCATTGATTGCTGCCTAGAGGATTGTTTACCTCTGTAATGAGGACTTCTGCATAGTGTAGCGGGAGCTGCTACACTGTGCTGACATATAAGTACGTCTCACACATTAATGTAGTGTTGTACAAGTACTTCTGTAACGGGGGCTGTACACAGTACTTCATTTGTACGTAACAAATAGTGTGGTCAGCCCATGGAAGGGGCATAGCTAGCTTTTATCAAGCACTTGTCCGCCTCATGCCCCCTTCCAATGCAGCGCATAGTACTGTGCCCAACTGGCCACGAAGCAGGGACAAAGTCTTGGCTGTGCGGTACTGAGCGCTGGAGCCAGTAGTCTGTACAGAACCACATAAGTTAATAGTTCTACACCAATGCTATATGCAGTTATACATATAGGGGGGTATTCAATTGTTAGCGAGATCCCCGGAAAAACGAGCGCTCAAAATATATTAGCGTTAATACGGTAATATGCGCGTAAATACCGTTAATACGGGATGATGCGAGATGAAATTCAGCGAGTAATTACCGTATTAACACTAATATTTTTAGAGCGCTCGTTTTCCGGGGATCTCGCTAACAATTAATACCCCCCATAGTGTAGATCTATGTACACATGGTGGCTGGGTGCACACGTGTTGTACACTACATGTGTTCACATCTTCCACCCTGTTCCCGAGATGCCGGCTTCCCCCTCCCTCAGGGACAGCGAATTACTAAGGGTAACGGGACGTGATGTGTAACTGGAAGAGCCTTGGAGCAGAGTGAGATGCTCTATAAGTCCAGGTATATAGAGACTTTGTCTATTATCAGCTGTATTCTGCCTTTCTGTACATCTCCCCTCTGACTGTTTGCGTGGGTTTCCTCCGGGTGCTCCGGTTTCCTCCCTCACTCCAAAAACATACTGCTAGGTTAATTGGCTGCTATTAAATTGCCCTTAGTCTCTCTCGGTCTGTGTGTGTCTGTCTGTCTGTGTGTGAGTGTGTGTATATTAGGGGATTTAGACTGTAAGCTCCAATGGGGCAGGGACTGATATGAGTGAGTTCTCTGTACAGCGCTGCGAAATTAGTGGCGCTATATAAATAGATGATGATGACTTCCCAACTCCGTTTTGGTGTTTTAATGCCATTCCGCCACAAATTTAGCTCTATATGTTATAAGTACATGGTTACATTAAAACTCTCTTATAATACAGCCTATGGATGTTGTAGGTATAGGTTGGGGCCGTGCAAGCTGCCACTTTGATAGACCTGCTCTAATGTAACATAAATAGGTTGCTGACTCACCATTTATTTGTCTGGCTAGTAGATAGTTATCATATAAAGTTCTGTTGTTTTTTTAATGTTTATATAGATGCAGAAAAAAGGGTTGAATAGTGGAGCACTTCAGTCCTTAATCCAAAAAATATATAGATTAAAACTAATCTTTATTTAGGGTTTTTATTAAAACGGCACTCATAAATCATTAGTAGTAGGCAAAATATTGTTAAAAAAAATAGTAAAGAAAAAGAATTAAAATATATAGACCCTGGGGAGGCCGCACTGGGGAAAACATACGTCGGGCTGTATGTCACTTTAGGTGACGTCAGACCCGGAAGTGGGGGGGGGGTGTCCGCTGTGTATCGCTGCTATGAAGAAGGGAATATAGCAAGTTTATACTTCCTAACCATGTGTGATAATATCTATAAAAGGATTGTGTGTATGGTAGAATGAATGCGTGTTCGTATTTTGGAATGGACACTTTAACTACGCTATAATATCAATCGATCAGGGACAACAGCTATTAGACTTGGGGCTAGATTTACTAAGCTGTGGGTTTGAAAAAGTGGGGATGTTGCCTATAGCAACCAATCAGATTCTAGCTGTCATTTTGCAGAAAGTACTAGATAAATGAAAGCTAGAATCTGATTGGTTGCTATAGGCAACATCCCCACTTTTTCAAACCCCGCAGCTTAGTAAATCTAGCCCTTGGTGTTCTTCGAATCCTAATTGGGAGCTGTTATGACCCTCTCTATACATGAGAGTGGTATCAATAGCTCAACCAAAACTGTCTATTTAACAAAAATATCAGAGCACAACTAGTAACTAACTGAGAGGGAGAAGCACAGCCTTGTTTATATAATAATTATACCTATAGTGGGTTGAGTCATCTGTTTGGAAACACAAATAGATATCTTATAAACCAATTAATATATATACCACTACCACCCTGCAGACAACATATGGAATGTGTGGATCAGACTGGTATGAATATACCCATATATCATAGTATCAGATGATACTGCTCTCTATGATCACCACATAGTTTCTCCTGACAGGTATATAATATACATACTGCAATCTTAATACTAATATTCCTATAGGGAATTGGGCAGTACAATATTTTGAATTAACGAAAGAAGCCCATTATCATAGGGCTAAACCTCTCTTTCTGTTTTTTTGTGCCTATCTCATCAATAGAAATCAAGACAATCTGTTGCTCACACATTTAAGTCCATCATCATAATCACCATTTATTTATATAGTGCCACTGATTCCGCAGCACTGTACTCACATCAGTCCCTGCCCCATTGGAGCTTGCAGTCTAAATTCCCTAACACACACACACACACACACACAGAGGGAGAGAAAGACTAGGGTCAATTTTGATAGCAGCCAATTAACCTACCAGTATGTTTTTGGAGTGTTGGAGGAAACCGGAGCACCCGGAGGAAACCCACGCAAACACGGGGAGAACATACAAACTCCTCACAGATAAGGCCATGGTCGGGAATTGAACTCATGACCCCAGCGCTCTGAGGCAGAAGTGCTAACAACTTAGCCACCATGCTGCCGATACCATCATAGTGTTGTGGACTAAATTGCTATTTGACACCATATGAGTTTTATGACGAAGGACCAGTCCCTTCCCAGGGTCTATATATTTTAATTTGCATACTACTAATGATTTTTGAGAGCTTTTTTAATAGAAACCTTAAATAAAGATTAGTTTTAATTATATATTTTTTGGATTAAGGACCGTAGTGCTTCACTATTCAACCCTTTTCTCTGCTTCTATATGTACTTATATATATTGAAAACAAGCACCCCCTCAGGACTGGACACAGTAATTTGTTATTGTGACCAGTGAGGATTGTCCATAACCTGGAACAGAACCAAACACTCTTATATTACATGTTTTTTTTTATTGTTATCAATCTGCAGACCAGCATTTAAAATATACTTTTAAACTTCTATGTTTGAAAATTGTGCCTGTAAACTGTTCTGCTAATTCCTGCACATGATTATAGGCGGTACCCCTGCCTCTGTCTCCATGCAGACTCTCGCTGAGGTCAGTGCTTTTCCTCTCTGGCCTAGAAACCTCTTGCATAAGACAGAGCATAGTGTAGACGATTTTTGTCTTTGTTCGATATATTACTCAGACCCTTTGCAGCATATAGATTCATAAAACGATAACTCCTATTGTGCTCTTGCCGCTGGTTTTACCCATGGTACATACCAGAAAATCCGTGAGGCTGTCGTTGATCTCTTTAACTACCTTCGACCATGTTGCCTTGCAAAAGCTCCTTTTGCAAATGAACTTCGGTAAATTGTGTAAAGAGAACAGTTGACCGGAGTAACTGTGCTGCTGTCTGTGACACTTAGCGCCTTAGTTCATGGTGGAGTGATAGGCTGCTGTCTCATGGTGAGTATTGGTTCAGAATGGCTCCCTCCTCTGTGAATAGGCAACAAATACACTTTGATCCTCACTCTTTGACGACCTATGCGCTGTAACCACGGCAGTGGCTTTTCACGCTCGCCTCTTGTTGAAGTGAGTAACGTGTCGGCGTTCCGGCACCTGTCCATGTTTGCAGAATCCAACATAGCATGAGTGCTAAGATGAAGGCAAAGGAAATTGATACCTTCAAAGTGTTCATTAATCACACAGGTCTCATATGACAAATATGTTCTGTTCCAATGCTTGTTGCTATGTGTGTATTAGACAAAGAGCTATGAGATATTGTATATTAAAATGGGTTACTGAACAACACCAAAAACAACATTGTAAGCTTTAAGGTCCCCTTTATTACGCTAATCCTCATCATTAGCTATTTATATAGCGCCACTAATTCCACATCGCTGTACAGAGAGCTCACTCACATCAGTCTCTGCCCCATTGGAGCTTACAGTCTAAATTCCCTAATACACACACAGACAGACAGAGACACACAGACTATGGTCAATATGTTAGCAGCCGTTTAATCTACTAGTATGTTTTTGGAGTGTGGGAGGAAACCAGAGCACCTGGAGGAAACCCGCGCAAACACAGGGAGAACATACAAACTCCACACAGATAAGGCCGTGGTCGGGAATTGAACTCATGACGCCACTGCTGTAAGCCAGAAGTGGTAACCACTGAGCCACTGTGCTGCTAATGTTCATGTATGATGTTTTTTGTTTTCCTCAATGTCCTATATAAATTTGTTATATTTATTTCCAGTAATCTAAACAACCACTAATGTAAATCTATCCCCCCCCCTTCCATATAGCCTTAGTTTTTTCTATCCTGCTACTCCCCCCTCCAGCCAGAGTAAGCCGCGCGGTGTCTAGATTGGGCTAATGAATTTAGCTTTGTATCGCTCTCATTTCTATTGAGCCACAAAAGCAAAGCAAAAACTCTTTTCTCAGAGTTCTATTTCCAGTATGTGTTTCTATTTTCCTCGTACACATTCTAAATGTATTATAATTGCTAAGAATACTGTCAATACAGGACAAGTTACATTACTGGGTGAGTCCTTGAGATACACTGATGATCTGGTTCACTGCCAGCTCCGTTCCATCTGATGTTATGATGAAAACATGCACAACGTAATGAATGTTACTGTAAGTTAATAAACTACTTATTGATTCTAAGAACAGGTATGTACCCAGGCTCTGCAGAGTGACCGTGAAAAGCAGACTTTGTGTCTCTATTAGACAGAGGTTTTATTTTCATGCCTCCGGGGCTTTGCCGTCACTCGGGGCATAGGAAGGGTTGGATCGGGAAGTCCTGTCCCCTTTTAATGTCGGTTCCTCTTGGATAAATAATCAACTGACCAGGAAATGCAGTAGAAACAAACTGCTGGCTTTGCACTTTAGAGGATAATCTGTAGCCTTCTTTATTGCAAGCTTAATTTATTATGTATGGTAAACCTATTTGCATGCATTTCTGTAAAATGAAATTGGCAATTTAGTGGAATGCTATATATTTTTTCTTAGATGTAGTGTATAGTCTGTTGTGTGTTGTTTGCTTTGTACAGCAAGACCTCTGACGCACAGTTGTTAATTTTAACCATTTAATGCATTTTCAAAGCCTTTTAAACGCACTTTGGCGGTGATTGTCCAAAAAAACGAATGTAAATGGTGGAAACTGTGTTCTGTGAGGACGCTTGTTAAGTATATAACCCAATATAGACGTGGGAGCTGGTTCATTCTATTTTTAGTGCTTGTTAAGTATATAGCGAACTATACAGGGAAGCTTTGAGACGTTGCACAGATGCTCTGCTAACGCAAGGAATGCCAAGTCTCTGGCTGGCAGGATATGCTGGTACTTGTAGTTCCACAGCTACTGGAAGAGCCACCGTTTCTACCTTTCATGTAAATCTCTGATT
Organism: Mixophyes fleayi; assembly: GCF_038048845.1. Classification (NCBI taxonomy): domain Eukaryota; kingdom Metazoa; phylum Chordata; class Amphibia; order Anura; family Limnodynastidae; genus Mixophyes; species Mixophyes fleayi. The sequence continues at coordinate 31,026,141 of NC_134403.1, read as the reverse complement.
TTAGGTTGTCGTTGGCATAGCTCTGGTAAATCCCATTCCTCAGCTTTGCATGGTATCGCACAATCGTTGTTCTATTATCAGGTTGACATAAAGGTCTTGGTGCTATTGTCCCCTCCTGAGTCAGCAATGTTTGGTTCCTGCAGAGCACAGGTCCACTGACGTGATGTGAACCTGGTAGAGGTTATTGTCATTATTGACGATTTCATCCTCGGACTCCTGTCCCCCGCCGGCGCAGATGTAGGTGTGAATTCAGCTCCTTGGTCTTCTAGAACCTTTTGTTGTAGTTTAGATGATCATCTTGGTGGGTTTTGAGGTCAATATCGCTGTCAGGAAGAACTTTCTCCCCTCAGATTGATCATGCTGGAAAATGACAAGTGAAAAGGCCGTTAATTATGTTTTTCTAGCCGTGCCTGGACAGCAACAAGCAGATAGCATGACTCACACTCGGGGCTGGAAAAGAATATCAAAGGTTAACTAGTAGCGAAGGGAAATCATATCCCCTATCTGTAATACATTCTCATTTTATGCTTTATCCTTAGTTACCTCATCTATTTACAAGCTTGGGAAAATTTCCAATCTGTGCGCATCCATTAAGTACTGTGGCAGAGGTGTATAGAGCTCTGGCTCTGGTCCATAATTGGCAGATATTGCCAATTCATACGCCAGCATGATGTATCACAGCATTCTATGGGGTAGACTTACCAAAACGTTTGAAAAGAAAAAGTGTAGGTGTTGCCCATAGCAACCAATCAGAATCTAGCTATCATTTTGTAAAATGTACAAGACAAATAACAGCTAGATTCTGATTGGTTGCTATGGGCAACACCTACACTTTTTCTTTTTAGAATCTCTGATATATCTACCCCTATTTGAGAGAAACGCTGCATTAGGCCCCCAAGACATTTATTGGCCTCCCTATGTATATAGTTATTAAAACAACAAAGTGCCTGGGTTTTCATGACACCACTGTGGAAAGCGGATCTATGAATAAAGAAGCAGGGAATTGGTACTAACGGTCGGTGTTGCTTTCAGAGTCAAGACGACTATTAATGTAGATTGCCCTAATGAGAATTCACAATAACACATATATATATTCTGCTCTGCTCCACAGAATGTAAATAAATTCTTATAATTGTGATATTAATCACTGACAGCACGGAGAGCGCCAAATGTTAGCAGTTATGCAAATAGTAGCTGCTGTAGGAGTTAGGACTTATAAAACAGAAGCTACATATGATATCTGTGAGCAGAGCGCACAGACCCATCTTTTACATGAATTGATTTATTAATATTAATACTCATTACTCTTTCACCAATCTGCAATGATTATGCTGGTTATCGGAGTATTAATCTACTGATCTGCAGATAATTGATCTATTCTATGACAGATACACATCGATATGTATGAAAAGCACCTCACTCAACCATGTACAGGCTCCAAAATTGTATTTATTTTGACCCCCCATAGAGGTGCAAGGGAAAATGAAATGAGATTTTTGCACATACTTGCCTAGTCTCCTGGAATTTCCGGAACACTCCTGAATTTCAGGGAGTCCTCCCGGAAGAGTAGGCAGACCTCCCGGAACCTAAAATAAAAGTCGATATTCACGGCATTGCATAATGGGGGCGGGGCTTAATTGTGTCATTAAGCCCCACCTCTGCTTTTCAGCATTTCATAGTGGGGGTGGAGCTATGGTGACGCAAATACGTCACCACGCCCCCTCCTACCCCTGACACATGACCTGTCCTCCCAGAGGACAGTCGAAAAGTCGGCGAGTATGGCTCAGAGAGAGGTCCGTGGGTCACATCTCCTGTAATTGTATCTTTCCCCTAAGCTTATGCTTGGTTATAATGTGTATTTTGTATTCAAATTACTCAACTTTAATATTAACTTAACAAATCTAAAGGATAAAATAAAAACTGGGCATTTGGGAAGTAGAATTATTGAAAGGGTGGTGGGAAATTAATTACCGGGGGGGTGGGAGTGAGTTACAGTATATATGTATATGTTCCTGCTAATGCCATACTTGCCATTATCAGCCTAATATCAACAGTAGGTGGCTTTCTGACAAGTATTTATTGGGGTAAGGGGCCAAACAATTTAAATTTTCAAAGGGGCTCCGCTCCAAAAGTTAGAGACCTCTCTACAGTCTGATTCCACTGTGTGTCCTTTCCTTGCTCTGAGTGTTTTCCGTCCCTGCACAAAGCAGTAGAATCATGTGGCCTGTTGTAGAATCGGCGTATACATGCAAAATATAATATTGTGCTCCAGGCAGCACGTGAATGGGGCATCGCTGCTGTTAGTTGTCACAATCATTCTTAATAACGTAGATAAGATTTATTGTTTTGTTTTTAAATGTGATTTTAATTCCAGTATATGTTGGCACTTGCAGATCACTAATGCTGTTCTCTTCCCATGCATACATTAAGCTGTTTACGCTGAGCTGCATTATTTCCTATCTACAGTGAGATGTTATTGTAAAGGAGGGTGTAGAATTGATATCTCCTCCCAAGTAGTAAAGCCACAGGCGTCACAGGAATGATGCCCCTATGGCACGGGCTCTCAAGTCAACGTCTGCCATCCCTCCGCTGTATTTTAACTCATTTATGGAGGGTAACAGGGGCAAACGCAGGATTTGTAGAGGGGGGTTTTCACACCACCCCGCCAGTGGGCGTGACCAGCATGCATGGGGGCGTGGCTATAATTTTAGACAGTGCTTGGCTGCTCTCTCCAACTCTTCCTATCCCCATAATATACATGGGCAATGCTGCGTGCACTACTGTTAGGTGCACTCAGCTCTCCCTTTTCAAGCAGAGCTGTGTGAAGCGGGGGCAGGGTCCAGCCACCTCAATTATAGAGTGCCCCAGGTTTGGATGGGGGGTTTCCAGGCACTAGGAAACCCCTTCCCCTCAGTTTGTCTATGGATAAGGAGTTGTCCTGATCCATTTGGGTTTTGGACATCGTCCCCTTACTGTTTTAGGATATAAGACATTCCGTGAGAAGAGATGCGTAGATATGTCTTATTCTCCTTATACATAATGGAGCATATTTCAACCCATGGTATCTGCTTACTGAACACTTACAGGGCGATAAGCGTTTCTTATCATTGCAAGCCACATCTAGCAATACATTCTGTAGATCACTGCTACTTCTGCTATTGACAGAAGTGTTCCTTTTAATATGTAAAGCCAACTTTCTGTTTTTCTTGATCATGTTTCCACTAGGTGGCACTGTTCTAATGCCATCTGTGGGTGGGTGATACCATTCTACTGCTGCTCCCATCCACATGAATACACGCAGAATGTATTTTTATACCTATACGTTATAAGCATTATATTAAATGTACGTACCCATGCCTTGGCACATACCTCGGGTAGCACAGTTCTGTTGGCACCATATAAATCATAATGCCACGTTGACCTAATAATAATGGGGCAGGTTGAGTAATTGAGGGTGTATTTGCTAACAGTGTCTAGACTCCAGGGCAATGTCAATTCTCAATATTGACCTCTTCGCGGCTGTAGCACAAATATAGCTGGGGGATCACACGTTAACAGTTGTTGTTTTGGGTTTTTTTTCACGTAAGGAAACGGTCAACAATATATTCACCCCACCTTGGTACAAGAAACAAAGCTTGCGCAAAGACCTTGTTTTTCAGTTCAACTTGGGTTAAAAGTTCTGTACCCCAAGCAGCAGATGTTAAGAGAAGATCTCTCCTGCAGCCTGCGTTGGTGTTCATGTGTTGTTGTGCACGTACAGTGTAGTGTTTCAGCAGACACGTGTTGTTTTTCATGCCATGTATGTATGGCAATATATGTCAAACACAGATAGCAAGTCCTCTACGCTTTTACAATCTTTTTTCTGCTTTCTCAAACTGCTACACCAGCAGAAAGCAGCCAAGATAGACCCTGGTTTATAATGCTGCAGCCCTAAAACTCAGGTAAGTAATCGTGAGCTCTTTAAATTTAATGCATACGTCCAACTATGGAGTGTTTGTGGGGTGACTGATATATAACACCGATTGGGCATCTTATCTCTGGTTAGATGCTCATTAGCAGATCTTATGTAAGTTTTTGAGCAGACTATATATATATATATATATATATATATATATATATATATATATATATATATATAATATATATAATATATATATATATATGGGCCTCCCACCACTGTGTTATCTGGTCAGTATCGGCAGTATGTTCTGAGTAGCAGGAAAAGCTGGTTGTGTTAGTCTTTTAAACTCTGATGATGCTGGATTTGTGATAGGGGCTGACCATAGACTGCTTACGGCCAGCCCCCAGCATTCCAGAAATCTTCTGGAAGGTATGCTACATGCATCCACTAAATTGTAAACTCTCTGGATTAGGGACCCTCCAACCTTAATTCACGCCCACACTCATCTGGTTCCTACATTAGGCACACTACAGAGAATTTCTCCCAATGCCATATTGTTAACGATTCTACCAACTAAAAAAAGAAAGTCCCGATCAGCTGCCGATTCCTGTGTACACAGTAAACATGTTTTACAAGATTTACCGTCAGATCTGTGCTCTTCATCTGTCGTAGCCATCGGCTGAAAAGATGGTAACTCTGCACACTGCATAGAGATCTATGGACACTGCCGGTCCTGAGTGCATACACACTGCAGACTTGGAGCGACATCGTTCCATCGTTGAACACGATTTTTTTGGTCCGTTTTTAAAATCGAATGAAACGATACGATGATGATGATACTGGAATGATGATCGTTCATCGTTGGAGCGTACACACTAATGGGGTATTGGACCGAACTGTCGCTTGACGTGTGATTGGCCGGATAATCGCCTAAAAAACCCGTAGTGTGTACCCAGCTTTACATTTTTTACATTTATGCTGTTTTTCCACTGTCCAGAGCAGTGCATCACTGCACAGCTTTAAACGATAATAATAATCGCTCAGCGATTAATTATATATAACCAGCAGTTAGATATGGGGCAGGGTTATATGTGCAAAATAGATGCAAAAAGACTGACTGGTTATATATATATATATATATATATATATATATATATATATATATATATATATATATATGCGCCTAAGTACACTTCCGTTCTCTTGACTGTGAAGTGCAGGCGTGTGCGTTTATGACCAGGTGCAGAGGTGCAAAACAAAATAGTTTTGTGCTGGGCTTACATGAGGTCCACTGTGTCTCTGGGTTTACTTTAAGAGATATACAAGCCCTTTTGCAGCTGTAGAGCAGAACTAAACAAGAAGACAAGGCTTGATGGATCACTTGTGACAAGTCCCGTGGTTCTTATTTGTTTGGGAATCCAGGGCAGGCTTTACACAGCGGATTGGATCCCTGCCCGGGGGACTGTGATCTGTGCTGCAGTCAGCACTTGCGAGATAAAGAAACCTCGCTACGGAATATACAGCAGTAGAGTCTGAGACTGAGGGGAATTGTATAGTGGGGTGACACAAAACCTTCCCCCTTGTGGCTCACATTTTATTGTTAACCACTTCCATATTCTGGTTGAGATTGTATTGTAATTTTTTTGTGGCTCACATTAATCCTATTTTGCATTACACAAAATATCGCTTGCAATTTTAACTTTTTCAAATTTACCAACTGTTCATGGTAAAATACTTATTTATTTTCTTTAAACAGCAAGTTAAGTACCATGTTATGCATTTTTTTTTTAGCTGTCTTTCTACAAATCGTCTCCTATTCAAAAACTCTTTAGCTGGCAAACAAAAATGGCTGCCAGACACAGTCAGTCTGATACACAGACACAGGGTCGAAGCTTCTCGACATCTCGTGATGGCTGAGGTGGGAGAAGGATGTCACAGTGCAGACAGAGCTCAGATGGGTATATCAAAGCCTCTCTGCTCTATACCATATGCCATGTGACTGTGGTTGCCATGGTAGCCCAGAATCATAAATCAATAATAGCCTTTTTGTATTACACAACATGATGATAAGTGAGTTGTCGTTATTTGACAAAGAATATTTAAATTGTCCCTTTTACACTTGATAAATTAGAAAAGTTCACTTCCTTATGAAAAATATAAAATAATTCTGCACTTCTGTATGGCTTCTTAGCAGAAAATGAAATGGCATCATCATCACCAGCAAATTCTGTAGCGCTTAACAATTGGGAACAAACATTAATAAGACAATACTGGGTAATACATACAGACAGAGAGGTAAGAGAACCCTGCTCAAAAGCTTGCAATCTATAGGACAATGGGAGTAAGAAACACAAGGACATCTGCTACATCATATTACACAATTGACCAGCCAGACTGCAAATAGCAATCACATTTCATCGTTTGTATCAATAGGTTTCATGAATTACATATTTTTGTGAAGTAGGTGGTTTAGAGTGCTAAATTCTGTTAATTGAGCCTTGGAAGATAATTAAGTGAAATGTGTTTGTTTGACCATTAACACATTTATAAGTCAATAGTATATATGGACATCGGAACATTGAGTAGAAGAATTGATCATCAATAAAATATTTGCAGAAGATTTATGAGAAATCTGGACGGTTTATAAGTTTTGCTCATCCCACACTGGGGATCATGAGAATTGTAACTCAACACATTTGTCGTGCCAAAGATTTCTTACATTGTTGGTGAGGATTGTAACTTTGTAGAGTGTGTAGAGAATAAGTAAAAATGAAGACTGGTCTGAGACATGGCAGACCTCTTTTCATGTAAATAGATAAGGGTTATGCACCAAGGCTGTAGTAATAAATATACTACATTCACACTAAACAGGATGCTACAGTAAGATAATAGAATCTGAGCAAGATGTTGTTTCTCTGCAGAGGGACTTAATAAACTGGAATTTTGGGCGGCCAAATAGAAGATGAAGTTTAACATAGATAAATGTAAGGTTATGTAATTAGGGATCAAAAACAAGAACGTAATCTATAAATTAATGGGATAGATTTAAGGGAATCTAAAATGGAAAATGATTTGGGAGTGCTTGTAGGCAGTAAACATACCAATAGTGTTCAATGTCAAGCAGCAGCTGCAAGGGCAAATAAAGTATTGGCATGCATAAAAAGGGGCATAGATGCAAGGGAAGACAGTGTAATTTTGCCACTATATAAATAATTGGTAAGGCTCATCTTGAATACGGAGTACAGTTCTGGGCACCACTCTATAAAAGAGGAGAGGAAGTTTCCCAAGGAAGGGGTTCTTTACAGTAAGGGCAGTCAAGATATGAAATTCACTGCCAGGGAAGGTTGTGATGGCTGATTCAATAGGTATGTTTAAGAAAGGGTGAGACAACATTTTAGCAGTAAACGGTATCCAGGGATACGACCGTTAATTAAAATGAAGGACAGTAGGAGATCTAGGGAGAAATAGGACTGAAATATTGGGTCAGGAGGGATTTTTCCCGGTTGAAACAGATTGGCGGTTGCTTCATCTGGATCAATTTCAAATATAAAAGAGGGATCACAGGAGATCCAAAATAGGTTGAACTTGATGGACTGGTGTCGGGTTTTTTTTTTTGTTTAAACCTCAGCAGCTATGTTACTATGTAAATGGAGCTATAAATGGACTTGGGAATAGCAGCGGATAGAAAGCTGAGCAGCAGCACAGTGTCAGGCAGCAGTTGGAAAGCACAGTATAATTTTTGGATGCTTAAAATGTGGGGCAAATGCATGTGATGCAAATATAGTATTACCGTTGTATAAGTCATTACTTGGACCAAATCTTGAATATTTAAGGACATAGGAGAACTTGAGAGCTTAGAGGCAGACAACCTCATTAAAGGGAAAGAAATGGTTAAATTCTAATGAGACGTTCGAAAAACTAGGTTTATTTACTTTGAGAAAAAAAAGGTGCCTTTAGCGGTGACCTGATTTAATTTGTATAAATATACTAAAGGCCAATATAAAGATTTGTCTAACAAACTTTTCATGCCAACAACTACACAGAGGACAAGAAGTGATCAATTGCAAATGGAAATCATCATAGGACTTGATTCTTTACTGTAAGAGCGGTTAAAGCAGTGGAATTCATTACCGCACAAGGTGCTGATGGCAATGTCACAAATTATATTTAAAAATGGATTGGATGGCATTCACATAACAAATGGTGTCTGTAGCTATTCTTAGTAGAGGGCATTATAGAGGTGACTCAACCAGGGAATTTATCAGACTATCTTACAAACGAAGAGTTGTCTTCTATATTTTTTTTTTCATCCGTCTCTTTTTTTATGTCTAACTATTGTGTTTGCCCAAGGCTATATCTTGTCCTGGCTGATTCCTTAACCTCATGGATCTTATTGGGAAAAAAAAAGCTCTTTTGAAAGCAAAATGATGACTCCTAAAAGGGTGCTTGGCTGCTCTCCAACTCTTCCTATCCCCATAATATACATGGGCAATGCTGCGTGTACTACTGTTAGGTGCACACGCAGCTCTCCCTCTTCAACAGAGCCGTGTGAAGCAGGGGCAGGGTCCAGGCACCTCAATAATACAGTGCCCCACGCTTGGAGGGGGTTTCCAGGCACTAGGCAACCCCCCGCCCCTCGGTTTGCCTATGCCTAAGGCTGGGTACACACTATACAAAAATTCTCCCGCTGTGATATCCTTAATGATTTTACCAACGACTGAAACTAGTTCAGTTTAAAAATCAAAGGAAACGATAAGAGCTTTGGAACGATAATCTTTCATTGTTGGAGCGTACACACTAATGCGATATCGGGTGGAACGTTCTTTTTTTTTTTTTTTTTTTTTTATTGTGTGATTGGCCTGATAATCCTCTGAAAACCCTGTAGTGTGTACCCAGCCTTGCTGTGTCAAAGGAGGATCCCCAGAGATTTTCATTTTTCAAATCCTAGTAAAATCCATTCTAAATGCATTGTATGTTGATGTTGCTTTCGTCCTGTCGAAAATGCATGAAATCACATAGAGCAACCCCTTAATGTTAAGTCTGTTTTTTATTATTTTTTTAAGATGGTAACAATGTGTATTGTATCTGGCTGCAGAGTAGAGAAGGCTTACTGCATAACCATTACAAACATGTTTAAAAACGTTTTCGTTACTGAATCATAGCGCCCATTAAAATGCTCTTAATTTGCTTTATAAGATTAATGGACTGAACCTGTTTGCTGAGACATGTACAGTTTGTGTGTATTCATTTTTTTTTTTTTTTTTAAACATGATTGTGCTAAATATCTGTAGAAACATGCCACAAATGGCCAGCGCTAGTAATGTAATGTTCCGAAAACATTTGTTTTATTAATACAGCAGATTATCCTGGACATTGTATTATGAACATGTGTAATGGGTTTGCCAAAGTCCTGACATTGCCACCCTAGCAACAAGTATTATGCAGCCGGAGCTCTGAAATACCAAATTTTGCCGTCTGGCACCGGTTACAGTCTTGGGACTGTCTGAGACGTACGCTGATCATGATTATACTACACATGGCGCTAGCGGTATTCATCAAGGAACGTCCTGGTTAATGGGTCTATTGTATTGTTCAATAGCTGATCATAATAGGGAAATTCCCTTGATTTTTTTCAGCATGTAACCCAAATTCCATTGTTTAGAAGTATTTTACCTTCTTAAACCCAGTGAGTCATTGGTGTTTTTTGATTATTTAATTATTTATGGCATGCACTAGATGCGCAACACAACGCCTTGGTTTTGCACCTGTGCGCCAAAATGGTTGACCCTGCTCACATCCAAGGGCGCGCCTATGCTCCACTCTGTAAATTAGAAGTACACCAAGGTGTGTGGCCAAGCAGACACCTTTCGACCTGACATTTTGCACTGGACCTATATTAAAAGTGCAAAATTCTATTACAACCTTTTAGTTTTTTTTCATTAAAATGCTGCCTTTGCTGTTCAGTTATATTTATGACTTAATCATAAGTGTTGGGGACATTGGTTTTGTCTTTAGTCCCTCTCCAATAATTGTATCTTAGTGACAGATAGCAGGTGTTTGCTTTTGCTCAGGTACCATCAATTAAAATTCCAAGTGAGAAAGTAGAAGGATCATGTGCACCTGTGAGTTCACTCATTAGCGTGCAGGATCTTAATCAGTATAATTATTATATATAATTAGTATAATAAATCATCATCATCACCATTTATTTATATAGCGCCACTAATTCCGCAGCGCTGTGCAGAGAACTCATTCACATCAGTCCCTGCCCCATTGAAGCTTACAGTCTAAATTCCCTAACATACACACACACACAGACACACACAGACACAGACAGACAGACTAACTAGGGTCAATTTGTTAGCAGCCAATTAACCTACTAGTATGTTTTTGGAGTGTGGGAGGAAACCGGAGCACCCAGAGGAAATCCACGGAGACACGGGGAGAACATACAAACTCCTCACAGATGAGGCCATGGTCAGGTATTGAACTCACGACCCCAGTGCTGTGAGGCAGAAGTGCTAACCACTGAGCCACCGTGCTGCCCAATATAAATGTCAAATAGAAGACTGCCTATAGTCAATATGGAGAACATGCGCAAATGTAACTCATTGGGATTAAGAGCTATACCCACCCATCACAAAGTTGCATTAAGGAGATCCAGTGCCGACAATTTTACCATCAGATATAATATATGTATATATGTGTGTGTGTGTGTGTGTGTGTGTGTGTGTGTGTGATTTCACCTAATAGAAACAAGAAATCCTTTTAATTCCTAATCTAAATGACACGACGTGCGAATGTCACCTTGTGTTATATCAAGATGGTATTTATGGTTATAAGCACAGGAAAATGTGACAGGTGTAATTGTGTGGGCTCCCCAGCAGTGCACTGCGATGTGCAGCCTGATGTTCACGGCAGTGATTCTTAACCCCATCTTTAGGAACCCACGACAGTTCCTGCTTTACAGCTACCACTTTTATGATTACAATTATAATTTGCTGATACAGTTTCAGTTGTTTTCAGCAGCGTTGTACACGTGAGGTGATTACTGGTAGTGACGCAGATGCAGATTATGTCTTATTTACAAGTTGGCCGCAGTCAGGGCTCTGTCATAGAGGAACCTGCAGTACGGATGGGGAGTAAATCAGATGAGCCCTAAGGGTTAGTGTAAAGGGGAAACATTAAGTAATATATGGTGGAGGGATGTGTAGTGGTTTATATAATGTGGAGGGATGTGTAGTGGTTTATATAATGTGAAGGGATGTGTAGTGGTTTCCAGGCACAGACGTCTCTAAAGAGGTTGGTTTTAAGGAAACATTTGAAGCATTGCAGACTGGGGTGAAGTGCTGCATTCAGGTGGTTTTGGACGGGCGAGTTAGGAAGGTCTAGAGATGTTATTGTTGTGCTTGGAGAAGTATATTTAAAGGTGTAAGGAGGAGCGGAGTGGTGGGGTAAAGGACCAACGTTTCAGAAGATACTATGAAGTGGGAGGATGGATTAGACGAGGGGGGAGGGCACTTTATTTGATGTTATTACATTCTTGTGCAAACAGCACATGTGTATTAGTGAGTTCTGTCCTAGAACATCCACAACTGCTGATATTTGTCATTCGGTGCTTTTGTGAGGAATCATCAAAAATTTGGGCTGCACGGTGGCTCAGTGGTTAGCACTTCTGCCTCACAGCGCTGGGGTCATGAGTTCAATTCCCAACCATGGCCTTATCTGTATGGAGTTTGTATGTTCTCCCTGTGTTTGCGTGGGTTTCCTCCGGGTACTCTGGTTTCCTCCCACACTCCAAAAACATACTGGTAGGTTAATTGGCTGCTATCAAAAACTTACCCTAGTCTCTCTCTCTCTCTCTGTGTATTGACCCTAGTCTGTGTGTGTGTGTATATTAGGGAATTTAGACTGTAAGCTCCAATGGGGCAGGGAATGATGTGGCTGAGTTCTCTGTACAGCGCTGCGGAATTAGTGGCGCTATATAAATGGTGATGATGTGTTATAAAGGGAGATTAAAGAAGCATTTCTCTGTCAGTTTCTCTAAAACGTAATTCCTCCTCAACAGTGTGTGATTTGTGGACTACTTGACAAGAGCGTAGTTGGATATATGAGGGATGCTAATTATTAGTGATATACTAATTATTACGGCTGTGCGGAGAACCACAAAACTCATTTTTTCAATACTTAAATATTGTGGTTGGGTGATCCTGTATATTTAGGAACGTCACCAAGTCACAAGCAGCAGTTGTTGAATAAAGAGTACACCGAACATGCAAGTTGCACGAGAATAGATATACACTTTCAGAATCTTGTCAGGGTTGAAGATACTTTAGATAAAGTGCAGATATAGAAATGTCCAACGCCTTAAAGGATACGTATATTTAACGTGCATTGTAATACACGAAGCATGAATGTAAGTCATCGTATTTCCAGAATTTTTCCCCAGCATCTTTGATATAAAAAAAAAAGAAGCAAAGTCCATGTTGAGCCCGAAGATAAGTCCAGACAAAGCTATCACCGTGGTTTATCTGGATTTCAAGCATTATATTTTAATTAAATTGAATTTTGGCAGTAAAGATGCATACTTAGGTTTTGTTGAGTTTGAACACCCCATTTAAGAACTTCTGAATTTAAAGAGGCGCATAGAATTTGAACCATTTGGCCTCTTTGCTCTGTCTTTAGTACTAAACAACGTCATTACAACTATATCGGCTATTTTCGGTTAATAAGGTGCATGGTTATTGTAGAAACCAATGCCTTTATTGGTGTGACTCTGAGTAGCCTCGATCCATAAACCCTGTTTTAAATTATAAAATATAGCCAGTAGATTGCATGGTGTTAAACTGTATGCAGGTGGATGATGTTTCCCCTGGGAGCCAGGGGAAGTCTGTTCAATCCCTGGAACTGTAGCATCTACGAAAAATATACGTATAACTTAAAAAGTAAAGCTCATAGATAAGTGGTTGGTCTTGTAGAAACTATATATTTAATGTATAAGTAATCTTACACTAGATTTTGTGAAAGGCAGGGTTTTCCTTTTAAATAAGTTATTTGTGAAAATGGAAGCGTTAGTCTATAGACATGTTAAAGGAAACTTTCGTTTCAAAGCAGTAAATTCAAGGTAAGACTGTTCGTTGAATTTCCCTTTAAAAGATTGGAGTTTCCCCATCTTGTTGTGGGGTTTTAGTCTACAGAATGTAGTCGCATTGGAAATCCATAAAGTTTTCTACAACACGCTATTGGGCCAAGGTTATCTGACTCCGGAGAGTGAGGAAACAAGAACCCGTCTACATGAGATTAGTCATTTTTATGGCTTGTGCGCCAACCTGTGCCAAGGAAGTTTCTAGCACTGTATGGAGGAGATTTGTTACCCGCACCTCTGTGACTAAATTACGACATTCTTAATCATTAATTTTAAATTGTGTCTCAACAAGATGGGGCACAGCATGTCTCCCGTAGCATTTAGGATCAAATCCTTTATGTTCTCAGATTTCATTTAACTTATTCAACTCTGTTATCCAGAACTAGGTTCTATTGTAGTTTTATTGGATGTGAATCTTCAAATATATCGTGCTTTAATGTTTTACAAAATAAATTCAATGTATTTAAAATCCATATTTACTCATTTAACTACGAAAAATGCATTTTCGATGTGCAATATTATACATTAGGACAGTGGGCCTGATTCATTAAGGATCTTAACTTAAGAAACTTCTTATTTCAGTCTCCTGGACAAAACCATGTTACAATGCAAGGGGTGCAAATTAGTATTCTGTTTTGCACATAAGTTAAATACTGACTGTTTTTTCATGTAGCACACAAATACTTGATAGCTTATTTGTACACTGAAATTTAAAGTTGATATTTGTGTGCTACATGAAAAAACAGCTAGTATTTAACTTATGTGCAAAACAGAATACTAATTTGCACCCCTTGCATTGTAACATGGTTTTGTCCAGGAGACTTAAATAAGAAGTTTCTTAAGTTAAGATCCTTAATGAATCGGGCCCAGTATTCCTAATTCAGTGTTACAGGCAGGTAATGACTAGAGATATCATATTATAATATGGTCACATTATATAGTATATAGAAGTAAGAGTTTAAAATTTAAAGCTGTGACCCCCCCCCCCCCCTACTGTATCCCCAGGGCCTGTTCCATGCAGCCATTTTGCCCCAGACTCCAAGAATCGTGGCTGTGTGATATTGGTGATGGGGGGAAGTTGAGCAGGAGGACCAATCAGAACCCACAGTCATGGATAATCAAAAGTGGTCGTAACAGACATCACAGTTTCTGATTGGTCTTCTCATTCACTCCTCCATCCCACCTTCCGCAGCCATTTTAACTCTGTGAACGAACCTTTTAGATGGTAATGCAGCTTTAAAGACCATTGATTGACATGCAACTCACACTGAACCCTGCTTATGGTATATTGTGTAGCTGTGTGACATCTAACAACTGCAAAGATTAAAACAAAAAAAAACCCACAGAAGTGGTTAAGGCTGTTTCGGCAATAGTTTTGTTTTATACGGTCTGTGCACAAATCGTCTTTCCTCTTCCTAAATGCTGAGGAAGGTGTTTTCAGTTTATAACCAACAATTCTGTCAGAAAACACAGTTAATAAAAAGTATTAATGTAGTTTGTTTTTGTTTCTTTCAACGTCTACAAGGAATATAGGTATGAGTTATTTGAATGTATTTATTAACAAGGAAAAATGTAGATTTGTTTTCTTACACTGAGTATATAAAGCTGTTCACTGACTCCATGTTCCCTTCATTCTAAAAAACAAACAAACTTCAAAGCTTGTTAATCTAGTAATTGCTTAGGAGATTTACAGAGCATTACCCCTTTATACATACAAATCAAAATGGATCTGTCTCTGTCATACAGGGCCATTTGTTGGCCGAATCACTTTATGCACGTTCTGTCGCTATCCAATAACAATTGTCGAATCTCGATTTGTGTTTCCAACGCACAAAGATTTATTATCCAAAAGTAGCTGAATAATTCAAGCAAAATAATAATAAGTACAGCCGTTACTTATCGCAGGCGCTCTGGATCCAGTGAACAGTCATTCAGGTCTGAAGTCTGTGGTCAATGTGACTGAACACTAGATGAGAGCTACTGGTTATATGCAGACAGAAATACAGTGAAACAATGCAGATGGTGTGGCTTGCTTCTATTGGTCCAGTTTTCAGGAAGGTCCAGGATGTTGCAGATCATAGGCTAGTTCAAGCCAAAATATCCAAAGGTGGGGGTCATCTCTCCAGGGGATGTGCTCCGAATTTCCCGCCAAGACTACAGTCTCAACTAGTCTATTAGCATTTTATAGTCAGTATCACTTTAAACATTTATTCCCTAACATCAATAACTAGAGTATACAATGTACGATTTCTTCGGAGAATGAACCGGACAGCTGCTGATGGATAGGGGATTAAAATGATACCAGACATGACACAGTTCCTGCAACCTGAATCTTGTGTTTCACTAATATGCATATAACTTATAATATTAAACATAAATACTACTATATTTTGACATAAATAACTGTGTTGTAACTACAATTAATGTGTACTAATTACAAATGTGTGTTTGTGCGAATGCGTATAAAAGTGTAAAAACTGTTATTGCCACGTGTTGCGGCTGGATACGCCCTTCCACGCCCTAGCGTGCTCTACGCATATTTTCAGACAAAGACAACCAAGGTTGCTCGATATTAATTGAAATTACTTTATCCAATTTGCTGACTTCGACAGCTTGTTTAACGAGTTCCCAATATTCAATAGGGCGAGTATTGATTCACAATATGGCTGCTCTCACTGTGTGTAATTGACAGTACTTGAGAGATTTAAAGAGGCCCTAGTGTGTACCTAGTGGGCCAAATGTGCTTGGAGGTGCTAAAAAATGTGTGTGGAACATGCAAAGAAGCTTTAAGGCCAATAATTGACTAATGAATTTGCTTTAAATAGAATTTATGTCCTAGATCAGGGCTATGTGACTGGTGAATGGGGACTGCTTAAGATTTTGACGGAGACATCATTATTTAGTTTTCTGCCCTTTAAGAAAAAAAAAATCTACTGTCCAACTTCATATTCTTCTACTTAGTACACAGCCGGGAACGGTGCCAGATGCCAAGAGTTGAAATGGCAGAACGAGTGACTGAGCAATATTAAAACTTCCCATGCTGCGATAGCTCAGATAATCCTAAAAAGCAAAATCTCTGTGGCCCTCTGCCAATCTCCGTCTCTAGATCGTCAGGTGGTTAAATTTAATGATTGTGGTTATAGCCGTGTGACATTATCTTGGCGCTGTGATCTTGTCACGGTTCTTATTTCTTTTAACTTTTAGCATACTAGTGAGAGAGTGTTTCACACCGTACTTGCATATAAACAGAAGTTATAGTCTGACCACACGCCATTTTGTTGTGGTTTGTTTACTGTGTGTAGTACAATGCTCAGTCAGTCGTGCCCGATCTGTGTGACTTTATTTTTGTGGGCTGCGGACCACTAACTCTGAAAACCCGCTGCCATCTAGTTCAACAATATAACCGTCCAATGTTTCCGGTCGTCCCACCGCACGCCCAGACCGTGGCAGGTCATGGCATTTCCATCTTGTCTGATTTCATGCTCCATCACATCCGTTATGCATTTTGATTGGATGGCGTGATCCTTTTGGGTTTGCACAAAAGACACCTCGATGGGGTGCGGGGAAAAATGAGCGGAGGTTTCTGTCCGTGAGACTCTTCGTGGGTAATTGAATTCCCCCCTAGGTCACACTAATTTCAAAGGATAGTATTTAAGTAGGGTAGGAGCTTGTTCAACTAAAATGAAATAGATATGTGATCCCCTTTTCCGGAAATTTGTTATCCAGAAGGATGAGAGAACCAGAAAGAGGAAAAAGTAAATAAATGGTGCTGTTCAGGTGATTTTATTACACATGCAGACATTATCAAGAAATGCCTCCTCCTACAGTCACTGTGAAGAGCACTGCCAAACAATTTAATGAGGAAAAGGATGCCCGGACCAGCGTGGTGAAAGCATTCCGTGCTTTGAAGTGGGAACTGGATAGAATCACAAATTGGGTCGATCAAAGTGTATTAAGAATTTTAAAAAACAATTCATACGTCGAAGATGCCGAAGAGCCAAAATCTTTTACTGTCCTAGGAAAATCGTATGAGTTATACTCCTTGGCCAGTTTATTATACCACAGGCCTACTCTCCCAGAATGTCTGGGAGACTCCCGAATTCTGGGTGGGTCTCCTGGACTCCCGGGAGAGTAGGCAATTCTCCCGCGTCCTGTCCCCGATGGGCCTCAATGACGCAACTCATGGCGAATCGCGTCAGTTTGGCCCCGCGACAAAATGCTCATTTTTTTTCCGCAGAGCGGGGCCATAATGACGTTATTCGTCATGCCCCTCCCACCACACCCCTCTTTCTGGATCTCCCTGTGGGAGACAACACAAAGTAGGCAAGTATGTTCTACAACCTGGTACTACAAGAAACTACAAAACGTCATTTAAAATTAAGCGATAAACTTCTTAAGCTTTCTGTAAAACATTTTTACCGTAGGATTTTTGATGAGGGCGTTCTATGACGCACAGCATTGACCTTTTTTATGTTCTATAGAGAAACCACAGCAAAAAGTGAATTTAGGTTTGTAATAGAAAATTTCGCACCACCTGATTTTACTGTCCTGCCCTGAAGTTCAGCCTGGTACATACGGACGTTCAGACATCCATATTATTGTATTTCAAGGGCTGTCAACTTTCTAATAGGCTATTTCTCAGGGTGAGAAGCAAAGTGCAGCCAAGTCTGGGTCATTTTAAACCTGCCCTAGTGTTTCAGTAATAGAATGCTGAGTAGAATGCTGAATAGAATGCGCAGTCTTATCCAGTCAGGTGACACATTAGTCACAGAATGCTTTGGACAGCCAATGGCGCTTCAGTGCTATAAGCCCGTAGTCCTGTGATTGGTAACACTGGGTGTCCACGGCAAAGGGGTTGGGGCTTTAATGGGTGATGAGTTACAAAAAGAGAATGTGTTGTCCAGAGCTTTGTCTAGGTCTGCGCTTCTTGTGCATGGGGGTCACAGCAACATCCCATGGATTATTGTAGAATTCTGCATATTCACTTTTCTGTTAGTGCAGCCAAACAAAATCTGTTTTGATCCCTGTTTTTGTTGTTGTTGTCGTGAACAGTTGCAGTGGCGGTTTTATATGTTGGTATTTTGTAAGTGCTGCTAATTTATGCATGAATTGTGCAGTTCAACAAAACCCGCAGAATGCTTAAAAAAAAAAAAAAAGCAGAAACATTCTTAAAAGGAGATGTGGTAAAAAATAGGGAAGTTAAACAGCCAGATGGGATTTAGAGAGTATAAATAGCCAGTTACTATGTGTATATATAGGACACTGCACCCCCAACATGACCTGACCACTGGACATGATCATAATACAATTCTATTACACTCTATACAGACATAGTACACTACACCCCCAACATGACCTGACCACTGGACGTGATCATAATACAATTCTATTACACTCTATACAGACATAGGACACTACACCCCCAACATGACCTGACCACTGGACATGATCATAATACAATTCTATTACACTGTATACAGACATAGGACACTACACCCCCAACATGACCTGACCACTGGACATGATCATAATACAATTCTATTACACTGTATACAGACATAGGACACTACACCTCCAACATGACCTGACCACTGGACATGATCATAATACAATTCTATTACACTCTATACAGACATAGTACACTACACCCCCAACATGACCTGACCACTGGACATGATCATAATACAATTCTATTACACTCTATACAGACATAGGACACCACACCCCCAACATGACCTGACCACTGGTCCTGATCATAATACAATTCTATTACACTGTATACAGACATAGGACACTACACCCCCAACATGACCTGACCACTGGACATGATCATAATACAATTCTATTACACTCTATACAGACATAGGACACTACACCCCAACATGACCTGACCACTGGACATGATCATAATACAATTCTATTACACTCTATACAGACATAGGACACCACACCCCCAACATGACCTGAACACTGGACATGATCATAATACAATTCTATTACACTCTATACAGACATAGGACACTACACCCCCAACATGACCTGACCACTGGTCCTGATCATAATACAATTCTATTACACTGTATACAGACATAGGACACTACACCCCCAACATGACCCGACCACTGGACATGATCATAGTACAATTCTATTACACTGTATACACATATAGATGGACTGATTAGATTACAATCCTATTAAACATTAGCTGTTCATACATTTATACTTCCAGGATATAAATCTACACATTTCCAGAGAAATATCTTCAAAACATAAGACTTGCCCTGGAAACCAGCTACAGTTGGCAAATGTGTCAATTGAATCGGACATATACACATTATTAAAGTAAAAACCACCGATAGTTTTGCAACCCTTGTAATTGTGCCTATTCAGGAATATATGGCCCCACACATATATATCAACTGGTTAGCGTCCATATGACAGATTAATCAGTACAGGCTATAGGTCAGTGTTAGCTAACCTGTGACACTCCAGGTGTTGTGAAACTACAAGTCCCAGCATGCTTTGCCAATATTTAGCAGCTTATTGCTGGAAGGGTATGCTGGGACTTGTAGTTCCACAACACCTGGAGTGTCACAGGTTAGCCAACACTGCTATAGGTAGTAGTACAAACAGCTGATGGAATTCTGTGGCAGTCTCAGGAAATGTATGTGAGTGGTACTTGTATGTCTGAAGACTCCCGTGTGCATTCCAACAGTATAGTCCTGTGTGCTTCATATTAGAGACCAAGCTGTCAGGCAAAGTGATTAAGTGCTCCTATATTACACATCTACTTACGGGTAAACAACTTGCCCTTAAGGGTCATTCTCACTGTAACATTTACCTCTCACAGTGTATGACCCTACCGTGAACTATAGGATTTGTGACTGCATGAAAGAATTAGGCTGTAGGTATTGAGGCCGGCTGGGTCCCCAGTAATTTATCAATGTCGTGGTTGTATGGGCCGAGCCCAGTTACTCCCATCTCCCTGCCACTGCTGTCACTGGTTTGTGAAAAATACATAACCGTTGTCTACATAATGACATTTTTAAAAATATGCTGAATATTTTGCAGAGCCAACTAATTTATCATGGTTTTCTCCTTCCTACGAGTGCGTGGGCAGCCATAGGGTTACGTTACTTGATGCATACTTGGCGGGGAACAAAGATACTGTAGTAAATTGCCTTAAACTTATTTTCTGTTTGTCAGTTTAGGTCTCAAGTAATTATCTGCTCTATAGGTTATAGTGCAAAGACTGGTGCAGTATTCGTCAAATTCTAAATGTTTGATCATTTTGTCATTTAGGCAGTGCGTGTCCCTGTATAAAGTATTTTATAGGGACATGCACCTCTTTGTAGACCTGAGCTTGCACACCAACACGTTTCTCTGTGGTGATACATATATATGACTGTAAGCTCCAATGGGGCAGGGACTGATGTGAATGAGTTCTCTGTACAGCGCTGCGGAATTAGTGGCGTTATATAAATAAATGATGATGATATATGTTGACACTGACAATACAGAAGGACCTGACATTTACAAAGTAAAATACCACATAGGGTATATTTGTGACACTGGTGCATTGGAAGAAAAAGGTTCTGTGCACGTAGCAACCAATTAGATTGGGTCATTTTTCTAATACAATTAATAAAAAGGAAGCAAATGCCTGGTTGCTATGGGTTACAGCACCTTTTTCCACTTGCATCAGTTTGGATAAAACTTGTATATTTTCAACCGGCTATTGAAAGTGTACTCCTGGCCTATGGATGCGGCCATTCTGTGGGCTGTACTCACTGAGAATAGTCTGAAGCCTCACACGTTCTCATGACGAATATTGGTTTCTGCACACATAAATGGCTGCCTCCGCTGTATCTTGGTGACAAGTACACTTCAGCTGTCTCCGTTTTAATTCCAGTGGCGCTTGCAGCAGAAAGCGAGACGCCTAATTGCTTCGGCCTTGTTAATGTTTACACCGCTGAAGGCTTCAGTCTGCACTATCTGGTTTAAAACTAGGATAACACTAATGAGCTCTTCAGGGAAAGATGAGTAAAGAGAAATTTCCACCGACCTTGTCTCTTCCACAGAAGATTTATTTGCTGGTGATGTTTCGTTTTTGGTTTTAGGATTGATAAGTAGCAGTCAAAGAAATGGATGCAAGAGTCTTATAGCGGGGCGTGGACAATTGCATCATTTTATTTCAATAATGAATGTTTTCCTCTGTTGTTTTTATGTTGTCATAATTTGGTGATACAGCTACAGCAACGTTGTCATTTTAAAACCTTGTTTTCTTGACTCTACTCTCAAGAATCTTGTCCAGTGGGGTTGGGTGGTAAACCCCGCGCTTCAGTCCCTCTTTTCCAAGCAACCTTTCTCCCCCCTTTCGTCCACATGAGAAGGGGAGAGACACTTTATTACAAAAAAAACTTGGTATTTCAGTAATTCTTACACTTATTTTTTTCTGCACAAGAAGCTATATAGACCTTTTTGTAGTAACAATGAATAGTGTCGTTTCAGTGGTTGAGCTGGTTAATAATTGTGGATATATAGCTTACACCAGGGATGGGCGTTCAGCTGCGGCTCCCAGCTTCCTCCTGCTTTACGGTCAGATGCGTTTGTTACAGCTTGTAACACTTAGTGAATAAACCATACTCGCCAACTTTTCCTCGTTTTGGCTTCAGGGAGATCCCGGGGGAGGTGGGCGTGCGGGGGCAGGGCTTGACAAATCACTTCATTTTGGCACCCACCCCCTAAACGATTGTCAGAATTTTGCTCAATTACAGCAGGGGGTGGGGCTAAGATGCAGCGATATTTGCATCATTAAGCCCCACCTCCCAGAAATGCGGGAGTCTCACAGATATTCCAGGTGAGTAGGCAACTATGCTTAAAGAAAAGCAGCTAATGAACCTCTAGAGACTGATGTGTCTTTTACATTTCTGTCTCCATTACTGAAGTCATGTTGTCTTACCTGTCAGTCTTTGATTAAATCTTGGTCTCCATGAAAATGGCCACCTCCATAGGCATCAATACATGGACCTAGGACACAATTTCTGAACTGTCATCATACCACAGATGGCGAAGCCAACCACGTCTTGTACTGGCTCAGTATCAGGGAGAATGCCAGACTCTTCAGGGAGTGAGGGAGATCACCCCTATTCCAGGGAGTCTCCCTGACATTCAGAGAGAGATGGCAAGTATGGAATAAACTCCTCTTGATACCGGAGTCTTGTAGAGGAAAATGTGAGTCCATCAGTCCGACAACTGAAGCTTTGCAGAGATTATAATACATAGGACTGTGCAATGATCCTGAACACCCTCACAAAGCAATATTGCTGAAAAATAAGTTTTTGTTTGGGCTTTAAAGGGCCGGCGCACCCACAATAAATAAAACAAATACAAGCATGTGAAATTTGTACTTTTTCACCTGACTGTGCGGTTGATTATAAAATAAGGATAAGTGGAGATGTTGCCCATAGCAACCAATCAGATTCTACCTATCATTTATCCAGTGCATTCTAGAATATGATAGCTAGAATCTGATTGGTTGCTATAGGCAACACCTCCACTTTTCCTTTTATAGAAGGTATGTGTTTTTAGATCTATGAATATAATATAAATGTGTTCGTATGTCATCTTACCCTGCTCCACGGTAATGGTTAAACCATTACTGTAGATTTATGGCTCCCAGAAGCTGCTAGGATTTATCTGTACAGCCTGACAAGGCCAAGGTCATGAAACGCATGCAATCCAGCCTCCTGTTTTTGCAATGATATCATTTTGAAAAACTGCTAAGGCCAAATCACTGCTTTGTATCTTTTTATTCTGAACGTTGTTCCCTGTAACGAGGGCCCACTCACACCAGAGAATAATGCAACTCTTTGTAGATGGAAAGTTGTGACTTGTCGCTGAATATGTAATCTGTATTGAAAAACTTCATTGGTACTTTTCCACTCCCAGAGTCCTTTGTGTGATACTGTACAGGCAACCTGTTTATATTCATTTGTGCTGCTGTTTGTACTGAGAATACCAGCTCTTTTTAAGTATTGTGAACTAGGATAAACCATAGAACGATCACAGGGGAGTATATAACTTTTTTCCGTCAATTTTTTTTTTTTTTTATGAAGCTAAATTGTAAGTTTTCGACATAACACAATTTTACTTTCACCATGGGTTAGGTGAAAACACTAAGGGGTCTATTTACAAAGTTTTCTCCGTAATATACCTATCGCATAATTTATAGTCTTTTATGCTGGGGGAAGGGTATATGTCTCCTGCCATAACCCATTTAGCGTTGCTTAATGCAGATCCCATCTTTCATTATGGGCAGGGGCAAACGCAGGATTTGTAGAGGGGGGTTTCTACACCACACCGCCAGTGGGCGTGACCAGCATGCATGGGGGCGTAGCTATAATTTTAGACTGTACTTGGCTGCTCCTCAACTCTTCCTATCCCCATAATATACACGGGCAATGCTGCGTGTGCTACTGTTAGGTGCACGCAGTTCTCCCTTTTCAAGCAGAGCCGTGTGAAGCAGGAGCAGGGTCCAGCCACCTCAATTATACAGTGCCCCAGGCTTGGAGGGGGGTTTCCAGGTACAAGCTACAAAGAATCAATCAAATCAACTTACAAGGAATTAAACCGGAAAATAAAATGTATTGCTGTATAGTCGGTGTATTTAAAAGTCCCGGTTTAAAATCTTCAAACATTCTGTAACAGCTAAAGGGGGCGTCCAGTCAGTTTAGTGGCGTATGCTTACTTTGTGAGGAAAGTAAATGGGTAAAATAGATTTATTTCAAGGGAACAATACTGATGCGGTCTAATAAGATGCAAATGCAAATCTCCAGGGCTTCATTGCTGTGGCTCTTTCTATCTGCAGTAACTTACAGCGAATCCTGCAAGTCACTGTGGTGAGAGGCTGTATCTGCGACATGTTTACTGCTTCTCTATGACAGGTGCTGGCACACCACAAACTGTAAGACATTATCTCCTAGACTTGTTCATGATCCAAGCTGCAAGATACCGTGTCAGCTGCAAGAGGTCATTCCAGGTCGCTGCACCAATAAGGCGATTTCAGCATTGTCCAATAGGACATGCCCGAGTATTAAACATGTCGGCGGTAACGTCTTATGGTTTCGCTGGTTAACCACAGCCCCCCTGGCACTTGTTTCTATACACTTCACCTTTAATTTGATGTGCAGTTTTGTTGCAAAGCAGAAGTTTGTGTGTTGCAAGACTCTTAACAAGTGTAACGGTCACTTCCATCAGAGTCAGTCTGTTGAAGTCACTTGGGGCTAGATTTACTAAGCTGTGGGTTTGAAAAAGTGGGGATGTTGCCTATAGCAACCAATCAGATTCTAGCTTTCATTTGTTTAGTACCTTCTACAAAATGACAGCTAGAATCTGATTGGTTGCTATAGGCAACATCCCCACATTTTCAAACCCGCAGCTTAGTAAACCTAGCCCTAGGTGTTAGTGTTGTCACGGAGGCAGGAGGTATTCCGTGCCTCCTGCCTCAGTGACGGCACTGGGTCTTTTGAATATTGTCTCAGTTTGCAAAATGGCGGCCTCTACTCGCTGTAGGCACTGGACGCACTTTTAAGTGGATTTATATTGCATTTCAGTTAGTAAGGCTTTGTTTTGGTGTTGGGGGAAGATTATATACTGTATAAATGTGACCAATTAACCTGGTGTGTTGCAAGAGTTTTCAAGTTATTTGTGCTTGAAGCATATTTTGCTATTAAGCTCAAGTTACACAAGTTATACTATTTAAGTGTTGTTTTGGTCGGGAGATTCACAGCCTCTGGTTACTGTTCGTGACTAGTAAATGCCCTACAACCTAGATATCTAACTTCAAACACATTTAAAGGGTATTTTCACATACATTTGACATCAATAAATTGTCTTGTACTGACAGTCTTGCAAAAACATCTACTATATATATATATGTGTGTATATATATATATATATGTATATATATATATATATATATATATATATATATATATATATATATATATATATATATATATATATATATTATTGTTTTTCTTGTCTTTAGTTCGTCTTGTGCTTCTCGGACATATCTTTCTATAGACCTAGAAAATTGTTTATTTTTGGTGCCCAGGGATACAAGACAAAGCGGAGTTGTCACAAAAGGTTAGAAACCTAAACAACTTTGCCAGACGATATAAAAAGGTACTGAAAAGCAGAGAAAGAAGTCAGAAGTTAAAAAGCACTATTTTGTTAAGCAGATTTTGGAAGATGTGTACAAGCCAATTAATTATTTTGAAGGTTTAAAATTCCTTTATAAATAACAGGAAGTATTTTGGCATAAAAATAAATTTTGTACTATAATGTTATGTACTATACATGTTGTGTTTTGCATTTTCCCGGAGCATCAGAGCAGTCACCATTCTCTTATTTAGGATCATGGACATTTAATGAGTTATTAAACTGAGAAATTCTCAGACCTTCCTCCATGCACGATGACGGAGAAAGAAGACGGAGGGGGGATTGTGCTGTGAACAAGTATATGGAGAAAAGGAGTGTTTCAAAGCCCCTCTGCTCACTACATCACATGTCATGTGACTGTGGTTGCTATGGTAATCATTACACTTGACAAACTTTAAATCATTGATACCAGCTTTGTGAAAACAAAGGCCTGTATTTTGTCACATGTATCGTGTAACGAACACCATGTATGTTCTTACAAGACAGTTTGTTTTGGGGTTTAAAAAATAAAAAGCATGCACTATTTTTTTCATGAGATTTAAATGTTAGAAGTGAGACTTCTAAGATGAAAGGGCAGACATTGAGCAATGCAAGATAGTAAGAAGGTTGTCTGGCATTGCATTGTTGAATTAATGTCCGCAAAGACCATCTGAATTGTAGGTTTCCTATTTACTCATTTAAAGTGAATCCGCTGCGAGTGGAGCAGGTCAAAAATTGTCTGTGGATGAGTCATTAACTTGGCAAGAAAAACTTCTGTTCTTATCTTACCTCTTGCTTCAGAACTTTTATATATAGTTCCCTCTGCCATGTGTACCAGTTTGTGCCTCGGTCTGAACTTTCATCTATAGATCTCAATAATTTTTTTGCCAGTTGTTGCCATATATTTTGTAGTAAGATGACGAGACTACTCCCATACACCTGCAGCCACATGCGTCTTGGGTAATTAAAAAAAATATGTAAATACTAATTAATCGGAGGGATTAAAGCTGGCTTTGGCATTTGGTGGTTCTCCTGCAATAACAAGAATTCCCAATGTGACGTTGACAGGGCACGCTGGGGCTTGTAGATCCACGACTGACGGAGATCCTCAAGTTACCTACCTCTGGATCAAAAGATAAAGTCTTGTAAAAAAATACATTGCTGCAGACCCGCTGTCATGATTGAGCACATCAAATGTTGAATTCTTAAAGCATTGCTGCCTCAGGATACCAAGTGGGCAGCATCCATCTTGGGTGCTGGCATCTCGATTCAAGTACAGGTGGAGCAGTCTTTATTGTTCCGATTGGCTCAATTAAGCACCAATTGTATTATCACACCTTTCCGTTGAAAAGAATGAGCGTAGCTATGACATTTTATAGTCATAGCTAGTGTATTTTGTTTTAGAATATTTTCTCACCTTTCTAACTGGTTCCAGCTTACAGTATGCATCCATTAATTTGCATTTAGCACATAACATAGCAGGCAACAACGTCTGGAGAAATCAAAGGCCATGTTAACTGAGAGTCAGAGGAAATAAAAGATGTTTTAAAGTCACCTACACAGAGGCAGCCATTTTGTGCGCTTAACAAATTTTCATGAGAATGCAGCCAATCAGCTCACTTGGAACTAGTGACATCACGCTGGCACAGTGAATGTGGGTTCGTTTTTTAGTTAATCAGCTGGGTTATTGCTTCATCCCTCAAAATGGCTGCCTCCACGGTGTGCAGGTGACTGGTCGGTCCACCGTACCATTGACAGCTAGCTGAGGTTAGCACTCCTGACCTACGTTTTTCGGCACAATGTAAGTGGCCCTTAACTGACGAAAGATACATAGATCATGACAATGCAATTTAGAGACCTTTTCTTCCAAAAGTAAAACAATAAAATTAAAAATAAATATTGAATACATTTTTTAGGCAAAATAATCAACGCTGCTCAAATATTTTACTAAGGAGAGTTCTGTGTGTCATATAGGTTCTGACCATTACACAGAACATGGCATTGTGAAGTGACTAACTAGTATGTGTAAAAATTAACTGTCGGTGTTGTTATTCCTAATAATAACACAAGTTTTCCTCATGAAGTGATGACATCAGAACACTGATTATAAGCAATGACCTCAGACTTCACCGTTCTGCAGTTAATACATATATTGGCATTAATTATGTGTTATGCATAGGTAAAATGACACAATTATAGGTCAATATAAATGCTTCCTGTTTTGAGGTGAAACCATAATAGCTGCCTCATCCAAGGTGTTAGTACAATGATTAAACTTATAATCAACGCTGGTTACTTTATTTTGTAGTCGTTTTGTTAAGTATTTAGTTGTAATGTAATCTTGTGCAAATATATCAACTCATCAAATTTATACATTATAATACACCCCTCCCGATAAACATCTGTAATCAAAATGTAGAGGTCAGATTCAATATTTTACTTCAGTATATTATAAGCCCTTTTATCCATTTTATTTTAGGATAAGAAAATCATAATCTCTCAACCATCAACAGGACCAAGTGCCTTTATACCTGAAAAAGAGGTAATTATGTTTAATGGCATAATATAATAATAGTAATAATTAAAATTAATAAATCATATGAAGAAATAAGACATTTTACTTACTTAGTCTTTGCTTTACAATTCAAACTAAAATATGATTTGAGTCAATATGAAAAAAATTAAATAAATAAAATCATCTTGGGACATTTGCAAATACCATAATTTTGCGCTCTGGACAGCAATTAACCTTTCATGATTGGAGGTTTTTTGTACCTCAATTACTAGACCAAGTTTCATGAATTGACCTAAGCAAATTGCATTTTTATTTTATTTATTTTTTCGTTTGTAAAAGACGGGACTTTATATTTGAATGAATTAAATTCATTTTTAAAAATACTAATTTATTGTAGGTGGAATATATAGGGAAATCCTGATACCCATTCTACCGTCATTAAGAAGGGGGTTCACTGTTGTGGCCCTGGCTGGGTTCTTTGTCGCTGCCATCTTTATAAGTTATTGTCAAGTTCCATTTTGGAATTTTCCATATCTAAGGAGATGGTTCCTCTGTGCAGAAAACGTTTATAAACATCAGTGAGACAGTAAGGCCTCCTGCAGCTTGTATGTATGTTCTGTCTGTTCTAAAAGTCACAACTATTAGCTTAATTAATATAGAGAGGAAATTATGTCGTTACCTCTTGTCAGCCAATCAGATGTTTGCTTTCAATTTCAAAACTGTTCTGCAACAATGTCAGAATCTTATTGGCTGCTGTGAGTAACACCATAATTGTCCTTGGCACCAGTTTAGATTTTTGGGAACCCCTGGCTGCTATATTGTGAGAGGGGGATCTCTGGCTGTAGGGGGCAGAGAATCCTGACGACTATAGCTAGGAGCAGGTACTAGCTAGTATCATACTTGCCAACTGTCCCTGAATGTCAGGGAGACTCCCTGAAATAGGGGTGATCTCCCTCACTCCCTGAAGAGTCTGGCATTCTCCCTGACGCTGAGCCAGTACAAGACGTGGTTGGCTTCGCCATCTGTGACATGATGACACCGTTCAGAAATTGTGTCCTATGTCCATGTATTGATGCCTATGGAGGTGGCCATTTTCATGGAGACCAATATTTAATCAAAGACTGACAGGTAAGACAACATGACTTCAGTAATGGAGACAGAAATGTAAAAGACACTTCAGTCTCTAGAGATTCATTAGCTGCTTTTATTTAACGCATAGTTGCCTACTCTCCCAGAATGTCCGGGAGACCTCTCGGGAGAGTAGGGTAACCTCCCGGTTCTCTCCCCTGCAATAGATAAGTGGTAGGGGTGGGGCTTAATGACGCAAATATCGCCTAATCTTAGCCCCCTGTTGTAATTGCCCAAAATTGAGACATCGTTTAGGGGTGGGGCAAAAAGGATGCAATTAGTGAAGCCCCACCCCTGCACACCCACCTCCCCAGGATCTCCCTGAAGCCAATTAGGAAAAGTTGGCAAGTATGTCTAGTATACTGTGAGAGAGTCACTGGCTATAATATTGTAGGGATGACAGTGCTATCCAAATGTGGGGACAGTAGCTGGTTTTAGGAGTATACTATGCTATATATACAGGTTACTTTCTTTTCTGGCTCCTAATTTTTAGAGCAATTACTCCAGACCTCATATATTGCTTCACTTTCTTGACCACCAGGAATAACGGTTATTATTTATGTAAGAATGGCCTTGCTTACATAACTAACTTATGTATAATTTTCTGGGGGAAGGGATTGCACATTTATATGTTTCTTTATGTAGTAGTGGAAATATGCCTGAAATGTGCTCTGCTAATTTTTTCATGGTGTGATGCAATTAGAGGGTCCCAGAGAAAATGTAAGTGATTGCTCACAGGTCTGAAGCATGCAGCTAATTTGGGCACATTGACCTCTGAGGGGGAGGGAGCGGTATCTTTCCAGCCAGTGAGCAGCAGGGGGTTTAATGCATCCTCAGGTTACCTATTTGTAGGTGTTTTTCTAGCATTCGCGCATTGTAGTATATGAGGGTTTGACGCATCGGTACCACAGACGTTGTGGAATTATTTTTTGCACTAGAGGAAGACATTGGAAAGCATTTGGCGTTTATTTTTAATTGGCTTTTCGCATTGTGCAACTGTTCACAGCAGCACAGATTATTTCTAGAAAGGAGGGAGCTGATCATGTGACTTTGTCCACATGTGACCATGGGGTCTATTTATTAAAGGGCGAAAACGGGTGTCCCTGCAATCCTTCTGAAATTAATGGGTAAAAAGAAGCTTTATTTGGCAATGTTTTGTTTTTTTGGGTTTTTTTTTTAAAGACACGATAAATAGAAATTTTTTAAAATATTTTTAATCTGTTTTTAACAATTTATTTGTACTTATTTGTTTTACCAAATGGAACTGGAAGCTCGGTCTTTTATGCACATACTTTATTTTAAACAGATAACCCTGCTTTCTTGTCATGTATTTACACAATATATTGTAGCTGCTATCTGTCCTACTGAGTTAAAATGATATTCTATCCATATGTCTCAATAGAACAGTGCCACCCAGTGGCCATATTATTATAAAAAAATATATATATTTGCTTGGTTATACATGTAACAGAGAATGTTTGGTTTTTTTTTTTTGGTTTTTTTTATGTGTAGTCATTATAAATAAGGTCATTGGAAGGATTACCTCAGTTCTTTCCCTTGTAATAATTGACTATTGCTTAATGTAACTTGTTTATCTGTTTTTATGATGCAGTAAAAAAAAAAAAATCCCCAGGCTATAAATACAACTGGGCTCAATGCACCAAGTGGAGATGTTTTTCTTCTCTTTGTTTCGATACAGGGTAAAGTTTTGCACACTGATTTTTTTTTTTTTTGAGTCCTCCAGGCACCCATTCCTCATAAACACGACAATTGTGTGGTGAAGTCTTGTTCCCTCTCCTCTGATCCATCTTTTTCATGTTCTGGAGTTTCTCACTGATCAGGGTCACCAAGTCTGTCTGGTGAAATGAGCGAGTTGCTGAGCTTGCAACTCAAGTCGGGTGGAGGATATAGGCTTTGTTTGTCTTACTAAAATACTCCCAGCAGGGCTGGAAAAGAGGAGAAGCCAGTTACAA
This sequence comes from Mixophyes fleayi, assembly GCF_038048845.1. Taxonomy (NCBI): domain Eukaryota; kingdom Metazoa; phylum Chordata; class Amphibia; order Anura; family Limnodynastidae; genus Mixophyes; species Mixophyes fleayi. The sequence continues at coordinate 30,995,275 of NC_134403.1, read as the reverse complement.
TTAATGTAAGAGAAATCTCCTGCCTCAGTCTGACAATAAGTCCTGAAAGTTCCCCACCTCCTTTATTTATTCATATTAAAGAGCCCGACATTTATTTTACAGCTGATTTTTTAGCGGATTACTGTGCAGTGTATAATACTTTTTGGGAGACTGAGGCCATGTACCTCCTGGAAATAAAATAATGCAGTTAGCATGCACCCACAGGCATGTGTAATAATAAAATCACTGTACACAGAGCACATATTTGTGTGTACATGTGCATTTACTTTGCCTTGCGCCATGTGTGATTTGTTGAAAGCTTCTTATTCCACGTCAGTGCGCCTGAGGCACGGAAACGTAGTGCAAAACTTACATTCAAGTGCGTATCACATACTTACCAACTTTGAAATGTTGGTATCCGGGAGCCTGCAGGGGAAGTGGGCGTGATAGGGGGCGGGCCTCCAAAATGCGCGTCATTTTGGACCCAAACGCCGCGATTCACCGGGAATCGCGGCATTTGTTACCTAATTCTGCCCACTTCACTAGGAAGTGGGCACTTCCTAGTGAAGTGGGCAGATCCGGGAGATTGCCTTACTCTCCCGGGAGTCCGTGAGACTCTCTCAAAATGGAATGTCCGGGAGACTCCCGCATTTGTCAAGTATGGTGTATCAGTAGAGCACGGAAACGCAGTTGGTTGATTATATGCCATTTTACTTGCGTTTTAACCTTCCTTAAGTTCATTTCAAACGCCGTTGCGTACACAGCGTAACATCTACTAAGAAGTTAATCTCTCTTAGGAGAAAAATGCGTTTTGCTTAACCAGGAAGTCACTGGGGCTCCACTTCGACGTCTCACTGACGAATATTGATTAATTTGCCAATGGCTAATTCACATAATTTTCTTTAGATGCGATTTTCCACTTTTGTCTTGTGCCCCCGTCCCTGTGGTACATATTGCTGCTTCCTGTGGACCTGAAGGGGTACATTTTATTAAACTGTCTGAAAAGTAAAAGTGGAGATGTTGCCCATAGCAACCAGTCAGATTATAATTGTTTAGAATGTACCAGATAACTGATGGCTAGAATCTGATTGGTTGCTATGGGCAACACCTCCACTTTTCCTTTTTTAGAAGTCTTGATAAATTTACCTAAGTAAATTGCTTCCCAGGTAGTTTGTCAGGAAATCTCCTCTGAACATTCTTACATAGTGTGATGTAGATCTGTAGAAATGTTGTAATTGTCTTTTAACATTTGACCATAATACTGGGGGTACTTGTGCATGAAGCGTGCGAGTGTGTAATAACTAACGATTGCACTGATCTGTTCTTAGCATGCTGTTATATGGCGGATGCAGAAAACACCAGTGTGCTTCTATTATAAATTGACTTGTAACCTATAACAGTGATGGCTAACTTATGACACTCCAGGTGTTGGGAAACTACAATCTCCAGCATGCTTTGCCAGTAGATAACTAGCTGATATCTCATACTTGCCAACTCTCCCGGAATGTCCGGGAGACTCCCGCATTTTGTGAGAGTCTCCCGGACTCCCGGGCGAGTGTGGCAATCTCCCGAATTCTGCCCACTTCACTAGGAAGTGCCCCACTTCCTAGTGAAGTGGGCAGAATTAGATCCCAAACGCCGCGATTCCCGGTGAATCGCGGCGTTTGGCCCCGCCCCCGCTGTCAAATGACGCAATTTGCGTCATGACGTCACAGGGGGCGGGGCCGAAATGACGCGATTTCGGCCACCCCGCCCCTTCACGCCCCCCTCCACTGGCTGGCTCCCGGAAGGGAGCTGAAGAAAGTAGGTAAGTATGTGATATCTGGCAGAGCATGCTGGGACTTGTAGTTTCACAACACCTGGAGTGTCACAGGTTAGCCATCACTGATTTATAACAATAGCTTGCACTTTGGATGTTAGATACAATATGAAATATATAAGTTCAGTCAAGGTATAGGAAAGTTGATTTGTACATCTGTGACTGACGGTTTAGGGAGCCTTTAAAAAAAAAATCCCTAAAAACACATTAAATGTCATTGTAGTTACTTATGCAAAAAACAAACAACCAAATCTGCTTTTAAATGTCTATTTGGAATTATATAACATTCTTCTGTATATTCCTTATTATCTGAAAATGTGTACATACATCTCTGGTGCTAACAGAAATGCCCCAAATGTAATCTCTTGCTTATTGTACAAGACTTCTGTATCTATCTTGTATAAATAAAGATTAATAATAATAATGGGCCTGATTCATTGAGGATCTTAACTTGAGAAACTTCTTATTTCAGTCTCCTGGACAAAACCATGTTACAATGCAAGGGGTGCAAATTAGTATTCTGTTTTGCACATAAGTTAAATACTGCCTGTTTTTTTCATGTAGCACACAAATACTTGATAGCTTATTTGTACATTGAAATTTAAAGGTGATATTTGTGATAAAACAGTCAGTATTTAACTTATGTGCAACACAGAAAACTAATTTGCACCCCTTGCATTGTAACATGGTTTTGTCCAGGAGACTGAAATAAGAAGTTTCTCAAGTTAAGATCCTTAATGAATCAGGCCCAATATCTTGGTTTCATTTAAATAGCCATTTGTGAAAATAGTGAACTTTTCTGTATACATCATTAGTGTTTAAAATCCACTGAGGTATATTGTATATCAGTAGCCTTTGTCCCTTTCTGTACATTATTTGGGTGGGTGCTACCAGCGAACGCCTGGAGATATTTCTGGAATCTGTTGAATGTGAATCTGGTTTTCTCTTGAATGTAAATCTTGATGTTGGAGAGCTGTTTATCTAAAGGAAATGCCTGCTCTGCAGCCTCTTGAACATTGTTCTCTCTCAATTAGTTTGGCCAAACCAACGATGTGGTTACCCTCATTAACCGACTGGTGGAGGAATACAGCACGTCCGGTCGTCTGGACAACATCACGCGAGTTATGAGCCTCCACCCCCAGTACCTGGAGTCCTTCCTCCGCACGCAGTTCTATATGCTCCGTATGGACGGACCCCTGCCTTACCATTTCAGACACTACATAGCTATCATGGCAAGTATTCACTCAGTGTCCTTTTTATTTTTATTATTGTCCATTTTTTATTTTTCCTTCGGCAAAATATATACTTTTATTTCCATTACTGTCGCTGTATAAATCTTAAGTTGCCAAAAGTGAAATTTTATATAAGTTGTTTTGGCACCTAAAGGGTAGATTCATCAAACCTTCTACCATGGAATAGTGGAAGTGTTGCCTATAGCAACCATTCAGATTCTAGCTGTCATGTTTTAAAATGTACTGGATGAGTGATAGCTAGAATCTGGTTGCTATGGGCAGCACCTCCACTTTTCCTTTGCAGAAGGTTTTAGTGAATCTGGCCCTAAGTCTCTTTACAGTGGTAAATAAATTGTACTGCTATCACCCTGTGGCTTTCTGTGTATGACCCTGAAAATTGGAGTCTGTCTTGCAAGATAAATATATATTTTGTTCATTCTTTTCACTTACTCTCCTGACCCTTTAATCACAGCCATGTTTAAAATCCCCAGTTTTTTTCAGTCTGTTTCTTTACCCATCATATACATAACCCGCAGTTCTGGAGCACAGACCTCTGGGTATGTCATTTGTATATTGTTCTTTTTAATCATTGCTTTACCTGTTTGGTATTCGGAGCATGAGACTGCCCTGTGCTGATACAGGATATCACTCAGTGGCAGGTTGTTTTGTATCTAGCTAATAGATACACTCTGATAGAAAGTGGATCTAGCATACAATTAGACATAGGATAGGGGGTATACTGCTAAATGAGTCTTCTCGTTGTACACTTCCTTTAAAAAGTATACAAATCATCATCATCATCATCATCATCACCATTTATTTCTATAGCGCCACTGTTTCCGCAGCGCTGTACAGAGAACTCATTCACATCAGTCCCTGCCCCATTGGAGCCTACAGTCTAAATTCCCTAACACACACACACAGAAACACAGAGAGAGAGAAACTAGGGTCAATTTTGATAGCAGCCAATTAACCTGCTAGTATGTTTTTGGAGTGTGGGAGGAAACCGGAGCACCCGGAGGAAACCCATGCAAACACAGGGAGAACATACAAACTCTACACAGATGAGGCCATGGTCAGGAATTGAACTCATGACCCCAGCGCTGTGAGGCAGAAGTGCTAACCACTGAGCCACCGTGCTGCCCAAATAAATCTCTATATCTCTGCAGCACTGATTTCTGGGAAGACTCTCCAGTCATTAAATTATAGGATTCACTGTTTGTATGTAAATAATCACAATTATGCCTTGTGCAGTCATGTACAAACTAGAATCCTACGCAGGTGACCGCAACATCCATTTTCTACTATACGTGGATCACATTGACCGTTTCAATTTAAAGTTTTTTCTAAAGAACTTTTATTAATGGCAAAGAGGAAATGAAGTGTATACCGAGTTCTTTCTTGTATGTCTTTGGAGAAAATTTTTGTGCTGTAAATAAAGATTGTGTTGTCTATGGAAACCAATCAGATTCTGTCATGTTTCTAGTGGTGGTTGTGGGCAACACTATCTATTTACTTTTGCATCACCTTTTGTTTTAATATCCCCCTTTATCTGTACAAGGGTGTTGTCATGGAAGCTCTTGCATATCAGATTGTTTAGTAGGTGAGGTTGGTACATTGTTATTACAGCGCTGTTTTCTCCACCCCCCTCAGGCTGCAGCACGACATCAGTGTGTGTACTTGATAAACATGCATGTGGATGAGTTCCTCAACACGGGAGGATCCTCTGAATGGCTGAACGGGTTAGAGTACGTGCCCCAGAGGCTTAAAAATCTAAACGAAATCAACAAGCTCCTGGCACACAGGCCCTGGTTAATAACGAAAGAGCACATACAGGTACGCAGCCACACCTGGGGAGATCACGAATGCATCGCTCGCTGTCTTATGCATGTGACCAATAGAATTCAGGGGGAGGGAAAACTGTCCAATCGTCAGGAGCCATTCAGTTAGTTGCGATAGTCTGGTAGTTTCCTAGCGCGTTCCTTTGCCGCGCAAATTGTAGGAAATTATGGTATTGGTCACGTGATAAAATATGCTTAAATCAGCTCATTTTTGTTCACACCCCTAGGAGGTCTGAGCAAAAATGAGCTAATTAAGCCTATTTTTTCGTGCAGTCCGTACCACTATAATAACGTGCAAGACTACAATAGACACCTAATTGAATCGTCGTCATAGAGCAGTGTTGGCTAACCTGTGACACTCCAGGTGTTATGAAACTACAAGTCTCAGCATGCTTCGCCAATTCATAGCAGCTTATTGCTGGAAAGGCATGCTGGGACTTGTAGTTTCACAACACCTGGAGTGTCAACACTGTCATAGTGTATCCACAATAGTGCATTGTGCAGACATAGTGAGCTGGACACACCAACAAGCTGAGAGCCACACAAAAAAAATAATTGGGCCATATTTTTAATAATATTTGAAAAACTATTGAAATGTCAAACTTCAACTTTTATTAGGGGCGGACGTCCTCTATATTTGCTCAACAAGTGTGGTGGCAGGAAAACTAGACATTTTATTGGTAATTCTTAAACCTAATGTATGTTCATGGCTGCAGGGACACCTCAGTGTGCTAAATCTACTAGATCAGGCCTAGATAACCTGTGGCTCTCTTGGTGTGGTGAAACTACAAGTCCCAGCACACCCTGACATCCATCTTAAAGGCAGAGCATGCAGGAGCTTGTAGTCTCGCCATACCTGGGGAGCCTCAGGCTGTCTAGGCCTGTACTAGATGTTTTCCTCTGATTAATTGTAATATAAACATATACCCCCATTTAATTTTGTCTCCCAGAAACTGGTGAAGACGGGAGAGAACAACTGGTCGCTGGCTGAGCTGGTGCACGCGGTGGTACTGCTGGCTCACTACCACGCATTGGCAAGTTTTGTGTTTGGCAGCGGAATAAGTCCCGAAAGAGACACCGAACCTTTGAACGGACTCCACCTAGTGGTGAAGAACAAGTTTTGCGTTTGCGATCTTGCCAACGACAACAGCATAGAGAACACAACCCTATTGAGTAACGGCACTGAGGTCAGTGAAGGAACGGATGGAGGAGCGCTTTGTTTTTTCCCTTTAGCCTAATCATTCTTTTAAATCTCCTGATTCTAAGAAACAATGGGTGTATAAAACCCTGTCTCCTGTTGTGGCGTGAGTCATGAACATTTTTATCTTCACTCGATACTGTTATTGGGAAAAAGCACCTGTAAGTTATCTGTCTTTTACAAGTAATGCAGAGGCATGCAATACTCCCGCAAGTAGCATTGTAACAGCAGGGATACTTGGGGGTCGTATTGCAGCCGTCTAACTAATATATTAATTGGTCAACTTTTAATGGTTTTACAGAATTCGGACTATGAAAGCGAGTTGGAAGCTTTGATAGAGAGAATGAAGAAACTTCAAGAAGAACGAGAGGAAGAGGAGGCGTCCCAGGAAGAGATGGCCACGCGTTTTGAGAAAGAAAAGAAGGAAAGTCTTCTGGTGGTCTCCGGAGGTTAGTACAACTGGAGCATTGACATGTGGGGGTAGTAAGGTGTGTCCATCACTATGTACCGCGGGCGCAACTATTTTGTGGCCAATCCAGTCACTGAGGGCCAGGGACATCACTGAGGGCCAGGGACATCACTGAGGGCCAGGGACATCACTGAGGGCCAGGGACATCACTGAGGGCCAGGGACATCACTGAGGGCCAGGGACATCACTGAGGGCCAGGGACATCACTGAGGGCCAGGGACATCCACTGAGGGCCAGGGACATCCACTGAGGGCCAGGGACATCCACTGAGGGCCAGGGACATCCACTGAGGGCCAGGGACATCCACTGAGGGCCAGGGACATCCACTGAGGGCCAGGGACATCCACTGAGGACACAGAGTCGTCATTGGTTCTTAAGAAAACGACGGCTACATTTGTCTTGAAACTTGGTTCAACCCACCAATTGGCTGACGCCTCTGTGTGTCCCCAATGGGTCCTCTGTAAGATAAAAATCTGACAGGTGAGGCATGCAACTTCCAGCACTAGTTAATGACCTTCAGCAAGTTATACATTAAGTTATGTAAGAAAGTGTCAGAATAATGCACATTATGTAATAAAAGGTCCCTGAACTTTCTGCACAAGTATTTAGGTGAGGAGGTGGCCCAGCGTATTATCTAAACAAGTTGGGTGCTTTCCTGTAGAACTTTTTGGGATCCAGGCGTATATTTTTCATGATCTTGAATAAGTAAATGTATTTGACATCAAAATTAAATTGTTGACCATAACCATGTACTCTACATCTGCCCTGGGAAACTGCAGTAAATCATCTTTCGCTATGTACAACCCACTTAATTACCAGCCCTGACCTCTGACCTGTCACCCTCGCTGTCTCCAGTTATAGTCTCTACATTCCTTATCTCAAGCAGACAATGGTGACCATTGCGGAGCTGTCACTATAGGTAGCGGTAATGTGCTTTTCTGCAATACAGATGTCATATAATGTTTTATAATAATAAGTCAACTTCTAAAAGTGATATTTCTATGACCTTTCCCCTTTCTGTTAAATTATTTTATTTTATTTTTAGCTTTTTATTTACGAAAGAAAACCTGTATTTCTGGATTTTCTGTATCAGGCGGCTGGTTCAAATATTATGTTATGGTCCGCTCCAGATGACTATTACTCTCAGCAATCTTCAGATCCACAAGCTGGTGTCAGACGAGGAGATTTCTCACTCGTAGTAACTGGAAGTTCTGGCACAAGAGACATTGGGACGGTCGTGAATACTGGTGCACAGGAAAAAGATTCTGTAATCATGTGGTTCCTTTCTTTTTCTTTTTTAAGCTTTGCTAAAAGAAAATGATTCCTTAATATGGGTTACAGCACCTTTTCATGTGCACCAGTTTTCCTAAATACCCCTCTGTGTGAATAGATTGCCCCCCCCCCCCCAAGGCACTTTATTGATCACTCAAATGACCCATCCTGGAACTTTTATAATAAAATGTAAACAAAAATAATCATAGATTAGTACCTCCGTGCTGTCGCTAGTGAGTTGATAGATGTTCTTATAGATATTTATTCAGACCACAATACGTAGGGGGGCGACATTATTCTTGCTTATAGTTGGCCGGCATCATTGTATCCTCACATTATCTGGTGTTCGTGACAGAGTTTACCGTCTTGTCGAGATAGAACCAGTTCTTGCTAACACCCTTACTCCGAGCTCTGTTTACTGATCACATTACTGATACGCGTTACACACACATGAAACATCAACATTTCAGAGAATATAGACTGTAGTTTCCAAGGACTGCAATGTGTATGTTTTCCAATAATTATTGTTAATGAAATAAATTTGAGCAATCTGGCTGATACCAGACTAGACCAGGGAGTGATTTTCTAAACGTATTATCCTGAAATGACATTGTACAGTAGAGAAACACATACACAAATATAAAGGTTGAGCTGCTATAATTTAGCAACTTTTGTTAACGCTAAAATGAGACTTTTCTGAATAACAAATTGGAGAGGTTTTTACATTTTTAGATTACAGTCTTTTCAATATTAAATGTGCAGGATTAGAGAGGTGTGCCGTATACCCGTAGAGGGGTTCAAGATAGCGGTAGTGCAGGGTTAGAGGGGGGTTCAGGATAGCGGTAGTACAGGGTTAGAGGAGGGTTCAGGATAGCGGTAGTGCAGGGTTAGAGGGGGGTTCAGGATAGCGGTAGTGCAGGGTTAGAGGGGGGTTCAGGATAGCGGTAATGCAGGGTTAGAGGGGGGTTCAGGATAGCGGTAGTGCAGGGTTAGAGGGGGTTCAGGATAGCGGTAGTGCAGGGTTAGAGGGGGGTTCAGGATAGCGGTAATGCAGGGTTAGATGGGAGTTCAGGATAGCGGTAGTGCACGGTTAGAGGGGGGTTCAGAATAGCGGTAGTGCAGGGTTAGAGGGGGGTTCAGAGTAGCAGTAGTGGAGGGATACAGAGGGGTTCAGGATAGCGGTAGTGGAGGGATACAGAGGGGTTCAGGATAGTGGTAGTGCAGGGATAGAGGGGAGTTCAGGATAGCGGTAGTGCACGGTTAGAGGGGGTTACAGAATAGCGGTAGTGCAGGGTTAGAGGGGGGTTCAGAATAGCGGTACTGGAGGGATACAGTGGGGTTCAGAATAGCGGTAGTGGAGGGATACAGAGGGGTTCAGGATAGCGGTAGTGCAGGGTTAGAGAGGGGTTCAGAATAGCGGTAGTGGAGGGATACAGAGGGGTTCAGGATAGCGGTAGTGGAGGGATACAGAGGGGTTCAGGATAGCGGTAGTGCAGGGTTAGAGGGGGGTTCAGAATAGCTGTAGTGCAGGGTTAGAGGGGGTTCAGAATAGCGGTAGTGGAGGGATACAGAGGGGTTCAGGATAGCGGTAGTGCAGGGTTAGAGGGGGGTTCAGAATAGCGGTAGTGGAGGGATACAGAGGGTTCAGGATAGCGGTAGTGCAGGGTTAGAGGGGAGTTCAGAATAGCGGTAGTGGAGGGATACAGAGGGTTCAGGATAGCGGTAGTGCAGGGTTAGAGAGGGGTTCAGAATAGCTGTGATTTCTTGAACAAAAGTTGTTGCCCAGGTAACACATTTTCTGCATTAATAGCAGACACAGAATATAAGCCCCTTTATATAAAGGACAACACCTAGTACAGCCAGCGTATATTCATATGGACCTAAAATACTTTACAAAGTAACTAATAATCCCAGGAAGAATGCTGTGGTTCTGTCGCCAGGAGTGTGGGTGGGAATTCTATAAATTGGGTACAACACAACTGATTCCTCCATATCTGGGGGTATCGGTGATTCAGGGACACACTAGAGCCCAGGTCAGTGCACTGGTGGCACTGTGACAAATGTTTAGGTAATGTAGCATTGGGAGAAGGATTTGTAAGGACAAGATCTTTGAATAGAAGCATAAAAGACATAACAAAGGAGCATTCATTACTTGGGGCTGGGTCAGACTGCTTATAGTGAGGCCACAATGAAGCGTTCATCCCGAATTGATGCTACCTGTGTAGATTCGGAGATAATAGCTGTGGGATAGGTTTCTTCTACACTGACCTTAAAGCTCTTTCTCACTTTCCATCATTAGTAGATGCGTATTGCATACTTAATAGCAAAGGTGGACAACCTCTGCCCCCCCCCCCTCCCCAACTGTTGTGGAACCACAAGTCCCAGCATGTCATGCAAGCTGTTTCTTGTTACCTATGGCACTCCAGCTGGCTGACGAGCCTCCGGTTGCCCAAGTCTGGCGATTTAAATTCCAAAATGGAGAAAGAGAGGACGGAGAGAAAAAAATGATGGAGAAAATTTAGGATCGTTTTTTTATATTTTCAAAAATGTTGTACACTTTTATGTACGTTTCTTTCCCCGTCCATGTTGTGATTGGGTAATGAAGCAGAGGGTACGGCGCACCCCTCGTGATTGTATTACCAGCTAGTGACGGCCATATGGTGCCTTATTCTGTGCAGCTCGTGGGAGCTGTCTGTGAGCCGCTACCAAGGTCAGATGCAGTCAGCCAGTTGGTGATTAACTCCATGGACGTTAGTTACACAACGTGGGCACCTTCCTCTTCAGGAATAAAGGACACGCTATTTGCTTAGTAACACATTGTTGGAGCTCTAGAGAATTGCTTGGCTACGGCAAACACCGGCCTCTCATCAGCTTCCATTGCTCATCTCCTACCTAGACACCAATCTATAAAACTGACATCTCCGATGGGTTATTTAAAGGGACTGAAGTGCCGGATCTATAATCTCCCATTGATTTTGGGATTTTCAGAACGACGAAATATCTACTTTATTGGCTTTGGATGTTTACAGGGCTGTTCATTATTTCCCCCTTCCCCCAATATTAAAGCTGCGTATATGATCTAGTCTTCATTAACCAACTCGGCCAAAGACGTCACTGAATGTGGTTTTCATAGTTAATAGACTGTAAAAAAAAGAATATTTATAGACGTGTCTCTTATTCACAATAAATAAATGAATCTCAAAGCCAATATAAGAATGGGATATGGTTTAACCAATGGATAATCAAAATGACACTTTATAGGCTTATTACTTAAAGGGGAATACAATATTCAGACATCCTTTCAATCTAAGCACTCCCTGACTTATGGTTACGGGATATTTGAAGGTTAGAATCCCCTTTAATTTTGTGTCCAAAGGAATGATTTATTCTTGGACATAAAGTCCTATACTTTTAACATGGGAAAGGTTGATTATATAATGGCAATTCCTTTTCTGTGTCTTGTGCGGTTTCTATTGTAAAATTGGAAATAATTATGAATTCTACAGCGCTTTGAAATTATGTTGAAAGGTTCAAAGCCAGGAGCAGAGATTTGGGAGGCTCACCCTGTGCGTTCAGAAATGGCAAAACAATTGACACCGTTTCCCTTTTTCTGATCAGCTTTCGACGACGACGTGGTTTCAATGTCAAACGCCTCCCGTTACATCGAAGACCCCGGATTTGGATATAAAGATTTTGCCAGGCGGGGAGAGGAACATCTGCCTACATTCCGAGCACACGTACGTACACTGGGCGTTGTCCGTTTTACACTGTAATCTGTATAGTAGTAATGCCACAGTGACCAGCGGTAAACACTGATTATGTCACAATCTGTATTTCCTAAATGATCATCTGTCACGGCTCCCCTTGGGTTAGAGCATGTGTAACACCTTCGACATTCCACCCTTGTGATTTTGCGTTTTACCAAATATTTTACCAGGTTAAAGTTGTGAAGATAAGAGAATTTAAACAAAGACACTCAAACACATTTTATTTTACATATACATTTTATTATTGCTCAAGACATGCACCAATCCCTCAGCTATAAAGCATTAGATTGTTACAGGGTGGTTCACTATTTGCATCCGCAAGAATCATGCTTGCGAAACGCGTTACAACAAAGCTGGTACATGTGTTTTACTAGGGCACAAACGCCTTTTGTGAGTCCCTTTTTCTCAGCATTGACTTGTGTGTAAGCAGCTTTGATGTGGACCGTGCTAGAAGCTTACTTTAGCCAGTCTAGGCTCTTGAATGTTCACTGAATAGACAAATCATTAGTACAGTCACTGGGCTTAGGCCAACCAGTAGTCAATCGGAGCAGTGAACGTTTGCAGAGTGCAGAATTCAGACGACAGCCAATCGGAGCAATAGATTATTTAGTGGTAGATAAATCTGAAGCCAATCGAAACATTAAATCATTTGCAGGACTAGACCAATCTATAGCGGAACAGAGCCATAGTATTCTCAGTTCTAGACCCTATTGTTGCATTAGCATTTTAAACAACAACCTGTGGGAAATCAAATCATTAAACTCGGCAGGGGTAGTCCAGCCAGTAGCAGATCGGAGCACGAAAACATATATAAAACAAACGGCAACAAACTCAACAGCAGTAGAAGCAGCAATTAAATAATAATATGATACATGTCACCTGGTGGAACAAAGTCCAGGCACCCAACTCGTTCCGACAGTAAATCTTTTACAGCTGCGTCTATGGATAGCCCAGACAATGGATTTATTGTTTGTATAAAACACACCAGGGTTTATAGAATGTCCTTAAAATATACAGACAAAACATGAATACATATTGGGCAATTAAAGAAACGCTGTATTGTTTCTCAACAAAATATAGAGAAGTATGATCTGCTTAGTACGCACATGACAGCTACTAGATACTGTTGTGGTCACCCTAATGCAATAGACACAAATAAATAAAATCTATCAAACATACAACCTCACTCGTATAACAATAACTACCATAACATTATCATATTTTATTGTTTAAGAACCCAAATGATCACATGTAACGTGGTAGAATAAGATATACAATTAAATCATGGGGCCCAGTCACATATCAGAATATCTGATCAGAGTCTTCTAAAATTAAATAAATGATCAATATGATTGAAACTAAAACCAGCATCAGACCAATTTAGACATATTGATTGCAGACAAATACATTGTTAACCACATCCGAGCATTCACAGATGAGACATAGAGTTGGTCTCAAACGAAATTAGAATCATGTCGTAAGTTTACTCTAACGTTCTAGTCTACATGGTGCATCTAGTCCAATGACTCCCTTATGTGCCCGTCTAATAGTAAAATATGAACCGTACATATGAGATGTCTACTTTTCTAACCTCCATTTCTTTCTGAATTCACGAGAAGGGGTAGTTTTTATTTTTTTAAAGCAAATTGTTCAGCCTCGTTATTTAACCTAAATGAAACTAAGGATTAATAACACAACACACAGATTCCCACCCCCTCCCGTCGATTTGGTCTGTACCACAAAACAGGACTCCATCTAGACTCTGTAGAATAAAAAAAAAAAAATTGGGAGAGGGGTTCTTTATTACAGTACGAAGTTCAGCTGATTTATGTATGACCTCTGTAGCAGTCAGTGGCGGATCCAGGGAGGGGGTGATCGGGGCATTCGCCCCCCCCGCCCCCTAGCAGCAAAAAGCTAGGTCCCAGCCGGCGACCACAACGGGAGGGGGCGGGGCCAACCGCGGGTGGAAGGCGGGGTTAACGCAGGCCAGCCAATCAGAGCAAAGGAGGGGCGTGATTACGCAAAATCGCCCCCCTAAACATAAAGTCTAGATCCGCCCCTGGTAGCAGTTTTGTTTACTCGGTATGACTCTGATGTTACAGCGAATACAGTCTTTCATTTAGAATTCCTCGTTAGTTACGATAGCAATATAGATTTATACCATATTTATTTCACCAGTGCTTTTGCAGGTCATAGTCTGATTATAGCTGTTCCCTGATACCGCCAGTACCTGTCATTCACAACCCTGATGTGATTTCTGCTCCTCAGTATGGAGCTGCACCCAGATTTCCCAAAATATGAACTATGAAGACATTTTCCTTTTTGAAGCTCATATTTCTATATACCTGTATAGGCAGCCTTCATATGCTGCCTTTGTCTGCTAGGATGTCCAGCTGTGACCGGCCCACAAAGTCTATTCAGGTGTCCAAAAACCTAACTTGTGTCAGGATATAGCTCACCGCAGGGGCCTTTGAAGCTGCTACAGGTGACACTGCTATCTTCTAACACTGGGATGTGCAGCCATCAAATACACACACAACAGAATTTCTGACTTCACATTTCTGACTCTAGTAGCTCAATTTATCAATGAATTCATTTGATACACCATATTTACCCTGCAGTTATGATTTAGGCATTATTCCCCACAAGGCCTAACCCTTATAAATAACGAAGTTCTCTATGTTCCAGACAATAACCTTTCATCACAAATGGATCAGTCATTGCCTAATCTACTATCTCTGTCAGGCCTTTTACAACCATTCTTCCATAGTCTTTAAGAACTGAATTTTAGGAACATGAGACAGCCAGCTAAATAATTGCCACTTGTAGAATGTATAAAACCATTGGCATCTGCTTCCTTTTGGTATGTTTGGCACTATGAGGCATGAATGCTAACCACTAAGCCACCGTGCTGCCCAATCATATGGTTGTTTCATTCGACTTGTCCGTGTACAGGCTTTGAGGATTGCGTAACAGGGAAGCCTTAACCATAGTTGATATGGAAATGTATCCTTGTCTTCAGAGCCCCTGTAAAGAAAATCTCTGCATGTAAATCATCTTAGACGTGTACTTTTTCCCCCACACAGGACTACTCTTGGGAAGATCATGGGTTCTCATTGGTAAACCGACTTTACTCTGACATAGGCCATCTTCTAGATGACAAGTTTCGAATGGTCTACAATCTCACCTACAACACCATGGCCATGCACGAAGACGTAGATACTACCATGTTAAGAAGAGCCTTGTTTAATTACGTTCACTGTATGTTTGGAATCAGGTATGTATATGACGCTAGTCTGTACTTGTCACTTGCATAAATCCTGGTCCCTTTGTAAACGGGTATATTGTTAACACTGGATTGGCTAAAATGTTTTGGGATTTTTTTTTTTTTAATGGGAACCCTCTTTTTGTAATGGCAAACCCCATATTTGCCATGAATGACAACCAAAGAAGCCTCGGCCGCCCAGAGTGAGCAGAGTACAGTATTTCCTGAAGTTGGGCTTGTCTTCTCGTGTAGAAGAAGCAGATTGTCATACAACTTAGCCCCTTCGCGTTTTTTAATTTACAGTATTTTTTCTCTGTTAATGAACAGACCTCTGCTGTTTCCCAGATACCGGGTAACTGGGTGTCTAACATGCAGATAAATGTGGTGTAATGATTAATAAGGTGTCTGCAGTAATTGTTATACAGTAATCGCACGCAAGGGAAACTCGCTGACTCGTTAATTTTCTGTGTCTGACCTGATTTTCCCCAGGTACGATGATTATGACTATGGGGAAGTTAATCAGTTACTTGAGAGAAGCCTGAAGGTTTACATTAAAACTGTGACCTGTTACCCTGAACGAGCCACCAAACGCATGTATGAAGGGTATTGGCGTCAGTTCAAGCACTCGGAAAAGGTGAGCTGACAGGAACTTGGCTCTGGTTCTACAGTATATAATAAAAAATAAAACTTTTAATGTTTGTATTGCTAACAATCCCTAGAAGGAGAAGTGCGTGTCTTGTTTTATTCGGCCATCCCTGTTCATTCTTACTGATGGCGAGAGTTCAATTCACACTGTAATCTAGCTGGTCAGGCATATAAATAAACAATGATATCTTGGTACACCTACATCCGGTTTAGTGTGCATCCTGTGTTAATTAAATTCCCTTCATCTATACTTGCATTCCACTTTACATTTCTATTAAAGTCTTTAGAACAATTAAACCGATGTTAATGACATTTCTATGGTAGGTTCTGCGTTTTTGTTGTTGTGTTTTTCATATATTGCTTTCATTGAGGAGTTGCTTATTCCATATTTTATGAACATGATTATCATTATTGATACGTACTTGGCAAGGATGAAAATTGAATATATGAAATTGGACTGGAAAGAAAACTAAAAAAAAATAAATAAATCATTTACCGCATGTTCTTCACTCGGTGGTATTCCCAGGGAGTACCACCGTTGAGGTATAACACCAAATCTGCCTTTCATTGGAGAAGACGATAAATAAACTGCCATGGGTCTCTGGCTTGTGCAGCTACAAGGTCTGCTAGAATTATATTCTGACCGATAGATTCATTCATTTTTAATTTAAAGCCTACGTACAGTGGTGGCAGACATTTTGTGGGCTGAACCATTAGTCATGCGAATGAATCTTTTCACTCGAAACCAACAGCATTAATGAGACGCTAAAATGAATGCGACGTTATGACCCTTACCTCACTTTACTTTTTATGGTTAGAATGTTTATTTAATATTAAGAGGAAGAGCACAACATCAAGTCATGAATGGAAGTAAACACCATTGTTTTTATCAGATTTAATTCACAACACAACATTTTAAAGTTAACTTGGAGATAGTAATTATTTTGAATGAGCCGATAACCAACCAATGAATTCTCTGGAAATCAATGACATCACTGAGTCAGAGGCACATAGTGAATTGCTAGGCCTTCTTCTAGTGCATACTTTTTCAGCTTATAAAATGGCTGCCGCCCATGTGTGTAGGTGACAAGTGGACTTTAAAACATATTTTTAATGAAGAAACACGAGTGTGAAAAAGAAAGCTGGCTGTGCCTGTAGAACAAGCGTAATATGGGTCCTGGTAGTGCCCATGACTTAACGGAGAGAAAGTCAAAGAGCTTGGTGGACAGGAAGATAGGGTGGTAGCCTAGATGAGAGAGACCAGGGGGTATATTTTCTAAAGTGCGGGTTTCAAAAAGTGGAGATGTTGCCTATAGCAACCAATCAGATTCTAGCTTTTATTTATTTAGTGCATTCTACAAAATGACAGCTAGAATCTGATTGGTTGCTATAGGCAACATCTCCACTTTTTCAAACCCGCAGTTTAGTAAATCTAGGGGTAAAGAGCAGTAAGTGGTGCACTAAAGCTTATTTTTGATAATACACCGTTTTAAGAAAACAATATGGCCATCATGGGAATTGTCTTATTTCAGTGTAAGGAGAAAGATAACATTGTGACTTGGTTATTGTAAATATAATATAAATAACAGGCATTTCTTAACAGCTTATTAAGTGGTAAACCAAATACGAGAGCTGAAGATCTTAATTTGTAGTATTCAGAGCGGCCTTATAAGCTCTCCAGGGACTCAGGAAAGCTGGAGAAGATGTGTTCAGTCTCCACAAATCAACGCATGTGCCAATACTACTCTTGTGTACCAATGTCCTTTATTCACCCGTCTCCTGATGACCCCTCTCGTCTGTTTTTCAGGTCCACGTGAACTTGCTTTTAATGGAGGCTCGCATGCAGGCAGAACTTCTCTACGCCCTCCGAGCTATAACCCGCCACTTGACCTGAGGCCTTGCACGTAACCCTATACACGCAAAGCAACATCACTTTTCAGTTCAGTAACGGCGACCGCCTGTCATGTAGCATCAAACATATATGCATTTCTAATGTCAACGCTGGCCCACTTGTGGCAGTAATGTGCAATGACCTGTGTTGTTCTCTACAATGCTTAATCTTTACTAATGTTAGCAAAACTGGCACTACTATGATATATATATATAGTTTTTGTTTTTTTTATTTTACTTTCTTTTTTTTTACTTTTCAGCAGTAACTAATCCACACTGCTTTTTCAGAAAGTTTTGTTCAGACACAGGATAAGTTTTTGTTGGATATTTTTTTTTTTTCTTTTTGTACATACATATGTATAGCAATTCTGGTTTGCCTTGTTCCAGTTTCTTGTCGTGCTTTGTTTTCTATCAGAAACAAAAAAAAAAAAACAGGAGAATAAGCTGTACTGTCTAATTCACAAAAAAAAATAGCTTTTTAACCAATGTTCTGCCAGCAAATTGGTTTAAAAAGTTGTATCTGTGCCATAAATGGAGTTTATAGACCTCTACATTATTACTCTATAGCAACGCAACTTCTGCATCCATGTTTCCTGAAATCAGATTTGGTGCTTTCACTTTATGGACTCTGCCAAAAAGACTTTACTGAATGTGGATAGTGGTTGTCAGCTTCTCAATGTGAATGATATCCGTATGCCGCAGCATATCCTGCAGCGTTCTACCCAAATACCCAGCTCTGCTAGATTTGTATTTGTGCTCCTTTCTTTAATGAGTTCCTCAGCGCAGTAGCCCAGAGAGCTTTTATTTGTTTTGTGATTTTCATGGTGGATTTTTTTTTTTAATACAGCAGTGTGCACAGAATACATATGGAAGCTAATTGGAAGGACCGAGGTCAGTGTTGGGCAACTGCTGCGGTCCTCTCGTCCTGCGTGATTCATCTTATTTGATCCTCTACTTCAGGCCTGGCCAACCGGTGACTCTCCTTGCGTTATGAAACTACAAGCACCAGCATGCTCTGCCAGAGGATATCACGCCAACAGCTGGCAAGACATGCTTGGACTTGTAGTTCATAGCACCTGGAGAGCCACAGGTTGGCCAGGCCTGCTCTACTTAATGATTGTAATGTCACAGAGCGAGTGCAATGCAGTCACACAGTGTGTATGTAGCAGGTTAGTGTGTGATTGGATTGGTGATGTCACAGAGTGAGCGCAGTCTATGCAGCGGGTTAGTGTGTGGCTGCACGGTGATGTCGCAGTCTGTAGCAGGTTAGTGTGTGGTTGGATTGGTGATGTCAGAGTGAGCACAGTCTGTAGCAGGTTAGTGTGTGGTTGCATGATGATGTCACACAGTGAACACAGCCATCTTCTGAGGCCCTTGAACAGAATAATGTTGCCCATCACTGATCTAGGTCATACCATAGCAGCTCAGCTAAAGTACAAACAGCCTGTCTCTGCTGCTAGTAGTTACTTAGCAAAACTGTGTTGAACGCAGACACCACAAGATGTGCCATATCAGTAGTACTTCTGTGTCCACACACATGTATTACAACTTCCAAACAATTATATAGAATGAAATGAAACTAAATGTAACACACACAGTTTTATATAAAAACAGCAACTTGTAATATTCACAAATAGATTTGTAAACCAAAACCAAGCGTTCCCGATGGGCTGTGTCCCCTAGCAGAACACTGACTGCAGGCTTCCTGTTGTAAGACTTCCCGGCAGCCAGAGGACAATTCTCGGCTATTGTCTATTTTTTTAAATATCCAAATTTCTGTCAAGAAGCGTGATCATATTTTTGTGAATATTACCATTTGCATTTTTTATGTCATATCAACTAACATTTAAGGGGTTGTTAAGATATCATGTTTTGATGTTAATCTGCAGCTTGATATTTTTGTTTAGGATTTCTGTTCTTAAAGTTGATGTTTTGTCTGCTCACGCGAAGGCAGCACCAATATTCCTGGGAATGCATCCGTTTACTAGAAGTCGGCGACATCACTGAAGCACACAGTGTCGCGTCTTCCTAGCGATTCGATTGGCTGCATTCTCGTTGGTATTGGTCCAGCCCACAAGACGGTGGCCTCCGCGATGTGTAGGGGACGAGTCCACTTTAATGACACAGCTGCCTTAAAATCCATATCATCCCCAGCTCAATGCAATTTGCTACATGTGTTATACAGGGCGGCAGCAGCCATAGGGATAAAGTGATGTCGGCACAAAGTTTATAGTTCAGCTAATGCAGCCAATGGCTATACTCTTGCTGAGACGCATTTATACTATCAGAGCAATAAGACAAAAATAAGATAAAAGCATCTGTGATCTGCTCGGTTTGTTCCTATGTGAGGCCGCACAAGCTCTTATCGCATTATTTCCCCCACAGTGCCTACTGTGCTTTTAAAAGTATTACAATACCCTCCCATCGAAAGCTCTCCAGAGCAGTTTAGACCAACAGCAGAGTGTTCGCACATGTAACCAACCGTGCAGTGGTCCCATGCGGTGAAAGGGTAAGGAATAGCTGACCAAAAATAAAGTTTTGCACATACCTTTCGCATCCCTTCCTCTTCCTATAAAAGAGCAGGATGCCTGTTTTACTTGAGATATATATATATGTGTGTAATTTGTAGATTTTTTTTTTTCTTCTAAATGTTGAAATGTTTACTCCAAATCATTTTACCTTCATTCATAAGTGTACTAATGATGGCTCCAAGCTGTGATATTTTGTATGCATTTGTTGTACGTGAACAAAGGTAGAGTGCAATAGTAAAGCGACCACCTTTCCCCCTTATATGAAGTGTCCTTTGTAATCTCTACATAGTGTCACCGTGAGACGGGCGGCGATCTAGAATCATGTTGTCTTTGTTTTGGAGAGATTTTTCTATATTGTAGTTTTATTTTTCCATTTCATCATAAAAATAAAGATGATTGAAAATGTTAAAGCCAAAGCAATAGTTAGTGAAACTTGCCAACGTGTACCTGCAGCATTCATTATCCAGGTTTAATTTGTAGACGGGGGATATAAAAACCTCAAGCATTGGTTTATATAATGCTGGCCACACCTCTGTTGGCAAATTGCAGCATGTGAGGCTCAAAAAGTGAGCGTGATGTGAGGCTCAAAAAGTGAGCGTGATGCCAGGGGATGATCCGAATGACATCGGTCAGATTGTTTTCCTGCATTGCCCACAAACCTTGTCTGTAGATGACAAATGTAAATGGATATTTGTCAAGCACGCTAACCGGCCTACTTGCAATTGAAAAGCTATGCTTGGATCTGAAATGGCTTGTCCTATTCAGGCAGCTACATGCGAAAATTGGAAACCAATCCGGACACTCGATGTGGCCAGCATTACTCTTTGCTTTATGCAGTGGTCTGGGTTTTTTGTTATACACCTTTATAAGAGACTGCTAGTGCCTAAGCTCAGTGATGTGAATTGTTTTACATGTGTATTTCAGCTAAGCAAATTAAACTAAGGGAAGCCTAATTAAAAACTGCAATATATCGAACACAGTATATATAAAGGGGGGTCATACGTTGTGAATCCTGCTTATATTATGGTAACATGGTTTCAATAAATACATTGTATGTGTAAGAGGCTTTTTGAAAGTACATTTCCATTCGGTTATTCCGCCTGTTGCTTCAGCTACTTTTCATAAACTCCAGAGTGAGGGACATAACTACGGACATAGCACCCCATTGTACTGCTATGGTGTCCGGCATAATTTTTATCACAATGAAACTGAAATATTCATCATACAATCATACAAAACAAGGACTTAAGTCCTAGTCATTTGGTTTCAATTTCTTAGATGATTCTGTAAGATCTCCATCATTCGCCATAGTAATTGTAAAGGTTGTCTAAAGAAAATGATTGAACTGCATTCAAAGAATTGCCTCACGACCCTTATTTTGGAGTGGAAATTATAGAGCGTGTTATGAATATCTTTGATAAAAATGAAAAATAGGAAGCGCCCCAGGGATGTTTATGAAAAGTTGTGAACAAGTAACGACAAATAAAAGTTTCCGTAACGTAAAACAATCGGTCACACTTTCCGTATTACAGCACCTTTTTTTGTGATATCTGCGCCACACACGTAAGTGTCACTTGCCTGTCTTAAGACCTTTTCCTTGTGTTATATCTATGGAGTGTTGGTGGCTGCTTTGTACCTTATTGTTCCTGCTGCAAGCTAAACTTAATGAAATTCATTAGTAGGACATACTCACCAAGTCTTAGTGATTAGTGTGTAATTTCGCTCACTTTAGTGTGTAACTCAGCATTTAATTCTAACTACAGGCCTCCTGAACACAGTGTAAAGAAGAGAGGATTTCCATGTAAACAGACTGGGATGACAATATTCAATATTTTTCAGCCTCCTAAATAAGCATGATATGTAGTGTGCACTACGTGTTTTACAGACACTGTTACTTGTGTAAAACAGTCGTCATCTTCAGTGGTTCTAAGTTGGTGGAAGTAATGATATAGCTGGCTGCTGAAAGTGTCTGTCACCTACACAGTGGAAGTAGCCATTGTGTCATCTGAATGAATATTTGAATGCAATTTGACAATTCACTGTGACCTAGTGCCTCATTAAGGTCACTATTACCTAGTGGATTGATAAAGACTCATTCTCTGTAGTATTGGCTCCGCCCATAAAATGGCTGCGCCCACTGTAGGTAACCGGTTTGCTCTACAGGTTGTAACAACCTATGGATTAAATCAATGTGGGTAATTGAAAGGCATGTTAGAATAAGAAATATACTATGACAGTCCGTGGATGAAGTGTCTGTTTTTCTGCGATTGTTGGGATGTTGGTGGTGTACATCTTGTAAAAATTGAGAGCATAGCCCATGCACCAAAACATATACAAGATGTATAATTCAATAGTAACTTAAAGCAGCATTAAAAAAAAAGCAAATGTGTTTTTTAAATTTGTTACATAACTCACTCTGGCAGTTTAGAATCGTGGTATTTACCATTTCTCCTTGGTTTGTTTCTTCAGGCTGCTATTATTGATTTAGAATGCATGGCAACCACAGTCACATGGCACATTATTTAATGAGCAGTGAGGCTTTGTAACACCCCTCTGACCTCTGTCTGCACTGTGACATCCTCCTTCTCCTCCCTCTGTCATCACATGACATGCTGTGAGTCTGTCTCTGGCAGCTATTTTTTTGTTTGGAAGGTTGATAATGATCTGTAGAAAGATAGCAAAGAAAAATTGGCAGATGCATGCTTAAAGGATTATTTAATTTGCTATTTAAAGAAAAAATATTCTGTGTGGGGATTGCTGCCTTAATGTATTTAGCATAATGATCGGAAAAGTTGTGTAAACTGTTTAGTAGTCAATCTTATATTCCACTTGGAGAGCTGCGTAATCCTGATGAAGCTGTGTGAGTGTAGCTATAAAATGGCTTCTTATTATTCTGATAGGTAAAAGTAAGTGAATTTAGGCACATGTTGGTTTATTATTGGCGAGGCATCTTAAGACATCACCCTTTCAATAATAAGATACACTAATAGATGTAATCAAAGTAAGAGACGCCTATCTGTAATAGCATCTTAATGTCCGATACACAAGTGTTACAGGCTATAATAAATCTGACAATTCAATATGACTTCTGGGTGACCATGTTTAACACAGGTTTGTGTAAGTGTAGTCTATGGCTGCAACAGGTGCGACACAATTCTACAGAGAACCCGTCAGCTTGTTGCTCTTGTTGTTTTTAATGTGCCCGGTGATTGGCCTGTAGCAGGAAGAAGCAGGGGCCACAGATGAAGGTGCTTAGGGTCACATTCGGCCTCTGAGGACACCTGTTGCCATCACTGTTCTAAACCGTGCAAGAAAAACCCCAGCTGTAACATGGTTGCTATGGGTTACACTGCGCTTGGCTATATTGCACCATGTTGTTATATGAGCCCCCTATTCTTCCCAGTGACTTGTTAAATCTGACTATGGTAGGGTGGATTGACCTTTGAACCCATTCCCGCCCACAGTGAGCAGAGATGTGATTACATAGATTGGGCTGCATGAAGCACCAGGGGATAGATCTCATTTACACATTGGGAAATAGAATCCCTTTAAAAGCAATTCCAGCTCTGCTGTATCTGATCTTCTGCTAATTAGTCACCTTGACAACCTTTCCCCATCATGAAGTTGTCAGCAACCCCTCCTTTCCTTATTGTGGGTTGGCTGCCTGTATCCAGCAAAGAAGTGGGAGAGCTGACGACTGCTCTGCGGAATTGGATGTCAAGCGACAGCTTAGCTTGGAAGTCTTTATAATGTGCAGCCATACAGCAACTTCAGGACAGTCAGTAGATTTACACTTATTTAAAGGGACACTAGCCCTGATTTTTCACCCTTTGCATGTGTCCAATATACGTAAGGGATGAATGTGGAGAAATAAAATTATGACTTTTATGGTGCTAGTAAATCATCTTGCAGAGTTCATTCAGTACAGTTCTGTTATTTGTTATCGGTTTCCCATAATAATCTATGATAATCCCCTGACCACACAATAGTTTGGGGGGTGGACCGATGGCAAGGGATACGTGTGATTTAATTGGAGGAATAGAATGACGTTATGGGGGTGTGTACAAGACCGAAGCTATGAGCGTGGGGGTGGCAGGCAGAGTTTGCTCTCCGTCTGAATGAGTGGTCTCTGTCTAGCATATACATTCCCCTGTGCTAGACACAATTAAGCACAAAACCTTTTAGAGTCCCTTTTTGATAGTGACAATCGCACATAAAAATACAGAATAACCCAATGTATGCAACCACCTATATATGTGATGTGCCTCACTGATAGATCGTTACACCTCCAGTAGAGGAGCTCTGATTGGCTGAAGGTATTGGCAAGCACTGGATTCATGATTACTATGATTACATTTTATGCAATAGTGACTATACGCTATGAGAACTGATGGCTCCCAATAGTTCATAGATACAACAGGTCCCCTGGCTGATCATGAATGGGATGACACTTGTAAAGCCTATATATAGAGCCATTTGCAATCGTGTAATGAGTCATGTTCTACAATACATCTTTGTTACTCTGAATGTAGTTCCTTGTTCTCTTCTCAGTGGTCCCCGGTTTATAAAGCATTGGGCAGAGTAGGCATTGGATGTACAGCCCGGCAGCTATTAGACATGACTGTGCCACAGCGATGGTACAAGCACTGACTGAGTCCTGAGCAGAACTGGACACAGAGGCGTTTAGAATCCTCCTTGAATGTATTACAAACATAACCAGCAATTTAGATTTCTATTTTTTTATCTTGTGAGCAAGATATGTGGCATGCTGTGAAATATCATTTACTAATAGCTTTATTTTTAATTGATCAGTATTAGCAAAAATAATTAATTGGTCGTATCTTCTTGGTACTGCTCTTTCTGATGTTAACTGTGTTGTTCATTGTCAAATGATCTCACTTAACGGAGTTTTTTTATTTATTTTTTCTTCTGACACAGATTTATGTATAGTAATGTGAAGCTCACAATATGGGTTAAAGATTACTGAATCTGCTTTTGTAAAATGCATGTTCAGTATAAGAATCCTCTCTTGGTTTCTGTACAGTTGCAGGATTTGCAACAAGACACCTTGTTACCTCTACTCCAGAAACTACAAGCCCCAGCATGCTTTGGCAGGCGATAGCTGTCGGGGTATGCTGGGACTTGTGGTTTCACACCTGGTTGTCCAGGCCTGTTCCACACAGTCACTTTCATGCAGCAGTGTATTCTATTTCTCTACTGTAGTTAAAATTGGGTATCTGGCGTCCACACTCAATGTGGGTAGCCGTTTTCTCCTCTGATCCAATATTCATAACAATGTAATGGCCCCCAATAGTCCCGATTTCTCTGGGACAGTCCCGATTTGTGGCGCTTTACAAATGTGGCTTTTGGGAAATGTGGGTGCGGTTAGTCAAGGGTGTGGACAAAATGGATCCTGAATTTTTGTTGGAAGGTATACAACCTATTAATTCACTCGGAACCAGTGACATCACTCAGATATTCTCCTTTGACTGTAAGCCGATATAGCCTAGCAGTAGAGTAACATAGTAGGAGGAGCTGACAACTGCCTCATGGTTGTCATGGAACAGCCTTGCCGGTCTCTCAATAATGTCACCAATTCCAGGTGAATTGATGGGTTTGGTACCTTTTTTTAACGATGATTGGAAGCCCAACAACGGATACCCGACAGGAATACACAGTGTCGGGGTATCCGTTATCGGGCTTCCGATCATCGTTTTAATGACTACCACCAGAATTGATAGACTGTATTCTTGTGAATATTGCCACAAAACGTCCACGTTCAAAGTTCGTAGACAGAAGGGCAGTCTTTAGTGGGTGATTATCACTCCAGGTATGGCGTTACAGCCTCGCGCACAGCCGTAGTCCTGGATTATATTTTGGTGTGCAAGATATAACTCTTAATCTTTTCATTGCGCTGTATAATTAAATGCTCATTAGGAGACAACTACATTTTTTACTGTTATGTAAAACCAAATGACATTGAACATTGATTTATACGACTACACCTTTATTATTTAGTTCTGATACACTTACTATTTCATTTCGTCTAAAGAGCCTTATTTTATAGCCGCGCAAAGATTAATAGTGCTGTTACCCAGAGCAACCAATCTGATGTAAGATTTCAGTAGTCTAGTGTAGCCACACTGTTGAACGCTAACATCGCTGCTGAGTCTTACTATTTTATTAAATCCATTGAATATGAAATATATAGCTGTTTCAATTAAATATGACTAAAAAAAAAAAGAGTCCACACAAGTAAACTTAGCTTGGAAATAGTTTTAAAAGTAATGTTTAACCCAGCCCTAGTACACTTATGGGCAGATTTATCAAACTTTCTAAATAGGAAAAGTGGAGGTGTTGCCAGTAGCAACAAATAAGATTCTATCTAATAGATGCTATCATTTATCTAGTACATTCTATGGTAGCTAGAATCTGATTGGTTGCTATGGGCAACGTCTCCACTTTTCCTATTTAGAAGGTTTTATAAATCCTACCCCTTGGTGCTCATCTGAATCCTAAAATATGGATTCACTGCATAACTATAGCACACATATATACGTCTACAGTCACAGGAATGTCCGATAACCTCTAATACCAGGTGGTTATACCGTTCTCCCAGTCTGTTTTTTCTTTGTAAATAACCTCATTGTTGGGTAAGTAGATGGCACAGCTACTTGTAAACTACTTTTACATGTCCTAGTAATACAGCTTGGTTGAAAAATAAGCCTTTCTTTTTTGTCAAAAGCAATATTGACTCTTATTCTAGATTTGCATTGAACATATAGGAAAATGTGTTTTCGATACACACGTCCATCGTTTAGCCTTCAAACTCTGATGGGGTCAGATAGATATCGAACCCGATACTAGCCGGGAAGCGATGAGTCGGTGTGTTTGAATTTTCCAACCAATGCTTTGTGAGCAGCGTAATGTGTGTGATGTTTGCTGAAGATTGGGCAACAGGATTGGATGTGTGGAGAACTTTTAGGATTTCAATCATCTACAACCGTGATTCATGTTGTTTTTTTTTCTGTTTTATAGTCACGAGATATATTATTTGGCTTCAAGTGGTTTTAATTCTGCTTAGTCCTTTCCGCACAGTGTATTCCATCTAATATATATTGCCAAAGGGTGCTGTGTAGGCTATTGTCTTATATTGTACATTCAGGTATCATTTTGTTGACTGTAGGTATGACGGATACGTTTTAAAATGCAGATGTCGCTATGTTATTAAAGTTGCAAATTGCCGTTTGCAGAATTTTGTTTTGCAGTTTTATTGGACACAGATTCAATATGGCTTAAGTGACGTCTCTGTATAGTAGAAATGTAAGTACCTGTTGCTATTATCCACCTAGTTCTGGGCTGCACCAATATGAAGCTAATAAATTCACTAGGGACTATGTATAACACAAAGACATGCTTCGTGCCTCCCTGATTTCACTAGGAACTAGTCCATTTACAAGCTGAATATTGGCTGTGGGCAACAGGTACACAGAAGCCTCTTCAGTGTTCAAGAACACAGCGGCACACTTCCCTCTGACGCTTTGCTACTTGATCACTGACGCAGGCCTTGTGCTAATTGTAAATGGACATTAACAATGTTTAGCGATCGGCTCGGAAGATGCAGTGTATGTAATATAGATTCCTGTGTGCGTGTAATAACATCATGCTGACAGCAATTGAAATAAAAAAAATAAAATAAAAATAAACCTGCACTTTTTTTTTTGGGATGGTTTTGAAGAATATATTTATACTGTAGGTACGGAGCTACGGAGGGTTGTTTGTAAAGCTGTATCACATTTATACTTGCTGAAATTCCTTTTGTTGTTACTAGTAGAATTTTTGGTTCAATAAAATTTAATTGAAAAATGAATGCGTCTTTGTTCGTATTTGTTATGAAGACTCTCCAGACAGAAAATCACTTGTCTGACACTATAAGATTACGAAGATTGAAAAATATAGAAGGCGAAGATCTGGAAAGGGATGTTCCTAATATACATAGCTGGTATCCTTTATTTACATAGTGCTTACATATTCCACAACACTTTACAATTAAAAAATATTATGTTTGAATGGGTTAAATTCTGGAGTTTCCAATCTAACTTAGAGTTATACAGGAGTTGAGCATTCTACCTGGAAGCACTGTATAAAGAGGACCAAATTCAACAGTCTCCTGTGAGTTAATGTTTACTTTTATTATTTACTTGTATAGTGCCTGCATATTCTCCAGCACTTTACAGTTACAAAATATTATTTGGATAGGTCAGACCCTGGAGTTTAGTTTACAATCTAATGTAGGTAGAGTTATACAGGAGTTGAGCATTCTACCTGGAAACATTGTATAAAGAGAACAAAATCCAGCACTCTGCCATGATCTTGTGTTTACTTCTGTTATAATTAACATTTATTTATAGATCACCAGAATATTCATTGATGAATTTTGAATAAACACCGTGATGAAACAAGACTGGGTATTAATGAACAAGGAGGTAAGACAAGCTTAGAATGTATAGAAAAATAGGAGTTAGATACATGAAGTTAACTACCACATATTCCATATTGGTCCAGCCAGACCGCAAAAAGAGGGAACTTTTTTTGTGGGTTATATGATTCAGTTACACAATAATGTTGGTTTGGGGGGTCAGAGGATTGCTTGATTATGGAAAGAGAATCCCTGTATGGTTTATGTGAACTGTGTAGAGGGGTGATAATTGGGTAGAAGAGCCTAGGGGAGGTTAAGGGGGTGGTTTGGGAGTTTGATGAGTTTGCCTGAAGAGGTGAGTTTTCAAGGAACACTTAAAGGTTTGGAGACACGGGTAAAGTCTGAGTGCAGTCTGAAAAAGTTATGTAACTTATAATGAGAGCAAGAAATGTGTGTGGAAGAGAGACAGAGATCTTGCGGAGGGGTCGAGACAAGTGAAGAGATTTATATTGGTGCAGTTATGGTTTTGTGTTTTAGTAGAAGTATTTTATATTTGATTCGGTGCAGGCAGCCAATGACGGGCTTGACAGACTGGAGGAATAGTAAAAGAACGTTTCAAAAACTGAGCTCATTATTTTCACACCACAAGTCCCAGCATAATATTAATAACCCCACATAACATTAATACCCTCTCAATGTCCATTTTAATAGCACTTAGTTATCCCCCATTTAGCACCCACATAACATTGATACATCTATTCTGGTTGAATGATGGACATGCCCTTACCCCACTAGCTCACTGCGGTCTCTGATTTGGGGGTGTATGAGAAATGCCTTTCCATCTATAGAACAAGGGTGAGCGGCCAACCACCAGAAGCCCAGCGATAACTTCAAGCATAAAAGCGTGAGAAAAATGTCTGATGTCCTCCAGGTGACTCCCCCTGTATTTTGGCACCCAGGGGGTACCGTTATAATCTGTGGGACGAATAGCTCAGAGCCACTCTGTGACAGTCAAAGTGGCCCAGAACCACCCCTCGCCCGGTGCCCCCCACAGCCTGGCTCATTACAGTCCTCCCAGGAGGGTGCCAACCAACAACTTTATAATTTGAATTAATGATCTAACAAGAGAGATAAGTGGGACCACCAACGAACACAAAAATGCTGACCATCCTGGCCTGGAGAAAGACCCGATGTCTTAGTAAGACCGATGAGCACCGATGTCTAAGTATTTTTCTTTCATAGTTTTAGAATTTGACCCTGATGAAAGGTTGCTGTGTGTCTACAAGACGTGCAAAGTAAAGCTACCTCGGAACACTGAAATCATCATTGTCACGAACAGCACTCACCTGAGTCTGCGTGACGCTTACGTGACACAGGGTCAACCACAAAGACAACCACCTGGTCTGTCTAAAATGATTAAATCCTTCCCTATCTATGCCACACACTAGCTTTGCGATACTAATTACCACCACCAAGGTTGTTTCGGATAAGAGCTGACACTCTTATTTAGGAAGCCTTCGGTTCTCCCTAGCATTAATCCAACACAATTTACTTTAATCAGAGTTCACTTAAACCACAAGGTTTGCACAGTTTCAATTAGGTAGCGTCTGGACCAAACTGTCGCGTGAATTCATAAGAACACAGAGACTAGAACTTATTAAGTGTAATTTAATATGGAAAATACATCCACAATGCTTAAGATAAAAAGATAATAAAATGACATACAAATTGGGTGCAATTGTTTCTTATAAAATAAAAAGGATAAAACACAGAATTGATACCTCACTTAGAATCAAGTTTGTGGTGCCGGGAGGAGCAGGAAAAAATGGAACCTCTTCAATTAAACTCCCTCAGAAGAAAAAGAACCCAGAGTTACATTTTCAATACAGTTTTAAAGTCAAGCTACAGGGCCCCCCAGCCCCCTTCCCTGTGAGGTCAGAACCAACAGGAGGGGAGAATGCAAATTAGGGTCTTATGACTTTGCTGTTTGAATACCTCTAAGTCAAGTTTTCTTTACACCGTCCTAACTTTTCAACAGTATGGTTTACGAACATGATTTTACCTTCACACAACAGGTCCTACGTTTCCCTTCATCTGCATACCACACATGCCTCTGGTATGTATGATATTGGAGAAAATGATATGATCTTTTCCTGTGCCCTTATTCAGCTTAAATCTGTCATTAACATACAACCCAGTCTCTGCAGTCGGCCTGTCTGGGGCCTCCCAAACGTGTGAGATTTCATTGTCTTGCAAGAGATCTCCTCAAAGGCATTCACATTTGCCATCCTGCCATAAATGGTATAAGGTGCTATCCTTATCTACCAGCCCCCCTGGGTGGTTTAACATCCACAAAACCCATTGATCTAACAGCTTCTAAGAGCACCAGGTCACACTATTTCTAGGAAGTAATACACAAACATATATTTGCAGATTTATGCCTAAACATTAGCTTGCACATGACAATCATCATCATTTTATTTCTTTATATAGCGCCACAGCGCTGTACAGAGAACTCATTCACATCAGTCCCTGCCCCATTGGAGCTTACAGTCTCAATTCCTTAATATAGACACACAGACAGACAGACACACTGATAGCAGCCAATTAACCTACTAGTATGTTTTTGGAGTGTGGGAGGAAACCCACACAAACTCTGGGAGAACATACAGACTCCACACAGAGAAGGCCATGGTCGGGAATTGAACTCATGACCCCAGTGCTGTGAGGCAGAAGTACTAACCCCTGTGCCCAGTCATAAGCCATACACAAAACACAGAAGATGTTTTTTTGGCTAGTGGAACTTGTCAGTACTCTAATAGGGAGGGAATGGTACAGGCGATTAATGGACACTGGAATCCTGAATTTCTTGGAGAGATCAATCTGGGACGTGTTTCTTTTATTCTGAGAGAAGTTACGTAAACCACCGTATTGAGGACACAATTGTCAAATATGTTTACTGACTATTGTCTTTGCATCTTAACTAATTTACCAATGTTCACCCTTCCCAATTCCTGCAGTGCAGTCACCGCTGACGAGCACAACAAAAGTAACAGCTGTCGCCAGCAGGTGGCGCCAATGTACACAAATGTTATATTTTCCCGTTGTTACTACAATGCAAAAATATAAATAGAAGCAGAGCTACGTGGAAATTTATATAAAGTATTGCAATATACACCACAAATTAATATACACTGCTCAGCCACAACATTAAAACCACTGACAAGTGAAGTGAATAACATTAATTATCTTGTTACAATGGTAACTGTCAAGTGGTGGGATATATTAGGCAGCAAGTGAACAGTCAGTTCTTGAAGTTGATGTGTTGGAAGCAGGAAAAATGGGCAAACGTAAGGATCTGAGCGACTTTGACAAGGGCCAAATTGTGATGGCTAGAGGGCCGGGTCAGAGCATCTCCAAAACAGCGGGTCTTGTGGGGTGTTCCTGGTATGCGGTGGTTAGTACCTGCCAAAAGTGGTCCAAGGAAGGTAAACCGGTGACGGGGTCATGGGCACCCAAGGCTCAATGATATGCGTGGGGAGTGACGGCTAGCCCGCCCGGTCCAATCCCACAGAAGAGCTACTGCAGCGCCAATAGCTGAAAAAGTTGATGCTGGGTATAATAGAAAGGTGTCAGAATACACAGAGCGTCTCAGCTTGCGGTGTATGGAGATACGTAGCTGCAGGCTGGTCTGAGTGCCCGTGGTGACTGATCACTGCCACACTGCAAGAATTGTTCAGGAATGGTTTGAGGAACATGGCAAAGAGTTCAAGTTGCCTCTAAATTCCCCAGATCTCAATTCAGTCAAGCTTCTGTGGAATGTGCTGGAAAAACAAGTCCGAGCCTAACGTCTTGGTACCAGATACCTCAGGAGACCTTCAGAGGTCTTGTGGAGTCCGACTCTGTCCTCCATTATTACTTACCGAGCTAATGCAGATGGTTATGTGGCGAATGAGAGACAAAAGAGACCACTGTGAAGACCCACAGCTGAAAAACAACTAATTGAATGGATGGCTGCAAATATATCCAAGATCATGTTTCAATACTTTTATGCAAACAAATGGCAGATAGGGGCTCACCCAGAGGGGATTGAAAATGTCAAATACTGTTCTGTAAAATGTTTGACTTAGGCTGCTTCTGTTATAGGCAGCCCAATTCCCACTAACATGATTGTAAATATATGAAGAATGTAGGTGAATGAAGGCAGTAGAAGTGGTGGTATTACATTCCCCCGTATACCCTCATATCCACCTTTCACATTTCCACCTATATAGAATTTGTAATCTATACCCTTCTGAATTCCCACAGTGATGTGAAATGCCAATCTGAATGTAAAAATCCTTCTTCCTATAATATACTGTCCGTGTTCCCCATAATGTAATGCAACAAGCCTGCCATGCTGAATGTCCTAATATCATTGAGTAGTTTCACCTTACCTGCAATCTCAGAAAATGACACTAGAGGGAGCTATCCCTTCTAGAAAAAGTATCATTGGAAGCATATTTGAAATCTGGATTATTTTAGTCATTTTCTCATCCCACCATCCTAGATTTTAACGTAAAAGTTTGTCAAGAATGACGGACTCTGCAGCCCATCCCAGCGTGCAATGTTAGGCATGGCAGAACTATGCAGACAATCTGAGGTCCGTTGTTCCCAGTAATCCCACCACTTTGTCTTGTCAGTCACACACCCACCACTCTAATCCATGTATGAAATCTGTAAGTATATCTTTCTAATTTTAGTGTTATAATTGTACCCCGATGTTGGTCAGAAGAGCGTAGACTGCCGCTCTAGATCTCTGTACAGGGGCATCTTACGACCACACTAACTGGCCCTAGTCATGCTTGAAGCGATCTGGCCATTTGGCCCAGGAGGGTCTATCTCATCCAGTTTGACCACTTTGTGTATGGCTGACTTGGACATTGGAGGCCTGACCCTTGTGTGGCCATCTTACTTCCTGCACATGCCCTCAGATACACATCCAGCTTACATACACTAACATCCAGAAACTGCACGAACTAAGGTGATTCCTGATAATACCCAGTGTGCAGAAATGATGATCAGACACCATCAGAAATTCAGGATTCTGGACACCGGGCACCTTGTGACTTACAGAATACTTAAATGAATTTACTGGCTCTGACACTTCTTTCGTCTTCCCTGGCAAATTACTTCATATGTTTCCTGATAATCTTTTCATCTCACACAATACACTTTCTAAATGCTGGATAAATCAAATGTGCAACCAGAAAAATTATAATTAATTCAACTATAAAGAAGAACTTGATGTGCACCACCCAGGTGTTTGCAGGGTGGGCACGGGAGAGGGTAAGTGGTACAAAGGGGGAATTTGTTGCTCAGTTAATTATATTGTAATGACCATCTATCCCAACCCCAACATTACCACCATGTCCCCCACTACAAGTCTCTACTTAGGCCAGTGCTGGCTAACCTGTGACACTCCAGGTGTTTGTGAAACTACAAGTCCCAGCATACCCTTCCAGCAATAAGCTGCTATATATTGGCAAAGCATGCTGGGACTTGTAGTTTCACAACACCTGGAGCGTCACAGGTTAGCCAACACGGACCTAGGCCCTCGGTGAAAACATTATGGGCCCCAGGTCTTAGTTAAGGGGAGGAAAACCGCTTTAATAAATTAGTGTGCTACAAATCCCTACATCAAACCCATAGAATTATCATCCTGTCATATATTATCATTCAGCCCAACGTAATGTAAAGTATTGCGGATTAACTTAAATTGGCCCAATATGGTTGTGCTGCGGAATTAGTGGCGCTATTTAAATAGCTGACTTATGTGTGCATGGCATGTCCAAGTGGATGTGTTCCATGGGGGGGAGGGGGACCGGAGGTTGCTTCATTTGTCTGCAATAGACTCACTCTCTCTGTAGAATACTGTGCATTTA
Source organism: Mixophyes fleayi (assembly GCF_038048845.1). NCBI lineage: Eukaryota > Metazoa > Chordata > Amphibia > Anura > Limnodynastidae > Mixophyes > Mixophyes fleayi. Next base: position 30,961,024 of record NC_134403.1, on the reverse strand, counting down.
TATCAGCAACCCCATAGATGGTTTAGAACATTCTATGTTAATGTTAAACTCTCAAATTAATATTGCAAAATAATAATGACCCCCCCAGCAATGTAAAATATTCCAAATGATCATTAGGACCCTAATATTAAAACAACTCAAAGTTAATGTATTCCATTTTCCATCAACAAGACCCCATTAGGGTGGTACCATGTACTTCAGCCGCAGTACGTCAGACGGGGGTGTCCCCTCGGTCACCATTTACACCCCCCATGGCTGCTGGCTCGAGGGCTTTTCCACCACAGCTGTGACCCATCTGCGACAAAACACACATTACCAAGTCATAATATTACTAAACAATCCTAAAACTTAAGTGTTGGGTGGGAATTCTAAGATCCAGCAATAAACTGCATAACCTGGATGTGTTTCACTCTCTTAGAGAAAACCTCCTACGATATAGACCACGTACTTAACTTATCTAAAGAATTACGACACTGAGACTTATGAAAGTGGCTAAAGAAGGTCACAGTTTATTAATGAAATGAATAAGTAGCAGTGACAGTGAACTGTGAGGCAGCTAAGTCAAACTGATATTTGGAAACAAGCGTGGATGGCTAACGGCCTACTCCACTTAACGGGACAAATCCTTAACTGCCCGGCCAGCGCTAAATCTGTCGTCAGAGTGACAACGCCCCCCTCCAGGCTACTCTATGGCCGCCCTCAGAAGCGGGCCAAGGGATCCTCACCAAAAAGGACCATGAGTCACGTTCCTCGAAGGGGGTAGCACCTGCGGTCAATCAGCGATAACGCTGTAATGGTCAGCCGCTGCCCACAGTGACTTCCTACCACGCTGGATCTCCTTAGTAGACTGACAGCCCAACCAACACAAAAACTAAGTGACTATAGATCCGCTGAATAAATATAACTAGACCTTCGTCTGTGAGGTGAACCCCATCCCTACAAAACAGCTGTGTTGTCCTGTAGCTAACAAGGGGTGGTCGATTACGAAGCCACCCAATTGTTTAACATCTACCTCTACGCCCCGGTTACATTTGTTGACTAGCTTTTTCATTACCTACAAGGGGATGTCAGACCTCCACTGGAGTCGGGGCACTACTGCTGACCATATAAAACTGATGGTCGGCCAAATGTTTTTGATGTATGTCAGGTCCTTGCGTATTCTGAGAATCAGGTCTATTGACCTTTACCGAGGTCGTTGCCTCCTAAATGAAGTAATAGCATATCAGGAGGGCCACATTATTTTATTTGTCATGTCAGCAGAGACCCCATCTGCCCAGCCAACGAATGTCAATCGGGATCGAGAGCAGTTGGCAGCCCCTGTGAAGGTTAAAAACCCGAAAAATCCCAGAGGCACACCATTAATCAGCATATAGATACAAAATCAAGTATGAGCACTGATGTATCTCCAAACAGCAGCCCTAGGTACACAAAGGGAGCCACCAACTCCCAAAAATAGACAATTTGTAACAGAAAAGTGTAACTCACAGCGCTAGAAGGATCACATGCAATGGATGCCAGCATACATGGATAGCTGTAACACATAAAATAATACACACATAGAGCAGTACAGTCCCAATAGATAAATAAATGTCAGAAATACCTTCCAGTGAAAAATCCCTCTTCCAATGGTGATCTATGTGGCCAACTAATGTGAATAACCACGTGGAGGGATCCCCCGCAGGGTATAGTCTTACAAGATACTCTCTTTGGGTACAGCACGTCAAACAACCATCTGGCGGTGACTCCAACGTTATATTCCATACAGAACTCCAATAATATGGGATATCACAATAAAGGATTCAAATAGCGTCTTAGAATGAGGATAGGAGTGGGTTTACCCGATGTCCATCAGCTCTCAATCGACAGTTGAATCCGTGTGGTGGTCCAGAAGCCGGTCCTCCTAATTATCCAACGCGTTTCGAATATACAATATTCTTTATCAAGGTAACAGGAAACCCAGAGTAATATCCTTATAAATTCTTGCAATCCGGTCATGTGATTTTGCCCACAAATCCCGTTAAAAGTGGGCAGTCATGTGATAGTATCCGGAAGCGTCACTATAGATCAAAACGAGGCTTGGAACCTTCTCATCTTGTACATGCGCAGATGAAGATTAGCTCTCCGTTGTTTATGCCTCTAATAGATCCTCGTAGTGGAAGCCAGTTCTGTCTCTCTCATATTCTCAGTAAATAGATTTAAATAGAAATAAAGATAAAATCAATCTTGGTACATATAAATATGTCCCAGGAATAAAGTACCATATCAAATATATACATACATAAACAGAACGGGCCATATTTCATATGTCATATAAATGAAATAATATATTCCATTCATTATGAAGGTACCATGGATATAGTTAATTAAAATGACATGGATAATAGACCAACATAAACATTAAAAATAAAAAATTAAAAAATTATTAAAATCTTGTTACTTCACTTTATGCTCCAATTTGCTATAAAGATGACATATAAAACATTGAAATACTCCCATAAAGAACAGGATCATATACACCTAGCCCAGGTGAATTTGATAAAGATCTACAATATATTGGTTCATAAGAACCATTTTAGCTCAAATTCAGCATTGAGACCCCTAGGTATTAGGGTCTTTAACTGAAAGATCCATCGCATTTCCGCCTTTGCTAGCCTTTGAAGAGTATTCTTACATCTCCAATTTGGTAGGATACGTTCTATCCCTCAAAAACTAACTATATGGTTGGGGTTACATTGATGTATCTTTCTAAAATGGTCAGATAAGGTGTGAGTCTCCAACCCTTTCTTAATGTTGTTCATATGTTCTCTTAACCGAATCTTTAAAGGTCTTGTAGTTCGTCCAATATATAGAAGATTACAGCTACATTCGATGGCGTACACAACATTAGCCATATTACATGTTATAAACTGCTTGACACGGTAAGTATGGTTATTTCTTGAAAAAGTATCTAATCTCTTACAATTAGGGACTGTGATCTTACACATACTGCACATACCGCATCTATAGAATCCAGTACTCTTTACATTAGACTGATCTACATCGAAGTTCACACTTCTTACGATTTTATCCTTAATGTTCGGTGCCTTCCTGTATATAAAGGATGGTGCCTCCGGGAGACTCCCTCCTATTACAGGATCTTTTTTCAAAATGGACCAGTGTTTTTGAAGTATATTTTTTACTTGTTTATGAGCTGCACTGTACTGGGAAACAAAGGACCATTCAAACCTTTTTCGGTGGGATATATCTCTATCCTGCTTATGAGTCACTTTGCTATCCCATTCTTGGGCTACCTTTTCAGACTTGTTAAATAGATCTTCTTTATAACCTCTATTCTTAAAGCTATTTTTAAGTTCATGAAGTTGATCCTTCAGAACATCCTCATCAGTACAATTTCTCTTCAGGCGTTTCATTTGTCCTACTGGGATATTTGAAAGCCAATTTTTGATGATGGCTCTCATAATGTACATAGCTGGATCTATCCGTAGGTTTTATATAGGTTTTAGTGTGTATGACACTTTCCTTAACATAAATTGAGATGTCCAGAAAATGTACAGTCTGATTGCTGTGATTGAAAGTTAGTTCCACATTGGATATGTTGGAATTCAGATATTCAAAAAACTCCAACAAACGATCACCTGGCCCATCCCATATAAAAAATATGTCGTCTATAAAAAGAGTCCATAGCACCAGATTCGCCCCAAAGCCACATGAATCCCCAACCCATTCTTCCTCCCATTGGGACATGAAATGGTTGGCGTAGCTCGGGGCGAATCTGGTGCCCATCGCCGTGCCAATGCATTGTAGGTAGTAATTATCACCAAAGCGAAAGTAATTATTATTCAATATAAAGCTAATCGATTTGGCAATAAACTCCTTCAGTTGTTCATCCATATTGATCGAATTAAAAAAATGCAGTACTGATTTGATGCCCAGACTATGTTGAATAATTGTATATAGAGCACGGACATCAGCCGTGACCAAAATGTAACTATCTTTCCATTGAATATGAGACAATTTATCCAAAAAATCTTTAGTGTCTCTGAGGTAAGATGGGGTTTTCTGAACCAAAGGTTGTAAGAATCCATCTATTACCTCCGACTGATTGGACGTAATTGACCCTGTGCCAGCAATAATCGGTCGTCCAGGGGGGTTTAGAACATCTTTATGGACCTTAGGCAATATGTAGATGACCGGGATAGTGATATCTTCTATTTTGATATATTCGTACATATCCTTGTCTATTACTCCTATAGCATGATACTTATCAACCAACATGGAGAATTTCTTTGTGATATTTCCAGTTGGATCACTTTTAAGCTTTAATTAATCAGGCCTTGGCCCGGGGAAAAAATGGGAAAAATCCCTGCTTGTCGCATAAAAGTGACAAGCAGCAGAGCCAAGGGCTACCAGAAAGGTGAAGAGAGAAAAGTGAAGGTGAACCAACAAAGTAATCAGGGAAAAAACAAAGCAGATATGATTAGACATTGGGCCTAATGTATTTCTTATAGGTCATCGATTTCCATCTCCCCAATGTTTTAATGGCTGCTACCGATGCATCACCTAGGGCTGCTGTCGTGGCCGCCCCAATCCGAAAGGAATGGGTGCCATACTGTGATGGGTCCAAACCCCTAAAACTTAGGGCTCTTTTAAAAATTTGACTGGAATTGAAACCTAAATAATTCTTAATTCTTAAATGACTACGAGTTGGGTCAATAGGCCTAAGAGGGGGTAAAGTGTGGACTGGGCTACTAGCTGAAATTCTAAATGCGCCAAAATAAAATGCCAGCGCAAGGGCTGTCTGGAATAACAAGCATTCATAAGGGTTCTCGGTTACCGATTGGCATTAGTTGTCGCAATAGCTGGAGATCGACTGGTTGCCTCAGGTCTTCCGGAACTGGTCTCTCCCGCGCCCAACTTTTTACCAATATAAAACTTTTTCTCATGTCTGGGACGATGGCGGGGCATGAATGATACACCCGATAAAGTATCAGCCATGGCTGCCTTGGACGCGGCTGTACTATATCATTCCCACATAAATGCCATAATGGAATCCACCTGACCTGACTCCTGGGTCCCCCTTGAGTATAGGAAATTGCACCATTGTCTCCATGCCGCCTGGTATGCACGTCACGTGGCAGGAGCCAGGGCTCTCTCCTCTAGTCCTGTTATGCCGGCCTGATAACCTGCCAAACATAAGGGGGACACGTCGTTCCCATAAGATTAGCGTGTGATACTAATGCCCTAAAAGGACGCCATTGGAAATGCGATAGAGAGTCAGCAACACCGTTCTTGACCCCTGGAACATGTTGGGCTTTAAACGAGATGTCATATTCCAGGCAAAGGAGAATGAGATAATGCAGGAGACTAATGGTATGTGGGGATGAAGCGCTCTGCTTGTTTATAGCCTGTACATCTCCCAGATTATCACACCAAAAGTCTATGGGGTATATTTACTAAACTGCGGGTTTGAAAAAGTGGAGATGTTGCCTATAGTAACCAATCAGATTCTAGTTATCTTTTATTTAGTACATTCTACAAATTGACAGCTAGAATCTGATTGGTTGCTATAGGCAACATCTCCACTTTTTCAAACCCACCATTTAGTAAATATCCCCTTATGTGTTTATCACGCAGGATAGAGGCCCAGAGTTCTACTGCTACAATAATCGGAAAAAATTCCAAAAGTAAAAGTTTGGAGGCGATGCCACACTGATGCCAAGCTTCCGGCCAACGGGCTGCGCACCAATCTCCATTCAGGTACACGCCAAAACCCAGGGAACCTGATGCGTCCATATACAGGTCAAGTTGCTTTTTGGAGATAGTAGTGTGGGGCCATTAAAATTCTGAAGAAACCTAACCCATACTTTGAGATCTTCTCTAATCTCTGCTGACAAACGGATCAGGGAATGAGGTCTGGTCTTCCCCGCTGTAGCTTTTTGGAGCTTCCTACAGAAAACCCTGCTCATGGGGATGACCCTGCATGCAAGATTAAAAAGGCCTAACAGGGATTGTACTTTTTTAGCTGGCTGGATTATGAGCTTTGTATGTCCCCAATGGCTTGGATCATTATCTGAATTTTGTCCTGTTGGAGATAACAGCAATCTGCTGCTGTATCAATTTCTATTCCTAAGAAGGACAGACGGGAGACTGGGCCCTCAGGTTTTGTCATGAGCTATGGGTACTCCCAGCACCATGAACAAGGCTTGGGCTGCATGCAATATGTTACCACACTAAAGGGAGCCCGAGGGACCGAATATGAGGAAATCGTCCATATAATGCGCTATTTCATGGTGACCCGTTCTGCTTTCAGGCCGCAGTGTAGAAAAGAGCTGAAGCTCTCGAAGTAAGCGCATGAAATTGACCACCTCATGAGCAGCAAGCGATCAATGTAAAATCCATCTATGTGTCTAAAACCCATTAATCTAAATGATTCAGGATGCAGTAATAATCTAAATGCTAATTCTATATCTAGTTTGGCTAGTAATGAGCCATGGCCAAGTCCTTGCACTAACTTTAAAGCTGATTCAAATGATTGATAATTAACTGTACTATGGGCTGGGTCTATGACAGCGTTTACTGAGTTGTCAAAAGGGTAAGAGAGGTGTTGGATGAGCCTAAATTTCCCAGGGGTTTTCTTTGGAACCACCCCAACTTGGGGACACTATCAGGTCAGGTATGGGGGGTTTTGTAAACGGGCCCAGCATAAGGCCCAAGCTAACTTCTTTTGCTATATTTTTCCGACAGTACTTTGGGAAAACTTTGCACAGATTTTAAATTCCGGGGGATGGGTACCTTGGATTGGGAGTCTAAAACCAAAACTAAAACCTTGTTTTAAAAAGGAGGCATTCTCTTTATAGGGTTACAAGCTAAGCCATCTTTCTAGGGCTAACAGGTTAATTGGCGAGGTAGCTTTCAAGCGTAGTTGCTGCCTGAGCTCCTCTTCACTGGCCTGCGGTGGATATGGGTCTAGTACATTTCGAGGTGGGATATGATCCTCTGCAAACTGAGCACATGAGGCGATATTTGCACGCAGTGCCTCGGGAACAGGATCCCTCGTTGCTGTCCCACTCCCCGCTGAATGAAATCACTCGTGGCCCGAGATGTATGACACCTGTTTGCTAGAGCTCATCAAGTCCAACCAGGTGTCAATGTCCTTGCTACCTAAAGGAATGCTAGCCCGTCCACTCATTTGTCCTTCTAAAGATGTTGTTGTACGAGCGCCAAACTAAGGGGTAATCCATCTGATACATATCGTTAATCATGTGTAGATACCGTCAGACGTCCGTCTTTTCATCTGGTCTATACTCGATGTATACGGCGGCAAAAACGCAGTATCCATTTAACCAATTTGCGAAGGACTTGTACGCGTCTTCTCCAATACCATTCTTTTCCATAGCTTCAGCTAAACCCTTTTTGCTGATATGTGTGATCGTGAACCTGTTTACGAATATCCCTTTTTTTAATCCTATCCTGACACTAGGCCTAACTCCAAACGTAAGAGACCTATGCCCACGGTGACCAGCATCGCTTGTGCACCCACCTACTTGGGGACCTAAAACCTGCCCTGCTTTTGAAGGTGCCTAATGTTGACTGTAATAGCTACACAAACTTGTGCGGGCCCTGACCAGTGCTGGTGCTAGCTAAGGGGGGACTGGTCTTACCAGTATTATGTATAGTAAATAAAAGATTCTCCCCGGAGTTGGAGGCGATGCTTTCCCATATGTAGCTGCTGACGGCGGAAGTGCGGGTGCAAGTATGTCTGTGTTGCCAGATGTCTGGTTGATGTCCTCGGCTGATCTGGAGGTGTTCCTGTCTGCCACAATGGTATTCTGGCTCTGGGAATCTGCAACCGAAAACATGTTAGTATCTGCCACGACTACTTTCCTTCACCCTAGGGATGGTGGCTGGGGTTGAATTGATTGGGCGGTGGCTGTTATCGAAGTGTCTGACATTCTGTACTCAGTTCGCAGGGGGTATGGTGCTCGTGTGCTCGTGGCCTAGCCGGCCCAGCATGACACCCATATGTATCACGGTTAAGTGTCAGACCGGTATTCATTGTAGGGGGGCTGGGTCAGCCTCGGGCGTAATCGTATGGGGATTGAGGGTATGGGCCTCCGCATTCCCTAAATTGAACTCTCTGGCTTGGTTGGTAATTAGAATGGGAACTGCCTAAAGGTACCGCATGTTCTACTCGTTGTGAGTCGTTCCTCAATATGGCCGGGTGGAAATGGTAAATCCAAAATGCTAGCAGTGCAAGAATGATGATAGTCTATGACCCTGCTATTGGGGCGGTCTGTTGTGGTCTTGCACCTTGCGGTGTTATAGGGATGAGACTGTGAGAAGGGGGTAGGATTGAACAGGAATGGGGTCATGTAATATCTCGCCTAATTGGCGAGTTTTGGAATAGCAGCAGAGAAAATTCCCGAACATTGACGTTCCTATAACTTCCAAAACTCTCTAAATCTGGGGTGTATTGGGAGTTAACATGTTGTGATCTGTAAGTGTTGAATGGCAGGCTCATTAAGGGGACTGGCCTAACGGGCGGTGGGGTACAGGGGAGGGTTGCCCTTATATAATTTCTGCAGTGCCCATTGCTATTAACATCCTGTCGGAATATCCCTGTCCGGTAATCCTTGCTGATAAAGGAAACGCAGGGCTGCAGGGGATTGTCTATAGAGCTGTGCTCCCCAGTCTGACCCTCTGGGGTTGTTAATTAAGTAAGGACTTGGGGAAAATAAAGTTGATGTGGGGCAGGGCAAAGTATTTCAGTGTTTGCGATTGTAATTGGCAATGGGGGGGGTTAATGGCAATACTGACTGGGAGCTACTGCGTGAATGAAATGGCCCTACTCCTCCTGCATTAACTGTCTGGTATTGCCTGGTTGCATGATCAATCATAGGAGGGGGTCGGAGGTGCATGGATAGGGGGGGTTGTTGGCAGCCTGGTAAGGGAAGATGCTCCTTCTTCCCTTTCTGAGAGCCCTCTTGCTGAGTCCTTTAGCTGCACCAACGCCGGGCATCAGTGACACCTGCTCTGTGCGTGGGCTCCGCGCATGCGCACAGACGCCGGCGGTTCAAAATGAACCGCCGGGCCGCACAACTGGGAACATCTCTTCCTGCTCATCCGGGCAGGAGCAGGTAAGTGATTGGCAACCGCCACGGAGGGGCTATTCTTAGGCAGCCTGGCCGAGGGGGAGGGTCCTGCCGCCGACACTCATAACGCTGGGCATAGATATATGGCTGCTGTCGTGGGGAGAGGAGGAGTCCTTCAGCTTTCTAGGGCGCGAAATACAGCGCCTGGGACGGATAGAGGTAAAAACGAATGATTAATGGTATAAAATTTAGGGGATGAGTGGCGGAAATTTATGGAGAAAGGGGGGCTGCTATGTGAGAACCGAAAACTATTTATGGGGGGGAGGGGAGGGAGGGTGAGGGCAATAAAGTGTGGAGGTGGGGGGGAGCTAAGGGATTAAGGTGTAATGAAAAGGAGGGATATGGGATCTAGGGGAGATAAACTACAGCAATTAAAAATATACGAATCCTTTCTCGGCAGCTCTTCTCCTGGGATCTCGAGCAGTGAATAACAAAGGATGTGTGACAATGTGACATGCTAGGACTTATATAGACAGATCTCCAGGCACTCATCATCATGATCAGCTATTTATATAATGCCACTAATTCTGGAGCGCTGTACAGAGAACTCACATCAGTCCCTGCCCCATTGGAGCTTACAGTCTAAAGTCCCTAACATACAGAGAGAGAGAAAGAGAGAGAGAGACTAGGGTCAATTTGATATTATTATTATTATTATCGTTTATTTGTAAGGCGCCACATGGTTTCCGCAGCGCCGTACACAGTACAAACAGTAGACCATACAGGGCAAAACAGTACAGAACATTAAACATAAAATACCAATACTTCGTAAACTCCGGGCAGGCAAATACAGTAGAGACGGAGTGGAAGAACAGGTATGGAGACAGGAGGAAAGAGGGCCCTGCTCATACGAGCTTACAGCCAATTAGCCTATTAGTATGTTTTTTGGAGTGTGGGAGGAAACCCACGCAAACATGGGGAGAACATAAAAACTCCACAGGCGGACAAGGGAGGAGGAGTCGTTATACTGGATAGATGTTAAAGAGGCATTGCGCCAATTACATGACCCTGTTTTTTATAGATTCCTTAAGAGTGATCCCAAAAAATTATTTCAAGAACAATTGAGAATCTTTTTAGAAAATGCACTGATTGAGGGTGTCATAACAAAAGATGAATTTGGTTTTTTGTTCCCCAAACATCCTGTGATCCCTATATTTTACTCCCTACCGAAGATTCACAAGTCTATTGTCTCTCCACCAGGGAGCCCTATAATCTCTGGTTTGGGATCATTGACATCCAATTTCTCTTTCTACGTAGATTACCATCTCCAAAAATATGTGACTGCCCAGAGATCCTACATTAGAGATACCATGCATATTCTCCAATTAACGAACAATATCAAGCGGAGACCAGGCCTGGCATTTTTAACCTTAGATGTGCATCATCATCATCATCATCATTTATTTATATAGCGCCACTAATTCCGCAGCGCTGTACAGAGAACTCATTCACATCAGTCCCTGTCTCATTGGAGCTTACAGTCTAAATTCCCTAATATAGACACACATTCACATACAGACAGAGAGGGAGAGACTAGGGTCAATTTTGATAGCAGCCAATTAACCTACCAGTATGTTTTTTGGAATGTGGGAGGAAACCGGAGGAAACCCACGCAAACACAGGGAGAACATACAAACTTCACACAGATAAGGCCATGGTTGGGAATCGAACTCATGACCCCAGTGCTGTGAGGCAGAAGTGCTAACCACTAGGTCACTGTGCAGGCATTCTATACTCACATTCCACATAAGGAAGGATTAAAAGTTATTGAAGATGTATTAAGTAAAGATGATAAATCTTTGGCTGGACATAATGATTTTTTGCTCAGTGCCATTGAATTCATTTTGACGCATAATTATTTTACATTTGATTCTGGTACTTACCTGCAGGTCAAGGGGATGGCCATGGGGACCAGGTTTGCCCCAAGCAATGCTAACCTCTACATGGGGGCATTCGAAGAGCGCCACCTGTGGAGGGAACCGTTCGGGCGAACCTGGTCCTCTATGGCCGCTTCGTTGACGACCTGTTTATAATTTGGGAGGGTGGTTTAGAGTTTGCACTTCAATTTGTGGAGTCTTTGAATTCCAATTGTTTCAATCTCAAATTCACTCATCTATTCAGTTCAACTGAGAGGAATTTTTTAGATATTACTTTTTATGTGAAAGATGATCGTATTGTGTCTTCCAATTACAGCAAATCGGTGGACACAAATTCCTATCTTCATTATGCCAGTGGACATCATCGCCCCTGGATAGATAATATCCCAAAAGATCAGATGCTGAGGTTACGTTGTAACTGCACAGAAATTGATGATCTTAGAAGTCCAGCACAAATATTAGAAAGGAATTTCTTTGAAAGAGGTTATCCCAAGTTACTAATAGAGACCGCCAAAGAGTGCGCTATGATAAAGATAAAGACGATCTGCTAGTTTCCCATATCGAACAAAGAGGAAATAAGAAGGCTTGGAAAGATGATAGTCTCCCATTATTTGTCTCCAAATATAACATTAAATCAGATAGGATTAAGAAAATTATCACTGACAACTTTAAAATTTTGCAACAAGATAATATCCTACGTAACTTTATAGGAGATAAACTCAAAATTGTTTTTAAAAAGAATCATAATCTGAAGAGTTTGTTAGCACCTAGTTTTTTTCAAACCAGTCATCTGGATCCTGTGTAGAGAGGACTTGGATTCCCTCGCCACCAAAAATTGGGGGGGGGGGGGGGATAGATTTTCCAACCTCTGTAGAGGTGAAGCTATGTGGATTTTCAGGTTACAAACTCTATTCCCGGAAGGTCTGAATGAGACGTTCGAGTTTAACAATTGGTGTCATTAGATTAGGGGTATTTGATATCATGGGATCCATTATTCCATGATGTTATAGTGCTTTGGGATCAGAAAGCATTTTAGACTCAGTATTTAGACCAAGTTTTTATTAGCATTTCTAATGCAGAATTGATATGATCCACCCATTTTGCTTTTTATTATTTTTATATTTTTGTGGTAGTATTTAGTCATCCATTTTTTATTACTAAGTTTCATTTTTATTTTTATATTTTCATTCATTCAGTTTCATTATTTTTTATATATTTATTTTCATTTCTATGCATTTTCATGTTATTTGTGCTTCACACATCAGTCAATCAGACCAATCAAGGTTTCTTGAATTGATATGTCATGTATATATGGATAAATTAGCACTGTTTTGTACACTTATTTTATTAATGGAGAGGTACTGCCATTAGGATTATTAAGCACAAGGTGTGACTCAACCAATTAAGCCCATTCGGGAAGGGCTATTTAAAGATCAATGACCTGACAATCGAGATTGAGGCTTGAGAAAGTCCACGATACAGTGGACGAAACGCGTTGCCATTTTAAAGTATCAGCAATTGGCTGTGAGTCATTGTGACCATCTCTACCTATACCAACAAAGCGGTGATCCAGTCCACTTCATTGATGCGATTGCGCTTTCTATGGACATACTAGGAACACTCTTTCCATAACTTTGTTTCACACGGATTTCTCACAGGTGCGCACCTATTCTCATCATTTTCAAAATGTTGACACGCTGACAGCAATAATACGGAGGAGTTCAAGTCGGAACACAATACATCTTACCACACCCAGTCCATCTTCCAGTCCGCAGACACCCTCTCCGTCCTTCAGTATTAGTATCCCTGTTCATTGTCCATTTTGTGCATGTTCAGTCTCCAGCAAGGAGTCCACCTACACAGGACTTGTACTGAATAAGAGAAATTTCTAATCTCCACAACAATAGCACTATTCAGGCAGTACCATCCAGTACAAAATACATGTTGTGCTACCATTCATTCTTGGATGTTTCTCATTAGTCTTTATGCTATTTGAGACTTTTATTTATTTTTAATTGTTTGTGTGATTAATAAATTGTACATTCACATATTTTTATACATTTCTCTATTGGGTCATGTTTATATGAGATTCATGCATTTGATTGACATCCTATTATTGATACTCATCTTGGGTTGAGTTTCTCCCAGCGCTGTTTTCATCTCTGTGTTTATTGCCATTATCTTGGGGGGTGTCAGCACCACCCCTTTACAGCTACGGGCAGTTTCTCATCTCCTTAGCGTGAGAAATAATTCAGTGCCAAGGTTTTTTTTAGTGTGTGGTTTAATAAATAAAACTGAGCCCAATTTGGTGGCTAGTAATTAAACCTCATGCCAGTGTGCTGACTGGTAGTAGAAGTGTTGAGGCGTCCACCAGAGGTTTCTTGATGCCTTATTCCAGGCTGTCATTATTAGTCGATGCTCATTGTACCATGTTTTATACCCCATAGGTAAAAATGTTGAAGGACAGCAAAAGTAATGTAATGTGATTCTATTTTTATGTATCTCAAAAAACATCTTCCATTCATCTCCATAGTATTTATTAGTGTGCACTCCTCAGACCCTCTCATGAGGAACGTGGCTTCGCAAAGGACATGAGGATATTTGTGGAGAATGGATGAAAAATGATTCTGTCATAGGGTACATTTAAACAGAGCAGCTTTCGCTAGAGGTCAAGCTAGCGCTGTGTTTAGGTGAATGCCATAGGCAAACCGAGGGGGGTTCTTAGTACCTGGTAACCCCCCCCCCCTTCCTCTAAGCCTGGGGCACTGTATAATTGATGGGGCTGGACCCTGTCCCCGCTTCACATGGCTCTGCTTGAAAGGGAGAGCTGCGTGCACCTAACAGTAGTACACGCGGCATTGCCCATTTATATTATAGGGTTAGTAAGAGTTGGAGAGCAGCCAAGCCCTGTCTAAAAGTATAGCTACACCCCTATGTATGCTGGTCATGCCCACTGGCGGCGTGGTGTGGAAACCCCACTCTACAAATCTTGTGTTTGCCCCTGAGTGCAGTGATGAGATTGCAAAAGGGAACAAATGGAGACTTGGAATCTTAAAATTCTGGGATTTGTCTAGATGGGAGTACCAGAGTGGTGGTCTTGGGCTGAGCCTGAACCTACTAGCACTTCTGGGTTAGCTGTATATGATGGAACCCTCTGTGACATCATTAGGATGAGTAGAACATTTCTGGACATGTACACAAATGTGGGCAGGTGAGCTGTGAACGCGGGGCTTGATTTAATCCCAGACCTGGTGTGTGCGTTGCCCCAGTCCGTTTCTTATCTTGTGTGGAACTTGGGGGCTTCTTCTCTTCTTGTGAGCGGGCACTGTGCTGTGACATCATACCCCAACACCACACCCCTTGCCCATTACCAACATGGAGGAGGAGCAGTAACTGGCAGCTTCATGGTTAAGAAGCTGCCTGCTGCCGGTCCTCCATGTCAGCAGATATCGCTCAGTGTGGGGGCACCTAGACTCGCCTAGTGGTAACGACGGCCCTGCATTGATCCCTGTGGTAAATTAACTGGGCATACTCATTGATATAATAACTAGATGGATGACAGACCATGGAACAGAAATGAGATATTGTCACAAACAACTGCTACCAGAGCCACCTGTGGGGGGGGTTATACCTGTGGGGGGTCCCGAAGCTATTACTTGATACAGTGTAAATTGTACAAACCCTTCTGATGCAAATACGAAGCCATTTACTTCATCCACATCTGATATTGACTTTTATGCAGTTGACAGTGTGTCTTTAGGCAGAAACATGGTTATAAACCTTCTAATAATCTCATATTGACTTCGTAGTGATCTTTACAGTTTCCCTATATGATTAAACTCATTTCTAAAACTGGGTACACACTATAGAAAATTTCTCCCAATGCAATATCTTTACTGGTTTCACCAGAGACTGAGAGTTCCGATCACCATGGCGATTCCTGTGTACACACTATACACGTTTTACAAGATTTATCTTCAGATCTGTGCTCTTCATCTGTCATAACCAACGGCTGAAAAGATTGTTCTTGTAAACTCTATGGAGAGTCTGATCATGAGTGCATACACACTGCAGGGTGGGAACATCATTCTGTTCTATCATTGAAGGAGATTTTTAGTTGGTTTAAATGAAACGATAAGATGTGCTTTGGAACGATAATCGTTCATCGTTGGAGCGTACACACTAATGCGATATCGGGCATAACGGTCGTTTATCTGGTGAGTAGTACAGACAAGTGTGAGTAATGCTAAGGGGACTCACAGTGAGTGTAGCAACAGATGTAACATAACGTACAAGGGAGTCAGACAGTAGACAGACACGTGGGACTATAGGTAGAGAGGACCCTGCTCACAAGAGCTTACATTCTAGTGGGTGGGGTGAGATCAACACTTGGGGCTGATCAACACTTATTTGTAAAACAGAAAAAAAGTTGTTCTCCTTTAATGAATATGCATTACTGTACGTTGTTATACAATAAATGTGCCCTGCCTTACAATGCTCTTCACACACTATAGCATGTTATTCATATTACATGATAAGAAGCAAACAAAGGTTGTTCTATATGTATCTAAACCCACCCTTTTGTAAATATAACAGAGAATGTAGTAAAGTTCTGTGTTACATTGTATCTAAAATCAGCCATTATAATATGCACCGCATGCTGTGTGGGTAATAGGTCGTAGAGTAAATACTGGAGGATTTCAAATATCCATGGAAGTTTTAAGCAACTTTTAAGCCTCATTAGGTCAGCTTGGTCTGTCTATGCGCTCAATGAACAAGCCTATGCCCCATGATTCATATGCCAGTGTTCTGTGATGGAACAGTCAGACGGAGAGATGGAAATTAGTTTTTATCAATGACTAATGTGTGGTTAGGATCATGTAGAATCTACAAATGCCCCCTCCAGTTTCTGGTGAACCCTTTAGAAACGTTAGAGACTCCCCCATGGTATGTGATGAAGCATTGGGCAGGTACCTCTGGGTGTTTTCAGTGAGGGGGGGTTTAGGGACCACTTATTGCTTCAGAAGTGCTAGGCACGTGACATGGTCACATCCGTAAAATGGACAGTTCATATATTGGGAGGTATATCTCCCACGGTGGCCGCCCAACCACTGCTTTAGAAGGAGGCTAATGGGAAAAAATTGATTTTTGTTCAATGCTACTAAATATATAATTGTGTCCAAGAGTCCATTATTGCAAAACAAATAAAGAAGAGCTAATGCAGTTTTATTTAATTTTTTAATTTTAATGAGTACATGCCAAGTGTATCTCTCCAGGAGCCTTGCGCAGCATTTCGCTATCTTACTATATTTGTTCATTATGTCTGCTACAGACATTAAGGGCTAGATTTACTAAAGGGCGGTTTGCTCAAACCGCCGCTTTTCGGGCAAGTTTTCCGGCGGTTTACTAAAGCCCAAACCGCCGTCAAAGCTGCCAGAAATTACATTTTTCAAAACCGCCACTTTACAAACCGCCATCCCGATTTTAACAATGATGAACATACAAACAGCCGGATTTACTAAGCTGGGGTTTTCAAAACCGCCGCAAAACAGCCATCCAAACGGCCAAAATGAAAGAGGTGGTTGCAATAGGCGAGATTGATCAAACAGCTGCTGTTTGAGCTATTTTTCCATTCAGAACATAAGAGAAAACACCATTGATATTTTAATCATTTGGAAAATCATTATTTATTGATAAAGGGACAAAATAAATGTAATATTAATTTATGAGAGAATTTTTTTTATATATATATATTTTTTTTAAAGGGACACTATTATAGCATTATATTATGTAGTCATTTTAAATTGAAGCCTCAAGCCGCCCTATAGTAAATGCGGCGCTTTGAACCAGTAAACCGCCGGTGATGGGTGGCGGTTTCATACCGCCACCAAACGCGATTCTTAGTAAATCTAGCCCTAAGAGCTTTAGACCAGTGGCATGCAACTTTTTTTTAGCCAGACAGTGTGCCCCTGTTCTGGGACCCTGAACGATGCATTTCCCAATATAATGGGGTAGATTTATCAAATCTTAAAAAATGGAAAAGGTAGCGGTGTTGCCCATATCAACCAATCAGATTCTAGCATTTATCTAGTACATTCTAGAAAAGGACCACTAGAATCTATTTGGTTGCTATGGGCAACATCTCCACTGCCCTCAGGTTGTGCACTCCGACCATAGACAACATCATCAGGTGATTATTTTAATCTACATTAAAATGAGTCAAATCATTGACGCAGAGGGATAAAAGCTACCAACAACTACAGCTTCAGCATGCAGATATTTTGACCAATAAAATAATGAAATAATGTTTTGATTTTGTGCTACATTTTATCTGGAGATGTGAGGTGGATACATATGATGTGAGGTGGATAGATATGAGGTAGATATATAGATATGACATAAATAAATAAATAGATGAGAGGGAGATGAAAGAGATATGAGATAGATAGATAGATAGATAGATAGATAGATAGATAGATGTGAGATTGATAGATAGATAGATGTGAGATTGATAGATAGATAGATGTGAGATTGATAGATAGATAGATAGATGTGAGATTGATAGATAGATAGATGTGAGATTGATAGATATGATATAGGTTAATATGAGGTAGATATGATATAAGTAGAAATGAGATTGAGATTGCTAGATGTGAGATTTATAGATATATGAATATGAGATAGATAGATAGATATGATATAAATAGATATGTGATAGATAGCTATGAGAAAGATAGATATATATGATATAAAAATAGATATAAGATAGATATACTGTAAATAGAAATGGGATTGAGATTTCTAGATATGAGGTAGATAGCTATGAGATATATAGATATTAAATCGCTAGATATGAGATATATAGAGCGATAGATATGATAGATATATATGATTTAGATATTATATAAATAGATAGATATGAGAGAGAGATTAGATACATAGATAGATAGATATGAGAGAGATATGAATTAGATAGATAGATAGATAGATATGAGAGAGATATGAATTAGATAGATAGATAGATATGAGAGAGATATGAATTAGATAGATAGATAGATAGATAGATAGATAGATAGATAGATAGATAGATAGATATGAGAGATATATGAATTAGATAGATAGATAGATATGAGAGAGATATGAATTAGATAGATAGATAGATATGAGAGAGATATGAATTAGATAGATAGATAGATAGATAGATAGATATGAGAGATATATGAATTAGATAGATAGATAGATAGATAGATATGAGAGAGATATGAATTAGATAGATAGATAGATAGATAGATATGAGAGAGATATGAATTAGATAGATAGATATGAGAGAGATATGAATTAGATAGATAGATTAGATAGATAGATATGAGAGATATATGAATTAGATAGATAGATAGATAGATATGAGAGAGATATGAATTAGATAGATAGATAGATATGAGAGAGATATGAATTAGATAGATAGATAGATATGAGAGAGATATGAATTAGATAGATAGATAAATAGATAGATAGATAGATAGATAGATAGATAGATAGATAGATAGATAGATATCCATGAGATATATTTGAGAGATAGGTAGACAGACTGATCGATCTGAGGTGCAGGTTTGCCAAGTACACCAAACAGTGAAAGACTTGAAGAGACACCATTTTGAAACATTATGTCTTTTCAAACCTGTATATTTTTAGGGTCCTCACCACCATTTAACAGCCTATCTGCCCCCTTTTCCCCATGTTGAAATCTTCCATTTTTGCATGAACATTTGACCACTGGGAGGCGCTGCACCATCACCGTTTAGTTTTCCTTTTTCTTCCAAGAAGCACTGACATGTGAGGCAGATACAATTCTCATCATGTACTGCTGGGAAAAGTAAAAATAGCAAAACAGGACATGAGCGAAATATTCAGCTTTCCACTCAGATGTGAATGGTTATTTTTCAGAAGAGACTGGATCTCTGCCATCATTATGTCGAAGCCAATGACTGCCAGCGCCCATTGCTGAGTCATGCCCGTAGCTGGTGTTACCACTGGGAGGAAACACGAGCAGCGAGAACTCTCAGTCCCGCAGGCTGTAACCCAGTCACTTTGTCACCTGTACACTGGTAACATTGATGCAAACAGTAACTCTTGTGTTTATTTAAAGGAATTTTTGGATGATGTTGAAGCATTTATACAGAGTGAGGAGCAAATGTCTGTATAAAAAGATTCTTTGTCTGGAGGATTTTGCAATAAAAACAGCTGAATAAACCTAGTGAACAGTTCCTTGCGCTGTGTCTGAAGTAGGGATGTGCACCGGCGACTTTTGAGGTCTCGTGTTTTGTGTTTTGGATCCGGATTTTCATTATTTTTGGGGTTCGGATTTGTCTCGCAAAACACTTGACGAAAGGTCTCGGTTCGGATTTAAGGTTTTGGATTCGGATTTTTTTTGGAAAAAACAGAAAAAGTTTAAAAATCAAGTTTTTGGGCTTATTTTCACTCCTATGCTATTAGTAACCTCAATAACATTCAATAACAAGCATTTCCACTAATTTACAGTGTATTCTGAACACCTCACAATATAGTTATTAGTCCAAAACGTTGCAACGAGGTATCTTTCTGGACTGCGTAGAGGAGTGGGTCACCACAATATATATTAAAAACCCTGAACTTGTATGATTCGCACCAATAAATGTACCTGGACTGCGTAGAGGAGTGGGTCACCACAATATATATTAAAAACCCTGAACTTTTATGATTCGCACCAATAAATGTATCTGGACTGCGTAGAGGAGTGGGTCACCACAATATATATTAAAAACCCTGAACTTTTATGATTCGCACCAATAAATGTACCTGGACTGCGTAGAGGAGTGGGCACTGGGCACCACAATAAAATATATAAAAAACCTTCAACAGGTCTGCATTACACTACACATACGGCTGCTCCTCCATCCTCTCCATCATATACATGTTGGAGTTTTAGCGTGTGACAACCTCTTGTTTTTGATAATGTCAGTGCATTTTGAATATTTTTCAATTTGCCCCACACCACTGAATGTACTTTATCTATGATACGCATCTATCTATCTTGACTGCGTAGTGTGGTGGCCCCGGTACACAATTTGGTACCGAGGCCACAATATAATTAAAAAACCCTCCACGTGTCAGAATTCCACCAAAAAAGGGTATGGACTGCGTAGTGTGGTGGCCCCGGTACACAATTTGGTACAGAGGCCACAATATAATTAAAAAATTGGGCATCAACTGTCACCGTTGTTTAATATCTGATACACCTAAATATGGACTGCACAGTGGAGTGGCCCCGGTAGTAAATTTGGTGTCGGGGCCACAATACCTCCTCCAACTTCCAAGTGTAGTGTTTATAAAGACAGACAGCGTCGAAGTGTTATTAGTTGACTTTCTTAACCCTAAAATTGTCCCTGTTGCAAATATTCGTGCAATGGACAGTTACTTTTTTATTGAAAGACTCAAGCTTTCAAGTGTAGTGTTTATAGAATATAAACAACAATACAGTAGTTTTAGAGCACGTCAATACCTCTTGTTTTAAATTATGACAGGGCATTTTACTTTTGGTTTAATTTCTTGAATTTTTTTAAATTTGGTTTTACTTTTTGAACATGGCAAACGACTGTTGATTGGTCATATAATGCAACAAAAAAAAGGTCCAAGATGGAATTGTCCTTGGGCCCTCACACCCACCCTTATGTTGTTGAAATAGGACATGCACACTTTAACAAAACAATCATTTCAGCGACAGGGCCTACCAAACAACTTTGGCTGAAATGATTGGTTTGTTTGGGCCCCCACACCAAAAAAGCTATTCATCTCTCCCTGTACAGACTAAACAGGCTCTACTGAGGCAAGATGTCGTCCTCATCCTCAACCTCTGATTCCTCTCCCCCTACAGTGTGTACTTCCTCCTCATCACACATTATCAATTCGTCCCCGCTGGACTCCACAACCACAGGTCCCTCTGTAGTATCTGGAGGGCAGTGCTGTACTTCATTGAGGAATTGATTATTCATTTTTATAAACATCATTTTTTCAACGTTGTGAGGAAGCAACCTCCTTCGCCGCTCACTGACCAGGTTCCCCGCTGCACTAAAAACTCTTTCCGAGTACACACTGGAGGGGGGACAACTCAGGTAAAATAGAGCCAGTTTGTACAGGGGCTTCCAAACTGCCTTTTTTTCCTGCCAGTAACAATATGGACTGTCTGACATGTCTACTTGGATGGTGTCAGCAAAGTAATCATCCACAATTTTTTCTATTGTGACAGCATCCAATGCAGCGAGAGTAGACATGTCTGCAATGGTTGGCAGGTCCTTCAGTCCGGACCAGATGTTATCAGCATCCCCGCCAGTGCCTCTTTTGGGAAAACTGAGCTTTTTCCTCGCAGCCATAGATGTGGAAGAAAATGAGGGTGGAGCTGTTGGCATGTCACGGTCCTCTTCAGAGGACAATCTCCTGACCAGCAGGTCTTTGCACCGCTGTAGACTTGTGTCCGCCGGAAACAGAGACACAACATACGCTTTAAACCGAGGATCGAGCACGGTGGCCAGAATGTATTCCTCTGACTTTAAAAGAGTGACCACCCTCGGATCCTGGCAAAGCGTACGAAGGGCTACATCCACAAGAGCTACATGCTTGGTGTAATCGCAATGGCTTACCAGCTCCTCCCTCACTTTCTCCAGCTGCTTCTGCAACAGCCTGATCAGGGGAATGACCTGACTCAAGCTGGCAGTGTCGGAACTGACTTCTCGTGTGGCAAGTTCAAATGGCTGCAGAACCTTGCACAACACGGAAATCAGTCTCCACTGCGCTTGACTGAGGCGCATCCCCACTCCTTTGCCTATGTCGTAGGTGGCTGTGTAGGCCTGAATGGCCTTTTGCTGCTCCTCCATCCTCTGCAGCATATAGAGGGTGGAGTTCCAGCGCGTCACAACCTCTTGTTTGAGGTGATGGCAGGGCAGGTTCATGCTTTTTTGATGTGCCTCTAGTCTGCGGTAGGCACTGGCTGAATGCCGAAAGTGTCCAGCAATTTTGCGCGCCACCGCAAGCATCTCCTGCACACCCCTGTCACTCTTGAGGTAATGCTGCACCACCAAATTAATGGTGTGGGCAAAACATGGGACGTGCTGGAAATTGCCCATATTTAATGCCCGCACAATGTTACTGGCATTGTCTGACACCACAAATCCCCATGAGAGTCTAAGTGGGGTAAGCCACTGGGAGATAATTTCCCTCATTTTCTCTAATATGTTGTCAGCGTTGTGCCTCTTATTAAAGCCTGTAATACACAATGTTGCCTGCCTTTGCACGAGCCGCCATTTTGTAGTTGCTGCTACTGATGCAGCTGTTGCTGTTGCTGCGGAAGGGGATGCATCTACCCAGTGGGCTGTCACAGTCATATAGTCCTTCGTTTGCCCAGAACCACTTGTCCACATGTCCGTGGTTAAGTGGACAGTGGGTACAACCGCATTTTTTAGAGCACTGAGGACACTTGATCGTACTTCTCTGTACATTTTTGGTATCGCCTGCCTAGTGAAGTGGAATCTCGACGGGATTTGGTACCGGGGACACAATACCTCCATCAACCCTCTAAATCCCACTCCACTGATGGCGGACACCGGGCGCACGTCTAACACCAACATTGCAGTTACAGCCGCAGTTATACGCTTTGCAATAGGGTGACTACTATCGTATTTTGTGGTCATGGCAAACGACTGTTGGACGGTCAATTGTTTTGTGAAAGACTTAGCGGTCTTACGACTTCCCCTCTGGGAAGATGACCGACTAACAGCAGCAACAGCAGCAGTGGCAGTAGTAGGCGTACCGCTGCAGGATTCCTCGGATGAATCCCGTATTGAGGAGGACTCAGTCTGGCTGCTGACTTGGGCTGCAGGACTGAATCTGATGGAGATTGTGGAGGAAGTTGACGAGGAGGGTGTTGCTGGTGTGTATCCAACTGGACCACGGGATTTAGGTGTCCCTGTACCGATGAGGGTCCTAGCCCCAGTTCCTGAACTAACCACTGAACTATGAAGGTTATTCAGGTGACGTATAAGGGAGGATGTTCCTAGGTGGGCAAGATCCTTACCCCTGCTTATTTGAGCTTTACATAAGCTACATATGGCCATACATTGGTTGTCTGGATTTGGATAAAAATAACTCCAGACCGCAGAGGTGCATTTTTTGGTCTTCTGACCAGGCATGACGATGGGCTTTTTCATCCCATGGACATCAGCTGTTTCCCCCCCTGGTGCCTCATTTACAATAACCACATCACCATCCTCATCATCAAGTTCCTCCACAGCGCCAGCTACATCATCAATAGCCTCCTCCCGAGCCACCTCTTCCCGTACAGTGATGGGAAGGTCAGGCTTGACAACCACCAACATCCTTGGACTCGCCTTGTGGATTTGTGATAATTTCTCTTTAGAAGGCAGAGTTGTTTGCTGTTTTGTTGCTGACAGCATAACTCTCTTCAATTTTTTGTAGGGGGGGGAGGAGGAGGAGGGCTAAGATCCGTGGGTGAAGCTGAACCACTAGTCATGAACACGGGCCAGGGCCTAAGCCGTTCCTTGCCACTCCGTGTCGTAAATGGCATATTGGCAACTTTACGTTTCTCCTCAGATGATTTTAAGTTTCTCTTTTTGCTACTTTTTCTTAACTTGGGCTTTTTGGATTTTACATGCCCGGGATTGGGCATCGGGCTTGGAAGACGACGTTGATGGCATTTCATCGTCTATGTCATGACTAGTGGCAGCAGCTTCAGCATTAGGAGGAAGTGGGTCTTGATCTTTCCCTACTTTATCCTCCAAATTTTTGGTCTCCATTATATGTAGCACAAGATACTGCAGAATGTGTGAACTTGGTAATATTGCAGTACCAATGGACTTATACTGCTGGATTGGTTTTGCAAATTTGGTTATAATTATTATATATTTTTTTTTTTTTTTTAATTTTTTATTTTTTTTTACTTTTTTTTTATTTTTTAAAAACTTGGGAATAATGGGGAAATAACTATGCCCTTAGAAGCACAGAGCACAGGACACAGCACCACTGGACTGAACAGGACACGGCACAGGACCCAGCAGCACTACGGAACTCAGCAGGACAGAGCACAGGACACAGCACCACTGGACTGATACTGCAGAATGTGTGAACTTTGTAATATTGCAGTACCAATGGACTTATACTGCTGGATTGGTTTTGCAAATTTGGTTATAATTATATATATTTTTTTTAATTTTTAATTTAAATTTTTTTTTTACTTTTTTTTTATTTTTTAAAAACTTGGGAATAATGGGGAAATAACTATGCCCTTAGAAGCACAGAGCACAGGACACAGCACCACTGGACTGAACAGGACACGGCACAGGACCCAGCAGCACTACGGAACTCAGCAGGACAGAGCACAGGACACAGCACCACTGGACTGATACTGCAGAATGTGTGAACTTTGTAATATTGCAGTACCAATGGACTTATACTGCTGGATTGGTTTTGCAAATTTGGTTATAATTATATATTTCTTTTTTAATTTTTAATTTTAATTTTTTTTTACTTTTTTTTTATTTTTTAAAAACTTGGGAATAATGGGGAAATAACTATGCCCTTAGAAGCACAGAGCACAGGACACAGCACCACTGGACTGAACAGGACACGGCACAGGACCCAGCAGCACTACGGAACTCAGCAGGACAGAGCACAGGACACAGCACCACTGGACTGATACTGCAGAATGTGTAAACTTTGTAATATTGCAGTACCACTGGACTTTTACTGCTGAATGTGTGAACTTGGTAATATTGCAGTACCAATGGGCTTATACTGCAGGATTGGTTGTGCAAATTTTGTGGTAATTAAAAAAAATTAAATTAGTTTTTGGTATTTTTTTAAATAACTTTTTTTTATTTTTTTAAACACAGGGGAATATTGGGGAAATAACTATGCCCTTAGAAGCACAGAGCACAGTACACAGCACCACTGGACTGAACAGGACACAGCACAGGACCCAGCAGCACCACTGACCTCAGAAGGACAGAGCACAGCACACAGCACCACTGGACTGATACTGCAGAACACAGCACAGCACAGCACAGCACAGCACAGCACAGAACTAAACAGCACAGCACAGAACTAAACAGCACAGCACGAGATCTACCAGGACAGAGGACCACCTAACACACCCTCCCTCTACCCTGATCAATGCCCGAGTGAAGATGGCGGCGACTAGCGGGGAATTTATAGGATCCGAGTATCGCGAGATCCGACAACGGGATTATGAGTCAGAGCCTCAGTTTCAGATTTGAATTTGGCGCCAATACCCGGATCTGTCTCGGATCCGACTCGGATCGGCAACGTTCGGGTGGGCTCGGATTTCATAAATCCGAGTGCGCTCATCTCTAGTCTGAAGGGGCTGCCGTGACTCTAACCCACATAGAGGACTTGAAGGGTTTGTAGTGTTACAGGAAACAATTCGTTTTCTGTTGTGACTTTACAATAATTAAACATTAACCAATAATTAATAATGTTTTGTCATTTTGTAAAGAAAGATAGTATAGTTCTTTTACAAGCATTGCATCTAAGGAGTCTGTCGTCACTTTGCTCCTTATTACTAGGGGTTCTGAAATTGAAAAACTGCTTTATTAAATAATAATGTAATAACTAAAAAAAATTCTACTTATTTTTTTGTTTTGTTTTGTTTTTTGCACATGCACAAGGGGGCAAACTGACTTACACATGTGCAGACTGACCCTAGAACGGCCTGGCGAGAGGTAAGACTCGCCTTAGCGCTTCCAGCCAGTAGCGTCAGGGAACTGAACACCGCGCAGCTGCCCAGTCTTTTAATGGTAAATTGGGCTAAAGAAAATTTTCTATTGTTGTAATAATCAGCGATAGAAAATCTTCAACATCATTAGGTGACAATGCTCCTTAGTGGTCAATGTCATTAAGTGAAGGAGATGGAATCATAGCATAGGCAAACCGAGGGGGGGGGTTAGTGCCTGGAAACCCCCCTCCAAGCCAGGGGCACTGTATAATTGAGACGGCAGAAAAAGGGAGAGCTGCATGCACCTAACAGTAGTGCACGCAGCATTGCCCATGTATATTTTATGGGGATAGGGAGAGTTGGAGAGCAGCCAAGCACTGTCTAATAGTATAACCACGCCCCCATGCATGCTGTTCACACCCACTGGCGGCGTGGTGTGGAAACCCCCCTCTACAAATCCTGCGGTTTGCCCCTGCACAGCATGTTGCCATGTTTCTAAACAATGATAAATAGATTACAATACATTACAATACATTCTATTACTGACAGAAATCCCATGTCTGCCAGTAATAGGCAATTCATTCTCCAGGACCAAACACCCGACATAACTTTAAATGAATCCATCGATCGGCACAGTTTGGTCGCCTTGATTCATCATGGTATACCTACATTTCTGCAGAACCATATAGGGTTGCAGATCAAGATAGCAGTGTTTGTTGATGAGCAGAAGTTTAGCCAAAAGGCAGAGTTGGGCGGAGTGAGGGAGCTTTGCTAAGTATGGGGTAGGAGGATCAGTGCAGAATTTTGCAGAGCAGAAACCAAATTTAATTTTGCTGACCGGAATGTTGAAATGAGATAAATTGGTGGAGAGGGAATGCAGGAATTTTCATTGTGCTATATCTAAATGGGATAACATAAAGGCAAACCCCTCGATCTCCTCAGTATTGAAGCCATAAATAAAGCTAAACTGAGCATTATTTTAGGGGGGGGAAATTAAATGTTTAATTTAATGAAAGGAGTGGTTCTGAAGAGGTAGGAGACTGGACTTTGATGTGAATTTCACCCTGTGTGCCTCTTAAAGACTTTCTGCTTCTCCATAAACCTAGGCCAGACCTGGATAACCTATGGCTCTTCAAGTGTGGTGAAACTACAAGCCCCAGAATGCTTTGCAGCAGGTAAATAGCTAGCCACTAACTGCCAGGGTATGCTGGGACTTGTAGTTTCACAATACCCGGAGAGCCACAGGTTGGTCCAGCCTGACTTAGACACACTTCCAGTTTGTGGAAGCCTCTTACGGGATTGAATATCAAAATAATGGAACTCCCCGAGAAGAAACATCATAGCTATTTAAGATGAGGGGAAAGCAAAAAGATTGACAAGTTCCTTTTTAATTGTTAAGTAAACAAAAATGGTGGACATCTGGGCACAAGAATAGATGAGTGCAGTGTGTTCATCACAGAGAAGACTCAGAAGGTAGAGTCGTAGATGTTATAGGAGCAGAGGAAAACAAATGCTGAGGGCAATATTTAGATATCCTGCTGCTGATCCTGTTTTTCCCACTAACAAATACAAATACACAATATATCTCTGTGGGATCACCCTCCAATCAGGCCTGGCCAACCTGTGGCTCTCCAGGGTTTGTGAAACTACAAGCCCCAGCATGCCTTGCCAGAAGATAGCCACCCGATTGCAGAAGAAGGTAAGCAGGAGATTGCGGCTTGTGATTGGTCCTCCCACTCACACAACCCCTCCACCGCCAATTAAATATGTTTAGCTTAATTGATTTGCTGGTTTTGCAACACAGAACTGACAGAGCCTCTGGTATGACAACTGCATGTAGCTGCTTCTCTGCCTTTTGGCTAAGATCAAGTGAGTACCTGTCCAAGTAGGTAATTCCTGCACCTGAAAGGGCCATGGGAAAGCTTGGTCTGGCCAGAAGGCTGGTGGCTTTGAAAGCCTGGGATAGCACCCATGGAGTGGTGAAACCGGGGTGCCATAACTCACTTGAGGAGTGGTGACCCTCACTTGACACGAAGGCACTGATCACGTACCTCACTTTGAGCCATACACTCTTCCTTGCCCCGGCCTTTTGGCTAGGCAGGAATAATTTTTAACATCTCGGTCGAAAGGCTGGGGCCGTTTTGCACGGCACTATTTATTTTCTCACTGTTTGTCACTTCACTTATTTTTATGTTTTATTCTTCATGGATTTAGGGGTGCGGGTAGGCCCTTATGGGCTCTCCCCCCAAAGATCTAGGGAGGGGGGGGGGCTGTGTGGCCCTGAGGTTCCGCCCCCCCTGAAAAACATTGTGGGTCCACCCTTCCGGCGGTTGGACGAGCTGTCGAGCTCTGGGTGAAGCTTCTGCGGATCCCAGGGGCTAAAGGGAGCCTTGTGGTGAAGGGGGTCTGAAGACCCTTGACCCCTAAGGGTCCTTTTGGATCCGAGGGTCGGGGACTAGGGCCCTTCCTTTATTGAGGAGGGCCATCCTGTCAAGTGAGGGTGACCCTTGTGCACGTTTTTTAAGTTTTGCACTTTTTTTTCGTTCACTGGGACACGAGAGCACTGAATCACAGACTTTCAATAAGGAACTACATGTAGCTGCCCCCCGGGGCTCCGGTTAGGGGAAAGGGGCAAATTACTAAAATATTTTCCCATAGGGTAGTGCAGCTTGAATATACATCAAACAAAGAGTGGGAAATGTGAGTTATGCTGTATACAACATTGTAAACATGGGCTACATTCTCTGGCTAAATCTATGAAGGGAACTCTATCATTCTGTTGCTTTGATCGCATTAATAAACAAAATATCCAATTGGTTTGTGCAGATCAAAATGTATAATCATTTTAAGCAATGAAGTTTAAATAATACACTGTATATGATCTATACTTATCTGGCCAATGTCTAGCGGACCATCTGCATTTTATATTCTTGACACAGAACAAACATTAGCACAAACCTATCTCTAGTTCATATTTATGACTTTCAAACACTTCTAAATATAGATGGACAAGAGAGAGAGGAGTCAGCCCGGTGGCGTGACGTAGTGGTGAGCTGAATGTAATCTCTTGTGAATTAAGAAACTATTTCTCATACAGTGCTAGAGGAAAAGAAGATACTACCCATTGTCTCATGAATTTCAGCCTGACATATATTGCACTATAGACCATGTTGGGGTGTAGTGTCCTATGTCTGTATACAGTGTAATAGAATTGTATTATGATCATGTCCAGTGGTCAGGTCATGTTGGGGGTGTAGTGTCCTATGTCTGTATAGAGTGTAATAGAATTGTATTATGATCATGTCCAGTGGTCAGGTCATGTTGGAGGTGTAGTGTCCTATGTCTGTATACAGTGTAATAGAATTGTATTATGATCATGTCCAGTGATCAGGTCATGTTGGGGGTGTAGTGTCCTATGTCTGTATAGAGTGTAATAGAATTGTATTATGATCATGTCCAGTGATCAGGTCATGTTGGGGGTGTAGTGTCCTATGTCTGTATAGAGTGTAATAGAATTGTATTATGATCATGTCCAGTGATCAGGTCATGTTGGGGGTGTAGTGTCCTATGTCTGTATAGAGTGTAATAGAATTGTATTATGATCATGTCCAGTGGTCAGGTCATGTTGGAGGTGTAGTGTCCTATGTCTGTATAGAGTGTAATAGAATTGTATTATGATCATGTCCAGTGGTTAGGTCATGTTGGAGGTGTAGTGTCCTATGTCTGTATAGCGTGTAATAGAATTGTATTATGATCATGTCCAGTGGTCAGGTCATGTTGCAGGTGTGACCATATATATTTTTTTTAAAATGTTGGTATGTCATTATCCTATAAAGTAGGCTCATCCAAAGCCATTCAATAGCTCATTAGTGAAATAAAACAGTCAGGTGTTGTCATGTGTTGCAACGATAGGACTAGAAACCTGATAATTGCTCTTAAAAGAGAACTAGAGCCAAAGCTAAAATTGGTTTTGGTGGAGCTAGGTGAGTTCAATGCAATAACGAAATCTCACCTGGTCCTCTGAATTCAGCCTGCTCCAGGTGGGCTTTTCCCAAACTACTGCAGTTAATGTCTGGGCAGTTAAGCCACATTCATATTGATCTCATCTAACTTGTATTCACGATAAATGCTTCCTCACAAGCTAAGAATCCTTGGGCTGATCTTCAGAGCTTTTAAATTCTAACCAGCTCGTTGTAGTGAAAATAACTCTTGTCATTGTTAGCTAATCCCTACTGGAACATTTATACCTTTGGACAGAAAATAAAGGGATTCTATTGTTTTATTGCTTGTTTTCTTAATAGATATTTACTTACTAGTTTGATAAATAATAGCTTTGTAATCACTACTTGGAGCCGTTAAATGAGAAATTAATTTCAGCCGTTCCCTCTCCGGACTTGGAACAGCAGTTTGTTCAGTCAATAACCCTACCCAGAGTTACTCAAGTTTACACTTCTCAGGCTATGAACTTGGAGCATCATAAGAGCTGAGAGGATACGTCTAAACACCTCAGGTGCTCTGGGCCTGTGACCCCTACAGATTTATTATTTTGGAAAGTGGCCCCAGGGTGGGGTGGGGGGACAAAAAAAGGATATATTGTTTTTACAGATGTGAAAAAGCTATAAATCCCTCTCAGCATTAATGTCTATGCCATTATATTTCGGGTAGAATTTTTTTTTTTTTACTGCTTTAAAGAGCAGTTTACAAATTGAAACCAAATTTGTCACATCGTAGCCCCCATAATTTCTTTGAAATGAAACATTCATTTGTGTGTAAGCTTCAAATGAAAGTCATGAGAATCTCATTAATGAAATATCTTATAATTCCATGAGGAATAATGGTCATGTAATCTAATCATCTAGTTTAGTTGACTGGCTTGGGCCTGTTTTTAAATTCTAATTAATTTAATTTAAATAGGAAAGCAGCTGGGTGAGAAAAGGTATTAAACTATTTAGCTAAGCAGAGTTCAAAGAAATTTTTCTTCCCCATTTTGTTTAACGTATATTTACTTCTTTCATGTAACAATCTTCTGGTGTTAACATACATAGATCTCCAATCTAACTTTAGGGTCAGTTTTAAACTGAACACTGGTTGCAGATTTCAAGGTTGGGTCCCTCTTGGCGAATGCTGGGCTGCAGACTTCGGGCTAGGTTTACTAAGCTGCGGGTTTGAAAAAGTGGGGATATTGCCTATAGCAACCAATCAGATTCTAGCTTTCATTTATTTAGTACCATCTACAAAATGACAACTAGAATCCGATTGGTTACTATAGGCAACATCCCCACTTTTTCAAACCCGCAGCTTAGTAAATCTAGCCCTTCGTGTTTCCAATGCACGTCGCAAAACATCCTTAACCCATCCTTGGGTAGCCCAATCTGTGTGGAGTTTCTCCGTTCTTCCTGTGTTTGTGTGGGTTTCCTGCAGGTGCTTTGGGTAGGGAATTTAGATTGTATGCTCCAATGGGGTAGGAACTGGTGAATGACTACATAGCCTCTGTAAGAACTGCCTGATATGATTGGCACTATATAAACAATAACAACCCTGAGCTTCAGTGAACACGGTATAGGATTTCAGGACACACTGCAACCTAAGTTGATGCTTAAAAGCTCTCCACAATATTGTAACGTGTAGGCTACAGGGAGTCTCTGTACTTTAAATCAATTATTTACATATTTTACATACATCTTGAAAAATTTACATCCAAAACTCCAAAGCCCCACAGCTTACGATTTAAAGCAAGCTTGGACAATCTGGTTCTCTCCAGCTGCTTTGCAACCACTAGTCCCAGCATTCACATATGCCAAGGATTGTAGTTCTACAACAGCTGGAGTTCCACACATTGTGTCCCTCTGTTGAGTGTAGGGTATGTGTATAGATAAAGGATGAAGAGCAGAACAGTACAGTAATGTTCTGTGCGCACCGGCTCTAAGAGTTGCTTAGCAGGAACTTGAAATACAGATGTAGCTGCACATGTGACGAATGATATCTCTGGCGATCCAGAAACGATCTGCTAAGCTGCAGTACTGGGTGTATTTAGAGGAAGATGGCTCAAGATACGCGCATTCCTTTTAGTATAACTAACACCGCTTCTGTATAATGAGAACAGAAAGCTTGATCTTCAGACATGGGGATAGTTCAGCGAACCAATCTTGTCAAGTGTGGGCGGGTCTTATTGCAGGAGAGGTTTGGTCTATTACAACAAGCCCTATTGGTCCTAAACTTTCAAACCTCGATTACCTAGTGAGCAGGAGGTTGCATGCATTTGGACTGTAAGCCATTAACCCTAACCCCAATGACGTTACAAACGAAAAACGAGGTCTTAAGTTATTTTATTTCCTTGTAATCATACATATGAAAAAAGTTTAACATATTTTACATACTGGACATAGGAAAATGGTCACATAACAGATTTCAGAAGGGGTACAAGCGTACCAGTTAATAGGTGTCCCTACTTTATTGCTGTCAGCATAGGTGGCATGGAGACTGTGTTTTTTTCTTGCACCATTCCATTCTATAGCAATCTATGAGATGGCTGCATAGTGGCTGCTATTATAGTGCTCAGCTGCGAATGTCACACAAGGTTAATAAGCATTAATGCCGATGCTGCAATAGCATACAACGTGCTCGTCGGTCACTACAGCCATTTGACGCTCTAGAAAAGCAAGTGGAGCGATGAAAACCAAAGTGGACCCTTCACCCATATTCGGTGGATTGCAGCCATTAGCTGAACCAAGAATGCAGTCTGTGAATACCCCAGGAGTTAGTGGCACCACTGAGGCACGAGGCACGCAGTGCCTCATTGCTCGGGGAGGTCACTAGTTCCTAGTGAACAGACAGGCTATATATTGGTTTAACCCACAAAGTGGCTGCCTCCATTAAATAGGAAAGCAGCTGGGTGAGGAAAGGTTTTAAACTAGGGTCCTCTTTAAAGATGGACACTCACTGGAAACCCCTTCAGATTTAAAGAATGAAGAAAAACAAAAAACTAAACCACAAACCAAAGCAAAAACACATGGATCCAAAAATTGCAGAATATAAATTTTTACAAATTATTTACAGCCATAACCCTCAAACATATTTCTAGGCGATGATTATTCTGGGCTACACTTACTGCATTTAAATGAGAGGGAGACTTGGAGCACAGACCACAACGGACGTTCAGCTGTTGAAAGGCTGGCATTGGGTAGCGTCAAGTCGGGTCCAATTACCAGAGCACTTACTCAGTTCAGCTTCATAGAACGACTGAAGACAAATTCATTACATACCTGCTACTGTTTGTTTTTTTTGTTATTATTAATTCTTTAATTTCAATTCTGTCCCTATAAAGCCCCATCAGTAATAATTCTTAAAGATGTAAACAGGACATTGCTGCGAGCTCAAAATATCCCGTTTTAAAAAAATATATATTAAAATCCAACACCAATTTATTCAATAAATAAAACGAGATTAGGCAAAAATAAATCGTACAAAGATTTAAGCAGACCCCTCGGAGTTTAATTACACAGATTGATTAATCAAACAAAATTCCATGAGCATATACATGAAGACAAAATCTATAAGCCTGCAGCTTGTTTCCAATGTAAACTTTATCCTCCATATAACACACAAGTGACGCTAATAGGTGTATAAACTCCTGTAAATTATACATGTAGAAAAATCAGCGAGTTCTGACGTCAGCGTTTCAGTAAGCACTAAGAAAACTTGTATTGTATATCCATATTTAATGGATATTTCAGTATTTTAACTAAATATCTGTATATAACTGTGAATCCTGAACAGGGGAGGGCTGGTAAATTTTAGCTTCAAAGGGAGAGACTCGGCTCAGTAGCCTATTAGGAAGATTTTAAATGAACCACCCCCCACTTTGCCCAGCCAGCCTCAGATTCTGACGTTGTTGCTTATAATCAATCAATTCTGTTGCCATCTTTGTTAGCATGACTTTTGTATGACACAAAATAATGTAAATGCTCATGGATATTAAAAGTCACCTTGCATTTCAGTGTCGTGAACCCTTGCACATTTACAAAGTCTTATGATTGACACCTCCTCCGTTATTCAGGGTCCTGTGAGGAGGTGAGGGCTTGTCGGGTCGCAGGCCGCTCGTTGCCCACCGATGGTTAATATTTGCATGCTTTTTCTACGTTGCACCTACTGTGGTGCATCGTGGATTGGTTCACTTAGCAGGCGAGATTATTTGGCAGCAGATATTTATGGAGAACCAATGAATAAACCTGACTAAGCAGCTGTCTGCTCTTCTGCTGAACGTAGCCTTAGAGGCTTGGTATGAATAACCAGGCAATAATCTACACATCAACAAAGTTCTTTTAGATCCACCTTAGTAAACGTTCCATTTTTATGTTGAAAGTCCCAGTAAAAAAAAAAAAAAGGAGCACACCTAAATCTAACTAATTTACTAAGCTGCGCTATATACACATCAAAAGGACACTTAACTTGATACGATATGAGCAAGAGACGCGTTAGCATCTTAAAACCGGACAGCCCAGTGTCATTTACTATGTATAACACCCTTTGTTCAAATGCAATTTAATCAGCAGAGTTGAAAGGTAATGGTAGCTGATATTTAAATACAGCTAGAACTTAATGTAATTATATATACTTATATACAGACCTTTGATTATTAATAATAGTACGTATTAATGCCACATTACCACCTTGGAAAATATTTCCCTTAGGGCCCCCTCTCCCAAGCTGGAGCCCCAGGAATTGCCCCTGGGGTATAACAGGACCGGCTCACATCTCATCCAGTCATTTCGGCCTGGGCCTGAGAGAGAGAGTCAGATGTTGTATATAGAGAATGCTGGTTAGTTAAGCTTACTTAAGCTTGGATAGGAAGCGATATGATCTACGAAAGCAAATTTATTACTTCAACATCTCATCTGAAATCTTGAAGAAAATCAAAATGGCAACTCCCCATTGTGTGTGGTATCAATTGCATGTGCCAAGTGGTGGCAAAAATGACGGTGGTTTTTAATTAATTCACTCTTTTCCAGCTTCAAAGTAACTAAGAATATTTATTTGGAGCAGAATTCTTTTATTGGGGAAGAGTTTCCAAGTGTTTGTTAGGTCTTGGAGTGGATCTGTCACCTGCGCACAATGGAAGCAGCCATTTTGTTGGAGCATTATTCATGAGAATGCATCATGGCAAAATCACTACCTGCATCATTTTGTGAGGTGTATTCCGTTACTAGAGCAAAGATCAGCTATCACAACAAAGCAATTTTATTTTTCCCATCTTAAATTCAGTAGTGAGGACTTCTAAGCTGCACAGTGTACTTGTGACATATATTCCTGATATTAACACCAGATATAACATTTATAGAAGAACTGGTTCTCCCCACATTTTAGTTAACAGGAAACAAAATCTATAAATTGACAGTGATTTATTGCACAGTGACAGACTACTATACCGTAAGCAGAAAATACTAGACAATGTTCCCCGTGGAATTCACCCAAAACGTTTAAAGAAAAAAAACAGTCACTTTGTGGAACATTGAAATATATGTAAAACAACGTCATATCCTGACATGTTCATTTTAAATTGGATTTGAATCTTGCAGCTTTATTAAGGGGTTGTACGCCCTCCCTCTCTGCTAAAGCTGGCACAAGTGCAGCCTATGCTTGTGTGGTATTACTGTTTTCAAAGATCAGGTGCTAATTCCTTGCAAAGACCGGCATAAGACTGTAACAGAGGCAGAGGGTGTACAACTCTTTCAAGGAAGCAAAGTGAGCATTTGATTTTCAGATGTCTGAAGTCAGATGTTAGCAGTGCATAGCAACATTTACATTCAACTCAGAGCATGGTAAAATTTACAGATATATTTGCAACTGTCCTTTACAAGTAACGAAATAAACGCGAAATAAACATTTACCAAAAATTTGTTTTTCCATCATATTTCCTATTAGTCAGCAGAGCAGTTTCCCAAATTCAGTTGGACATTAATTGGCTCTATTTTATTTTTTTCCCCATCAGTGCAAATAGAACTAATTCATATGGAAAATAAAAAATGTGCATGGAACAAGTGAATTTTCAGAAACACAACAGGTTGGAATGTGGAACCCTCCACTCAGTTAACAGGCGTTTCCTTTAATAAGATGTTTAAAATGTGTCGATTATTATAAATATTAACATTTAGGAGAATACTGATCGTGACCTTGATATAAATAATATACCTGTATTCAGAGATACGTAACAAATCTGCACAATATACCAGCTTATGTTCCTGTAACAGTCATAATAAGATACACTGACCAGAATAAACATCATTTTATTTTGACCTAATATATAGGGAATCAGGTCATAGGCCAAACTTTTGAATATAAAGTACAACACCATATAGTAGATTTATTAAAACTTCTAGAAAGGAAACTTGGAGGTGTTGCCCCTAGCAACCAATCAGATTCTAGCTATCATTTATCTAGTACTTTCTGCAAAATGATAGCTAGACTCTGATTGGTTGCTATGGGCAACATTTCCACTTTTGCTTTTTAGAAGTTTTAGTATGGCTAACATCAATTATAGTGTATTTTGCAGTATGTAGGATTTGATTTAACCTTGATTTATGTTCAGACACTTGGTTTTTTGTGACAATTATAGAATCAGGTTTCTAATAAATTTGAACAACTATGTTCTTTTCTATTTTCTGCTAGTTTTAGTGTGAAAACAAATGCTACTCTGACTATTAATAAAAGCAAATGTTATACTTAAAAGGGCTAGCAGGCTCAAGCAACATTTAGATACAATGAGAAGCAGTGTGGAAATAGCTATTCTGAGAGCTGAAGCCATTTCCATCCTATCATATCACTAGGAACTAGTGACATCACTAAGGTACATATGCAACTTTGCTTTTTTTTTGTGTGTGTTTTGTTTACAAAATGCATCATCCAGAGGCGATGTTCAGCCGAGGTCAAAACATTCCCTCAGACCAAGGGGAAGATTAAAACATCTAAAAATAAAAAGTGGAGGTGCTGCCCATAGCAACCAATCAGAATCTAGCTCTTTATCAAGTACATTCCTAGAACATGATAGCTAGAATCTGATTGGCTGCTATGGGCAACACCTCCACTTTCCCGTTTTAGAAGTTTTAGTATATCTGCCCCCAAAAGATAAATAAATTATTTGCCCGATTCATCCGTCTCTCAAAAATTCAAGTGTGTTTAATGTGCCATAAATGACATAATTGCAAATTAGGCCTCAAAGTGTTATTTAAAACTACCATCTGACGAGCCAAATCGCTAGAGCCGCTGCTTGGCTGCCAGTATGGATGCGTTCAGCTACATCAGATGAGATTGCTTACACCAGTAACGTGATGATATGAGATTGAAAGCCAGCTACTCATTCCTATTTAATGTACTCACAAGCCAGCGTTATCATGGCGTCTAAACAAGTTTAATTCCTGTGGACTTACAAAAACACTGATAAACAGGATTAAAATAAATGGACATCTGGTTTAAATCCCACAGGAATTACAAAACGTCTTGCAGTAAAGTGCGAGCACATCTATCAGTCGTCAGTACGGATTTACTTTTCTAACTTAATAATGCCGGTCAGTTTTCATAACTCTCGGACTGTCCAACGAACCTTTGGAAAACACTACTCCCTGCAAAAGAAGCCATGGAAAATGACCCGCCAAATGCACTAAACAAAGCTTGGAACCCCAACCCAAATATACCCCAGAGACCACCTAGTATGTCGATGCCAACATTTGGTATGGCACAAATTGTATAGTATGGGAAACTGGCCATGTCACACAGAAACCTCGTTGGCAGCCTAAGTATGAGACAAACAACCGAACAGACATTGTCAACGACTCCTACAAAGCCACAGAGAATATTTGCAAACACACAAACGACGTCACACGGAATGTTCAGCAGAACTTTGCTCAGGGCGAAGATGTAGGTGGTGACCGCGGTCCAGACCCAGTAGAGTCTCCCAAAGATTAAATTACAGATTTGTTTCACCAGGAACCACACTAGGCACAAGACACTCTTCACAATTTCGTAGGTAATGCAGAAAAGGAACTGGAAGAATCTAGAAAACGCTCCTGGTGTTTTAACTGGTGGCTCGTCTTCCGTTTGAGTTGAGGATTCCGACACTGTTCCCAGTTCTGGGGGCGAAGCTCCTCCCCCGCACTGGTTGGAGAATAACTTTACACCTCCGGATAGTCTGCTTTCAAGTTCCTCCACAGTAACCTGTTCTAGACCATCTACATCTGCAGTTCTCTTAATGACTCCTAAGGACCAGGCATCGGGGACGTTACAACAAGCTGCAAACCAGACGTACTCCGGAACGGCCACTTTGTCTTTTATTTTATCGCCAGATGGGACAGCCCCAGCAATAAGGTGAAGGCTATCTCCATTCCCACAATGAGGTACCAACTTCTCAATGACGTTATCCACATCCGTGGCCCATTTTTCCTTGAAGCTCTGTGTCAGTGGCACTGCATTGGTAAGTGCTGCCGGAGCTCTATGGAAGAGCAGTCCTGGCTGGTAATCCGATGAGGCATAGTCTTCCTCTAAAGCCTGATTCGTACCTAGACTTTCAATCTGCTCGGACACATCAGAACCTTTTGTCCCTTCCTCCAAACTGCTTGTGGAATCGTCCAACTGAAAAAGATGAGAGAACAGAGGCTATAAGCACATGCTGAGGATAAACTGAGCTTGTGAACATCATGCAACCCTATATAGAATATCATTCACACTACATATACAAAATGTTCAGGGGTGTCTAAGATGGGAAGGGATTTAGGATAAAGTTATGGGGGAGATATTTACCTACGCACAGAAGACTTCCTGTCAGCATTCCTATTGAAGGACATGACAGGTTATCTCCTTTTACAGAAAATGACTGAACAGAACACTGGCTTGTATCGGCTGGACAGTAAATGTAAATATTATGTCCAATATATCAGGTCCTGTCACGATATGGGAACGTAATATATTTGCAAAAAGGCTTATTGAAAAAAAAAACACGTAAAAGTACAGAGCAAATGCAGTTGCGATGTAACGCTTCTACTTTTGCGCAAATATACTGGTGCTATGGGTAGCTGCATCGGTTTGATGGGCCAAGATGGCAGCATCTAAGGGGGTACAAAGGTCTGCACTGTCCTCAGGTAGAAATGGGGTGGTACAAGGCATTTCTTTGAAAGAGTGGATTAGGCGCATGGATGCGCCTAATTCTGCACCGAGGTTAAAAAGCAAAAAAAAAAACCAGATTTAATTGTGCGGGACAGATTTAAATAAGCCGGCGGTGGTGGAGAAGGTGCATTTAGGGAGGAGATGTTCTATGAGTGGGCACACAGTGTTTTCCTGGAAATAAGTTAGATTTTGAGGTGACATTGTTGCTGTTGTCACAATGAACATTTTTTGAAGCATTCACAAATGAAGGTGTAAATACTCATTTCACAACAGATATTTTTCTTTAATTTTTATTAATCCCCTACGAAGCACACCCATCACCAACATGTAGGTTTTTGGTTAGTGGCAGACATTTTGTGTGCTGAACCAATATTCATGAGAATACAGATTCAGTTCATTAAGACCCAGGGCTAGATTTACTAAGCTGCGGGTTTGAAAAAGTGGGGCTGTTGCCTATGACAACCAATCAGATTCTAGCTTTCATTTATTTAGCACCTTCTACAAAATGACAGCTAGAATCTGAATGGTTGCTATAGGCAACATCCTCACTTTTTCAAACCTGCAGCTTAGTAAATCTAGCTCCCAGTGACTCAGTTATAACAATGGAGCATCGTAATCATGATCCTTAACGATGTGACTCGTTGCTAAGACATTACTGGCTGCAATCCTGAGAATATTGATTTTGATCACAAAATGGCTGCCTCCAGTATATACTATATAGTAGCAGAACCCCCCTCCCCTCCCAAAAAAATAAAAACATATTTCTTGCATCCTTGCTAGCACGTGTCTTATTCCCTATGGAGTTTGGCCCTCTCACGGTCTACCTCAATGTACAGTATAGTTCTATCTCTGTTCTATGTCCCTGTTACAGCTCTGCTGAAAATGAAAGCGCTTTAGAAATAATGCATAATAAAAATCAGACACGTACAATGTACATAATCACTGGCTGCTGCCATCAAGGGAAATCATATTAAAAATCCCCCCTTGCCAGTTTTTGCTCTCGTCCTTAGCTAATGACCTTGAGACACGACAGACACTTAAATGCTCTCCTGAGTGACAGCGTGGTCGATAACACCCTTTAGCAAAAATGTCTAATGCTTCGCTATGGGCTATGACATAAGCTTGTACCGTCAAACAGGAACTGCAAGCACATTGCAGAGATATAATGATGGATGTCCATTTAGTGCAATTAGCCGATGGTCTGAAATGCAAGCTCTCAAAATCTATTTAACCGATAATATTTCTCTCAGCGGCTGACTGTGCAGCTCAGATATCGATCCGTTAAAATAATGAACACTCGCATTTTTAGGCTCCACATAAGCAGTCTTATAGGAGAGAGCTAAAATACCACAGTTGTGGTTGTAAAGGATTTCTGTTTTTGTGTGATAAAAATTTCGGTTTGCATTCTGGGAAATCAAGCGGAAGGGTAGGAAAATGACAGAAATGGTGAAAGTGTAATTTATGTATCGGTTACAGTATTTCTACAATTAAATGTAAAATATGTTTAGAAATAGGGCTTGTGATTGTTTAATCATTACTATAAAACATGGATTTGTGTCATTTTGTGAATAGCAGTTATTTTTCTCTCTGCAATGTTCCATTTAACTAAAAAGTCTCTTACACACGCTGGAGGCAGCCATTTTGTGTCCTGAACAAATATTTACCATGATTCAGCCTATCAATTGCTCAGGAACCAAGGACAATAAAGCATCGTATGACCAATGTTTACTAGTGAACGGATAGAGTGCATGTTCATATATATCCCACTGAGTGGATACACCATACTTGTCAACCCTCCCTGAATGTCAGGGAGACTCACTGAACTAGTGGTGATCTCCCTCACTCCCTGAAGAGTCTGGCATTCTCCCTGATGCTGAGCCAGTACAAGACGTGGTTGGCTTCGCCATCTGTGGCCATGTCCATGTATTGATACCTATGGAGGTGGCCATTTTCATGGAGACCAAGATTTAAACAAAGACTGACAGGTAAGACAACATGACTTCAGTTATGGAGACAGAAATGTAAAAGACACTTTAGTCTCTAGAGATTCATTAGCTGCTTTTCTTTAATGCATAGTTGCCTACTCTTCCGCATTTTTGGGAGACCTCCCGGGCTCCCAGGAGAGCAGGGCAACCTCCCGGTTCTCGCCCCTGCAATAGATAAGTGGCAGGGGCGGGGCTTAATGACGCAAATATTGTATCATCTTAGAACCACCCCCTGCTGTAATTGGCCAAAATTGTGACAATCGTTTAGAAGCGGTGCCAAAATGATGCGATTCGTCAAGCCCCACCCCTACCTCCCCCCGGTATCTCCCTGAAGCCAACGAGAAAAAACTGGCAAGTATGGGATACATGCTCTTAAAGGTTGCCGACTGTCAGTAAATTTACTGACATTAAAATAAGTCAAATGTTAAAAAGTCAGCAAGAACAGTGGAGGACAGTAAAAATCACTATAAACACACTGAAGTCTTGCACTGATTATGTTGTGCTTGTGTAGGACTGTAAACCTCTCTCTTGCATCCTTTTGTTGCAGATGCAGCTTCACTTGTCAATTCTGCACAAATCGTGATACAGCATGAAAATGTGTCAGTAAAAAAGTCTGTCTGTAAATGCTTTAGAAATTGGTCAATAAAATACATTTTCAAGGGTTGGGAACCCTGGTGCTCTTAAAAGAATTTCCCCCGTGGGCAAGTTACAAGTGATCAATAAAATGTTTACAACAGCCCTGTCCAACCTGCGGCCCTCTAGGTGTTGTGAAACTACAAGTCCCAACATGCCCTTCCAGCGATCAACTGGTTGTCTACTGGCAAAGCATGCTGGGGCTTGTAGTTTCACAACACCTGGAGGGCCGCAGGTTGGACAGGCCTGGTTTACAATATTGGGTTGCCTTTAAGTTGTGCCCATAGCTTTTATGAAAACTTTGAGTGAAATTAGCAGATTACTTCTATTTGTCTGGCAAATAGACATTGTGTGAATAAAAGCAAAACGTATTATTCAAACGCCACACAATGTTTTACTTGGCATGTAATTAATGTCTTTTCAGTTGTGTAATTATATTTTCCATGATGACCTAATTAAGTATATTAGACCTACTGATGTCTTCATGTCTTTTATAACAATGTTGTACGGATGTAGGAGACATGCAAAGCTCCAAACTGTCCTTATTCAGACGAGACAGACGATTCGAAGAGCCACCATAGCGGTATGGCTGCCCCCTTGTGCTGATTACCAGGAGGCCACTGTTATGGGGTATGTAAATGTGCCGTCCTATATTGCAAAATACTTGCACAATGACCTTAAAAGTGAGTCACCGATTCATTGGATGCGTTATGTACGACTGTTTTATACAACCACCATTGGCTATTTTTAGACCTGACGGATATAGATGATTTAGTGACCCAAAAGGCTGCAGTGCATTTTTAATTACAAGAGCTAGGCTAAACAGACGCGTTAGTTAGTTGCCCAATCTCGAGAGTGATCTGATGGCAGAAGTGACTCATTTTGTAACGCATTGTTTCTTACATGCTCTGCTACACAAGCAATTGTTAATCAATTTGTAGTGCGATCAACTCCTTCCATCACACAATGCTCCGATTTAACCACCACGGGTGAACTTTGGGAGATTAATCTCCCGTGTTTTAATGGGATGGGCAATTCATTAATTGCCTATTGTGATTCTGGGCAGGAAATGCTTTTGGAAAATTAAAGATTTAATCACAGAGACTGAAAAATCGTCCATGTGGCCCGACACAGGCTTAGTGATTAGATAAGATTAAGATAATTTATATCATGTAGTAACTTACTTATTAAACGTATCTATTGGTCTTCATATATCAAGTTAAATTAACCACAATTAATGCATCGGTTGTACCCACAAAAAAACAAAACACACTTGTACTGTATTTTAAAAGCATCAAAAATAGATTTGCCTAGATCAGCGATTCCCCGACCAGTGTCTACGGACACTTGTTTGTGTCAGCAAAACAGACTGGATGTGTCGCAAGAATTTAAGTGCTAAAGGTGACATGACAAACTTATAAAGTAAGGTTATATATGACCTATATTTTAACTGTTAATTGAAAACATTCAGAGCACAGCTTGTTTTGTTAGATTTAGCAATATTTTTCATGGATATGATATTGTTTATTACAATATTTTAACAATGGTGTAAAAATAAAGTAATCACGTTAGTCATGTTAGGCTCAAAAAGCTTAGGAATGAATGGACTAAGGAAGCTTTACAGAAGTACTTGTCTCTCTGTGTACTGTATTATATTTGGTATACGGTAGATTTGGAAGCTTTGTGATTTCTATCTAGGACAGTCAGGTAGTCACATGTCAAGGAGGGTTGGCTGAAAACAGTAGAGTACCTGATAAGAAACAGACAGTTTATTATTCCAGGACACAAGCTGAGCTCTGTGCATGCACTAGAACACTAATCTGAAGTGTCCCACTCAGGTTATTTGAATTGTATGTGCCTCGCCCCCTCCTTGCAGGCTCAGCCACTTAATGCATGGTGACTAAATGGTTAGCACTTCTGCCTCAGAGCGCTGGGGTCATGAGTTCGAATCCCAACCATGGCCTTATCTGTGAGGAGTTTGTATGTTCTCCCCGTGGGTTTCCTCTGGGTGCTCCGGTTTCCTCCCACACTCCAAAAACACACGGGTAGGTTAATTGGCTGTTATCAAAATTGACCCTAGTCTCTCTCTGTCTGTCTGTCTGTGTGTCTGTGTGTGTGTGTGTGTGTGTGTATTAGGGAATTTAGACTATAAGCTCCAATGGGGCAGGGACTGATGTGAATGAGTTC
Organism: Mixophyes fleayi; assembly: GCF_038048845.1. Lineage (NCBI taxonomy): Eukaryota > Metazoa > Chordata > Amphibia > Anura > Limnodynastidae > Mixophyes > Mixophyes fleayi. The sequence goes on along the minus strand of NC_134403.1, from coordinate 30,917,259 downwards.
TCTGTACAGCGCTGTGGAATCAGTGGCGCTATATAAATAAATGGTGATGATGATGAGACGGGCACACACAATACATTGCTCTATATTATTTACTTTCCTAATAAAAGGGAATTTGGCACTTTTATGCTGGACACACACCATGTAAAGAGGAGATTCAGTCCGATTGCCAAACAGATATGTGGAAAAGAAGCTGAATAACCAGACAGCAAACTGACCGCTTTGCTTGTTTGAAGAGCGATGACCTCACGCCGCCGCCTATGATGAAATAGTCAGATGGCTGGCGAGGATAAGGCAACAGATGACCAGCATTACACAAAAAAATTTGTGATATACCCATAGCATTAAGGCGAGCCGGCATCCGTAGTGTGTATGTCCAATCTCACAACCATCTCATCCAATAAATCTTCTTGGACAAAATGTGGTTTTCCAGTGACACCCACTGGCCCCTATTCGGGGTCACTATCCAATCAGCACAAGGAAGATATTGACAGCCTTGTCAAATCCGACAGTTCATCCCAACCGGAGGACCACCAGACCTAGCCACAATATCCGTACCCAAATCTACCATATAAGTGGTCATTCAGTGACCGTACTAGTAACTATTCCGATGACATTAGGAATTGAAGTGAGCACCCACTCAAGTCCATATAAACATCTTGTATTCTCCCAGCTAATAAATTACTTTTTACATTCTCCAACAATTCTTGACTCAGGACCTGAAATTCCTGCTTGGTAGGTTGTATCCTCTAGTACGGGGATGGCCAGCGGCCTCTGGGTCTCCAGGTGTTGTGAAACTACATGTCCCAACATGCTTTGCCAACAGGTAGCCAGCTAACAGCTGGCAGGGCATTCTGGGACTTGTAGTTTCAAAAAACACCCGAAGAGTCCGTACATGCCTAGAGGTATACATTATCCACAAACCTCTGCATGGTCAATCACAGACGTCTCTACTTGATGATGTGCAGAGACTGAGGTGAGGAAGGTGACCAGGTCGGAAGACTCCATCTGATTTTAGTGAGCTGGAGTACATCTATTTTCAATTTTTTTCAAACATGTTTTTATGCGGAGAGGACATTTCTGCTATCAATCTGTCAATCCCTTCCGTGTCCAGGCCGGGTCAGGGTTCCCGTGTGGAGTCAAAATCCTGATGGTGCCCTTCCATCACTTCCTTTAAATTTCAGCTTTGCCTTAACACCTTGGGCCTGATTCATTAAGAAACTTAAATTAAGAAGTTTCTTATTTCAGTCTCCTGGACAAAACCATGTTACAATGCAAGGGGTGCAAATTAGTCTTCTGTTTTGCTCATAAGTTAAATACTGACTGTTTTTTCATGTAGCACACAAATATCAACTTTAAATTTCAGTGTACAAATAAGCTATCAAGTATTTGTGTGCTACATGGAAAAACAGCCAGTATTTAACTTATGTGCAAAACAGAAAACTAATTTGCACCCCTTGCATTGTAACATGGTTTTTTTGTCCAAGAGACTTAAATAAGAAACTTCTTAATTTAAGTTCCTTATTGAATCAGGCCCCTTGACTTACTGTTGAGAACAAGCTGATTTAAATAACAAACTGATTTAATTAACACATTTATGGATGGCAGGAAGCTTCCTATCCAAATAAATATGATTATATCCACCTCACGTCGGAGGCAAGCAAATTCATTTGGGACTATCCCAAGGCCTAATGCACCGCAGTCTGCCAGTAAAGGCAGCAGATTCAGTTTCACTTAATGTTCTAGAATACGATTTGTTAAACCACATATAGTGTAGTTACCGTATTCATTACTTAAAAAAATAAAAAACATTGTTTTTTTAAACAGCCAAACTGGGAACATACAGTCTGCTGTGTAGTTAACAAATTACAAGAAGTAAAAGAAATTCTTGAGAGAGAAAAAAATTCTTATGTACGTTAAACCATAAAGTAGTTACAACAAATGACATTATTTGTGAGAATAATATGATTTGTTCATCTGAATAATAATAAACTCCTTGTAATGAGAAGGTTCTGTCTCCCTGAGGGCGAGGTGTGTGCCCGTTCTCCGACTGTGCGGGTGGAATCCGGTTGTGCAAGTGTCTGGATGCAGAAAAGCAGGATTGTGGAGGAAAGAACCAAGGCTCCAACACGCACTACACTAAACTCATTTGTATGGCCTATTAAACTGCAGTTGAATGTGAGAGGAGGGTGGAAATAAAGTTGATTACATAACAACACCGCTGAATAGAAGGGCATGGAATGCAGCCAACAAAACAATTCTATCACTGCTCATTCCAGCAGTATAACGAAACGTAATGCCATAACACAAGCCACAGACCAGTCTGTAAATAAATGCTGGCATGCGACGGAGTACACTGCTGATTTGTACGTTCATTATTTTACAGTAATCTTGATAGACCCACAATACACCGCACTGATGGCAATCATCATCATCATCATTTATTTATATAGCGCCACTAATTCTGCAGCGCTGTACAGGGAACTCACTCACATCAGTCCCTGCCCCATTGGGACTTACAGTACAGGAAACCAGAGCACCCGGAGGAAACCCACGCAAACACGGGGAGAACATACAAACTTCACACAGATAAGGCCATGGTCAGGAATCGAACTCATGACCCCAGTGCTGTGAGGCAGAAGTGCTAACCACTAAGCCACCGTGCTGCCCCAATGCTCATTACTGCAGTAAGTTAGCCGACTCCATCCTTAAACAAGAACAAAGCCATGATTAGAAAGTTAACTCTTTATTTCCCAGAAAATTATTTTCAACCTCATAATGAGTAACAGGTCGGATATTGTATTTTAATTATACCTCATATTAATCTCATGTACGCCACTGATTAATCATTAATTGGCAATGGCCATAATCTTTGAAAAAACAAAAACAAAGTTATGGACCTCCAGGCCTGCAGTCTCTATTTTAGAGTTCCTATTATGTCACAGTATGCAACGATCTGGTCGTGAGGAGGTGAGATGCAGTAGGCTTGGGGAATTGGGCGACAGCAAGTTTCACAAGGAGACCAGCAATTTGCATGACAGTTAAATATCTGGATTTCCAGACAGCGTGTGGTCTTGTTTACATCTTACTGTAACCTCACATGACATCTGATCTGCGGTCAGATGAAAAATGGGAGAGAACTGTAGTGTGATGTGTTCACACGGAGGAATGATAACGAGGCATGACTCCCAAACACACTAACAGTTATGCTGCATGTCCTCATCAAACTAAAATGTATTTATAATGTGGGTTTTTTTCTCATATACATCAGGACTTCAACACATTTACATGAATGGATAAAAAAAAATGTGCAATCGGATGCAGCGCTATAAGAAATAATTTGCTTTACGGTTTATAGATAAAAGAACACACGGAAAGTGGATACAAATGTGCTAGCTATGAACAAGCCTTTGGATGCAGCATGTTGACTCCCATATGTCCTGTTTTTCCAGGGACAATTTGCATCCTTTGATACTGCTATGTCTTCCATAATTAATGTATATTATATAGGAGCATGACTGTGGTAGGTTAGGATAGGGTTCGTATAAACTAAGATCAGTCACACCCATGTATAGTGTAGGCAACTCCATAACCGTCACTCTGCAAAAGCTGTGGCCTGCTAACTCTGCGGGGACCAAGTGACTCAGGGTATCTGACGGAGCAGGGCAGTCTATGCAGACACTCTCCCTTCTAAGTAAGCAGAAGAGAGAGCCATGGCGGCCTTTGTCTACACCCAGAAACAGCAGCGAGAGATCATGCTAAAAAGGGAGTGGAAATGCCATTAGCTAGGGGAACACCTCAGGCGCAAAGCGATTTTTCTTCCACTAAAAGTCATGCAAACATGAACTTAAACAAAGCTAACAAAAAAAAAAGAAAGAAGAAAAGACTTTGAAATAGGGCTGCATTTAACATATACTGGCCAGATGGTTAGGGCGGCACCGTTAAGGGACAGAATAGAAGTAGATACGTTCATATCATGTTTTTCAGGACACAACTTTTGCTTTTACGAACTGCCTTAATGTTTTCAGCTACATGTAAAAAAAAAAAACACTTTGCTGAGTATTGAATTATAGTTTGTCATATATGGACAGAACGGGTCACACGTAGTTAAAAAAAATATCTTTAAATTGATTTAGTCAAAGTACTAGATTACAGGTGGAGTCATATGATGATCAAACACATGGCAATTATCTGGTTAAAAAATAATAATTTCGGAATGATAGGGACTGCTGTCAGGACAATTTGCCTTATCTCAACGATCCATGCGTCATCCTAATAATAAAATGTAATGCAGGGCCTAGTCTGAGTTAGTCAATCATTAGGGTTAGTGGTGCATGGGGTTAACTACAAGGGGGGCTACAGATGTGTATTACAGATGATCACAGTATGCCAATGTCAGTCCACGTGTGATCAGATTAAGATCACCTAAACAGCCATGGCCTGACAGGCATCTGCAGGTGTGTATTTGCAGATACTGGATAGACAACATTGTTTTAAAATACTCCTCTCTCAAAAAGGAAGTCTGTGTGTCCTAAAAACTTGCAATGTCTGGGGAACTAGTCAACCATTGAAGGTGTTAATGAAATATTTCCAATATATATTATATATATATACACACACACTTTTTTTTTTTTAGAGACAAAGCGATGCTCCTCAGTGCCCTAAAATTCATTGCATGTGTTGATGTGTAAACCAATGTATCACCACTGATGCACTGACACCAGCGCCAACCACACAGCCAGCAGGGGGACTAGGTTTGGTGACAATGCCTCTTGTTCACAGCTGACGTCAGGCAGTCCCCCGGGAGTCAATACAAGCGCTTCATTCTTTTCAGCTGATACATCAGGATTTTTTTTCATGCCTGTCACAACATTCTGCCTCCCATCAAAGCAGCTCTGCAGACAAGGCAACATGATTCCCAAAATAGAGGGAAGGCATGAAAAACCTGCTACTTCTTACACCGCTCTGCAGTCACTGAAAGTGATGTCAGCTCCAGATGTACAATAATGATCTAAGGGAGGGTTCTGTGATCACATTCAGTCTGCAAGGCCTCACCAATGATGTACATAAATTATCCAGCACTATAAAGAACAAATGCTTCCATAATAAAGTAATTATCTTGCTCCAGCTGGCTGCTGGAAATTTGAATTTTGCAATTATTGATCTACAAGACGACAACTGCATTGTGCAAAACAAAATACTGGACACAAAGCAATTCAATAAACAAGTGAATGGGGCAACCAAGATTGAACAATCCATCCGCATGGGGCACCTAAATTTAAAGTCAAATCAAATACTCTTAAAGATAAGAGCTGCCAAAGCTCTGACAATTTTCTTACTGATAATGTTAGGGAAATTTACCAGCAACCATCAAATTGGACTGACATATTTTTGTATGAAAATTCTAAATGGTCAGAGGACCAAGGGATATCAGACATTGGAAATAAGATTTGCCCAACATTACTGTGGCCCAAATCCCTCCATGTAATGTGTAATTTAGTAGTGCCTGCAGATGTAATATTTTTAACAATAATATATTTTAATTGTCAGTAAATTTACTGATGTCTGGCAAACAGGCTGTATTTACATAGCACTCACAGACTAGAAATTTATGACGGATACAATTGTAACGCGTACATAGAAAGAATATGGTGGTGGTGGGGGGGGGGGGGGCGCTTGTATGGATCAATTATTACACAACACTCAGATGAGAACACATATATTATATCAATTAGTCTACATTTAATAAAGGGCAATCCTTTGTTGGGTAACAATGAAGCAACCACCTCATACCAGTGCACCTGCCCAGTGTGCATCTCATGCATAGGGATTAATGTACATAGAGAGGCAGTATTAGCACACACATAAATATATATATATATATATATATATATATATATATATATATATATATATATTTATGTACGTGTGTTTTGCAGCCATCTGTAATATACTGAATATATTGATTATTGCAGTAGCAGTCACACAGCTGGGTCTCACATCCACAAGACCAGCATCCTCCCCCCCCCCCCCAGCCCATTGTCTGCACTTACCTGGGGCTCCAGCAGCCAGTCCCCCTCCTCACTGGCTGCACCCTCCCGGTATGTGAACGCAGAGTACACCGGGATCTTGTGCTCGGTGCTGTACAGGGTGGCGAACCTGGCGCCCCCCTGGTGTCTCTGGCAGATCTTGGCATGTGAGGGGTCGCTGAAGCCCTGGGGGGGGCTCCCCTGGTAGAAGAAGTCATTGCACTCTGCAAAGCCATCCTCAGCCTCCTGCACCAGCCGGGCGTGCAGCACACATGGCAGAGCCGCCAGGCAGAGGAACACAGCCGCCGTCATCATCCCCCTGCACTGCACACACTACCTGGCTGCTGGGCGAGGAGCACGGAGGAATCTGGGAGGGTCTGGAGGAGGAATGTGGTAGAAGCTGAGCTCCCCTCCCAGACACACAGGGCGGAGGGAGACCTGGAGCAGTGCTGCAGTGTCAGTGACTGCGGGGGCGCAAGGGGTTCTGGGAGATTCCTCTCTGCTCACTACCAAGATGCAGCCTGCCACTTAGCTGAGTGCCCAGTGCTGCCTGTGCCAGGGCAGCTGCCTTCACCAGAATACACTGTGCCAACCTGGCACTACCAAGGAAACTGCCTTCACCAGACTGCATTGTGCCAAGGAAACTGCCTTCACAAGACTACATTATGCTGCCTGTGCCAGGGCAGCTGCTTTTACCAGACTACACTGTGCCAACTTGGCACTGCCAAGGAAACTGCCTTCAGCAGACTGCCCAGTGCTGCCTGTGCCAGGGCAACTGCCTTCACCAGAATACTCTGTGCCAAGGAAACTGCCTCCACAATACTACATTGTGCTGTCTGTGCCAGTGCAATTGCCTTCTCCAGACTACACTGTGCCAGGGCAACTGCCTTCACAAGACTACACTGTGCCAAGGAAACTCCCCTTCACCAGACTACACTGTGCTATCTGTGCCAGTGCAACTGCCTTCACCACACTATTCTGTGCCAAGGAAACTGCCTTCACCAGAATACTCTGTGCCAAAGAAACTGCCTTCTCCAGACTACACTGTGCCAGGGAAACTGCCTTCACCAGACTACACTGTGCCAAGGAAATTGCCTTCACCAGACTGCCCTGTGCTGCCTGTGCCAGGGAAAGTGCCTTCACCAGACTGCCCTGTGCCAAGGAAACTGTCTTCACCAGATTACTCTGTGTTACCTTTGTCAAACAGGGTCGCCGAGAGGGGGTAAAGCAGGGGCCCGGACCTGCCTGTATAGTCATAGGAGCCACCAATCTGATGGCCACACCCCCTTCAGCTATGGAAGGGGCCCAAAGAAGTTACTGTAACGGGACCCAAAATTCCTCTTAGCGGCCCTGGTGCCAGGGAACTTGCCTTACTTAAACTACCCCGGGGTATTCAACAGACTACGCATCTGATTTGTGGCAAGGAACTTGTCTTCACCCGAGAAACAGTACTTAAAATAACCCTACTGCTGCCTTTGCCACCAGACTACCCAGTGGGTCTGCTTTTACGAGACTTTACTATATCATCTGACTACCTTGCTCCAAGAATACTGTCTTCACAAGTCTTCCCTGTGACAGGGAACCTGCATTCTCTGGGTTACTCTATGCTAAGGGGCCTCTCCTCAGTCTGATCTGTGCCAGGGAACTTGTCTTTACCAGACCTCCCTGTGCCAGGTTTAGCATTGAGGCACCCTGAGGAGGTGCACTCAGTGAGTCAGAGGGCCTGGTATCACCAGACTAACTTGTTCTAGGTAACCTGTCTCTACCTGCCTATTCTGTGCCAGGGCACCTGTTTGCACTAGATTACCTTTGTTTCTTGTGACAGGATAGCCTTACTCTGCCATCTTGTCTTTCTCTTGTCAGTTTATCTGTGGTTTACTGCTTTGTCTTAAGGTTACCCTATTACCATCTGTGAAGATACCTGGTTTTCTGGCCCAATTCTACTCACAGGTGCCTTCCTAGGCCAGGGAAGCCTACCCAGTACCTTCTAAGGTCAGTCAGGCAAATGCAGTTAGAAAAGTACAACAGTACATTTATTGTAATAAAAACAACACTAGAATATTATGTACACAGTAAATAAATGTCAGGTAGGTTTACCACATCATCTGTCCCTTACCCCCACTAGCTTATGGAGCTACAGTCACCTGGCTGTCCAGACTTGACGACCCATGGATCTGCCGATGTATTTCCCAGAATGAACATCACCTCCCCCACTGGAGTGACTCCTTATATCTAAGGTCACATTTACACAGTCTTTTCCCCTCCCTGGGCAAACCCCTGGGTCTCTCCTTGTTAAACATTGGTGGAGAAGGGGTTTGGAGAAGGGAGTGGAAATGAGCTGTACTTCCACAGAAACTCCTGTGTTAAACTAGGTACACACTACAGGGTTTTTGTCCAATAATCGGCTCAACCAGCCGACATACGACCGCTCGTTCGAAAGTCTGGTCAGTGTGTGTAGTGACACGATGGTCGAAAGTCTGCCCAAATGTACGATTGTCGCCTCATTTGGTTGGTCGTACCGTTCAATATATTCGTTCCAATCTCCTTTCCGTTGTGTAGTGTGTCTAAACCTCCGACCGATCCACGACAATCCTCCGATACTTCCTCGAACCTGGGGGACGTGTGTATGTAAATTTGTGATACCTGTACCAGTCCCACGTGGTGCGGAATCCGCGCATCACAGACTTGTCTTTTGTATAGATGTGTATTGCACCTGTCTGGCTGCAGACCATTACACTTGTATAAAGCACGTGTGTTATTATCCTTTGCATCTATGTTGGGAATCTATTCATATTTAGGTTTAAAAATAGAAATGAATGAAGAGATACTGTTGCCTTCTCTTTTTATGCGGTTTTGGGTGTTAACTATAGCGAAAGCCGTGCCCATTTATGCTAATGTCTTCGGTATATCCTTACATGCCCCGCAAATGTTGCTTCAATGTGTACGAAATCACAATCATTGCTCACGACAACATGGCTGTAAAAAGTCGCTAAAGGGACGTCCGCTCTTCCCTTTATCGTCTAAAACAAGGCTAGTGTGTATGCAGTCCATGGACCGAGCGATCGGACCATCGATCGGATGTAAAATCGATCGACATAAAAAGTTTTTGGAAAATTCTGTAGTGTGTATCCAGCTTTAGATTGTAGACCAAATGTCTGGAGTAGTCTTGTGAGAACAATGGATACTAATTATCCTTCCCTCACCTCCAAAGATAGGGTAGCAGTCAGCCCCTCCTAAAATTAACCCCTTACACTACTTTGTGATGTCACAGGGTCCACAGCTGTTCCATGCTTCCTGTAGAGAAAGGAGGGAGGAGGATGAATGCAGCTCCAGCCCCCTCACCTGTATCCTGGACACCACCTGATCTTTACCCATAACCCACCTGGCTTCAATTTGAGAACAATTCATAACAGCATCACTGAATTAACAACCAAAACTTTTTACAATGGGTAACATGGAATGAAGAAGTTTCTTATCTAGGCATGGCTACAATGTCTACTTATCCACATGTAATTAGACACTGCAGTTGTACTCTGTTCAGCTGGGGAACAAAAGGAAGGGCTATAAAAAAGTGCATGTTATAATCCACATTTTGTGAGAAACGAGGGACAGGATGGTTACAGTGTTATCAAACTCATTTAGTCACAACATCAGTAACCTGTCATTACTGACCACCTACTGGTGTTACTTAGTCACCAGGCACTCGCTGACTTTAAGTGCCAACAGCGCCCAATGGCATTAAATGTTCTCGAAGAGTTCACTCTTGGATGGTTACACATCTGTTTGTGGTACTGATGATTCATCCAGAAGTAAGATAGTGCACGCACAACAGACGCATAGGACAGGATACAAAGCAATGATGACCCCCTGCTACGAAAGAAATGCAGTTGTTAAGATGACACCTTCCCCCTGATCCCAGCTCAGGAGAATTGCTGATTTACATAGGATTTCCTGTCTTGAAATGAGACATAAATAGACTACTTCCAAAATAGGCAGTACCTTCATACACTGACGTGCTGTTTCACCCCAAAATACAATACAGGGTCTCATCTGAAGACTAATATTCTCATCTGGAAAGCAGAATATAACACAGATTAATTTTTGAAAACCAGTATACAATGCAAAGTTCTCAACACCCCATCTGGAGATCACTATATGTGTATATTGTGTGTGTGTGTGTGTGTAATGTGGGTGGAAAATGTTTCTCCCACTCAGTCCCCGGATAACAGCTCTTCACTCTGGAACAAGCACTGTAACCCAGTGCGATACATGGGCAGGTTGTTCATCAAGACAATATCCAAATCCAAATATATGGGAAGGTTCCAAAGGGCAAGATGTAGGTTGGAGAATTGCAAAAGCGGCATACATATCCCTCTCTTAAAGTACATTATACTGTATTTACCTGTACTATATCCGAATGTGTGGCATATTTTACTGACATATTGCAGTAATTACATAAAATTTTTTATACATAAAGGACATGTTGAGAGATGGAGGGAGGGGGGGTATAGCAATCCAGGCCTGACATAAATGAACAAGCCATGGATACCATCACTGTGACCAGTGGACGCACATGAGTTATAACATACGAGGCATGCAGAAGGGGCTGTACCCTTTTGGTAAAAAAAAAATATGACATTCTCTACTCTGCCCTAGTACCTAAATTAAACCCTACTGTATATAAAAGTGCTACTAATGCCATTATACAGAGCTTACAAGAATTTAATAAGGCTAAGATCATGGGAAAAATCTTTCTGTAGTCACAAAGTACATATTGAAAGACACTATGGAGCCTATTATCGTAGTGGCTGATTACAATGGGTAGTGCAATTACATAAGTTTTCAAACACATACATTTTTTTATGCTACAAGATCCCTCTTTGTATTGGATCTACTTGTGTTTTAGCTTTAGTAGTCCTTGAAGACACATACCAGTGTCTACATTATTTATAAATCACAAACAATAAAGAGTTTCATTGACGAATAAGAACTTATACATACTTGTGCAGAATGTTTGAACACTGCATAAAGTGCAGGCCCGGCGCTCCTATTAGGTAAGGTTAGGCAGTTGCCTAGGGCGCCGGGCTCTGATGGGCGCCACAGAATTAAAATGCATTTATTGTTGTACTTTAAAACTGTGTGGCGACCACTGAGCATACCTTCCATACCTTGCCCCTGCACAGCTTGAGATAGATCCACAGGGAGAGGGGAGGGGCTATGGATCACCACCGCCGCCCTCCCCTCCAACAGCTGATGGGGCGCTCCGTCTCCTCCCCTTCACTCACTGACTGTCGGGCGTGAGAGGAGCAGCTTTATGGAGCCAAGTTAAGGTAAGGAAAGACGTGTGTGGGGGGATGGGGGGGGTGGGTGGATTTTAAAATTGTGCCTAGGGCATCGAGGACCCTAGCACCAGCCCTGATAAAGTGTACTGTGTTCCTTTAATGCAACGTTCGGTCAGATAGAAATACTAGTTCTTCAATTACAATTATGTATTATTATTCACAATTTACATTTATAGTAAAATTTCTTTTTTAATTGTCCCTAGTCTGCCAGTGTTACACCTGTGCTTATTCCTATGATAGTTACACAGCACTTATCTGCCATACAACTCTTTGCATACAAATATAACTGTGTAACGCTAGTTATGTCAAATTGGTCCTCATTATAGAACATTCTAAGGGGTGTGGCTTAACAAAAAGGGTGTGATTGGGTGGGTGAGAGGCTTGATTGATGGGATTATGGGCATTGATTGAGGTGGATAGGGGGTGGGGCTTATTTTATCCAACATTTTCCTTTTTAAACATTGGGTAGCACAATCACATCTAAAATGTATCAGTCATCCATATATCTTGGTGTGTGTGTTCCTTTAGCTGGTCCTCTGCACTTTTAAGGAAGACTTGAAAAAAATAGTTTTCAGGCTTTTTATACTATCATGTTGCTTATTAATGAATCTTTTCTTTACAAATAAATATACCTGTTATTTTTTTTATACTCTTTTCCCTGGAAAAAATGGAGACAATGCCCCTACTCCTTAGACTAATACATGAGATACTCCATACATCGTATATGAATTTGTCGCAAATAAATAAAAACCTTAAATCCGTTCACAAAAATGTTTTCCAACAGTCCTCCACGTTTGGACGCTTTATAATTATTGATCAACAAATGACACTTAAAACCACATATGCACCTTTGATGTCGCGACACAGACAATTTAAATGCTATGAAACCCAGGGGGTATATTTACTAAACTGCGGGTTGAAAAAAATTGGGATGTTGCCTATAGCAACCAATTAGATTCTAGCTGTCATTTATTTAGTACATTCTACAAAATGACAGCTAGAATCTGATTGGTTGCTATAGGCAACATCTTCACTTTTTCCAAGCCGCAGTTTAGTAAATATACACCCTAGAATTATCATTCCATCCAAAACATTTTTGGGACAAATATATATTTTTATTGGCGACCCTTTTAATGTCACTCATTGGTGCTGATTCAATTCAAAGCAATGTGCCACTGGATATCGCCACAATGTGCTGCTGGTTACATTTTGGGGTACTATAGTACCCCAATATCACAGATTTTCCTGCGCACTTATGTAGGGTGCAAGGAAATATCTGCAATGTTGCATCACCGCAGATTGCCTTCGTGACCATGCCAGAGGCATTCCGCAGCACATCGCATTAAATTGAATCGCCCTCTTTTACGTCAATATGAATTTATTTCATATGAAAACAAGGTACAACACAGATGTAATCGCTCTAATCTAAACCATTAAGTGCCATGGTCGCCTACACACAAGAAAGGCGGCAGTTTTGTGCCTCAACGATGCCATTGGTTCTTGGTGAATTGATATTCACAAAATGGCCGCCTCCACTGTACGTAAGCAGCTGAGGCACTTTTAATATATTTGACCTGATATATAAAAAGGATTCCCTCCTTCCTGTTAAATGCTGCTTCATTAGTCACCAAAAACATATCCTGTTCTAGTGTATTCCTCTCAGTGACCTATAATAGCAACATGACTTATTATTCGCTATGTTATGATCTGACACCTTGTTGTCATAACTTTTGTTGCAACAAAAAATAACATTGACTCTGACAGGAATAATTGTGACATAAGTGTTGCTAGTTTATCTCACTTGCCTGTCAACACATACCACACAAAAATAATAATATAATGTACTGTACATTCTAGTCCTTTCTGCAAATTAACTGCAAACATGATTCGGAGAAGCTGGTCATCACGCTAAGGGACACGCACACATCATGCTAATAACCTTCCAGACATCCCGTCATGTCAGAGACTAAGACAAATGGCGGTGTCTGGCAGAAGATTGGTCTGCAGCTAAAGGCATTAGGACGAGATGTTCAGGTCTGAGGTATCTGCTTACCATAATAACCTGGGGTCATTATATTCTCTATGAATAATTCATGTATTGAAAGCTGCTCCCTTTGTATGGTCGTGAAGCTGGCTACATTCTCTCCATACAAAATATAATCTTTCCTTTCTTTGATCATTACATGAAAATATCTCTACAGAAGCAATTCTGAAGGACAGAGTTACAGTATAGCTTTGATATATAGTTGCATTGCCTTTTATTTTAAAAACAACATACTAAATAGACTATTAGGTAGGTGCCATAAGTCAGTTCTTGTGAGTAAACTGTCCTCTCTTGTCTCATTACTGAAGTATGGACCAAATTCTGCAGGCGGTCCTTATAATAAATCTGTTTGTATTCGGACATCTCGGATAGCTTGGTACATGACATCACAGTTTTCCGTCAGTCTGTGATGTGTTTACACAGTACTGTTGCTGATTTCTGTCATGAGAAGGTTTTTAGCTTTACCGTAGTACCGTAGCTTAGATTTAAATTATTTTTGACACATGTCACAATCACTGTGAGACTATTTTAGAAACTATGTGTACCTTGTCATGTTAGACTGTTTGTGATGATTTTGTCAATTACATAATGTGTTGATGTAGTGCGCAATGTGGTTAGCATTGCAGCACTGGGGTCATAGGTTCAATTCCTATCATGGCCCTATCTGTGTTGAGTTTGTACGTTCTCCCCGTGTTTGTGTAGGTTTCCTCTGGGTGCTCCAGTTTCCACCCAGACAGTCCAAAAACATAATAGTAGGTTAACTGGGTTCCGACAAAAATAGACCCGTGTGTGTGTGTTAGGGAATTTAGACTGTAAGCGTCAATGGAACAGTGATTAATGTAACTCATTCCATAAAACAGTAGATCTGCGTCTCTCATCCACCCTCATTACATCCTCCCATTCCCGGTAACAGGACTTTTTTTGGGCTGAACCCACTCTATGGAGTTCTCTCCCTCGCACAATAAGACTCTCCTCTGGTCTACAAACTTTTAAGCGTTCTCTGAAAACCCACCTCTTCAGACAAGCTTATAATATTCCTCAACCACCCTCTTAACCTCACTACATTACCCTACATTACCACCCGTTACACAATTTCACACAAGACAACTACCCCCTGACCAACATTGTTGTGTGTCAGGATCATTTAGCTTATGAGTCACTTTTACCTTTGCAGTCTGGCTGGGCCGAAATGCAAAATGTAGACTTAACCTCATGTGTCAATCTCCCATTGTCCCATAGATTGTAAGCTTGCGAGCAGGGCCTTCCCACCTCTTTGTCTGTTTTACCCAGTTTGTTTATTAGTTTACTATGTTTGTCTCCAATTGTAAAGCGCTACGGAATATGTTGGTGCTATATAAATAAATGATGATGATGAGCGAGCCCAAGATGAGTGTCTCACCCTCTGCAACACTGCCACGTGCTTTAAGTCCCAGAGGGAGAAAGATGCTATATTCATATATATATAAAATATTATTATTATTATTATTATTATTATTATTAACAACTAGAACAAGGTTAAATATTATTCAAATTATTTGTATTGCAAATGAAAACTAGATATACTTTTTGCAATGTGTTGCTTTTGATTAATAATATAATTATTAAAAATAATTAATAACATTATTATATTTTTTCCCCTTTAGAATGAGGTGAAGGAGATCACATTCATACACACATATGACATTTCCCCTTGAATCAGAACCTACCATTAATGAAGACTTTGATAGCTCCCTATTGGTAAAACCAATTGTTGGGCCTGAATGCCGAATAACTGGATCGGTGGCCAACTGGCCAGATCCTGAAATAAGGTGCAAATTGTAGGGTTAACTGGGGGACGGTTTAGGAAGAGCGAGTAACTGAAACTTAGTTCCAACCATGTTCATATCCAAGTAGGTCTACAAGATGCGTTTTGATCTGAATCTGGGTGTAAGTACACTCTGCCTAAATGTTACTTCCGTCACACACCGGGCGATCGGTCTATACACCCGATCCCCGTCACTCTTACCTGCTCCTGCCGACCGCTCGCTCCGGGCTGGGCGTAGCCATCTATTAATCTGCTCTGTCCCTCCCCTATTGGCTACAATTTTGGCTCCAAAATTTAAAAGGCACTTCCTATCAATCCTATAGGTCTATTCTTTGTGTTACCTTCTTGGTACTAGACGTGTCTCCCTGATTCCTGCTTGTCCACAGAGCTGACAACACCTTCTTTTCAGTGAAACCTGCTGTCTACAGAACCAACGCTTCCTAAGTGCTTACTGCTGCCATCCCAGTGGTAACCAGTCGACTGCAGAGCTGACACTCTATTACAGCGCTACTCCTCCATTCCTGTTTAACCTGCTGTCTACAGTGCTGACACTCTGTAGTGTTCTGTCGCCATTCCAGTGGTAACCTGTCATCTGCAGAGCTTACACCTCACTCTGTTCTCCTCCGCCATTCCAGAGGCGCCTATCTATCTCTCCTGCTCTCCTCAACAATTGTCTACCATTGCTGACCCTCCGTTCCGCCTAGAAGTCCTAGTAAGGGCCACGACCTGCGAGACAGACGCAGCAAAGACCAAACCGCCTTGCGGCTGCTCCGTGGTGAATACCGTCTAATCGTTAGACTCCGCGCCTTACTTGAGTATTGTTAACCTAGACAACCGTAGGATCCTGTCCGCTGAACCGTGCAAGTTGCCGAACCGTGACAACTTCTTGTATGTAGACAGACAGAACAGACTGCAGTATACACACGTGCATATGTGCAATATAAGATCACATCAGAACGCGTAGAAAAAATCTATATTATAATATATATGAACAACTCTAGACAGTATAATCATTAATAGAAATATGGTTGGTTTTAAAAACAAAATTTTTAAATATTTTCTTACATTAAATACACAAATCAAGATGTTTTTAATGTGTACATTACATACAATGCGATTTTACAGTCTATCATACCTGCATAACCATGTTCTGTGTTAGCTAGTGACACACATACGTGTACTTTTCCAAACAAAGACTATGCTGTGCCATTCATCACTGTAAGTCGGCTCTGTAGCGGGTGCAAATGATACTTCTGAAACCAGGCGTACTTAAGAGAGACTCGGGGCTTAAATCGTAAGCATCTGCATTGGCACGGCCTTGCCAAGCCCGTACAATACATGTCCTACATCCGTCCGCCTCTTCACACCCCTGTTACGTCCTTCAAGTCGTAGACAGTGGTGTCAGTTGCATTCAGACATGAATTGCGTGTAATTGTGTTCATTTGCGTAAGGTCCTGAGGTTCAGAGCTGTTTCACGCAACATACAGCACACATACAGACATTGGTCTTTGGCCACTATGGATGAAATGAGTCAAACTGCATGACCATATCGCGCCCTGTTTTGGTAGATTATGTCTGGTGGTTTTTAATCTCAGGACAATGTCCTTAGTGGGTGCTGTCAAAGTTAAATAATTGGATGAAAGAAAGAATATTGATTAATATTGTTTTACTGTGCGATTGCGATCAGTACGCCACGTGTCATGGCGCAATTGCACGATAAATAACGCACGCATACACTCACACTTAAACACTCACTTGTATATAGTTCATTTTTATTATAGTTCCAATCCACAGTCATTTATGAACAAATGTTATTTAGTTTATAGTTAAATATTGTAATTTTATATACAATTTAGTGATATTTAAAGTTCAGGTCACAGGAAGCATGTCATGTTTGGTATCATTCTAATCCCCTATTTATCCGCAGACGTCCAGTTTATTCGCCGAAAGGATCGCACATTCCGTATGCTAGTTATGGATGATAGAGAATAAATGGTTAGAATGATATTGTCTGTGTAATGCTAATAGACCAGTTTAAACTAGTCCTTGGTGGGAAAATTAGTATTCATCCTCTGGAGAGCTGACCCCCACCCTTGGAAAGTTGACCCCCACCCTTGGAGGGTGTCGTTTGAACTGACCTATGGACTGCATTACACTGGAACCTCCTGAAGCCTGAACCTATGGAAACATGCCAAATCATCTGTATTGTTTTCACTGTATCACTGAGTGTATATAACAGGGGCTCTGGGACCAGCATGCAGTCACATTGACCACAGACTTCAGGACTGAATGACTGTATGCTGGACCCAGCATTGCGCAGCACCGCACAGCGTATGTATCGGCGGTACTGTATTTATTGAACTGTTATGCTTTTGCTAAATAAATTGCTTGTGCTTTGGAACCACACAAATCGCATAGACAATGCTTATTGGAAAAAGATGAAATTACTTTAATAGTGCCTGGGCTGGGATGGAGGATTTCTGTTCCCTATGTCGGGAATACAGCAGATTTCGATTGTCTGTGTGCAAGCCATCAAGTCACAAACAATTATACAGAAAGTCATTTATAGGTCCTAACAACCTTTGCACGAGGTCACATTCTGCAGTAATGTTTATAATATAGGGATTACTAGCCTGTGTATCTGTGCACTGTTAATTTAAACTTTTATCTAATTATGAATGCAGTAATAATGTTTTTTTGTCTGCAATCAGCCATCCTGATCAGGGGAAATCATAGCAGGCTTATTTAATAACAAGGCTCATTGACCACGAGGCCTAACATCCAAGTTACTTAACAAAAAAATAATGTTTGTGAGGACTGTGGAATGAGCTCATATTTCTATAAATGAATAAATGGAACAGAGATGACTATTTGGAGGAAGCTTCATTGTTGTTGGTTTCATACCCCCAAAAGATCCAATTGTCAATGGATCCTAAATCCAAAATAAGAAGAACTTACTGATGTAAGGTACAGCCGAACCGAACAGGGTGTGGTGTTACAGTGCTAGTTGCTCCCAACGGAGAACCACTTGGCTTGGGTAGCTATTAGTGACACACCATGACCAGCCAAGCTGCTTAGTCCTGAGAGGACAGGTCGTGAGAGGATAAAGCTGAAGTCAATGGAGGTAGAAATATGAGGGATGAAGCATACGTCAAATAAACAGGCAAACAAGACAAGACTCTTTGAAGCACCAGCAGAAAAGCAAAATTTCAGCTTTGCTTGTGCAAAGATTGGTAGGAGCGAGGGCCTTATGAAGGCTGCATACAGGTGAGGTCTCATAGTCCTAATTGACTTGACCTTTTGCAAAGTGCTGATTGGAGTAAGTGAAAAAGAATGTGCAGTTGTCCGTGTTAACAGTGCACTGCCACCTGTTGCCTGTACCTGGTCTTGCAGTGGATCCTCACATTCTGGTTCCATCTTTTTTTTGTCATAGGAGGTTGAAATATATGGGGGTGGTTGAGTGATCTAGAAGTACCTTGAGTCCTTAAACTAAATAATGACATATTGGCCAAGTAGTTGTTTTTGCTCAATCTGTTGGACTAATGATATTGGAGACAGAACTTTGAATTTTTGATATCACCTCCTTTTTCCTGCTATGTAAAGGCGTTAACAGAAGTGACTAGCACAGATTACACACACATCCACTGTGTCTGAGCAAAGATGATCTGCTGGAAACGGGGATGATCAACATGTGAGATATTTATTGATGTTCTTTATATGTGAACTTATTGGGTTTGTTTTTGTGAATTAATCTGCGATCCTTGATAACTTGGACAATCATTGAACTCATCTCTAGCTACAAGAACATGGTACTGGGAGAAATCTTTCTAGAGCTTGGTTTCTCAACGTGTGGTTTGATACATTCAAGTGGCTCTTCCAAATTACACTCAAAATAACATTTAAAATATATTAGTAGGAATAAAACCTAATAAAAACATATTAGAAAAGAGAGATTTTTCAACATTTACGGCTTGTTTACACAGTCTTGTATTTGGCACTATGATGCATTCAGGAGTGTTATTCTGTTAAATCCCATTAAAGTCTATTTACTGTTTTATTAGAGGAAGACAACTGTTAACATGCAGGAAAAAAATACCCATATGGACAAGCCCTTAAAGGGTTGCTTGGTAAGGATATAAACATATAAGGGGGTCCTTGAAATAATTTCACACACTTTAAGGAGTATTTGGAATAAACTGACACACAAAAGGGGGTATATGATAGAAAAAGGTTGGGGGTAGATTCACTAAAGGTTCTAAAAACTAAAAAGGAAACATGGAGGTGTTGCCCATAGCAACCAATCAGATTCTAAGTATTATTTGTTTAGTATATTCCACTTTTCGTTTGTAGAAAGTTTAGTAAATATACCTCTTGAGATGTTAATTAATGTGAATTTAGATACACTTTAGTACTTTAGAACTGAACACTACTTAAATAGGAAGTTTGTGTCACCTCCATTATTTTGTGTCCTGTAGGTAATTATTAGGAAATATCATTTGATCCACAATTTGCAGACCTCCGCATTGATATACCCTATAGCCTATTTTATGCATACCAATCCATCATTATTATTATTATTATTATTATTATTACATACCTACTAACTGTATTTACTATGATATGTCAGTTTGCATACAAATCAATAAAACTGACTTTCAGGTGTGCCTGTAACTGCAGTTAAATAGTTCTGCTCAGAACATTGCAGCTGGAAATCAAGTAGTAAAAGGAGAAGCAGAGTATTTCAGCACGTTAAACGGGAGCCTGGAATGC
This sequence comes from Mixophyes fleayi, assembly GCF_038048845.1. NCBI lineage: Eukaryota > Metazoa > Chordata > Amphibia > Anura > Limnodynastidae > Mixophyes > Mixophyes fleayi. Next base: position 30,897,273 of record NC_134403.1, on the reverse strand, counting down.
AGGTATATAACATGTTAGACGAGACGTGATTGTTCCTTAATATTATGCAGCGTTGTACAATATACACATTTTTTACTATGATTATAGCATACTGAAGGCAAGTACTAGAAGGCGACTCACAGGATATGGCTCAGTTAGTATATACAAACATTATAAATATTACTGGGTGCTCCGGTTATGGCAAGATGCTAGCTATGCACGAGATAAGGAGTATTTTTGTGTCTTTCCTTCCTGTGTTATGTCTCTGGGATGCTTAAATTAGATGACTCCTCGCTGACCTCCCATAGGGTGTTATATTGGTGAAAAATGAAATATGCTCCAACAGAGTTATAATGCACCAATTGTCTACAGATAGTGTTGGCAGCTATTGTGTGTGCTGAACTAAAATGCTTAGGAATGCAACATATCAAGAGCGGGACTGACCACCTAAGCTATACTTGGGTAGGAGCCTGAAGATGCCGTTGTGGACCCCAACGGCATAAGTATGGGGTGGTGCAGGAACCTTGGAGGGGGTAGGAGGTGCCTCTCCTGCACCCATGGTTGTTCCACCACTGCAATATATCAGATCACTAGATACCAGTGATATAACTGAGGTGTGTGCATTTGTGAGAATGAATATATGAAATAGCAGCCTATGAATGCATTAGGAACCAGTAAGTGTCAGACATAGGCAGGTGAGGGGTCCTGAGCAGGTTTAGTGTTCAGACCTCAAAAAGTCCCAACCAGCACATAAAAAAAAGACATTTACTGTTTTAGTGTGAAATGATAAACTCTCACTTCTACTGGTGCCACTCTCCAGTCAATGCAATCAGTGCAGAAAATAAGCAGAGACCTAGATATAACATTTATTGTTACTTAAATGCAACATATTTTGCTTTGCCAGAACTTCGTCTGGTCATATACAATAGAGGTGACTGTATTAAATGGAAACTCTGTGTGGAGTTTGTATGTTCTCCCCGTGTTTGCATGGGTTTCCTCCCACACTCCAAAAACATACTGGTAGGTTAATTGGTTGCTATCAAAATTGACCATAGTCTGTGTGTGTGTGTCTGTATGTTAAGGAATTTAGACTGTAAGCTCCAATAGGTCAGGGACTGATGTAAGTGAGTTCTCTGTAGAGCGCTGCGGAATTAGTGGCGCTATATAAATAACTGATTATGATGATGTGCCCACACAGGAGAAGGAGAGCCAGGAAGCCAATGACAACAAATGGCTTCTGGGTCCAGTCAAAGGTGATCCTTTAAGAATTTATCAACAATGCCCTCCAGCTATAACCCCATAATGTGTGCTGTATAACTGCGGCTTCAGCTAATCATCCCAAATTAAATATATCCCCCACTCTACCCGTTTCCAATCACTTCCGGTCCCGACACTTTGGAAAACTGTCTTCTCTTGGTAGAAATTCAAGCTGGTCATCAAGAACATCTCAGTTTGTATTCGGTCCAATCTCTTCCATGTTGCGTTTGGTAGACGATGGTTGTCCAAACAAACTCATAATATTGGTTGACCCACAAGGCAATCTCTTTCTGTCCTGTCTATGGTAATTCATTCTATTTCAGACAGTACATCAGTTTCTCAGCCAAGTCTTTGTAAGTTCCAGAGTCGTAAGTAAGTTTCCTATCTGGATATTTGTGATTGACAGCAGGCAGGAGTCCTGCCACCATCTCTACACCTGCCCTAGTGGCCTCTTACAAGAGGTTTATTTACTCTTTATAGGAGCCTTAACTGAAGGTATTGAGCTCAAACTGAGCTCTTGCTGGAGTTCCCATATTATTTGGGGGGTAAGGAGGTTGACTCCTTATCATCATGTATTATAATTCAAGGGCTCTTAGCACTGTCGCTGTCCCTAGCAGGACTTTTGTAAAGTAAAGAAATCCCAGTAACATACGTAAATGAGACCACAACAAATTAAGAAATAATGGAAAACGGATTTATATAAAATACTACTTAGCTTTGTGATGGAATCAATAATCAGTGGTACAAAAGGTCACAAGGGAGCCCCAAAACATTACACAGTTGTTGACATGTCTGACAGTCTTTCATTTAATCTTTGACACTGCACTTGAGTCCAAAGATGAGTCAGCCCTTGTGAGGAGTAAGTGTTACGAACCGTGGTGGTGCCTCAAGCAGTGGTGCCTCGAGCTGCGGTGCCTCATTTGTATTCAGAACGTGTCCCGGTCATTGCCATGATGACCGGGACGTCACTTTGTTCCTCCATTGCTTGGTGATGGCTAGGATGCTCTGTCAGTCAGCGCTGCGTGAAGGGGCAGCCGGGTACGTGCGCAATTATAATATAATTAATTATTAACCTCCTTTGGCTCATTTGTGCACCAGTGCTTCTGATTCCTCCAATGGTCCATGCCAGTATTTAAGGCAAGGAGGGCTTATCCTCCCTGCCGGTTATAGAGTTGTGTTCCACACTAGCTGACCTGCTCTCTCACTGTCCTGTGGATACTCTGTCCGTTGCTGATTGATTCTCGTTGTGACCCTTGGCTTGTTTCTGGACCCTGCTTGTACTCTGATTGCCCTGACCTTTGGCTTCGTTGTTTGGATCTCCCTGCTTGTTGCCAGCCCTGAACCTTTGGCCTGTCTCTGATTTCTCTGCCCCCTGACCCCGAACTGCTCTTGACCATCCGCTCCTGTCTTGGCTGCCGCCTCCTATCTTTCTGCTGCGGTATTGTATATAACCTTCCACTACGCTAAGAGTTAAGACCTGGGGGCATCCAAGTACCAGTGAGCGCAACAAGCTCTACGGAAAAGGCGGCTGCTATAGGTGAAGACCTCTGTCTCCTGTTCTGGTAACTCATGTCAATAGCCGTTAGCCGTAACAGTAAGGCTAATATTTAAACTGCAAAATTACATAGACGTTACTTGATGCACAAATACAACAAGGTTCCAAGTTGTTTATACAACAAATACATACATATTACACAATAGAACAATAGATGCATAACGCAAGATTTATGATTATTTATATAACAAAATGTAATTAAGTATTACATAATATAACTGTGCATAAAATAAGATTCCTTATTATTTCACCTGACCATGCATAGAAAGTGAAAAGTGTTCTTTACTGAATTATTTACCAACAAACATTGTGAATAGTCCTGGTTATTTGTGCTGCAAACTTTATACAATAGAACTATGTATAGTTCCTTAATCCAGAGTAGGGGGTAACAGGGCCATTTTAACAACATTATGGGCCCCTGGGCAAAGCAATGCATCGGGGCCCATATATATATATATCTATAATATAAAAGCCTAGCGACGTGTGTTAGTCTGTGTGTGAAAAAAAACAAACAAGCTGCAGCGCCACCTGCTGGGCGGAGTTATACACTGACCTACTAAATTCTTAGCATTATCTGATATATAAAAGTAAAAGCCTAGCGGCGTGTGTTAGTGTGTGTGTGTGTGTGTGTGTGTGTGTGTGGAAAAAACTATTTTCTCAGAAAGGGCTCATCCAATTGACCTGAAAATTGGTATACTGACATTATTTGACAAAAAAATTAGAATAGTGAAGTCAGTTAACTTCCATCATCCCCCCTTCCCCCCGTGGGAGGGGTAGTAAAGGCTAAATTTACGAGTTGAGGGGTCAAACTCATTTTCGTGAGGTAATTTTACCTCATGAACACACATTAAAAAGGGCGCTTGCGTCGGGAAGTAACGCTCTTCCCCTGAGGACGCCTGGGCTAGGCCCAAATGCATGACAAGAACCTTTTTAAGACCTTAAGTAGCTTGATTTGACTAGAATGCATGAGTATCATGCACGGGTTAACTTGTGTACATATATATATATATATATGTACTCGCTCAGTGACCCTTGAAGTTTTACTTTTGCCGGATTTTTTTTTTGCAGGATTATTTATTCCTATTAAGAGCCTTGACTATGGGGCCCCCTAGCCCGTGGGGCCCCTGGGCACCTGCCCATCGTGCCCAATGGAAAAGATGGCCCTGGGGGGTAAGGTCTGTTATGTTTGCTTAATAGTTTACTAACACAGAGTGGTACTAAAGAAACAAACACTTAAGAAACAAAAACTCTCTTAACCCATATTCACCACACAGCACCATCACTATTTGTAACCATTTTCCGTTACCTCTTATAATGGATTTGCGAATGACTATATATTATTATATTTCATTCGCAACCTCTCCAACGTTTCTCCTATTACATTGCTTGACACGTTCTTTGCAGCCTCAAGGGTAGATTTACTAAACCTAGCTATCTAGAATGTACTAGATAAATAGCAAATATGGTTGCTATGGGCAACCCTCCACTTTTCCATTTTAGAAGGTTTAGTAAATCTACCGATCAAAGTTTTGGCGAGGTTTTGAAATGCAGGCGACATGAGCAAAAGAGCGGTAGGTGACAATTTCAGTCCATTCAAAACAATGCCATGGCCGTCATTGTGACTGCATTCAGTTTTATAATACAAACAATCTTGCAATTGGCTCAAGCGTCCGGCAATAGAACACAAACAAACTAGCAATGTGAACATTTTCAAATTGGTGAGTAAAATATGCATCTCCTCCCCTAAATAAGGAGGTCCAGTAATTGGCATCCTTGCCAGGTGATAGTGGTCCATATGCCATTAATCCAGCGACTCTTTCTATATGACTTTCCATGTACAAATTTGGCTTGGTTGACAACCACCTCCAGCTTTTGGCCTTTTGGCTTAAATCTACATCTTTGTGTCACCCTGCAGTACCCGGCCATTGGGATCTACCTTTGCTATAATGTCTCTTCCCAAATAGTGTTTTCTCCAGTATAAGCACATCTGATCTGTGCAGAAGTCCTAGGAGCAATCTAGTAGCCGTAAGCACGTCTGGCTTTAAGGGGAAGGGGCTGGTAGAGGTGAAAGGTACACTAACCGTAGCCAATTGTTTAGTATCCAAGAGGAATATGTTATATTACAAATTACAATTAAAGAATGTGTCACTCTTTGGAAAATTCATTACAAATCTATTGAACTAATAAATGACTGGAATAACAACCCGCCAGGGGTGGTTGTCAGCAGTAACACAGATAACAGGAGAGGAGCTGTAGAGCGATTATGGGCTTGATCCTGACAAAGGAAATATATGAAATATGGAAATGACACACCCAAGCCACCAAATAATTAGCCACTGATAACTTCCACTTGAACCACTGTAACGTCTCAGGACAGCCTGCATACAGGTGTGGGTTCCATCTAATTTACTAGTCTGTACTAGCTTTTGTTTAAGTCTACCTCTTTTCCAAGTACTGCAAAGCCTAAGAATCTTGCAGCAGATTATGCATTATGCATTATGCAGCGATACTCATTATGTATCGCCACAAATCGTACAATATATACATTACTGCTGCAATTTATTCTCAAGGGGCCCCGGCGAAGACGGCCCTCCTAGGCAAACTGTTTTTACTGTTCACCGGCAGCCTAGTGCGAAGGTAAGATGTGCATGCGCAGACTTTAGTTGGATTTTACCCAGTGGGGGAATCAAACAAAGCCTTTCCGGCCTCACTGGACCCCATAGGAGAAGATAGGTTAACGCATTTCGCTGCTTGATAAATCTGTAACCTCACAGACCACATACAGTTCTAGAAGTCCTGTGATAGTCAATCTCTAGAGAAAACAGCTGTGTTCTCCGGATATATGGGCTATCGCAGTTTGTTAAATAGACCCCCTAAATTACCATCATCTGCGTTTGTCTCTCAGGTATATGCTCGGAGTCTGGAAAGTTACATGGTGGAATTATACTATAAGTTAGTAAGTTTCTCTGCCTTTTGGATAAGATCAAATGTAGTTCCTGTCCTAGAAGGGGTAAATCCGAATGCCGAATGGAAGGGACAGGTCTCCTTGGTCTGATGCCAGAAGGCCGGTGGTGACTTGGCGGCTCGAGGTGTCTGTGCCTCCGGGGGACAGGGCAGAGGTGACCTGAAAATGCACGGGTGGTGGTGGCCCCATGATCACGTGCACAGAGTAAGGCACAGAGCACAATACACTGAGAGCGAACCCTGCACCACTTATATTTTCTTGGTTCCAGCCTTTTGGCTGGGTCAGAACAATCTTTTCACCCTCCGGCCATGGCTTATGGGCACTTTTTTATTTTTTATTTATTGAACATGCAGCACTTATGCACAACCTAGCACTTTTTTTGCACAGATTTTATTTTGTGTGATTTCCGTTTGCACGTTTTGGGTTTGGGTTTGACCCTCAGGGGAACCCCTCTCCCTCAGTTATTTGAGACTCTCTCCTTTGGGGGGAGAGTTGAAGAGCCAGTCCCTCAGGGAAAGCTTCGGCCGACCTCAGGGTAAAGGGGACTGCCTGAGCCTTGCGGCGGAGGCAGTCCTGAAGACCCTTGCACCCCAAAGGGGCCTTTTGGCTCCAGGGGTCGGGGATGGTGTGTCCGAAGATCTTTATCTTCCCAAGAGGCCTTTTGGCTTTGGGGGATAGGGAGCAACGGGGCCCTTTCCTTTTTGGGAAGGGTCTAAAGGCCCAAGCCCCCAGCACTGTTTTTTTGGCACCGGGTGATTGGGAGCACCGCACCTCGGGCTTCCATAAAAAAAAATAAAAAATGAGTTAGTAAGTATTGCTTTGGTGCTGCTATTAGCTACGGTGTATGCCCCGAGCCTGCGATAGACCTCCAGCACACGCAGGGGAGCCATTGCTCTATCCCGTGGTCTTCATGGCCCATGCAGAGCTTCCTCTTCCAGTAACACAGCACAGGCCGGGGCATTTCCATGTGGGGATACAGAACTTGTGTGAAATCCTTCACCGGTGGTCTCCTCACAGTGTAAGGCTGTTCAGAACTTGGAAAAGAGGTAGAGCATCCATGTTACTGATCACCTCTCAGGCTGTCATGTCTCTGGAAAACAAATATTCTATACAAGACAGACTTTTAAATTATTTGGAAGTGATGCACAAACCAGTTTTTAGATCTCCCGCTGCCTGGACAAATGTCATCATTTGTGACCGGATGGGCTTAAGTAGCCACCTGGTCTGTAGGGGGGGGGAAAGTAAGCCCAGCTTATCTGGGTTTCTTTCTCACCATCAGTAATAGACCATTACTGACCGCTCCTATTGGTGTCACCTTGCCACCAATCAACGACTGTGAATGCCAACTGTGCAATAGTTGGAGAATCTCGTTGCCATCACTGGGCTCCTTTGCGGCACCTAGAACCTCTCACTTCTGGGGTACCTGGTATAGCTGCTGTAATGCCTCTTTACTGTGGGTTGGCTGGTACCTCCTGACCGCTTACTATGGGTCAGGACAGCTGGGTAGCGGGCAGAGCATTGACACAGAGAAACTGGGTTCAACAAAGGACAGCTGGGGAATGGATTAGAGTGTAAGCTCTTATCTGTGGGTCACAGGTTACAGCGGGCAACAGGAGTCAGGCAGAATCTTCAAGCAGTGATGTTTACAAGGACCCTTGCAAACTAGTTGGAGGTACTAGTGATCATCCAGAAGTACAGATGGTATAAAACAGTTAAAGTACAAAATACAACCCTTATGTACTGTTTCTGACACCCATGTTGGCAGGGAGGTAACCCAGTCCCCTTCCTAGCTGGCACCACAAAGTCTGAGATATTACATCAGATATTTAGCATTAAGATGTAATATATTCTCTGATCTTGGATTTAACAAAATTCACATCAATCTGTGATTTTCTAAATTACTTGCTGGTTGTATTATTTATGTAATTCTAATATTTTTTTTAAAAAGACATGATAAAAGGTACCTTTTATTGTAGCTTTCTTGGATTCCTGTTTGGAAAAGGGGTAGATACTATTCACCTCCTATAAACAACACCCTAAGCCCCACAACAAGCTAAAATATTAAATCAATAGCATTTCACATTTAAAAAATAGGTCTATTCCTGCTACTGACCCCTATCATTACATTATTAACAGCCATAATCACATCAATAATTGCCCTTGACATCATGTTATTAGCATCCCTATTACATCAATAAATATCCCTGGCATCAACCCCACACTACAGCAATGCCACCAGCTCTACCCCCACACTACAGCAATGCCACCAGCTCTACCCCCACGCTACAGCAATGCCGCCAGCTCTACCCCCACACTACAGCAATGCCGCCAGCTCTACCCCCACACTACAGCAATGCCACCAGCTCTACCACCACACTACAGCAATATAGCTTGCATATGGGGACAAGGTATAATGTAGGGTAAAAACCTATAGTGTGTGAAATGTAGGGCGTGAAAATAAAAATACCCGTGGACCGCTACATATGTGAACCTAAATCACAAGCCAAAATACACTGACAAAGTAAAGCATTTTAATAATCATTCAAAACAATATATATCAATACATAGTGATACTATGATAAAACCATACAACTAGTCTGAACAACACAACATACCATCCATTTTCTCCCTGATGGTGTGAATAAATGATTAAGCTACAGTACTGTCATTGATTTTATATTATCCAGATATTGACTGACGTTATGGTGTACTGGTTAATATTGCTGATGCCTCATTGTTACACTATTATGCTAGGATTTATAAAAGGTGCACTCAGCCTGGTCTAAGTACCAGTTGGTGTATGTAAATAGTAATGTTAATATTTGACTTTAGGGAAAAACTTTATTTACAAAAAAACCACATTCAGCTGCCCCATAAGCAGCCGGCCCACAGAGAAATACTCTTCTTCAGCGACATCATTAATATTTGTACTGGCCTCCGTGGCACCCCCCAAAGACTGGCACTCTAGGCAGCTACCTAATGGTAGCACCGGCCCTGTAAGTGAGAGAAGTGAAACCGTAAAAAAGCCCTGTGTGGTCTTTGGTGTCAGTATTAGTAATTCCGAGTTACTTTCCAATTCTAACACTATGGATATAAAACGGTGGCTCAGTGGTTACATCGCTGGGGTCATGAGTTCGATTCCCGACCAGGGCCTAGTTTGTATGTTCTCCCTGTTTCCTCCCACACTCCAAAAACACGCTGACAAAATTAACCCTAGTGTGCGTGTTTTGGGAATTTAGACTGTAAGCTCCATTGGGGCAGAGACTGATGTTAGTGACAAAAATATTCTTTGTACAGTGCTGCGGAATTGATGGCGCTATATAAATGATGATGTTGTATTTGGTTTTTCACGTCACGCTGGACATGACTTCACCAAGCTCAAAAATCGTAGGTGGCCTTTTTTTTATTATTATTTTCAAGAGAAATATAGTGTCCGCTGAGGGTTTTTAATTAGTCAAAGAAGCAATTACAATTTTAAATCTAAATGTAAAGTTTGACATACATAAAATAGTATAGACAATCATTATCATGTTATAATACTCTAATAAATATCAGTAATGTTCTGTACCGATCTCATTCTGTACTAAAACATAAGTTACATAAATATCAATGAAATCCCTATTGTTAAAGGAGTGCAACATACAAAACTAGTTAATAACATATAATATTATAATAAAATATTACAATATTGTTGCTCACCATGACGATATCGGGGACTAGAAATAAAAGAAAATACATACAGTGACTTTATTTATCTTCTATTGAATTTCTTTCTTTTTCAATACTTGTTACACTGTATTCATTATTTCCGTGCCACACAGTGTTATTGTTTTCCTAATCCATACAGTGGTCTCAGTGGAGATACTATGGAATGCAATAGACATGGGACCTGATTCCTTAAGGAAAGTACTCTTTTTTTTTTACTTAAATTTTCTCCTGGACAAAACCATGTTACAGAGCAAGGGGTGCATATTAGTTTATTATTTTGCACATAAGGAAAATACTGTCTTTTTTTTCTACCTCAACTTTAAATTTCAGTGTACAAATAAGCTATCAAGTATTTGTGTGCTACATGAAAAAAACCAGACAGTATTCTCCTTATGTGCAAAATAATGAACAAATTTGCACCCCTTGCATAGCTAAATGGTTTTGTCCAGAAAACTTTCGTTTACTCAATTTCTTGCTTAACTTTCTTTAATCAGGCCCTGTAGGTAACATTTGACTTATACAAAAAGTCATTTATTGAATAAAAGCTGTATATTTACGAAAAGCATATATTAGGCAGCATGGTGGCTAAGTGGTTAGCACTTCTGTCTCACAGCACATGGGGTTATGAGTTCGATTCCCGACCATGGCCTTATCTGTGTGGAATTTGTATGTTCTCCCCGTGTTTGTGTGGGTTACCTCCGGGTGCTCCGGTTTCCTCCCACACTCCAAAAACATACCGGTAGGTTAATTGACCCTAGTCTGTGTGTGTATGTTAGGGAATTTAGACTGTAAGCTTCAGTGGGGCAGGGACTGATGTGAGTGAGTTCTCTGTACAGCGCTGCAGAATTAGTGGCGCTATATAAATAAATGATGATGATGATGATGAAAAGCATATATTAGGTGCTATTTAAGTATTTATACAATTCATGAAGCCTGTAACCCTCCCTCACTTTACAGGCAGCACATTTTTAGGACAGTGTCCTGGTGGGATTACATACAGCAATATTTCTCAAATCTGGACCCAAGGGATCACTTACAGGTCATGTTTTCCATATCTCCTAGCTGGAACACATTACTGACTGCCATGGTTCAAGTTCATTTAAATAATTAAACACACCCCTTCTTCCCCATTGTCAGCCAATGAAGAGGGGATGCATTTACCAGCATGTGCTAAAGTGCGCTTGGTCTCCCCCATTCACTGCCAGCCAATCACAAGCATTTTCACACACTGGCCACTTGTGATTGGCTGACGGTGAAGGGGAATTTCATTAAGAATCTTTTTGTTATTAAAGCAAAATGTTTAAACTTTATTGCATAGACTTTGACCCCACAATCTTCCTGCACCAAGTTGACAGCGCCCTGATCTTTAAAATTAAAATATACTAAACACAATTCACTAAGTTAAAGCCTAATATTAGTTCTAAAAAGCGTTATTTTTCTATACATTTACATCGAATCAGATGGATATACACCAAGCTGCACAGATAAGAAGCTTATTTATTATTGTTGCTGTGCTGGGAAGAAACAGGCGTTATATTGAAACATAAATTACTTTATAAATAATAATAATGGTTGATAAAGCATTTATTTCTAAGTAAAACAGAATACTCCTATTTCTCAAGTATGTTTAATTCAAGTGGTATTGTCAGAGTCAGCCACATATTCTGCCATAGCATGTAATAAAGTCACTGCTTTATTATATAACGGCGGGATGCTACCACTTGAATTATTCATCTTCAAACCGCGGCCGTGGCCTTAGATTAATAACGTAATAAAGAGCCCTTCATCTCCTAATCCTGAGATAACCAGCGGTACTCAGTGCTTATAGAGAGTAGAACAGCATTTTATTTATAAGACCCCGCTGAACTGTAGTGAGACAACAGATATGAGGGGTTTATATTATTATCCTACTACTGTACATGTTTCAGCTCAAGGCTGAAGTGTTTAAAGGGATTAAAGGGGTTCCCTAATTTATTTAAAAATCACTTAGCCCACTTCACTTTATATATCCCTCATAATGGACATATGTTTTTTCACCTACGTGACAATGCGAAAGCTGATCAAGCGGTTTACAGACTGTAGTCTGCCGCCACAGTGCTTGCATGCCTCCTGCCTATCTAACTAAAGCATACTTGCCAACTCTTCCGGAATACCCGGGAGACTCCCGAATTCCTGGTAGGTGTCCCGCATTCCCGGGAGAGCTGGCAATTCTCCCTCCCTCCCTGATGCGATTCTCCGGGAATCACATTATTTTGGCCGCCCCCCCTCCCCCCGTGTTAAAATGACGCGTTGGCGTCATTACGTCACAGGGGGTGGGGGCAAAAATGACTTGATTCGCGGAGCCCTGCCCCCTCACGCTCACCTCTACTCCCACACTCCCGTAAGCCAGCATTTAAGGGTTGTCAACTATGAACTAAAGATGGACTGGGGCAAGAAGGGCCCACTGGCAAACCAGTGGTAGGGACCCATGCGATGGCATGTGCCACCGTCATGCGGGGGCCCACTGCTGAATGGGGTTTGCTCAGCCTTTGGAGGGGGCACGATGAGCCCACACAACGCAAGGCTAGCATTTAACAACTGCGTTTAAGGAGTGGTGTTACACATAAATTACAGGCAGTTATTAATATAGGGCCTGGTTCAGAGTGGAACACAAGCGTAATTGGGGATTGTAGAAGCCATACGTAAGTGTATGCGTATGTACGTGGTATTAAGATGTGTCCAAGTCTGAATGAGAAGCTGATGCGTCTTCTTGATAACACCTCAATCACTTACATCCAACTTGTGAACAAAAAACATTTATTTTAAAAGTTAGCAACGCAAACACGGGGAGAACATACAAATTCCATACAGCTGGTCGGAATCAAACTCATGACCCCAGTGCTGTGAGGCAGAAGTGCTAACCACTAAGCCACAGTGCTGCCCATGAATTTAAACTTGAACAACCTAGCTAACACAGCAGGAACAATTTACAAAGGAAATATATTTTTTGAATCTTTGCTATAACACGTTCGGCAAATCCTAATCTATGGCTGAGCAACTACTAAAATCTCAAACAGCGTCTGCAAACCACTAATTACAAGAGATTCACTAGTTCAGGTGTTCAACGTCATTATTTGCTGCTTACACAGCTTCGCCCCAGTTCACACTTCACACACAAATAAAACCGCTTTTTCAGCCATATTTGCAACTATGTGACAGTCTGAATAAGTTATTGCTTGAACACACCCTTGTTGTACATTGCCTACGTTAGACACCCCTTCCCTCCCCAGTCACACCTCTTCATACCTCGAAGTGGCAAAATAGTTGCGGGTCTGAATAGTTGCGTATTTCACTTTCTGAGTGTGCACAGTGCGAAACACTGCAAAGATAGGCTACACCGAGGGATGTACGTCTCACTCTGACTCCGGCCCACAGTGTCTAAACAATAAGGGCTTGATTCATTAAGGAAAGTAAAGCAAAAAAAATTAGTAACTTTGCACCTTGGCAAAACCATGTTGCATTGGAGGGGGAGCTAAATTTAAAATGTAAGGACTAAGATTTATAGTTGGGGTAGGACATGTCCTAGATCAACTTTAAATTTCAGTGTAAAAATAAAGCTATCAAGTATTTGTGTGCTAGATGACAAAACAGCCAGTGTTTATCTTATGTGCAAAATAATAAACTAATTTGCACCCCTTGCATTGTAACATGGTTTTTCCAGGAGAAAACTTACTGATTTTTGATTTACTTTCCTTAATGAATCAGGCCATAAGATTTAATTTTTTCACTGATTTATATATATTGAATATAAAAATACTGTGCAATGTGAATGTATGGTTCCATCACAATAATTCTATACCCAGCAGTGGGTGAAGTGGAAGTTTAGAAGTGGCGATATGGGAAATGTAAGTGAATGAATGGAATTTGATAGTTTTATAATCAAAGCAGTAGAAGACGGGGTGGTATCGCATACAATCATATACCAGCCAACTTTCACTTCTGATATCTAGTTAAAATTTCCTTGCCATGATAGCCTTTAAATCACATGTCCCATAACAGCCACTGACATGGCATACTGGGAAATGTAGTTCCACCACAGCTAGTTTATATATAAATCGGTTGTGGAAAAAGGACTGTGGGGCAGGGATGTTTTATGAGTTTAGTGGGTCCGTGTGCAACAATTGTGCTGGCCAGCTATATTACCTAAAGAGCCCTCACATTACATAAAGCCCCTACCAGCTTCCGCATTACATTATTACCTTTCACTACATTACATTAATAGCCCCCTATATTACATTAAGAGCCCCACCAACTCCTACATTGGATCAACAGTACCCTCCAACCCCCACATTAAATTAATAGCCCCACTACATTATTTTAATAGTCCACACTACATTACACTAATACCGTACCTTACATTACATTAATATCCCCCCTACACAAACACACATTTTAATAATTTCCCACCACCACCACCACCATCACAGTTATCCATACTTGCCTACTTTCCGGGAGGGGGTCCGTCAAGGGGGCGTGGCCATGTACGGGCAATCACAGGCAATTTTAGCCAATCGCAGCAGGGGGGGGGGCACGATGCCGCGTTTAGCCCCGCCATCTTCAACAATGTCGAAATCTGGATCCGGGATTTTTGCCTGCTCTCTTGGGAGTCCAGGAGAACTCCTAAAAATTCAGGAGTCTCCCGGACATTCCGGGAGAGTAGGCAACTATGCAGTTATCTGATCTGTAGAGATTAAATGCTATAGTCTGCCTCCTGCATAGCCCATACAGGGGTGTCATTTCTGTTTGAAAAAATATCTCTAATACTTAAAAGGTTATTAAAATTGGAAAATAAATGGGAAAACATAGTTCTTTGCAGTTGTGTGACTCTGTGCGTTTGACTCCCCTTAGTCCCCTACAATCTATTGCTAAAAAGTAATTCTATCAAACAAATTACTTTTTTGGGATTGTAAACAGATTTTAAAAAGAATGGTCTCTAAATCATTTGATTAATGGTCATTTACGGTACAAAGTAGCTTATAGGTGGCGCCTTTAGATGGTGTAGTGTAATTGTCATGTATCAAGTGTCAGCACTTTGCGATATGGTGATTACTGAATTATAAATACTTTCCGAATTATTATTCCATTTCCAGAGTAGACCCTCTAAGATAATTTGGTGAAGGAACTGTGCTTTTTTTTCCCTTTAAATTACTGATATATTTCTATAAAGTCTGAGAATGGCAAGTGAATTAATTAATCATAGAGCAAGGTTAAAAAAACCTTAACACAGGACCATATGAATGTCTCTTGGTAATGTCACAACCTTGAATGCAAGATAAACCGCGGCTTGATTTACATAGAGAGCAATAAAATAATTTCTGGGCATAACGCCAACTGTACGGGCTCGTTAACCAGCCTCATATTTTTGCCACAATCTAGTGTCAGAGGAGTTGGCTCTGAGACGTGCTAGGGACGGACTGGTCACCTACCTCAACAACAACAACAACAACAAAAAGTTGATAGGATAATAGACGTGAGGACAATCCCCTGGTTCTGTTGATTTCCAGGTCTGTGCGGGCTTTCAACAAATCCGGCCCAATGTAACGGACATGTGCAGCTCCTGCCATTGTTTTGTTGCTCTCAGTGATAAAATCATCATCATCATCATTTATTTATATAGCGCCACTAATTCCGCAGCGCAGTACAGAGAACTCATTCACATCAGTCCCTGCCCCATTGGAGCTTACAGTCTAAATTCCCTAACATACATACACATACACAGAGAGAGAGACTAGGGTCAATTTTGATAGCAGCCAATTAACCTACCAGTATGTTTTTGGCGTGTGGGAGGAAAACGGAGCACCCGGAAGAAACTAGGGATGTGCACCGGCGACTTTTGAGGTCTCGTGTTTTGTGTTTTGGATCCGGATTTTCGTTATTTTTGGGGTTCGGATTTGTCTCGCAAAACACTTGACGAAAGGTCTCGGTTCGGATTTAAGGTTTTGGATTCGGATTTTTTTTGAAAAAAACATAAAAAGTTTAAAAATCAAGTTTTTGGGCTTATTTTCACTCCTAGGCTATTATTAACCTCAATAACATTCAATAACAAGCATTTCCACTAATTTACAGTGTATTCTGAACACCTCACAATATAGTTATTAGTCCAAAACGTTGCAACAAGGTATCTTTCTGGACTGCGTAGAGGAGTGGGTCACCACAATATATATTAAAAACCCTGAACTTTTATGATTCGCACCAATAAATGTACCTGGACTGCGTAGAGGAGTGGGTCACCACAATATATATTAAAAACCCTGAACTTTTATGATTCGCACCAATAAATGTACCTGGACTGCGTAGAGGAGTGGGTCACCACAATATATTAAAAACCCTGAACTTTTATGAATCGCACCAATAATTGTACCTGGACTGCGTAGAGGAGTGGGTCACCACAATATATATTAAAAACCCTGAACTTTTATGATTCGCACCAATAAATGTACCTGGACTGCGTAGAGGAGTGGGTCACCACAATATCTTAAAAACCCCGAACTTTTATGAATCGCACCAATAAATGTACCTGGACTGCGTAGCGGAGTGGGTCACCACAATATATTAAAAACCCTGAACTTTTATGATTCGCACCAATAATTGTACCTGGACTGCGTAGAGGAGTGGGTCACCACAATATCTTAAAAACCCTGAACTTTTATGATTCGCACCAATAATTGTACCTGGACTGCGTAGAGGAGTGGGTCACCACAATATATTAAAAACCCTGAACTTTTATGATTCGCACCAATAATTGTACCTGGACTGCGTAGAGGAGTGGGTCACCACAATATATTAAAAACCCTGAACTTTTATGATTCGCACCAATAATTGTACCTGGACTGCGTAGAGGAGTGGGTCACCACAATATCTTAAAAACCCTGAACTTTTATGATTCGCACCAATAAATGTACCTGGACTGCGTAGAGGAGTGGGTCACCACAATATATTAAAAACCCTGAACTTTTATGAATCGCACCAATAAATGTACCTGGACTGCGTAGAGGAGTGGGTCACCACAATATATATAATAAGAAAACCATCAACTTTTATGAATCGCACCAATAAATGTACCTGGACTGCGTAGAGGAGTGGGTCACCACAATATATTAAAAACCCTGAACTTTTATGAATCGCACCAATAAATGTACCTGGACTGCGTAGAGGAGTGGGTCACCACAATATATTAAAAACCCTGAACTTTTATGAATCGCACCAATAAATGTACCTGGACTGCCTAGAGGAGTGGGTCACCACAATATATATAATAAGAAAACCATCAACTTGTTTGATTCGCACCAATAAATGTACCTGGACTGCGTAGAGGAGTGGGTCACCACAATATATTAAAAACCCTGAACTTTTATGAATCGCACCAATAAATGTACCTGGACTGCCTAGAGGAGTGGGCACTGGGCACCACAATAAAATATATAAAAAACCTTCAACAGGTCTGCATTACACTACACATACGGCTGCTCCTCCATCCTCTCCATCATATACATGTTGGAGTTTTAGCGTGTGACAGCCTCTTGTTTTTGATAATGTCAGTGCATTTTGAATATTTTTCAATTTGCCCCACACCACTGAATGTACTTTATCTATGATACGCATCTATCTATCTTGACTGCGTAGTGTGGTGGCCCCGGTACACAATTTGGTACCGAGGCCACAATATAATTAAAAAACCCTCCACGTGTCAGAATTCCACCAAACAAGTATCTGGACTGCGTAGTGGGGTGGCCCCGGTACCCAATTTGATACCGGGGCCACAATACCTCCTCCAAACATGGTACAGACAATTCGTCATTGAGATCCCATCAAGTATGTTAAAGACAGACAGGGTCCAAGTGTTATTGGTTGACTTTGTAAACCAAAAAACTGTCCCTGTTGCACATAGTCGTGCAATGAAGACTGACTTTTTCATTTAAAGGCACCATCTTTCAAGTGTAGTGTTTGTAAGTCTAAGTCATATTATACTTTTGGTAAAATTGGTTTATTTTGTTCCTCTTTATGGTAACTACTAATAGAATTAAAGTATTAAATAGAAGCGGCAGTTCCTCTTTATGGTAATTAGTAATAAAATTAAAGTATTAAATAGAATTAAAGTATGAAATAGAATTAAAGTATTAAATAGAATTAAAGTATGAAATAGAATTAAAGTATTAAATAGAATTAAAGTATGAAATAGAGTGGTATAGAGTTGTAGTGTGGTATAGATAGAGTGGTCCCCACAATATAATAATAAAACCCTCAACTGGTCTGAATTCCACCAAACAAGTATCTGGACTGCGTAGTGTGGTGGCCCCGGTACACAATTTGGTACCGAGGCCACAATATAATTAAAAAATTGGGCATCAACTGTCACCGTTGTTTAATATCTGATACACCTAAATATGGACTGCACAGTGGAGTGGCCCCGGTAGTAAATTTGGTGCCGGGGCCACAATACCTCCTCCAACTTCCAAGTGTAGTGTTTATAAAGACAGACAGCGTCGAAGTGTTATTAGTTGACTTTCTTAACCCTAAAATTGTCCCTGTTGCAAATATTCGTGCAATGGACAGTTACTTTTTTATTGAAAGACTCAAGCTTTCAAGTGTAGTGTTTATAAAATATAAACAACAATACAGTAGTTTTAGAGCACGTCAATACCTCTTGTTTTAAATTATGACACGGCATTTTACTTTTGGTTTAATTTCTTGATTTTTTTAAAATTTGGTTTTACTTTTTGAACATGGCAAACGACTGTTGCTTGGTCATATAATGCAAAAAAAAAAGTTCCAAGATGGAATTGTCCTTGGGCCCTCACACCCACCCTTATGTTGTTGAAATAGGACATGCACACTTTAACAAACCAATCATTTCAGCGACAGGGCCTACCAAACAACTTTGGCTGAAATGATTGGTTTGTTTGGGCCCCACACCAAAAAAGCTATTCATCTCTCCCTGTACAGACTAAACAGGCTCTACTGAGGCAAGATGTCGTCCTCATCCTCAACCTCTGATTCCTCTCAGGGCTGCCAAGAGGAATTCAGGGCCCGGGTACAACAAACTCATGGGGCCCCCCCATAGTTGAGTAAGCCCTAAAAATTTTTTGCGCCGCCGTTAAAACACGACGCGGGTTTGGTCATACATTCAGGGGCGTGTCAATGCGCCATTGGGGCGTGGCTAGCCTAACGACGGTGCAAAAATTTTCGGGAATGTGGTCATACATTTGGGGCCGTGGCAATGCACCGTTGGGCGCATAGCTAGCACATCAAAATCACTAGGTCCTGAATTCACCACAGCGTCACATATGTCCAAGCACTCCTGACTTTTAAGACATCCAGCACCACAGTGTAGTATACAAAGAATGCAGTGTGTACACAAACAGTTCAGTCTTGGCCTGCGCCCACTGGGCTCACCAAACATTGGCATTGTCCCTACTAGAATCACAACATTTCACACACTATGCTGCTCTGTCCTACCTGTTCTTCTCACTTTCTCCACCCGAGGCTGCTGGTTTCTTTAGTTGTGGCTTGCCTTGATCTTGGAATGTAGAAGGACCTATTTGGGAAAAAAATGGCTACATTTAGAAAATTTCAGTCAGACGCAGCGTTAAATCAATAGCACCCACGATTAATAATTAGGCCTTCCTCCAGCCCCAACATTAAAATAATAGAATTCACATGTAATAAATAAACCTATTTCCCGTCATGCAAACAGCCTAGCAATACCTATTTCCCGCAACCATCACTGCCATTAAATAATTCATAGTCACATTTAATAAATAGACCTCATCCTCCCCAAACTCACCTCCACATTCAATAGGCCCCAAATCACCCCATCTTAAATTAATAATCCCCACTATTAAATTGCCTCACCATCACCCTACAAACAAAATAGCGCCCATTAATTAGCCACCACCTACCGCACACACACTACATTGCAACAAGCCCCATCACAACTACACTGCGCCCTCCATGCTGCTTTCCCCCCTTTTTATTCACTCTGTGCCTCTTTGCCCCTTTTTTTTATAACTCTGTGCCTCTTTGCCCCTTTTTTTTATAACTCTGTGCCTCTCTGCCCCTCTTTTCCTCCTCTGTGCCTCTCTGCCCCTCTTTTCCTCCTCTGTGCCTCTCTGCCCCTCTTTTCCTCCTCTGTGCCTCTCTGCCCCTCTTTTCCTCCTCTGTGCCTCTCTGCCCCTCTTTTCCTCCTCTGTGCCCCTCTTTTCCTCCTCTGTGCCCCTCTTTTCCTCCTCTGTGCCCCTCTTTTCCTCCTCTGTGCCCCTCTTTTCCTCCTCTGTGCCCCTCTTTTCCTCCTCTGTGCCCCTCTTTTCCTCCTCTGTGCCTCTCTTTTCCTCCTCTGTGCCTCTCTTTTCCTCCTCTGTGCCCCCTTTCCCTCCTCTGTGCCCCCTTTCCCTCCTCTGTGCCTCTCTTTTCCTCCTCTGTGCCCCTCTTTTCCTCCTCTGTGCCCCTCTTTTCCTCCTCTGTGCCCCTCTTTTCCTCCTCTGTGCCCCTCTTTTCCTCCTCTGTGCCCCTCTTTTCCTCCTCTGTGCCTCTCTTTTCCTCCTCTGTGCCTCTCTTTTCCTCCTCTGTGCCCCTCTTTTCCTCCTCTGTGCCTCTCTTTTCCTCCCCTGTGCCTCTCTTTTCCTCCCCTGTGCCTCTCTTTTCCTCCCCTGTGCCTCTCTTTTCCTCCTCTGTGCCTCTCTTTTCCTCCTCTGTGCCTCTCTTTTCCTCCTCTGTGCCTCTCTTTTCCTCCTCTGTGCCTCTCTTTTCCTCCTCTGTCCCTCTCTTTTCCTCCTCTGTCCCTCTCTTTTCCTCCTCTGTGCCTCTCAGTTTCTTTCCTTACCTTTTGTCAGCTTCTTTCTTTTCTTCTCTTCTCTTCTGTCTTCTCTTCTTTCTTCTTCTTTGGTCTTGTCAGGCTGCGGCGCTCCTCACTGACTGACTGCCGGGCGTGACTTGATGACGTCACGCCCGACAGTCAGTGTGAATGGAGAAGACAGGAGAGGAGGGACGCGGCGCCGCGGTCACGTGAGTATTGATTTTTTTTTTTTTTTTTTTATTTCTTATAGCTCCCCCCACCAACGCCCCCCCCCCTCCCCCTACCCCGCGGGAATTTTTTTTTTAAAAAAATAAAAATATGCAAAATACAAAAAAATAAAATAAAATAAAAAAATGACAAAAAATAGCAGCAAGGGCCCGGCCCGGGCCCCCTGGCATGGCCGGGCCCGGGTAAAATGTACCCGCTCCCCCCCCCTCTCGGCGGCCCTGATTCCTCTCCCCCTACAGTGTGTACTTCCTCCTCATCACACATTATCAATTCGTCCCCGCTGGACTCCACAACCACAGTCCCTCTGTACTATCTGGAGGGCAGTGCTGTACTTCATTGAGGAATTGATTATTCATTTTTATAAACATCATTTTTTCAACGTTGTGAGGAAGCATCCTACTTCGCCGCTCACTGACCAGGTTCCCCGCTGCACTAAAAACTCTTTCCGAGTACACACTGGAGGGGGGACAACTCAGGTAAAATAGAGACAGTTTGTAAAGGGGCTTCCAAACTGCCTTTTTTTCCTGCCAGTAACAATATGGACTGTCTGACATGTCTATTTGGATGGTGTCAGCAAAATAATCCTCCACCATTTTTTCAATTGTGACAGCATCCAATGCAGCGACAGTAGACATGTCTATTTTTTTTTACTTTTTTTTATTTTTTAAAAACTTGGGAATAATGGGGAAATAACTATGCCCTTAGAAGCACAGAGCACAGGACACAGCACCACTGGACTGAACAGGACACGGCACAGGACCCAGCAGCACTACGGACCTCAGCAGGACAGAGCACAGGACACAGCACCACTGGACTGATACTGCAGAATGTGTGAACTTTGTAATATTGCAGTACCAATGGACTTATACTGCTGGATTGGTTTTGCAAATTTGGTTATAATTATTATATATTTTTTTTTTTTTTTAAATTTTTTATTTTTTTTTACTTTTTTTTTATTTTTTAAAAACTTGGGAATAATGGGGAAATAACTATGCCCTTAGAAGCACAGAGCACAGGACACAGCACCACTGGACTGAACAGGACACGGCACAGGACCCAGCAGCACTACGGAACTCAGCAGGACAGAGCACAGGACACAGCACCACTGGACTGATACTGCAGAATGTGTGAACTTTGTAATATTGCAGTACCACTGGACTTTTACTGCTGAATGTGTGAACTTGGTAATATTGCAGTACCAATGGGCTTATACTGCAGGATTGGTTGTGCAAATTTTGTGGTAATTAAAAAAAATTAAAGTAGTTTTTGGTATTTTTTAAAAAAACTTTTTTTTATTTTTTTAAACACAGGGGAATATTGGGGAAATAACTATGCCCTTAGAAGCACAGAGCACAGGACACAGCACCACTGGACTGAACAGGACACAGCACAGGACCCAGCAGCACCACTGACCTCAGAAGGACAGAGCACAGCACACAGCACCACTGGACTGATACTGCAGAACACAGCACAGCACAGCACAGCACAGAACTAAACAGCACAGCACAGAACTAAACAGCACAGCACAGAACTAAACAGCACAGCACGAGATCTACCAGGACAGAGGACCACCTAAGACACCCTCCCTCTACCCTGATCAATGCCCGAGTGAAGATGGCGGCGACTAGCGGGGAATTTATAGGATCCGAGTATCGCGAGATCCGACAACGGGATTATGAGTCAGAGCCTCAGTTTCACATTTGAATTTGGCGCCAATACCCGGATCTGTCTCGGATCCGACTCGGATCCGCAACGTTCGGGTGGGCTCGGATTTCATAAATCCGAGTGCGCTCATCCCTAGAAGAAACTCACGCAAACTCCACACAGATAAGGCCATGGTTGGGAATTGAACTCATGACCCCAGTGCTGTGAGGCAGAAGTGCTAACCACTAGGCCACTGTGCTTGCCCGCTGTGCTCAAAGCACAGAGAATTAATTAATTTGGGCTGTAGTTCGGTCATAGATGATCTCTTCCTCTTTCTACAACAACTATTGTACAGTTTGCTAACTGAAGACACTGAAACACTTATATACCTGCCATTCATTATTTTCTGACTTTAAACTTTTTTTTTCTTTAAAGAAACATTTTTTTTATTATATTTTGCATTAACAGTGCAAGATAATACTGAGTTATAAAACCTAATGCCTATTTATTATTTATTATATTTGTTATTGATTGTTGGGGGTGAATAGGGGGAGGAAGACCTAGAGATTTCACTCGATGCTGGGGATTCCAAGAGGTGAATAGTACTTTGGATCAAGTCAAGCGTCATTAACACAAACAGAAGCGAACACACGCATACATCTAATCTTGTCAGTTTGGTAAGGCAAATTCTAATATTAGTACATCTATTTCTGTGGTCACCACAGTCTTATCCAGGACCTGCAGCCCAGGGCGTAAGAATGAAAATTTTCATGGGGGGGGGGGGGGGGAAAGGCCAAGGACTATTATAGGGCTTGGAGCCCATTTTTCTTGCGCTTGGTATCTCGTTTCACGACAGTTGAAGCAGTGACTGTAGATATACAAAGACTCCCGATCCTGTGTTAATTTTTGTCAGTGTTTCAGGGGTTAGCCAAAAATTTATTTATACATTATTAAATAAATATTATTATTAATATTAACTATCAATTAGTACAACAGCTGTTAGAAAGATAGATAAATTCAACTGTTCATCTTAAAAATGTACATTTTTCGTAGTCATTGACCTAGTTTTTATT
Organism: Mixophyes fleayi; assembly: GCF_038048845.1. Classification (NCBI taxonomy): domain Eukaryota; kingdom Metazoa; phylum Chordata; class Amphibia; order Anura; family Limnodynastidae; genus Mixophyes; species Mixophyes fleayi. The sequence continues at coordinate 30,874,033 of NC_134403.1, read as the reverse complement.
CAGATTTCAGTGACAGCCTAATCTCATTTGATTGCGGGTATCTTTAAATCTATGGTCAGTGCCTCACTGGTTATGATATGTGATATAAATTTAAATTGCTATATCTAATGTTTGTTACTGGACGCACCGCTCCAAATATAGTGTAAAACTAAAGTGACTAGTTGTCAACAATACAGGTTATTTATTAAATGTTTATGAACGCAACACTTGGGGCTAGATTTAGTAAACTGCGGGTTTGAAAAAGTGGAGATGTTGCCTATAGCAACCAATCAGATTCTAGTTGTCATTTTGTAGAAAGTACTAAATAAATGAAAGCTAGAATCATTGGTTGCTATAGGCAACATCCCCACTTTTTCAAACCCGCAGCTTAGTAAATCTAGCCCTTAAAGTGTTTTAAATAAACAAATCAATCTAAGTGGTTAGCACTTCTGCCTCACAGCACTGGGGTCATGAGTTCAATTCCCGACCATGACCTTAACTGTGTGGAGTTTGTATGTTCTCCCCGTGTTTGCGTGGGTTTCCTCCGGGTGCTCCGGTTTCCTCCCGCACTCCAAAAACATACTGGTAGGTTAATTGGCTGCTATTAAATTGCCCTTAGTCTGTCTCGGTCTGTGTGTGTATGTTAGGGAATTTAGACTGTAAGCTCCAATGGGGCAGGGACTGATGTGAGTGAGTTCTCTGTACAGCGCTGTGGAATTAGTGACGTTATATAAATAAATGATGATGATGAAATATCTCACACATTAGCACTGTGCATAACAGAGAAATGCCCAAGTTTTGAACAAACCCTACATTCAAATAAAATGTTTCTTTTTTTTCTAATATTCAGCTCAGTTTAGCCTCATCTGTGGGATAAATTAATTATGACAGTGAGGGAACATTGGGGCTGTCTGTATTTTTTCCATATGCGTGTTTTAAGCTTTGTTTTACATTGTAATACTATGAAGAACTGGAGGCGCCCTCTAGTGGTTATCCGGAAAATACAGCCAAACTCTGTACCAGATGGGAACTTGGCAATCACTTATCAACTCACCAGTTGTAGAGAATCCTTCTCTGGATTCATTTGGAAGATGAAACAGGCAAATTCCCACATTGTGCTAGTGATGGCACCCTAGGGGATGCTTGACGGGATGGCGGTATCCTTTTCTTCAGCCTTAAAAACTCACAATAAAGTGAGTGTAAGCCTCAGATATATAAGGAACTTATATATATAAAAAGCACATGATCATCATCATCATCATCAGCAATTTATATAGCGCCACTAATTCCGCAGCGCTGTACAGAGAACTCACATCAGTCCCTGCCCCATTGGAGCTTACAGTCTAAATTCCCTAACATACACAGGCACAGAGATTAGGATAAATTTTTGAAAGTAGCCAATTAACCTATCAGTTTGTTTTTGGAGTGTGGGAGGAAACCGGAGCACCCAGAGGAAACTCACTCAAACAGGGGAGAACATAAAAACTCCACACAGATAAGGCCATGGTCAGGAATCGAACTCATGACCCCAGTGTTGTGAGGCAGAAGTGCTAACCACTTAGCCACCGTGATGCCCGTGATAGTGTAGTAATAGTCTGTAATTCTGGTCATGGTCTGGATTCAAATGCCCTCTCAAAGTGACACAGTTCCTGCCGTAAGATGTCACCTCAAGAGAACCTGAGTAGATGTTCAGGACAGGATAACGTCAGACTAGTAATACAGACAGATGAAAGATAGCAGCACGTCTTGGCGCTCCAATCAAGGGCAAACGCAGGATTTGTAGAGGGGGGTTTCCACACCACGCCACCAGTGGGCGTGACCAGCATGCATGGGGGGCGTGGCTATAATATTAGACAGTGCTTGGCTGCTCTCCAACTCTTCCTATCCCCATAATATACATGGGCAATGCTGCGTGTGCTACTGTTAGGTAGCTCTCCCTTTTCAAGCAGAGCCGTGTGAAGCGGGGGCAAGGTCCAGCCACCTCAACTATACAGTGCCCCAGGCTTGGAGGGGGGTTTCCAGGAACTAGAAACCCCCCTCGATTTGCCTATGCCAATGAAACAACTTTATATTTTGCAAGAAGCGCCCAACTTCTCCCATCGACCAGTGCCACCTTCTACTCTTCCACTACCACCTCCGTTTTGCTCCATAAACCCGTGTGCTATGATGGAATTCAGGCAACTTTGCACAGCGCCGCCAAAACTAATTTAGTGCTTCACAAAAGAGGCCCAATGTCAGATCATTTACGCTGTAAACTATTAATGACAACAGAACATAAAAACCTTGTCTAATGGCACTAAATCTGTCCACGGCTAAGTTGAAAACAATGGTACAGAATGAACTTACCCACCTTGTGAGTAGAACACTGGAACTGTCATTGCTTAATGTCACCCAAAAAAATAACTACAAACTAATTTTTATGGATATTTCCCTGCAAATAGAAAATACAACACAGTCTTGCTATAACAATCCCCGGGATAGCATTAAAGGACAGGGCCACGGAAAAGAGCTAAACACAGCGGTTGTTTTAACAAGATCTCAGCCGTTGTCTTCTTCAAAACACAAAATTCAAAACACTGTCATAAGAGAGATTATGCAGAACCAATGTTCCTAAACCTTAATGTATGGAAATATATATATAGAGATAGTTGTGTTTATGAAGCTTCAGCGATGTCTGCATGGGCTCCTAGAACAGATCTTGGTTATATATAAACCTCTTGGCTTCTCAAGAAGGCACAGACCTATATTGCTTTATGGACGTGTAACCATTCACTATCATTTGTACAGATTAAACTGAATACACAAGCTGTGAAAAAAATCTTACAGGCATCTTGATAAATACAAGCAGCAAATTCCATGTCATATAGGAAAGGAATAGTGTTTTATTCAAAACTAACTTAGAGAAGTATAACAATAGAACACAGAGTTAATATAATATTGTCTGTTATTTGTGTATTAGAATTGTGACCATTTCTGTAACATATTGTAGACTACATCCATGAGGCTTAGAAACATGAATTCTATTTTGTCAATTTTATATATTGTAGTCCTCAGTCCACACAATGACACCAAGGCATGCTATTCAAGTTACAGGAGGGGAGCCTCTGCTTAGTGATTCATCAGCACACTAATTTCAGTGGTATTGGAGGGGGGGTCATAAGCAAACCGAGGGGGGGGGGGGGTTCCTAGTGCCTGGAAACCCCCCACCAAGCCCGGGGGTACTGTATAATTGAGGTGGCTGGACCCTTCTGCCGCTTCACACGGCTCTGCTTGAAAAGGGAGAGCTGCGTGCACCTAACAGTAGTGCATGCAGCATTGCCCATGTATATTATAGGGAAAGGAAGAGTTGGAAAGCCGCCAAGCACTGTCTAATATTATAGCTACGCCCCCATACATGCTGATCACGCCCACTGGCGGCGTGGTGTGGAAACCCCCTCTACAAATTCTTCGTTTGCCCCTGGGGGTCTCAGCCTGCTTGCTCCTATGGTGTGTGATTTAACAATCTTTGCAGATGTGTCCATTACCAGATTAAGGCTTTGAATTTAATGTGGGGGAAAGAAAAAAAAAGTTTAAAATCAGATAACATTTATTTTTTTGTAAAAAAACACAACAGTAAAACATACTTAAAATGCTTTATTCCAAGAATGATAAAGATTTTTTAAATGACTTTAATCTGTTTTAGCCATTCCGAGATGGTGATACGGGTCACAGGCAATCACCTTATTTTGCCCCTGCCCCTGCAACAAAATGTCAATTTTGGTCGCGGGGGCGGGGCCAAAATTACGCGATTCCCCGCAAATCGCGTCATTGAGGCTCACAACCTGCCCACTTCACTAGGAAATGGACAGAATGCGGGAGAATTTCCTGCTCTCCCGGGGGTCCGGGAGACCTACCTGGAATTCAGGAGTCTCCCGGACATTCTGGGAGGGTTGGCAAATATGATATATCTTAATAGATGGAATATTCTCTCAGTCCAAAGTAATCATTTATACAAGGAAAACAAACAGGCTGATAAAATAGCACAGATATGTGACTTAGAGTATGAAAGTATTATATATTCTTTGTATAGTGCTGGGGTAACCAGGAGCTGTTGTCTATGACATTTATATCTAGTGCCTTCATCTGTATTATCCGCATGTTGCTGCTGCTCTCTACTGTTCACAGCTCACACAATGTAATTACAAGTGATAACCAAGCACTATATATCGCTGTCCAGACTACAATAAACCACAGGGAACCGCTGGCAGACAGAGATAGCTGATGACAATAGCTAGCACTTTATATACAATGTCAAATATTGTAATTATATATATATATATATATATATATATATATATATATATATATATATATATATATTATATTATTTATACATAGGTATGGGAATGCTAAGAGATATATTTCATATTGAGTGAATATGGGACATAAATAGCTGCTGATGATGATGATGAGTGCCCTTTTATTTTAGTATTAGGTAAATGTCATTCTCACAACACAAGTTACCATACAGGAACATGACACACAGAGATACATGTATCAAACCTTTTAAAAAGGAAAAGTGGAGGTGTTGCTCATAGCAGCCAATCAGATTCCTGGCTATCATGTTCTAGAATGTGTTAGATTCTGGTACATTCTAGGAAATGATAGCTAGAATCTGATTGGTTGCTATGGGCAACACATCCACTTTTCCTTTTTAAAAGGTTTGATACACTTACCCCACTGTGGGCCTGATTCAAGTCCGACAGCAATTTGCACTCAACTTGTGTAGTGGGCAGGATGTGGGATAATAAATATCCTGTTCTCCTGATAGCCCAGGAGACCTACCCGGTATTTGGAAGTCTTGTAGAAATTCCGGGAGAGTTGGCAAGTATGATGTTAGCAGTCACAGGATACGCAGGTCCGTATGTCAAATATAAAGTCACATCAGAAAATATGACAAAAAATGTAAATAAATAAATGAACAACTAATACTATAATCATGAATACAAATGTGCTTTAAAAAGTTCTTTATGTGTACTGCGCATACAATGCGTTTTTATAGTCTCTCCTACTTGCATACACACGTTCTGTGCTATCTAGTGGCACATATACGTGTAGTTATTAGTACAAAGAGGATGCCGTGACAGTCATCACTATCAGTCGGCACTTACACCTGCCCTGTAGCTGGTATAAATGATACAAAGAAAACAATTGTATTTATGAGGAATCCAGAACTTGTATTGTCCGCAAGGCCCTTACTGTACACTGCCCACGTTCGTCCCCCTCTTCTCATCCCCCACCCCTGCTCTGTACTTTCATTCGTAGGCAGTCATGTCATTTGCATTCAGGCATGAACTGTATGCAAATGCGTTCAGTGGCATAAGTCCAGTTTCAGAACATGCGCAGAGCAAATTCACGCAAGAGACGGCACATAAATGGACTTATGTTGGAACATGAATCAGGCCCAGCGTTGTCTATGGCTTGCACTCTTTTCCATTGTAGTAAACTGAGTGATGAGAGGCTTTCCAAATGTGTATATTGTGATAGTTTGAGAGAGAGCAGTCAGACATGAACCAACACAGGCTCTATTAGATATGATTAATTCTGGTGTAGCGCCACTACCATAGACAATAATCAATTATAGCAGCAGACTGATGACTTTACCACACCTCCTATGAGCCCTTGGCACAGTGTGTGTGCATCTTCATGGCTGGACTAAGATGTATAAAAAGACAAGAGTGGGATCAGAGCAGAGGTGGAACTAGTGAGCTCTGGGCCCCGGTGCAGGGAAGCGGGGAGGAGGGAAACCGGGGCCCACAGCTCACTAGTACCTCGTGCAGCGGGCCCAATTACCTCCAAGGGCCCCGGTGCACCGCTCCTGCTGCACCAATGGTAGTTCCACCACTGGATCAGAGAGAGGTTGGACGCTGCCAGAGATTCTGGCTGGACCATACATGTCGTTGTACTGGATATCAGATAAGTGGCTACCATTCCCCAATAGGAGTGCACCACCAGATCCCCAATCTCATCACTCTCAATACAATATACCATACTTGCCTACTCTCCCAGAATATCCTTCCGGATTTAGGTGGAGGCGGTGCTTAAAGATGCGATTTGCGTTATCAAGCCACACCCCCACCATACAATGCCATGAATTTCAGTTAAAAGTCAGTAAGTATGCAATATATCTGAGGTTTCACTCTGCCCAGTACATTACTTTACCTGTCAGCATTATAATGCAGCTTACACTGTTTTGTCAGTTCATTAAACACTGCTAATTTTTATAACAGATCTTTGTATCATCAATCAAAAGGTATATTTTGCCTATACACACTGGATGTGGGGGTGTATACGGTGGTATGCCATACATCCACTTCTCCTACTGCCTTCACTGTAAAACTATCGAATTCCATTCACTTACATTCCTATTACATTTTTCAGAAAATGTCCACATCGACCACAGACTATAGAGCTTTTGTTGCCACAAACTTAACAGACGTGGGCCTGACACGGAATCGTGTGGCATAACACATCTCTCCGCTAGCTATCATGGCGGAGAGATGCTGGGTTTATAATGCAGGAGACTATACATAACAACCTGGGTCTTCTGCTGCGGCGTCTTGGGATTGCGACCACCATGAACACATTAAGGGTCCTTAACGAAGGGCAAAAATTGCAAAACCGCATTACCCCTTTATGGGCGCATATGCTCCCACCTGTCTGTCAAGCACATGTGAACGTTGCCTTCACTGTCTTTGGTAACACCCCCCCCCCCGTAAAATCAATGTGTATCTAGTTTTGCAAGTTAGTAATTGCTCCGGCCATAAAAGTCCAACCTATTCACACTTTTGGTCTTCCACCTTCATTAATTGAATGTTTAAGTTCTTTATTTCTAAAATATTGCTCATTTAGGCTTTATTTGTGTCTCTGATTAAATATGATATCGGAGCAGTCTTTATGACATGTATTCTGTTTTTGGGTTTGAAGTTATTTATTACATTGGTCACAGTACATCTAGAAACAGCTTTCTGCAGATGTGCAACTGGAAGGTTCAAAATGTGGTCAATCATAATTGTAGGGATGAGGCCCGATCTCTGGGACCTCAGAGAATTCAAGTCATTTTGCTTGGAAAATAGGCTGTGTGTCTCTTTAAATGTGCCATATCCACACCTTAATCTCATTTAGATAATTCCATGATACCAAAGGAAACATTTTTTTCCATTTCAATGCAAAAGTAGAAACACTCATGTACCCACATATACCAAGGATCACTCCTGATTCATCCAGTTCCTCATAAACCAGTGCAAACTTTTGCACCCACCCTGCAGATGCCGCCATTGGCGACCAAATATGGTCCCCAAACAAACAAAATCCTCTGCTCCTGTTTATTTTAGATATGCTCAGGCAAGGTTTTCCGAAAACCAAACCCCCCTGAACATCACCGATCTGAGTACCGAGCCGAGCTGGCTCAGTACTTTCCCGCTTCCTTGGATCTAAATCGAGGCAAAACGTCATTGTTGCATCGTCGGATCTCGCCGGTTTTGGATTCCATAAGTACCTCCCTCCCCAGGAGATCCAGCGCCATTGCTCACACAGAAACAGGGTTAGCAGTGTTCTTGTCACTCTCCAGTCTCCAGTGACATTGCTCAGTGCCATTGCTCACACAGACACAGGAGGGGTAGAAGTGTTCTTGTCACTCTCCAGTGACATTGCTCAGTGCCATTGTTCGTACAGAAACAGGAGGGGTAGCAGTGTTCTTGTCACTTTCCAGTCTCCAGTGACATTGCTCAGTGCCATTGCTCACACAGACACAGGAGGGGTAGAAGTGTTCTTGTCACTTTCCAGTCTCCAGTGACATTTCTCAGTGCCACCGCTCGTACAGAAACAGGAGGGGTGACAGTGTTCTTGTCACTCTCCAGTGACTTTGCTCAGTGCCATTGCTCACACAGAAACAGGTGGGGTAGCAGTGTTCTTGTCACTTTCCAGTCTCCAGTGACATTTCTCAGTGCCACCGCTCGTACAGAAACAGGAGGGGTGACAGTGTTCTTGTCACTCTCCAGTGACTTTGCTCAGTGCCATTGCTCACACAGAAACAGGAGGGGTAGCAGTGTTCTTGTCACTCTCCAGTGACTTTGCTCAGTGCCATTGCTCACACAGACACAGGAGGGGTGGCAGTGTTCTTGTCACTCTCCAGTGACTTTGCTCAGTGCCATTGCTCACACAGAAACAGGAGGGGTAGCAGTGTCCTTGTCACTTTCCAGTCTCCAGTGACATTGCTCAGTGCCATTGCTCGTACAAAAACAGGAGGGGTAGCAGTGTTCTTGTCACTCTCCAGTGACTTTGCTCAGTGCCATTGCTCACACAGACACAGGAGGGGTAGAAGTGTTCTTGTCACTCTCCAGTGACATTGCTCAGTGCCACTGCTCATACAGAAACAGGAGGGGTGGCAGTGTTCTTGTCACTCTCCAGTGACTTTGCTCAGTGCCATTGCTCACACAGACACAGGAGGGGTAGAAGTGTTCTTGTCACTCTCCAGTGACATTGCTCAGTGCCACTGCTCGTACAGAAACAGGAGGGGTGGCAGTGTTCTTGTCACTCTCCAGTGACTTTGCTCAGTGCCATTGCTCACACAGAAACAGGGGTAGCAGTGTTCTTGTCACTCTCCAGGCTCCAGTGACATTGCTCACACATACACAGGAGGTGTAGCAGTGTTCTTGTCACTCTCCAGTGCTATTGCTCAGTATCATTGCTTATACAGAAACCGGAGGGGTAGCAGTGTTCTTGTCACGAAAATTGACTGGAAATGACTGGAAATTAATGTTATTGAGGTTGATAACAATGTATGAAAAAAAAAAGCGCCAAATTATGTGATTTGAGCAGTATTTTAAAAAAAAAGAAAAAAAAAGAAAGATCCAAAACCAAAACCAAAACCAAAACACAGGGGTCAGTAGACACCTCTAGTTTATTTTCCTATTGCAGTAACTTGCGCTGGATTAATTGATGTAAAAAGAAACCCACAAAACACATCACTCAGCAACTAATGCCAAATAAGGTCCCTGCAATTTGTAAATAAGTGGAAAAAGTCGTGAACTTTTTTGTCAGATGGTTACAATTTACTAGATAAAAAAAGGAAACTATATTATATTACGACCTTCACTTATATTTATTATAGTGAGCTTGGTTATACTCGCAATAAACACCAGTCATTATATATATATATATATCCGCAGTATCTTATCTGCATCTAGTAGAGGGAGACTACTGGCTGATACCCACATCAAAGATGGCGACATGATCTTCATTTGGATCGTGACGTAATAACCGAGCGCCGGAAGTACCTGGGGAGAAGGCCGTCTCGCTGTCTAAGACGCACACCGTTGGATTCCGGTTCTAGCAACGCGTTATTCCGGGTTGGAGGGGCAGGAGCCTCCGGGGTATGTTCATGGGGGCTGTAACTGCTGAGAGCCGGGGTGTGAGGGCTCAGTAACTATCCGGGTGTCCTCTGTGTGTAATAATATATATATATATATATATATATATATATATATATATATATATATATGTTGTATGATGCCTCATACTGTACGTGCTGTGTAATAATATACATATATGTTGTGATACCTCATACTAATATACATGTATGTTATGCCTCATACTGTATGTGCTGTGTAATAATATACATATATGTTGTATGATGCCTAATACTACTATAAATATACATCATGCCTCTTCTAGTCTGTAACTTCCCCCACACTCTGGGTGCTCAGTAATAATTGCTGCGACTTTCTCCTCTTTTCTTTTGACACAGCTGCTTAGAAGATGACGACCGCGGCCAGGCCAACGTTTGAGCCAGCCAGAGGCGGCAGAGGAAAAGGAGAAGGGGACCTCAGTCAGCTCTCCAAACAGTATTCCAGCAGAGACCTCCCGTCACATACAAAGATCAAATACAGGTAAGTACATAGACTCCCGAATATAATGTGTGTGATCTATAGGATCATACACATCACTGACCAGAATGTTATTACTTCTAATATGATCAATTTCACTCCCGAGGTAGGATTACTATGTCATCCTATTGAGTCACCTGTGTAATACACGTGCTACATGGTGTATTGATTAATTCACATTTAATCTACAAGTCTGCGATTATTACTATACACCATGCATGTGAGCTAATTGCAGTGAAGCCATTCGGTATATATATATATATATATATATATATATATATATATATATATATATATATATATATGTCTGACTGTTCTTGTTCCCATGTAGATTAGACTTTCAAAGTTATTATAGAGTTAGATTTGGGAACTTTACACACTTCTTTTAAGGTTTGTAACTTGAGTCTTGAACCTCTTCTTAGACCAATGGCTTTTTCACTTTTCTGCCACAATAAGCCAAGTGAGCTGCGCTGAGTGGCACAATTCCACACTGAAATGTAGAGTTATTATTCAAATAAGTAGTGGTGGTATGGATTGACTCATGGTGTCCATATAATTATTATTAATCCATATCCCATATATTCATATTGATTGAAGAGCATTTGTTTTGCTCTTTTTTTTTTTAAAGTATATTTTAGACATTGTGCTTATCCAAAAAACTGTTAACCACAAGCATCCTGGGTAAGAGAATCCATGCGCGTAGTACGCAACAGTTGTAGCCACTGCAGATAACTTGCTCTTGATAGTGTACACATACAGGAGACCTCAGTGCTGTAGTACTGATCTCTACATTTCTTCAGGATGCAACATTGTTACAATTCAAATAAGTGATCATGGGAATGATAAACAGTAGTGGAAGCTCCCAAGTTTGAAAGCTGTGAATTTAGGTTCCATAAGTTACAGTATTTACATCTCTAGTTTGTCTAAAAATAAGACACACTAGGGCTTTAAATGTTGTGTAAAAAGCAGATGTGCATATGGTAGTTGCTGAAGTCGTGTGTGTGTGTGTGTATATATACCATACACTCAATTAATACAGTATATAGGTTCCATTTACATTTGTGAATGCATTTCCCCTTCCACAAGTAAAACCACTATTTAACAGAAATACATAAAAAGGATTTCATACTATTGATCTGAATAATATACATGAAATAACTGGAGTGATTATACATAACTATATATGTCCAGCTTACTTCCTCACTTCTCTGCATTAGGTTACTATGTTAGGGGGGAGGTGCTTCTCTTACTGAACAGGCAGAGTTTGAGTGGCAGACTTGCTGTTATAAAATGCACTATGTGAATTGAATAAGTGGTGCGTGTGGTTGTAATACTTTATTTAATTGTTCTTTTATAAAAAAAAAAAATTGCTTTGTAAGTGTATTACATCAGGAACATACACATCTCGTATATAGCAATCATTAGTTAACAGCATGAATACAGCAGCAAAACAAAAACGTGGGGGGAAAGAGAAGCTGTTCGGGTGTAACTGCCCTATGGATCAAGATTCTAACTGATACTGGGCACAGCCACTGGATGTGGGGAAAAGAGCCAACAGCATGAACACAACTCCATACTATACTGTGTAATAGAGCTGTAGTAGAAACTTGGCAAAATGCTGTTATTTATCTTTCTGGTTTAAATCTGAAAAATGACATTTCAGGGTTTAGTTTTGAGAACTGATGAATTGAGACATCAATTCCTAATGTAATCCCAGTTACATCTCTGTGTTTCTAGGCAAACCACCCAGGATGCCCCCGAGGAGGTGAGAAGCCGGGACTTTAGGAGGGAGCTGGAAGAGAGGGAGCGCGTCACTGTCCGAGAGAAGAACAGAGACCGACCACCAAGAGGTAGGAGCTGGGTTCTCATATCCTATGCTGTCGCTGCAACTAATTGTGATGGTGGTTTTAATAAAGTATTTTGCTTGTTACCGATTTCTTACTTTTACATTAGTGCAATGTTTTGCTGGTGTTTAAAGCAGTAATTTAGCTAAAAGTCAGCAAGCTCTGAGCTCAGAAAGTGGCGCAGTCGTTGTATAAATGAATATAAGGGACAAATAGATATAAATCAACTCTGATTTTGTCCTGGCACTTGTATTTTTTTTTTCTATTAGAGCACACATCATCCGTGTCAAAGAAACCGCGTCTAGACCAGATTCCAGCAGCAAACCTTGATGCCGACGATCCACTCACAGATGTATGTAGTTTTCTTTCTTTTCTTCTGTTATTGATGATTGTTTAGTGACATTGCTCAAAGGTACAACTCTGCTCTAAGACTCCAGCAACACTTCTGTCTAGAGCTTAGTCGTCTGTACACACTGCAAGCAAATCTCTGGTTGGTTTTGATGCAGGTTTGCACCTTGTGTGTAATGTTAGTAGATGAGTATTGTGTTTAGTCTCCACCTCTCATATACAGAGTAGAGTGATCTATGGAGCATGTTACTATTCCTCTGTACAATACACTGTGGAGAACAAGGAACAATCTTTTCACATATCGGATACATGAAGTGCACAAAACACCTGAATAGTTATTGTCCACTGTGTACCTACAGATCATTCCAAATAGAAATGTAACTTTTTTTTATTTTTCCCCTTTTGTGTATTTTTATTTTCTTTGTATATTCATTTGTTTGCCAACATTCTAGATAATTGATGCTTTGTTTGTTTTCAACACAAATTATTTTTTGTGTGTGTGTGTTATTTGCTATTCCAAATTCCCCTTTCCTGGGATGTTGCAGTTATACTTTCCAAAACAACATCTGCTGTTCTGGGAGTTGTATTAATAGATCACTTGTTTCTCTGCAGCGTCAGACTGCGGTTGTTAATGTAACCTCCTTGTTCATATTAATCTATTAGATGTAGTTGTTTGAAATGTGATGGGTTCCGACTCTCGGTTAACTTGCTGTTTCATTGAGATATTTAAAAACTGCATATTTTGGAGACAAGGACTTGAATGTACATTTGTATTATTGTAGCAGCATTGAAATGCAATTTGACGAAGGAACTCATCTACTTGAATCAATGTAAAAAAAATCCTTAAGAAATGAGAGCACGTCTCCTCTACACACAGCGGGCTGATCCAGTGTTTCATGACCGTTCTGCTTATTAGTCGGTGGTGCCTAGAATATTGGCCGCATATAATTAAGGATAACCTGTACATAGGGAGGCCGTTGGTTCGTCTGGGAGCCTCTACATGTAGCAGTTAGAGGACACACATGTTTGTGAAACGATGACCTTCTATGTGACGGGGAAATATGCTGGAGGGATGTTGATTTGATCTTTGGTTTTCCCCTTAGGAAGAGGAAGAAGGCAACTCGGATGATGACAGTGATGATGACACTGCGGCCCTGCTAGCAGAGCTGGAGAAAATTAAGAAGGAACGAGCAGAGGAGCAGGCCCGGAAGGTAAGCGGTGGTAACTGGTCAGAGATTCTCTTCTGTTTCTCTGCAGAACTAAATGTTGTTTAACAAAAAAAAAAAATACAATTTAGACCAGGCCTGTCCAACCTGCGGCCCTCCAGGTGTTGTGAAACTACAAACCCCAGCATGCTTTGCCAGTAGACAACCTGTTGATAGCTGGAAGGGCATGCTGGGACTTGTAGTTTCACAACATCTGGAGGGCCGCAGGTTGGACAGGCCTGATTTACACCTTACAAGAAGCAACCGCTTCTCTGAAATCACTTCTACTGGTCAGTGTAACATCATCTGTCAGATTGCAGCGTATGTGCTAATGCTCCATTGTTTGAGCTTCTCACACTGAGTGTTCATATATTGTTGTCAAAGATACCAACTTATAGAGGACCTGTCCTCTATATACAGCAGATTTGTATCTTTTCTGAAGCAGCCTGTCAGTCTGCTAGGACTGGTGACATCACTTGGTGACTAACTTAGCTAGAAACATTGAGGGCTAAAGATCCGGTTCATTTCCGTATTGGGCTGATTCGATACTGAGGGACCTATGCAGGCTGCCCTGCTGATGGCCACACACATACAGATTGCGGCTTGGTGGCCAAATCTCTACTCGTTTTGGATCCAGCTTGCAGCGATTTTTCATCACCATTTCGTTACATATTTTGGGGGGAATTCGATTCCCCCCCTCGAAATACCGTCACGTTAAAGTTTTTACGGTAATGTTAACTCAGCTTTCTGGCGTTAAAGCTACCGTAATAACGGTAATTACGCGCACTATTACCGTAAAATAATGCGCAGCTTGCGTTACTTTTAACAGTAACGCGGCCAATTGAATTGCCCCCTTTGAGTCAGTTTTGTCGAAACAACCAAACTGCTCAAGAATATAGAACTGACTGATGTCAAGAGTTTGAGTTGTTGCTGGACTGCCTGTCTGCTCCATGTGTATAATGACAGGTCCTCTCCATAGTCTGCTCCATGTGTATAATGACAGGTCCTCTTCCATAGTCTGCTCCATGTGTATAATGACAGGTCCTCTTCCATAGTCTGCTCCATGTGTATAATGACAGGCCCTCTCCATAGTCTGCTCCATGTGTATAATGACAGGTCCTCTTCCATAGTCTGCTTCATGTGTATAATGACAGGTCCTCTTCCATAGTCTGCTCCATGTGTATAATGACAGGCCCTCTCCATAGTCTGCTTCATGTGTATAATGACAGGTCCTCTTCCATAGTCTGCTCCATGTGTATAATGACAGGTCCTCTTCCATAGTCTGCTCCATGTGTATAATGACAGGCCCTCTCCATAGTCTGCTCCATGTGTATAATGACAGGTCCTCTTCCATAGTCTGCTCCATGTGTATAATGACAGGCCCTCTTCCATAGTCTGCTCCATGTGTATAATGACAGGTCCTCTTCCATAGTCTGCTCCATGTGTATAATGACAGGTCCTCTTCCATAGTCTGCTCCATGTGTATAATGACAGGTCCTCTTCCATAGTCCGCTCCATGTGTATAATGACAGGTCCTCTTCCATAGTCTGCTCCATGTGTATAATGACAGGTCCTCTTCCATAGTCTGCTCCATGTGTATAATGACAGGTCCTCTTCCATAGTCTGCTCCATGTGTATAATGACAGGTCCTCTTCCATAGTCTGCTCCATGTGTATAATGACAGGTCCTCTTCCATAGTCTGCTCCATGTGTATAATGACAGGTCCTCTTCCATAGTCTGCTCCATGTGTATAATGACAGGTCCTCTTCCATAGTCTGCTCCATGTGTGTAATGACAGGCCCTCTTCCATAGTCTGCTCCATGTGTGTAATGACAGGCCCTCTTCCATAGTCTGCTCCATGTGTGTAATGACAGGCCCTCTTCCATAGTCTGCTCCATGTGTGTAATGACAGGTCCTCTTCCATAGTCTGCTCCATGTGTATAATGACAGGCCCTCTTCCATAGTCTGCTCCATGTGTATAATGACAGGCCCTCTTCCATAGTCTGCTCCATGTGTATAATGACAGGCCCTCTTCCATAGTCTGCTCCATGTGTATAATGACAGGCCCTCTTCCATAGTCTGCTCCATGTGTACAATGACAGGTCCACTCCATAGTCTGCTCCATGTGTATAATGACAGGTCCTCTCCATAGTCTGCTCCATGTGTATAATGACAGGCCCTCTCCATAGTCTGCTCCATGTGTATAATGACAGGTCCTCTCCATAGTCTGCTCCATGTGTATAATGACAGGTCCTCTCCATAGTCTGCTCCATGTGTATAATGACAGGTCCTCTCCATAGTCTGCTCCATGTGTATAATGACAGGCCCTCTTCCATAGTCTGCTCCATGTGTATAATGACAGGTCCTCTCCATAGTCTGCTCCATGTGTATAATGACAGGTCCTCTCCATAGTCTGCTCCATGTGTATAATGACAGGCCCTCTTCCATAGTCTGCTCCATGTGTATAATGACAGGCCCTCTTCCATAGTCTTCTCCATAGTCTGCTCCATGTGTATAATGACAGGTCCTCTCCATAGTCTATCTGTAACTACTGATCAGCATTTATCTTACCTCCCTGCTCTGCTCTCTCAGCGTCAGGTACAGTCCACCAGGGTCAGATATGCATTCTGCAACTCTATATAGAGAGGACTTCATGGGTTATTACAGTTCATTTACACAATAATGGCACATTTGGGGTTGCCAGTTTAAATTGCATTAAGATTTTATTTGGTCTTAGCTTGTGATGTGAATTTTCAGCCCTGTACGAGCAACACACTTGAGAAGACCATTTATTAATTAACATCTACTTTGCTGCACTCTTGTTTCCCGTTCAGAGTTGGAGGGAAGAGTTTTTTTTACTAGAACCTTATTCCACATGTATTCAGCAAAGCAATACTGTATCTGATCATTTTTTCTGAGCATAACCACCTCTGTGGATGTGCAAGAAGTGTTTTCATTATCCTTCAATTAACTTTTAGAATATCAGATTACCTCACTTCTTCTGTGCTGAAGCCTCTGGTAATTACATAGCATAATTTTATTTTTAATTAACATTCCTGCCACTAGCAGATGAAATCATATTCTCTTTCCAAGACCATTCTCCTCTCGCAACAACTCCGCACATGATATACACGGCACAAGTGAATAGGACCGTAGTTGTGGCTGGGAAGACTGGTATCTTTTAATTAGATAGAAAGCCTCCTGAGTTATAGCTGATAACTGTGTGTCAGTCTGCGTTGTCTGTCTGTGGGGAATACATATGCTTGCAGTGGCTTTATCAAATGCCGGCATCGATGCTCTGCTTCATAGCTGCATTGTACACAAGGCAAACTCAAAGACTTACAGGATCAGACGTTCATACTGTATCTCTAAGAGCCCTGTACAGCGGTGACTTATTAATGGATTTTATTTCTTTTTTTTTTTATGCCACTTTCTGCAGTACTTATGGAGAGCCCAACATATAGCATTGAGAATACAGTGGGAATGTTCATCAATCATAATTCAGACCTCATAAATAATGCCACCTTTACAGAACACTTTCTCAGTGGTTCCCTAACATTTTGCACTATTTATTTCACTCGTCATCAGCGCGATGACCAGTGAAATAAAACCTCCTCTGCCTATTCTATCTAAAAGGGTCACTAAAATTAAAATCAGTTACTTTGTGTAAAAGAGCTACTATTATTATATTTACAATATACATGTAAAGGTTACAAGAACTTATCAGAAAAGAATGTTTCTGTTAAAGTTGTGTTTGTGGGGAAGATAATTTCCTACGCAGAGCAGACTTCCTGTCTGCAATCCCTTTTACACTGCATCCATGTTGTGCGGAAAATGATTAATGTCCGTTAGCACTAGCTTGGATCTTGCTGTGATTTTTCTATTTTCTTCTGTGAATGTTAGTAGAGCCTCTTATATGACACAGAGAAGAGTAATAATAATAAAAAAGACCCTATGGATAGTTTGTTCTGATAGAAGTTGTGGGTTACCTATACAGGAAACATTAGGAAGGGTGCTTACGCTCCTTTTAAGTGTGTTATCCTGGGAAAGGTGAACAGCAGAGGGCAACATCATCACCGTTTATTTATATAGCGCCACTAATTCCGCAGCGCTGTACAGAGAACTCTCTCACATCAGTCCCTGCCCCATTAGGGCTTACAGTCTAAATTTCCTAACACACACACACACACGGATCAATTTGATAGCAGTTAATTAACCTACTAGTATGTGTTTTGGAGTGTGGGAGGAAACCCACGCAAACACTGGGAGAACATACAAACTCCACACAGATAAGGCCATGGTCGGGATTTGAACTCATGACCCCTGTGCTGTGAGGCAGAAGTGCTAACCACTGAGCCACCATGCTGCCCCATGGATATGATCCTGTGTAACAGTATCTTTAATAAATGCGATGTTTATAAGATATGGGTCAGGCCAGATGACCTGCTGCGCACAGTGTTTTTATTGGCGTTAGAGAATGCGTATCTAACATAAAGCCTCAGGCTCTTATTTAATTATGTATTGGGCTGTTACAGACCCTGCAATCAAAGAACAACCAATTTCCCTTTTGACTAATCTTCGTGTGTTTTACTAGTAATAGAAACTGAAGGTCTTTGTAGTTTAAAATAAATTTGTCACTTGTGCGCGGTAATGAAACTCAGTCTCCTGCTTACGCCATTCGGGAATAAATGACAAGATGAAGACCGCTGGGAAAAGACCATTGCTATTTCTAAAGTCCCCCGCTTTCTACGTCTTTAAATATTACTTCACCGTTCCGATAGCCGTGCACAGGAGACGGCCGACTTGTGGGATTAATGGGCTGTATTCTTACAATCCATACTTTGGCGTGCAGGCGAAGAGCTCTTGACGTTTGTCAGTCTCATCAAATATATCCTAGAAAGTCAGTTAAATTAATTTAAAGCTGGGGAAATTGAAAACTTTATCTGCAGAATTTCCCATTCAGCAATGCATGAATACTGGGAAATATTCAGGAAATGTATTACTTTGCTGCCTGGAGAGAAGAGTCAGCCTTGATGGATCCAACCTATTGTGGTGGTTTTAGCACCTGGAATGTGGGTGTATACTAAACGCCGCTCCTCATTTGATTGGCTGCAGCCGTTGTCCATTCAGGAGCTGCGTTAGAATCCACTCAGTATGTAAACTATCTAATCCGATTCTCTCCGACGGTGCTCTGCTCTCCTGGCTGCCAGCATTGGCAGTGAGCAATAGTAACTTGTTTCAAATCCGATTTGTAGAACTCTTCTTAACTAAATAAAATAAGAACATTCCCATTTCTGAGAGAATTCTGGTTTCAAAGGAAGTGGTTGGTAAAAGATAAAAATTCTACCATTTAAATCTAGCCACTGGGGGGCGCTGTATCACTGCAATATATGGTCCATGCATGTTTTCTGCAAGCAGCGTGTGAGTGCCAACTGATACTAACACATCTTACATGGAAATCAGTCAGGGTCTCTGTAGAGAATGACTGGACTCTAATCTGTATAAATGTTCACCAGCGACAAGATGGACACTAACGTGTATGTGTTTTAATACTAGGAACTAGAGCAGAAAGCTGAAGAGGAGAGAATCCGAATGGAGAATATTTTAAGTGGTAATCCCCTGCTGAACCTCACAGGTCCTGTGCAAGCTCAAGCGAGTTTTAAAGTGAAACGAAGGTATGTTTTGTTGTGTGTGTGTGTGTATTTATTTCTTTGTAATCTTGATCCCTCTGTAACACAAAGCCCTTTAGTGTAAACGCAGACACAGAAATGTGGTGTCTGGTCCTCTGCAGAAACTTCAACCGTATTACTAGATTGGATTGTCTTCAACCATCCGACCCACCTTCTCTTCTCCCACCCTCTCGTTGACTCTTCAGTTGGGTTTCTGTCCTCTTCATTCTACCGAAACTGCCTTAACTAAAAGTAGGTCATTGAGCATTTTGAAGTCTAAAGGGCCACTTTTCTCTCCTCATACTCCTTGGCCTCTCTGCCGCTTGCAACACTGTCGATCACTCTTTACTTGACACCCTTCACTCACTCTTCATGACACTGTCGTCCTCTGGTTCGCTCCTACCTCTTAGGTTGCGCCTTCTGTGTCTCTACTTTCGACTCTTGCTCCTGTACTCTTCCTTTCTCTATTGGTGTTCCCTAAGGCTCCTTTCTTGGCCTGCTACTCTTCTCTAACTACACCTTCTATCTCAGTAAACTCATACGCTCCTACTACCGCCTCTATGCTGGTGACACCTATTGCCCACTCTCCTATCCTCTGTGTGTGTGTAGTGCCTCTCCGCCACCTCCACACCAATTAGACAACACTTCCTAAAACTTAACAAAACCAAAGCTGAGCTGTTTATCATTCCCCTGCTTCTGGCACTACCCCTCTCCACATCTCCCTCACAGCCGAGAACCTTTCTCTCTCCCTTGTTCTCCATGCATGCACCCTCGTCTTCACTCCACACATCCAGGTCCTCTAGCAGTTGTCGCCTCCTCCAAAAATATGCCCCTTTCCTCACTTGGGAAGTAACTAAAACCCTGGTCCACTCGCTCATTGTTTCCTGACTTGACTCCTGTAACCCTCTCCTCACTGCCCCTCTATAATTGATCCTGAATGCTGTGACTAAACTATTCTTCCTTTCCCGTTGCTCCTCATGCCCTGTCCCTCTTCATTGGCTCCCCATTGCCTCCAAAATTCAGTTCCAGCTGCTCGCGCTCACTAAACGATTCCCCACCTTACATCTCTGATCTCGTCACAAAATGCACCCTAATGCAATTGCCCTGCTCCACTTGTGACCTTCAGATCTCTTCCCCCTTCATAACCTCCTTCCACTCCTGTCTCCACTCCTTCTCTGGGGTGCTCCACACCTTGCATGAGTGGATAACTGCATAGCACCAGCCCAGCAGCCTACTGCTATAAATATAGTGTTCTCTTTAGGCTGCTAGTAATCAGGGAGCAAAGCCAAAACGTTTGTCTCCTCTCTCTTTTAATGGTGGCAAAATATTTAATTGCTAAAAATTGGAAACCATTAGAAACTCATCCATCCTAGCTCGTAAAAATGTTTGTATGTTATATTCTCCATGCACACAATATGCTGTACTATCTACATGATAAACAACTTAAATTTGACGTGAATTGGACCCCTTGGCACTTTGGAGGAAGATTAAATTGGCTGCTCTCCAAGGGTGCTGTGCATTAAGCCTTTTAGTCATTTATAGAATAGATAACAAAGTTTTGTTTTGTTTGAAAATATTTTTATACATTCAATAAATAGATTTAAAAAAAAAAAAAAAAAAAAAAGGCTTACAAACATGAGTGGACATACCCTTTAGTTTAAGTAGAATTCTTGTAATATCATATATTACTGAAGGCACGTTGGCACTGTTAGGTCACCTATAGAGTAGGGGAGATTGTGAACGGTGACAGTTTCTCTGTGCAGACAGCAGTAATTACCACTAGATGCTGCTGATGGGGTGCAGTGTAATTAGTGTGCAGGATTATTTGAATCATTTCCATGTTAATCCTTCACTGCTCAGTCCTGACATCTGTCTGCTCTAAGGTGGGACGACGACGTGGTGTTTAAGAACTGCGCCAAAGGAGTGGATGAACTGAAAAAGGAGAAGCGATTTGTAAACGACACGCTACGCTCCGAGTTCCACAAGAAATTTATGGAGAAATACATCAAGTAGTACAGTTTTATGTGCTCCGCCGAGAAGACTAGGAGATTTTTTTTAACCACGTTGATTGAGGACATTATTTCTCTCTGGAACTGCTATTGAGGTGCGCTGGGATCTCCAGCCGCCAATCAGATGTTCACAATGTTGTGTATCTCCCCCCCTGCATGTTATGTTGCTTCTATGTGAATAAACATCCCATTCTTTTCTACTTCTTGTCTGGTTTTTCTTTTTAAATGTAGAAAAGCTATACTTTAATGTGTTTACATAAGAATAATCGTACTACTGCCTCCTGCATATTGTGTACACATTCTGCCAGGACTAATTTAGCTAATTAAGCAAGTTAGACGTTTTGTGTGAACATACTATATTGACCCCAGAAAAATGTAATTATAACTTCCACGCTACTTGTACCATTTCCTGACTAGCTGAGCATTATGGGATTGGAGTTTGGTAACCGTTGCTTGGCTCTGCTCCAGAAATGCAGCAATACGTCATGTTTACACGGTAATTGTGACATACGACTTGAGAACATTGATTTTTTTTTTTTTCCATTTATTTTATTATTATTATTCACTTTGTTTATTGAAAACGAGTTTCATGGCGAATTCACACAAGTGAGATATTTGGAACTGTCCATTGTCTCGCTGAACAGGGTAATTGGTATGTACACAAACGGGTACATGGGAAGAGAGAGGACCCTGATTATAGATGATCCAGATATGCCCACCACCTCACAACTTCTACCTATCTTGGCACAGAGCTGTCTATGTATCCGGGTCCTGTACCCCCATACTGCTAGTTATTGTGATAGTGTTTTCTCTGTGCTGTAATATGCTACACAACACAGTTCATCTCATGTAAAGCAGGTCTCTGTAGATTGTAAGCTCCTGTGATCTAGGTCCTCCTTATGTACAGAAATATCACTTCGTTTTGAACCCATGTATTCAAACTGTTCGGTCCTGTAAAATATGTAGGTCCTGTATTAGTAAATTAAAGTCCCACATTTTACACATGTGGCCGTATGTCCTATTCGGGTTAATAGACAGAAAACAATGTATTTAGTCCTTGTTGTTAACAGACTGGTAGCTGGGGGGGATCAATTGGAAGCCACGATCCCTGTGATAGGCAACCAGAGGTGCCACTCCCAACAAGTAGCCAATCGGAGCCTCTAAACATAAACAAGAGTTATGATGCAAGAGTCCTGTCCTGGAAGATTGTGGTATTAATCACACCTCGATATTCTTTCAATCACTCTGAACGTTGGTTATGTGGACGCTGGTCAAGAAGGTACCGCTAAATAGTTCAAAGGTTATATCTATATAGAGCTCCAAAATGTTTCCTATGCTGTACAACTGGGTGCTATACATGCATATTATACTGCCTCTAGCCATACATGGGATCTGGTGCTATCAGATCAAGCAGAGAACTGTTAATACAAAAAGTCAGGTCTGACCCGTACTATGCAGTCCGGGGGTTCCCATTACTGCTCCCACTTATTCCTCCCTGTGAGATGACACATCTGCCAGGATAATCCCACTGTATTTTATGCAAGATATTCTCCAAAGGAGATTTAGAGATCTGCTGTATCAGTCGTGTCAGAATGTGGCCTCGGTGAACCTGCATTTGTGTGGCCCGAGGACAGGATGGTAAAAGGCTTTTTTGATAAAAAAGAAACATTTTAGTAAAATATTTATGAAATAATGTTTGTTGAACTTGTTTTGTTGCTTTGTTTATGTAAACGTGAGTAGTTGTCGTAGAGCTGTGTTAGGTGAGTGTTTTGTGGCTTGATGTGACACACGGTTTATGTAGGGTGGGGTAGTGTCCAGGGCTGGGAATTGTATCTGTTAGGACCACCCCATCTCCTGCTGCAGGAAGTAAGATTGAGGACTGAACTAGAGAAGTGCTAAGAGCCACTTGTTCTAATGCAGGGAGAGCCCGAACACAACTTGTTAGGGGTACCTGAAGATTGACTGGGCAGCACAGTGGCTTAGTGGTTAGCACTTCTACCTCGCAGCACTGGAGTCATGAGTCCGATTCCCGACCATGGTCTTATCTGTGTGGAGTTTGTATGTTCTCCCCGTGTTTGCGTGGGTTTCCTCCGGGTACTCCGGTTTCCTCCCACGCACCAAAAACATACTGATAGATAATTGGCTATCAAATTGACCCTAGTCTGTGTATGTTAGGAATTTAAACTTTAAGCTCCATTGCAGTAGGGACTGATGTGAGTACAGCACTGCGGAATTATGAATGGTTCTGTCCATGCCTGGTTCTGCTCTTATCTCACCAACCGCACCTTCTCTGTCTCCACATCTGGCTCTTCCTCCACCCCCTCCCCTCTCCAAGTAGGAGTCCCCCAGGGCTCTGTTCTCGCCCCCCTACTATTCTCGCTCTACACTTCCTCACTCGGGACTCTCATCTCCTTCTACGGTCTTCAGTATCACCTCTATGCTGACGACATTCAGCTCTACGTATCTTCTCCTGATCTCTCTCCCATTCTCCTCTCTCGTGTATCTGACTGCCTCTCTGCCATCTTCTCCTGGATGTCCTCGTGCTTTCTCAAAATCAATATCTCTAAAACTGAACTAATTGTCTTCCCTCCCCCCAGGCTCCCCTCTCACCACAACCTCTCCATCGTGGTTAATAATTCAACCATCTCCTCTGTCACCCAGCTCCGTTGCCTGGGTGTCACCCTTGACTCCTCTCTCTCCTTTGTCCCCCACATGCAATCTCTAGCCCAAACCTGCCGCTTCCAGCTGCGTAACATTGCCCGCATCCGGCCCTTCCTCTCACAAGATGCCACCAAAACCATCATACACGCTCTTATCATCTCCCGCCTCGACTACTGCAACCTTCTCCTTACTGGCCTCCCCCTCTCCCACCTCGCCCCCCCCTTCATTCTGTTCTCAATGCGGCTGCCCGACTCATCTTTCTCTCACGCCGCTCCTCCTCCGCCTCCCATCTCTGCCTTGCCTTACACTGGCTCCCCTTCCCCTACAGGATCCTTTTCAAGCTCCTCACCACCACTTACAAAGCCCTCTCCCAGTCTGTTGCCCCCTATATCTCCAACCTCCTCACCATTCACACCCCTGCCCGCTCCCTGCGCTCGGCCAATGACCGTCGCCTCTCCTCCACTCTGATCACCTCTTCCCACTCCAGAATCCAAGACTTCTCCCGAGCTGCTCCCCTCCACTGGAACGACCTCCCTCGCTCCATCCGTCTCTCACCCAGTCTGTGCTCCTTCAAACGGGCACTCAAAACTCACCTGTTCCTCAAAGCCTACCAACAATCCACTTAACCCTTACCTTGTTGCACCTTCGCAAACATCCTTCTCTCGTTCTCCCCTCTCTCCACCAGCCCCGCCTTTCTCTCCCTTACTTTAATGGCTCCCTCCTGTGCCTGTTTGTCCACCCTCCCTTAGGATGTGAGCTCGTTTGAGCAGGGCCCCTCTCCCCTCCTGTCTCCATACCTGTTCTTCTACTCCATCTTCGCTCATATGTCTGCCCAGAGTTCTGAAGTATTGGTACTTTGTGTTTATTGCTCTGTACTATGTCACCCTGTATGGTCTCCTGTTTGTATTATGTACGGCGCTGCAGAAACCTTGTGGCGCCTAACAAATAAATGATAATAATAATTAGTGGCGCTATATAAATAGCTGATGATGATGACTTCAGAAACTCCATTCTAAGCAATTAGATTGTAAGCTGTCATGATCAGGGTCCACTTGTGTCTTCCTCCCCTATTATACATGTGCCCTAATAAATGTATTTTGCGCCATCCCTGAATCTTGTCTCCTGTCTACTCTGAGCGTCTCGGCTTCTAACATGTAGAATGCCGGTGTTCTACCATGTAACCGGTCTGTTGTTACCACTGTAATGTATATTTTACTTGTCGTGCCATCTTCTGTCATACCACTTGTTAGGCGTCTTGTCCTACCTACTGTATGACGCTGCAGAACCTTTGTGGGGCCATATAAATAAACAATAATAATAATTCTATTTCAGGGAGCTTGCAATAGATTGAAAACCTGACCAATAGGGAATAGTATCTGAATCCGCTGGGTAAAATGCCCCTCGCCCACCAACCACTGCCTTTCAAGTCTATTGAGTTGTATATTGGCCTGCATGAGTTGTGACTTGGATTTTGGTCAGTGTATGTTCTGTCTGGTTGGATACCGAGCTCCAGTAACAGACCCTGGTGCCTATTGGAAGAGGAGTAGTGTAAACCTGCTCCGTGGGCACTGCCACAAATTACACTGGTTTTTAGAGATTGTTTGTTTGGATTAAAGTGCCACTGCCTGCCCTCCTCTGTCCTAGGATGATGGTATCTTGGCTTAGTTAGTGGTAGGGAAATGGCCATCTGAATGACTTCTATGTCTTGGTCTACAAATTAAAGTGTCGTTGCCATCTCTGCTCTAATCTCTGTGTCAGGTTGGGGAGATTTTTGCCCATTTGCCGTGCAAGGACTCCCATTAGAGGCAGATAATGACTCCGAAGTGGGCGTCCTACTGCTACAGAGAGGTACTTCCACCCATCATAATTAAGACACCTTCTGGCTGAATTATTTCCTTCTGGGTCCTGGCAGCTGCATTGTATTCCTCTAAATTTTCATTCCCAACCTTTAATTTAGATCATGCTGTTAATAATATCTAGGGATGAGCGCGCTCGGATTTCTGAAATCCGAGCCCACCCGAACGTTGCGGATCCGAGTCGGATCCGAGACAGATCCGGGTATTGGCGCCAAATTCAAAAGTGAAACTGAGGCTCTGACTCATAATCCCGTTGTCGGATCTCGCGATACTCGGATCCTATAAATTCCCCGCTAGTCGCCGCCATCTTCACTCGGGCATTGATCAGGGTAGAGGGAGGGTGTGTTAGGTGGTCCGCTGTGCTGTGCTGTGCCGTGCCGTGCCGTGCCGTGCCGTGCCGTGCCGTGCCGTGCCGTGCCGTGCCGTGCCAGTATCAGTATCAGTATCAGTATCAGTATCAGTATCAGTATCAGTATCAGTCCAGTGGTGCTGTGCTCTGTCCTTCTGAGGTCAGTGGTGCTGCTGGGTCCTGTGCTGGGTCCTGTTCAGTCCAGTGGTGCTGTGTCCTGTGCTTCTAAGGGCATAGTTATTTCCCCAATATTCCCCTGTGTTTAAAAAAATAAAAAAATTTTTTTTTTATAAAATACCAAAAACTACTTTAATATTTTTTAATTACCACAAAATTTTCACAACCAATCCTGCAGTATAAGCCCATTGGTACTGCAATATTACCAAGTTCACACATTCAGCAGTAAAAGTCCAGTGGTACTGCAATATTACAAAGTTTACACATTCTGCAGTATCAGTCCAGTGGTGCTGTGTCCTGTGCTCTGTCCTGCTGAGTTCCGTAGTGCTGCTGGGTCCTGTGCCGTGTCCTGTTCAGTCCAGTGGTGCTGTGTCCTGTGCTCTGTGCTTCTAAGGGCATAGTTATTTCCCCATTATTCCCAAGTTTGTAAAAAATAAAAAAAAAGTAAAAAAAAATAAAAAATTAAAAAAAAAAAAAATATATAATAATTATAACCAAATTTGCAAAACCAATCCAGCATTATAAGTCCATTGGTACTGCAATATTACCAAGTTCACACATTCTGCAGTATCTTGTGCTACATATAATGGAGAGCAAAAATTTGGAGGATAAAGTAGGGAAAGATCAAGACCCACTTCCTCCTAATGCTGAAGCTGCTGCCACTAGTCATGACATAGACGATGAAATGCCATCAACGTCGTCTGGCAAGCACGATGCCCAATCTCCTAGTACAGGGCATGTAAAATCCAAAAAGCCCAAGTTCTCAAAAAACAGCAAAAAAAGAAACTTAAAATCATCTGAGGAGAAACGTAAAGTTGGCAATATGCCAATTACGACAAGTAGTGGCAAGGAACGGCTTAGGCCCTGTCCCGTGTTCATGACTAGTGGTCCAACTTCACCCAAGGATCAAAGCCCTCCTCCCCCCCCCCTACAAAAAATTTAAGAGAGTTATGCTGTCAGCAACAACAACAAAACAGCAAAGAACTCTGCCTTCTAAACAGATGACATCACAAATCCCCAAGGCGAGTCCAAGGGTGTTGTTGGTTGTGAACCCTGACCTTCCCATCACTGTACGGGAAGAGGTGACTCCATCCAGCATTTGCAGCACGCCCTCTGCATATGCTGGAAGGATCACCCACAGTCCAGTTACAGATTTGGCTAATGAAGGTGTGAATGTTGTGCACTGGGAGGAGGATATTGATGTAGCTGGCGCTGAGGAGGATGTTGATGATTATGATGCAGACAGATACCAAATTGCATTTCTCAATTTCTATTTATATTCTAGATTATATAACGGCTGAAAAGTTTTCTGTTTTACTCCTAGTGGAGAGGGGATCTGATGCAGACAGATACCAAACTGCCTTTGTCCATTTCTTTGTATATTTGAATTGCTAGTTCTACAGTCTATGCAGGCTGCTTTATTTATATTCAACTACAAGTGTAGGGTGGGGGGGGGGGGCATAGATAGCCACCAAAGTAACGTGGTCCATTTAATTTCACTTTCTAGCTCCACAGTCTGTGCAGCCTGCTTTTTTTTATCTTCAAAGTATTTATATTTACAAGCCTTGCAATCTAAATTAACTAGAGGTAGTGACGTGGTAGAACTCCAAAAGGCAGTTTGGAAGCCCCTGTACAAACTGGCTCTATTTTTTAACTGAGTTGTCCCCCCTCCAGTGTGTACTCGGAAAGAGTTTTTAGTGCAGCGGGGAACCTGGTCAGTGAGCGGCGAAGGAGGTTGCTTCCTCACAACGTTGAAAAAATGATGTTTATAAAAATGAATAATCAATTCCTCAATGAAGTACAGCACTGCCCTCCAGACAGTACAGAGGGACTGTGGTTGTGGAGTCCAGCGGGGACGAATTGATAATGTGTGAGGAGGAGGAAGTACACACTGTAGGGGGAGAGGAATCAGAGGTTGAGGATAAGGACGACATCTTTCCTCAGTAGAGCCTGTTTAGTTTGTACAGGGAGAGATGAATTGTTTTATTGGTGTGGGGGCCCAAACAAACCAATCATTTCAGCCACAGTTGTTTGGTAGGCCCTGTCGCTGAAATGATTGGTTTGTTAAAGTGTGCATGTCCTATTTCAACAACATAAGGGTGGGTGGGAGGGCCCAAGGACAATTCCATCTTGCACCTTTTTTTTTGGCATTATGTGACCATTCAACAGTCGTTTGCCATGTTCAAAAAGTAAAAGAAAATGCCAACAAATTCAATAAATTAAATCAAAAGTTAAATGCCCTGTCATTATTTAAAACAAGAGGTTTTGACGTGCTAGAATTAGTGTAGTGTTAAGATGTTATAAACACTACACTTGGAAATTGGAGGAGGTAATGTGGCCCCGGTATCAAATTGGGTACCGGGGCCACCCCACTATGCAGTCCAGATACTTGTTTGGTGGAATTCCGACACGTGGAGGGTTTTTAAATTATATTGTGGCCTCGGTACCAAATTGTGTACCGGGGCCACCACACTACGCAGTCAAGATACTTGTTTGGTGGAATTCAGACCAGTTGAGGGTTTTATTATTATATTGTGTGGACCACTCTATCTATACCACACTACAACTCTATACCACTCTATTTCCTACTTTAATTCTATTTAATTCTATTTCCTACTTTAATTCTATTACTAATTAATTACCATAAAGAGGAACAAAAAAAACCAATTTTACCAAAAGTATAATATGACTTAGACTTACAAACACTACACTTGAAAGATCGTGCCTTTAAATGAAAAAGTCAGTCTTCATTGCACGACTATGTGCAAGTGCAACAGGGACATTTTTTTGGGTTTACAAAGTCAAACAATAACACTACGACCCTGTCTGTCTGGGGTCTGTCAATGACGAATTGTCTGGAGCATGTTTTGAGGAGGTATTGTGGCCCCGGTATCAAATTGGGTACCGGGGCCACCCCACTATGCAGTCCAGATACTTGTTTGGTGGAATTCCGACACGTGGAGGGTTTTTTAATTATATTGTGGCCTCGGTACCAAATTGTGTACCGGGGCCACCACACTACGCAGTCAAGATACTTGTTTGGTGGAATTCAGACCAGTTGAGGGTTTTATTATTATATTGTGTGGACCACTATCTATACCACACTACAACTCTATACCACTCTATTTCCTACTTTAATTCTATTTAATTCTATTTCCTACTTTAATTCTATTACTAATTAATTAACATAAAGAGGAACAAAAAAAACCAATTTTACCAAAAGTATAATATGACTTAGACTTACAAACACTACACTTGAAAGATCGTGCCTTTAAATGAAAAAGTAAGTCTTCATTGCACGACTATGTGCAACAGGGACAGTTTTTTTCTTTACAAAGTCAACTAATAACACTTGGACCCTGTCTGTCTTTAACATACTTAATGGGATCTCAATGACGAATTGTCTGTAGCATGTTTGGAGGAGGTATTGTGGCCCCGGTATCAAGTTGGGTACCGGGGCCACCCCACTACGCAGTCCAGATACTTGTTTGGTGGAATTCTGACACGTGGAGGGTGTATTTATTTTATTGTGGCCCCGGTATCAAGTTGGGTACCGGGGCCACCCCACTACGCA